>NC_081357.1:53973516-54678516 GCF_030684315.1 Stegostoma tigrinum | reverse complement strand
TCATGGTGCCATACAGCAAAATGTCCACATCCTGGGCTGTTCATATCTCCGAGCTGAGACTAGCTGCCCACCTCTGTCTTTGTACCAATAAAACAATGAAGGCCACAGAGACTACAGCCTCCAAGTAACTGTTTGGTGAGTGACTATTAGGAAATGAAGCTGTAATTCATAAGATGCATCATGGGTGGATGCAGGAAACACCTATGTTACTGCACAATAAGCAACCTGGAAGAAATATGCAAGTCAGAAGTGTCCCTGAGCTCCAAAGTGAAATCTTGAGGGTTGAAGTGGTGTGTGAATGGAACTGAGGGCAGGCATGATGAAATGGTGAAACTTATGGGTTTTCCTTTACTGGCTTGCTTGGATGAATGGTGGAAGGGAATGGTACCCTTGGAATATTCAGAGATGATGTGGCGAAGACATAATTAGAGGAACTCCTGGAGAAGCAAACAATGAGCTGCTGCTGTTAGGTTACCACCCTGAACTTTATGTCACTGATTGGTCCTGCCTAGTTTCTCAGGGAAGCAAATGAGAATCCAGGATTTCATTGAAATATAGTGAGTTTAGCTGACAATAAAATACAAATGTACGGAAATAAGGTTGACAACTGTCTTTGCAAGATTCAGCACTTGCTAATTAAATGCAAATTAGGAAATTGGAAATTTCCATCTTGAAGTTGGGAATCAGCCTGTACTTTTCCAACTTTCTTTCCATTGTCTATGCAACTCACCAGAAATTTTAATGAGCAGAAACTTCCGCTCATAGGATTTTATTATTGCCACTAATTTGCTTAAAAATTAAACTGGCTTTTCTGCAGAAACAAGTTTAGAAAGTAATGGGAAGTGTCACTTGTTAAGTTGATAGAAATGTAAACAGTTGCTGCCATCAACTAAGGGTTAGCCAAGCTCTTAATAATAAGAGAACTCCTCCAACTTCAATGTCCTATCCCTTAGAATCATAGAATCCCTGTAGTGTGGAAACAGGCCATTCACCCCATTGAGTCCACACCGTCCCTCCAAAGAACATCCCACACCATCCCACCCTCCCACCCTATCCCTGAAACTTTGCTTTCCCATGGCTAATCCACCTAACCTGCACATCCTTTGGCACTGTGAACAATTTTGCATGGCCAATCCACCTAAGCTGCATATCTTTGAAATGTGGGGGGAAAAACTGGAGCACTCGGAGAAAACCCAAACAGACACGGGGAAAATGTGCAAACTCCATGCAGACAGTCACCTTGGAATTAAATCCAGGTCCCTAGCGCTGTGAGTCAGCAGTGCTAATCACTGAGCCACTGTGCTGCCAACCTCTTTGAAAACCCTTGCTCATGGAGTCCAATTATATTAAAGTGAAGTGATTCAAATCAATATTGCCTCCAAATATTGAAATACAAAGCAGTTTCGTTGTAGGGTCAATTTTTTAAGGTACAGTGTCAATTAAAATAGGGAATGATAATATTGAAAGTGTGGACAAAGTGAAGGGAGGCAAAAGCTTCCATTGGACTTCCATGTTTATATAAAAAGCTACTGTGCTTGTGGCTTCTTCATTATTTTGGTATTTCTTAACAATCTTCAATCAAGATAGAAAGCATCTTGTCAAAGCAACAGAAAAACAAAACAGTTTTCTTCATTCCATTTCTTTGTTTTAATGACCTAAACCCTTGTTTATGTTTTCCATACGAACGTCAAGTTCTGAAAGGAAAATCCCAACCACTCAACTTTGTGCGCAAACAGAAATGGAGTAGCAATCAGCAGATTTATTTAATTCATGAACTAGTCCCATGACTGTTATTTCAAAGACCCCAGGGAGAGAGGAATTGCTCCCAATTTCCAGTAAGGCTAAGGGGCTGAGTTTTGCTTTGACATAAATTAGCTGCTTGTGAATATTGCGCTTGGGTTAGTGCTAAACAAAGTGGCACATTGTTACAAGATATACTGTAATCTCTAATACAAGTGCACACCATTTCTGACTTGGTGATTACATAAAAAAGTTCTTTGAAGACTCAACTCCCTTTAGACTGTATTTAAATTGTTTCCAAAAGTATAGTCATTACTAGATATTGAAAGATTGGCTAGCTGACAAATTGTGCTTCTGCTTTGGTATTCTGGGAGGATTCTAATTTTGAACTCTCAAATGAAATACAAGATGCAAAGTAAAAGTCCTAGTGATCCGTTTGGCTTTACACAGAAATCTCAGATAGTTTCACTGAACGTCATTTAGTTGGAAAGGTCAAGACAATGAATGGACAATGTGGCTAGCCAGGAAAGTGAAGAGCAGCAATCAAAATAAGGTGTGACAAATAGTGGAATAAAGTAACCAAGGAACAAGACAAATGAATGGAAGTAAAAAAAAAAGGAGAAGAAAGAGTTGAAGAAGAGACACGGGATAATAGAAATGACAAACAAAAGACAGAAATGCATACAGAAAGCAAAATAACATAAAGAAGTGCCATTTAACAAAGTGTCCCTTCAGAAATATTACAAATAAAAGCAATTATGCTCGCAAAATTCAGAACGTTGTATTGAGGACCAGATGAATTATTTTAACTAGATTTCCCTAATGAGTAGGTCAAAAGAGTAGATAAATTTTAAGTGAGGTATTAATTTTCTTTTTCTCTGTACAAATGCTGCCTGCTTTTCTTTCCAGCATTTTCCATTTTAATTCCGTGATCCAGGGGAACAGCTGAATAACTGGTGCAGAAAGAGCATAGAACCTAAGGCTGGCCTTGTTTATTTCTTTTAGTTCTGAAAGGAATGCACTTCTCTTTTTGTTGAACTCTCTGCTAGAATTTCAGCTTAGGAGCACTGAGTTTTGATAGATGCTGTTTCATGATAAACACGGCTTCCATTGCCAAGTGCACACAATTCTAATGGCATTGGACTGTCAACTTATGCAAATAGAAGACCTGATGCCTGTTTTTGCACTATCCTGCAGCTTCAGTTTTTGGCTGATGCAGCCAGCACCAAAGCTGATCACTTGTGGGAAAGTCAACAGGAAGCAGCAGTGAATAACAGAAGAGTTAGTGCTCATCTTAATTGCTTCTGAATCTGAGATCTGCAATTTCATTCCTAATTCGGACCTCCTGAATTTCACGATAATCTTTTCCTGCCCTCAACCCCAACCATCCAGTACTCCACTGAAGCACTTTGAAACTTACCAACTAAACTTCAGATCATTGAGAACTTCCTCCCTTATCTCCATTCCTAAGAGCCCTGACAGGACTTGGGAGCTCAGCTGGTAATCTTCCAGATCCTGCAATTATATAGAGATTAGTGCATTAACCCAGTCTCCTACAACTGTATCATCTACATGATAATGAGGTTTGAGGCCTTAATCTTGTGTTCTTCAGCTATCCTCATTTGCGAGCAGGTTTTTATACTGTGGGTAACGTACTCACAAATGGATGCTGCTTTAAACACGTTTCCATTACGTGTGGATCCTTTAATGAAAGACAGAAAATAAACACAGATACCTAGAATTCCAGTGGAAATAGACCATGTGGCCTGTTAAATCTACTTGGGCATTTAATATAATCGTGGTGAAACAGCAGGTCCACCTGCCTGCTGATTCCCAATATATATTGATTTTCTAAGAGACTGAAAATGTTCTGTTAATCCTAGTCTTGTAACTAATAAACTACTGTGAAGTATATTCATTACTGTACTTTGACAAATGTGATGATGAATTTGTGCACAGTAAGATATCTCAAACTGGAAAAAGATAAGTAAAATGTTCGAATCGTTAATCATATTGATTGAAGAATAAGTCTTACTGTGTAATCTATGGGAATGGAAGTTTAGCATCTCATTTGAAAGGAGGCATCTCCCAAATGCGAAACCCTCTGGAGGAGGCCAGAGGACCAGATGGTTTGCATGTGGAATGGGTGGTAGGAACTGGTCCCAATATTCCCAAGGGTTGCAACATGTTTGTTAAGGGAATATTGGTGCAGGGAGGTAATTCTATGATCCTAAGGTAACATCACTCACCTTCATCTGAATTGAAGGTCAGAGGCCTGGGGTTAAGGTTAACGCACCAGGAAGTGTCAAAGACCCATGCAATGGCTGACAATAGTGGAATTGGAGATATGGGAAAAATCAGAAGCCGGTGAAGGCCAAGTTGTTAAGTCTATTTAAGACTCAGAAAGATTGATTCTTGATTAGTAAAGGGGATCAATGGGATGTGGAGGACAGGGTGGGGTGCTTGGGAGGTTTTTTTTCCCAGGGTGGGGAATGGGGGATGGTGCAAATGTGCAGGTAGGTCCAAAATCTCATTCTAAACTTTGGAGCAATGTACAATAATATTTAATCTCCCTATCCATCTCCTGTTGTAGATTGGTCGTCTGTTCCCAAGCCACCTCTGTGAAAAACTGAAATGTAGATATGTTGGACTTTCACTGCCCTCGGCCCCAACCATCCAGTACTCCTTAGTCGGGTTGCATTCAAATTTTTAACATTTTATCTCCAATCTGACCCTAATCTGCCTGTTTGGGCCTAATGTTATACTTTTAAGGTTTTACAGTGGATATTTTTCTTGGATTTAAATTGGTTGAGTATTTCTGGAAGAGAGCCTGCATTCCCTAATGATGGTTTGATATTTAGATAAATGCAGTGAGGCTGGGGTTTGAATAGCAAACTCTTGTCACTTTAGCCCCAGATCACTCAATATATCACAATATTACTTGCTTTCCCCAACTTCAGAAAAGCCGCAGCAAATCGATTCAGACAATAGCTTAGGCTATAAATCCAGACTAATTTATTGAGCAGATAATTGAGCAACATTAAACACAATCAGTAAATTTACAGTAATTGTACTCTTTACTATTCTCCTTGAATTGTGGAAAATAACAAAGGCACTGCCCGAGTTTACACTCAACATACCATTGATCCATGAACTGTAATTCTTCGTACCACATAGGACAGATCACTGCTAAAGAGCCCTCATCTACCTTATTTCTGCTGGTTTCACAATGACTACTGACTATGGAGCAAGACAGCTTTGTACTCAGTTCCAAACTCCTTTCAAATTATACCCAGACAAAGGAAGTAAATACCTTTTGTAAACATCCAAGTAAAAAGGATGTTGGTTGGATGATTTCTAGCAATCCTTTGAAGTTCAAGGCTATAACTGTAGAAATAGTATTGTTTAGAACACTCCTTTCGTTCCATGGTAGCCAGCTACAAACATGTATTAGTAAATTGCTTTGAACATCATGGACAGTAAAAATAGACATACTGCCTGAAAACAGAGCTCAGTATGTTTCCTGTCACTTTGAACAGTCCTGTGGATTTTCTGCACACACAAACTGCTAGCTGATCCCAGACTCAAGTTGCCAACAGTCTGTAACTCTGTCAGTGCTACTGTGGAGACTCCAACACTGTGGGATATATATCCCTGCAGTCTCATTCATTTGATCACTCACTCCATTGTAACTCCATGCTCTCAATGCTACGTGTAAGGACAGTGCATAAATTGGTGTTGAATTCATTCATTCTCTCCAACATTCAGGTGACAGTATGGCAGTGTTAAAGGTATTGAGATCTTTATTTAGGTAACTGATTTGAGCACTGATGTCTGCAACCTTACTAAGAAACAGGAGGCAGGGTAGGTCAAGAGATAATGGGAACTGCAGATGCTGGAGAATTCCAAGATGATAAAATGTGAGGCTGGATGACAGGTCAAAATGTTTTAAAGCTTCTTCTGGATTGCTATTAATTTTCTTATAGGGTGGAGCCTCGGTGCCTTCATACATACTCTCAGTGATAGAGATTGGATTTAATTATGCACTCGGTTAAGTGAGCCCTTTCTTGGTTGGCTCTATCCTTCTATTTCCCTCCTGCATTGTAGTGATAGGTACATGTCCACACCCTTGGGGGAGATTTTAACATTGAGTCTCACTGGGAAGTGATGCCTCAAAATACATATGATACCCAGAAGTATTGGTTGCCCACGTACTGGCAAATTAAATGTCCACAGTGCCCCACTTCGTGTCTGGAATTCAGCACTGTTTCCAGTTCAGCAGAAAGAGCTCTCAGGCAACTGCAGGATCAAGTGGCTGGGTTCAATCATCAACTCTACTGGGGGTTTGTTTATTGACCTTCAGTAGAGGCACATCTGATGGACGGTGGGCTTGTGCAATGAAGAAAAATCCCTTCAGTATCTTTAGTCCCATTGTTGATAGGATTAATTGTATCCTCAAAGCCATCCTCCCCTCATTGCAGCTCCAAGTTTCCTGAGACTTGGAAAATGCACTAGCCATTGGAAACGTTCACAAAATGGGTCAAACCTGAGGCTGATATACCAATTGAAATATTTAAAATGGTATCCCACCTATTGGAACAGGTTTTATGAACTTGTCTTGTCCTGTGGTGGTCAGCCTGGAAGGTCTGGAGCCAGCCTGCAGCTATGATTCTATTTTGTGCTTTCTTCACTTGTTTCATAACCAACCGCCCCTGCTCACCTACCTTAAAATTCCCTCAAGGATCCCTCTAGCTTACTTTCTGAGCTTTACAGGATTAAGTAGAGTAAAGGGTTAATACTCAAATATGTAAGTAGTCAGTCTCTATCAGTGGTAATATAAGAAGTCACATAACACTAGCTTCTGCAGAGAGAGATGATTCTGTGGACAGACCTGTGTTGACTTTAATGGTGTAATGAGTCAGTAGAATTCTAAATGTAAAGGTAATCATAACAATGGATATGGCAGTCTCTCTCAATCTCTGCCAAAGACACAATCTCTTGCAAGACTGATCACTATGATAAGAGAGATGGAATTTGAGTATTTTTGAAAAAGTACAATGTTTCCAAACTTTTAATTTTGCACTAATCAGGTCAATTTACAAGAATACCCAAGTAATAGAGGTGTAGGTAGACCATAATGTTATCAGGAATGAAGTATCAGGATTCTGACCCCATGACAGTGAGGGAATGGTGATTATATATCCACGTTTTGGTGGTAGGTTTCTCAAAGGTGGTAGCTTTTCCATTTATCTTCAGCTCTTCTTGTTCAAGGTAATTGAGGTCACTGGTTTAGAAGGTGTTGTCTAAGGAATCTTGATAAATCATTGCAAATGCATCTTGTGAATGGCACACAATGCAGCCACTGTGTGTTGGTGGTATATTGGACAAGGTGCCAATCATGTGAGATAATAAAATATGAGGCTGGATGAACACGGCAGGCCCAGCAGCATCTCAGGAGCACAAAAGCTGATGTTTCGGGCCTAGACCCTTCATCAGAGAGGGGGATGGGGTGAGGGCTCTGGAATAAATAGGGAGAGAGGGGGAGGCGGACCGAAGATGGAGAGAAAAGAAGATAGGTGGAGAGGAGAGTATAGGTGGGGAGGTGGGGGGGGGGGGGGGAGGGGCGGGGGGGGGGATAGGTCAGTCCAGGGAAGACGGACAGGTCAAGGAGGTGGGGTGAGGTTAGTAGGTAGGAGATGGAGGTGCGACTTGGGGTGGGAGGAAGGGATGGGTGAGAGGAAGAAGAGGTTAGGGAGGCAGAGACAGGTTGGACTGGTTTTGGGATGCAGTGGGTGGAGGGGAAGAGCTGGGCTGGTTGTGTGGTGCAGTGGGGGGAGGGGACGAACTGGGCTGGTTTTGGGATGCGGTGGGGGAAGGGGAGATTTTGAAGCTGGTGAAGTCCACATTGATGCCATTGGGCTGCAGGGTTCCCAAGCGGAATATGAGTTGCTGTTCCTGCAACCTTCCTCCCACCTCCTCCCTCACCCCTATCCCAGGCCCCAAGATGACTTTCCATATTAAGCAGAGGTTCACCTGCACATCTGCCAATGTGGTGTACTGCATCCAGTGTACCCGGTGTGGCTTCCTCTACATTGGGGAAATCAAGCGGAGGCTTGGGGACCGCTTTGCAGAACACCTCCGCTTGGTTTGCAACAAGCAACTGCACCTCCCAGTCGCAAACCATTTCCACTCCCCCTCCCATTCTTTAGATGACACGTCCATCATGGGCCTCCTGCAGTGCCACAATGATGCAACCCGAAGGTTGCAGAAACAGCAACTCATATTCCGCTTGGGAACCCTGCAGCCCATTGGAATCAATGTGGACTTCACCAGCTTCAAAATCTCCCCTTCCCCCACCACATCCCAAAACCAGCCCAGTTCGTCCCCTGCCCCCACTGCACCACACAACCAGCCCAGCTCTTCCCCTCCACCCACTGCATCCCAAAACCAGTCCAACCTGTCTCTGCCTCCCTAACCTGTTCTTCCTCTCACCCATCCCTTCCTCTCGCCCCAAGCCGCACCTCCATCTCCTACCTACTAACCTCATCCCACCTCCTTGACCTGCCCACCTTCCCTGGACTGACCTATCCCCTCCCTACCTCTCCACCTATACTCTCCTCTCCACCTATCTTCTTTTCTCTCCATCTTCGGTCCGCCTCCCTCTCTCTCCCTATTTATTCCAGAACCCTCACCCCATCCCCCTCTCTGATGAAGGGTCTAGGCCCGAAACATCAGCTTTTGTGCTCCTGAGATGCTGCTGGGCCTGCTGTGTTCATCCAGCCTCACATTTTATTACCTTGGATTCTCCAGCATCTGCAGTTCCCGTTATCACTGCCAATCATGTGAGTTGTTTTTTTTTGCCTTGAGTGTTGTTCGAGCTGCGCTCATCCAGGCAAGTTAAGCGTATTCCATCATTCTCCTAATTTGTGCCCTGTAGATGTTGTTCAAGGTTTGAGGAGCGAGAAGGTCTCACTGTGGAATTCCTAACCTTTTGTAACCATTGTACTTACATGGTTATTTCGTGTGAGCTTCTGGTTATTGGTAACCCCTAAGATGTTGATGATTGGGGATTCAGCAATTGTAAAACCACAGTATGTCAAAAGGTCAAATTTGCCACCTCTCTTGTTTTGAGGCATCTATTGCCTCACACTTGTGTAATGTGAGTGGGTCCTGAACACCTATCAGTCCAAACTTGAAGTTGCCCAGTTCTTGCTGCATTTGTGACTGTATCTGAAGCAACACTATTTTCCTAACAACTTCCCTGATCTTCTGCTAAAGGTACAGCAGTAGATTGGGAAGTGGAGGGAATTGTGATCCCATCGTGCAAAAAACTTTTTGGAAGTAGAAATTTTTTTTTGGTTTCTAAAATGGCTGCAATACATTCAGCCTGAGCCTATACTGAATAGGTTTTGATTGAACAATTAAAAATTGTTGGGAGCCAGTTCTTGCCAATGCCTAAAGCAGTGTTTTGAACTCCTTGACTATACTCGCTAGAGGCCTAACACTGATTCAAGACCCCTGTGCAATTAGCAAGGAAGAAGGAAAATGTCAGTGCCCTTCTCATTCAGAATCCTTTAGCAGCCACTGTAGCTGCCAACAAATTGCATATTTTCTGCTAGTTCTAGTTGAGAAGCAAACTTTTTGTCGAACCACGAGGCTCTTTTCGAAGTATCGTCAGTCCCAGATCTCTCCATTGTCAACTTCAACCCACTTTCTGCAACTTGCCTGAGGTCAACTGTCTCTGAAGCAGATAGATTTAGATCGATTTTCTTTTCTCTGTCAGATGTGCATTCTGCGGTGACACGACAGGCAGTGGCAGCTCTTCTGAAATATGTAGAAGTGACTCAAGGATCAATTTCTTTGTGGTGGTCTGGTTTCTGGTTTATGCATTTGGGCTGGAAAATGGATGATTGGTGTGGTATCTGAAGCCTGCTGGCAATATTATACTTCACTTAAGATTGGGATAGAATTTTCAAATATGCTGTTCCAGCAGTTGATCCTATCCAAATAATTGACAATTGGAAGTAATGCATCTAGGAGTCTGACAAATTCCCCACTCAATAAAGCCTAGATGAGCATTGAAAATTGTTGTCCAGCGTATAAGGACTTAAGATATTTTAATTGCTTGTGAATTCAGAAAGAAAACCAAAGTGATTTACGTCAACCTAAAACATGAGCCTTGCAGCTCTATAAAACTTTGGTTAGACCGCACTTGGAATACTGCGTCCAGTTCTGGGCGCCCTATTATAGGAAAGATGTGGATGCTTTGGAGAGGGTTCAGAGGAGGTTTACCAGGATGCTGCCTGGACTGGAGGGCTTATCTTATGAAGGGAGGTTGACTGAGCTCGGTCTCTTTTCATTGGAGAAAAGGAGGAGGAGAGGGGACCTAATTGAGGTATACAAGATAATGAGAGGCATAGATAGAGTTGATAGCCAGAGACTATTTCCCAGGGCAGAAATGGCTAGCACGAGGGGTCATAGTTTTAAGCTGGTCGGAGGAAAGTATAGAGGGGATGTCAGAGGCAGGTTCTTTACGCAGAGAGTTGTGAGAGCATGGAATGCGTTGCCAGCAGCAGTTGTGGAAGCAAGGTCATTGAGGTCATTTAAGAGACTGCTGGCCATGTATATGGTCACAGAAATTTGAGGGTGCATACATGAGGATCAATGGTCGGCACAACATTGTGGGCTGAAGGGCCTGTTCTGTGCTGTACTGTTCTATGTTCTATGTTCTATGAGCCACTTGATTTTTCAGCAAATGGATTTTTGCAACATTGAAAAATGCATTACACATGTTGAAGAACCAGATGCCAAATGTTAAATCATCAAATCGGTTAGGCATACAAATAAATTCATCCTCATATGATCCATTATAGTTCTGTTAAAACCAGTTTGGTCTTTCGTGCAATTGTACTATCTTCAAGCAAAATATTCAAAGGGAAGTCTTGATATTTTACCAGTTATAACAAGGTGGAGACATTTCATCAGCATTGCTCAATATGGTCTTTAGCTATTTCACAAACTTGCACCAGAATTGTGGATAGTGGAGAAAAGAGCAGGGATCATTTTGAATCTTCATCAGAAAGTCCAGGCACTTTTCAGAGTTTAATTTCTATTGGGGTTCTCTTACCTGTTTCTTACATCTTTGATGGCAGAGCTGCAGAAACCTCGGACAATTGGCTGAAGTTACAATGGGCCAGCAATGGAATTCTTACTGAAATTCAACTCCATAAAGTGCACATGCTTTTTGTTTTGGTTTATGTGACAAGCAGTTCCGAAGGTACTATTCTTGTTTTCTGGCTATTGCCTTATACTGAAAGACAAATTGGCTTGTACATTCCAAAACACATCCTTAACTTTTCTAGAACTGCCAACACCAAGTTTAAATATTTATTTCACTTTACAATGTTAAAATAACACAATCAAAGTATGAATATAAAGGCTTTATTTACATACCATCTTATCTTGCCTCAGGGAAACCTTTCGATGCACTTCGTACATAATTAATAGCTTTTTGGAATGTACAAACTAAAGTTCTGGAGGTAACTCTGGCAGCTAAGTTCCCATGCTGGCGTGAACAATAGTGACATTCAGTCGTTGGTTGAGAAAAATATTTCTGCTCGCTCTTTAAGGAGTGTCATAGGATTTTGAACAATTTGAAATAAATGGATATGAATGTCAAGAGAGATGTATGGGTGACTAATCTGATTCCACCTGTTTAAAAGTATTACCTAAAGTTAAAATCACCTATACCATACATAGATTTGCCCGAAAATATTGTTTTTATTTATTGAATTTCACCATTTAGCTACCATAAAATTATTTTCATTTCCAAAAACAAAATTTTTTATATTCTATTTCAGGCAGAATTAATTGCAAGCACAAAGCAAATCATTACAATTCTGCATATTAACTTCCTGAGGGGGAGTATGACTTAAAATGCCATGCCAGTGCCCAATCTGTTGAGTTGATATATTTGGAGCACCGCATTTGATTATCTATGTCTGGCTGTGGGAGGTTGCTGAACTATCATTTGGATTATCGTTACCCTTCAGATAAACACATTACTGCTTCTGGTATCTCTGGGTGCCTTTGAAGCATTATGTCTGCCCTATGGATCACAATCAGATGATGGATGATAAAGAACTGGACAATATAAAATGCAAAACTACAACGTTTAATGTTCACTAAATCACTTTTTTCTTTATTAGCCAAAATTGCTGTTGTAACTACATGACGGATCAGAAAAATATTTCAAAATGTTCCTTACCCCGCAGCTTCACTAAAATATTTAGACTGTATCCTTAAGAATTTATACTATCTTGACAGTTTATTAATATTATGTTTTGCAAAATGCTTTGAAAAGCACAAGCAAAAGAGGCTGCTTTCTCAGATAACAACTTCACTTGTAAGCATTTTATCGTTAAAAGCCTATCTCTATTGTTTGTATCATCCCCGACAGCTGAATTAAACAATGTCATGCAAATTATCAACAGTGCTATTATTGAGCAAAGGCATCACATACTTTCACCATTCTCAAGCTGAACATTAGGATACTTTTGTTTCAGCAAAATGTAGAATTTAGTAACTGAGCATATTTTATGAATATGAATGTCAAAAGCAAGATATTGTGTTGCAGAGACAATTCTGCAACAGACAAGTTAACTCTCTGCAAATGATAATGAAGTCCCAGTTGGAACATTAGAGTTTGACATCAAAATCTGACTCTTCCTGATTTCTCAGATTGGTCAGCTCTGCACTCTAGTACCTGCTATAGGTACAATTTTTTGCAATGCAGATTTCAGCTTAGTGAACAAAAGATATTGGACTTGTTCCTCCATTTAAAAAGTGTTGATTCATCAAGGGGTAACAATAATCATGGTGTGTGTCTGGTTTTCAGAGGTTCATCAATGTTAATGACAATATCTTTGTTAATTAAGCTAGTAACTTTCTCATTCTGGAAGCCACACTCTGTAACATGTTGCTGCTGATGGGCATTGTCCTAAAAAATGTATTTAACAAAACACTACAAGGACCATGATAACAAAGTGTGGAGCTGGATGAACACAGCAGGCCAAGCAGCATCTCAGGAGCTCCAAAGCTGACGTTTCGGGCCTAGACCCTTCAATCTGCAGTTCCCATTATCACCACTACAAGGACTATGTTCACTTTTTATTCATTTTCTTCTTATCTATTAATTTTATGAGATGTCTGTATTACTGACAAAGACAACATTTATTGTTCATTCCTAAATGCTGTAATGAGATGCCTTCTTGAACGGCGGTTGTCCTTGTTGTGTGAGTACACCCACAGCACTGGGGAAGAATTTACAGGATGCTGTCCCATTAGCAGTGAAGAAGCAACAATAGATGTCAAGTCAAGATGGTGTGCACCTTCAAAGGCAAATGGAATTCTCCTTTTCAGTGAGGCCAGAATTTGAGACAGTGCTGCTCAAGATATACATGTACGATGTTATGTCTCTCATGAATTCTTGTGCTATCATGCAAGAGATAAATTCATCCTGGTTACTTGGATGTCCATGATGGTCAGCACATGGAATAGCTATCTGCTATAAATTGTTGCAAAAGGGAAATCCTGAAACAACCTAATCACCAAACCTACTGGCTCTACCTTGAAGAAACACTTCCCCAAGCTAATCTTTTCTCACTTTTTGCTATTTGATTGTGAGATATTAAAAGACTACTTAGAGACGCGTAGTATCATTGATGTGCTTTTTGTATTCTAACATGCTCCTTCTATCCGACATATTGAACCACAATGCATCTCCAACATAACTCCTCCACAAAGTCAATAATTCAGCAGCAAAATTAATCCGCAGGCCTTGTGGCAAAATCATTTCACATTTATTTTCATTCCTATTCAGTGACAGTGTAACTTTCTTCAAAATATCCATTATTGCTCACCTTTGGGCATTACATTTTCTACATATTCACCAGCATGAAAACTGGTTGCTTTTGTATATCAGGATTTTATCTTCATCTTTGTGGACAGTCAATCAGCATTTACTATCCTTGTCCTACTTGAGTTCATTGCAAATGCTTTCAAACTGAGCATAATGCTATGCTTCAAAGGTTCACCTATGGGGCCCCCATGATGACGACAATTTTCCTGGCAGACAAATATAAACCATCTTCCAAGTTGTTGAATAATGCCCACTAACTAAACAATCTGATAGGCAACATTTTACAGGCTAGTGATTTTATTTCTCCGAGATATCTGGAATTACCTAAGGAATCTGCACATGCTAAATAGTAGTGGCATAGAAATTTATAAATCAAACCATCCATCTGTCATCACTAAAAAATGGAAGTAAGTGGAATTCCTAAAGGTCTTACTTTTTTAGTAGCTATACAAGGAAGTTCACATTACTGATTTACTTTACTGCATATTTCACTGTTCCTTCAATATAATGTCTATTGTCTATCTTCTTGAAAAGTTAAACTTAAGATTAAAACTGGAAGGGGTCTAGTACAAGACTTGGAAGCCAAGCACTGCCAGGACCCTGCTGCCACCATCTTGGAAGATGAATAGACACATCTACATGTATAATTTTCCCCAGCATTGAGTGAATTGTAAATACTATGACAGCATTAACATGAAAGGAAGGCACCCATACTATTTCATATGCATTGTTAGTTAAAAGGCAACACCCTGCCTCTTCATTTGTCAGGGACTGGACAAATCAATGAGACTGAAGTAGGTTTTAAAGAATAGTTACTGCAAATTTTCTTCAACAATTCCTTTCACTTGATATGGCAGAAACATTCATGCGTATTAGACAAGTCTGCTTTCATCCGGCCACAGAAAAGTGAAATTCATGGGATTTCTGGAGGGAGATGTTATCCCTTCAGTCTGATCTTTGTGTGGATGTTCAGATTTAGATTTATTTTATATTGTCACTAGGTACAGTGAAAAGTGGATAATGTTGCTATATTCTGACATCATCTTGGAAATATATTACAAATATATTACTGAATAAATTGTATAAATAATAAAATAATAAGTAAATTGATATTACTAAAGCTTCAAGAGTTCGTCTTTCTCTCTGCGTAGAATTCACCCTCTCTTCTCCTCCAGTCACCACTGTCTGACATTGGCCCTGCGGTCCTGGTAATGTGCTCCCTTTCTACTGCCACCAGTGCATAGCTTCTGCCTCCAAGCTGCAGACGGTCACACAGCATAGGTCCTGCACCTCCTCCAATGCTGGACGTTGACTGATGGGTCCTTACTCTGAGTCGAACCATGGGGTTGTGGCTTGTCTGTTGATGCCGGAACCCAAGATGGAGTGAGGATGGAGATACATGGGGCATTGCAGATCCCAGGGCAACGAAAATGACAAAAATGTTACCGAACTGTAAAGGCCACAATGAGACAACAAGGTGTAGAGCTGGATGAATACAACAGGCCAAGCAGCATGACTAGTCTGTTGTATTCATCCAACTTTACACCTTGTTGTCTCACATTCTACAGCATCTGCAGTTCCTGCTATCTCCAAGGCCACAATGGAGCTTGGGTGGATACAACAGAGCTTGTCGCCAGAGACATGAGAGGTTGAGCCGTGCATTGGCGAGGCAAACACTGCTGCCACAGGGTCTTGGAAGATGAATAGACACATCTACAAGTATAATGTTAGGATAGAAAACAGCAGACGTTAAAGCATCTGTTCACTAGCTATTGGATTTCTTCATCGGTAAAACGGGAGTGGAGACGTGAATAAATGTTACTTGTATCCTAATCCTTTTTACTTCTTTTGGTTTGACACTGCCATTAGCTTTGTTCCAAATTCCTTCCCTTCTCACTTGGTGTCCACTTCTTCAAAGTATTTTAAGGTATTCAGCCATGCAATTGAAAGATCTTTCATTGTGAAATCACTTGTAATTTCAAATTCTAATTAGTCCATCATTTTGCAGACAAAAAGAAACTTGGAAAGGAAGCTGACAATTCCATGGTTGTTTCATCCTACTGTCATGTTAATCTTATGTTACTGGCCTAGCATTCCAGAGGGCCAGATTACTGACCCAGAGTCATTTGTTCAAAATTCAACATGGCAGCTTGGGAATTTAAATTCGGTTAATCAAATAAAATCTAAACCAAACTGCTAGTGTCAGTTGTGACACTTTAGCTGTGTGGCTTCATGCCTGCATCCAAGAATTTGGGCCCAAGACAGACTGGTCAAGGGAAAAGTAAGGCTTATACTTCTGTAGAAAACTGTTCATTGTGCACTAATTATAAATACAGCTATATATTAAGCTAGATATACCAGGTACAAATTGTATTCTCACATTGTTAAAATGAAGGTAATCTGCCCACAGCTGGACTGGGGTCTATATGATTCTATACCCACATGAAGTGTTTGACTGTAATAATACTCTAACATGATCTGGCTAGCTTCTCAGATGCTTCAAACTGTTACTGGGTATATAATTGAAAGCGATGAATTTAGTGGGCTATGGAATTACAGCTGGATAATGGGAGCTGTTTGGGAGCCAGTACAGATACAATGAGTCAAATGGGCTCCTTCTGAACTGTAAATTCTATATTTAAAAAGGTACAGCACTCAATGTGGACTTATACCTCTTAGCCTGGAGCATTTCAAGAAGGTGACCCACACGTATCTTTTCAAGGGGATGGACAGTAAATAATGTTTTTTTTGAGCTTTGGAGTTTATCTCTCCATCTGTAAAGTCATTTGACTTGTACTTCAAGGTGTTATAATCAAGTGGACAGGTTAAAAACAAACCATCAATATTCTGATACATAAACAATACTTTTGAACACTACATCCCCTTGTTATTACATTCATCATTAAAACAATCCCTAAAGATGGTATCCTGAAAAGCTTGAACAACTATATTGTCATGCAAGATAATAAAATGTGAGGCTGGATGAACACAGCAGGCCAAGCAGCATCTCAGGAGCACAAAAGCTGACGTTTCGGGCCTAGACCCTTCATCAGAGAGGGGGATGGGGGGAGGGAACTGGAATAAATAGGGAGAGAGGGGGAGGCGGACCGAAGATGGAGAGTAAAGAAGATAGGTGGAGAGGGTGTAGGTGGGGAGGTAGGGAGGGGATGTCATGCAAGGTAGTTTTCCAGTTGTTTCACATAAAGTCACAGTCCTGCCCCTTGGCCACTTGCTAATGGGAAAGGCGTATGAAGGAAAATGAATAGACTTGAAATAGTGCCGGGGACAGTAGATGTGAAAGGCTGTGCAGATTGGAATAGTACTTTGCTTTCACTGCTAATTTTGTTCTCTTTCTCCAATTAGCAAATAGGCAGGCAACATACAACTAAACCAATGACAATGTAAATGAGAGAATAGGGGACCTCACTCTTTACATTTTCATTCTTTGTGGGGAAAGGCTGGAAATGTCAATGTATTCCTTTGATAAAATTCATAAACTCACTGTGTAAGAAAAAGGAAAGGACTTGAATCAATAAGAACTGATTGACTCCTCAGGACATATCAATGTGGTTTATAGATGATGTTGTTTTCTATGGAAATAAAATGTGCCAGATTGATCTTAGCTGGTACCAAAAAGGGTAAAATGAATGTCAGTTGATGGGAAATGTCATTGAGCTGGGAGGAAAAGATCCCTGCATTGGAACTCTGGGTTGGTTGACTGGGTCTTAGTTGAGAAATAGTACATATATAGCAAACCAGCATTTCTTCAACATCCCACTAAAGAAATAGCCTAGATGATATGTTAAGCTTCTGACGAGTGGTTACCAAACAGATGAAAGTACTGTCAATGAACTAAATGGATACATAAGGAAAAAGGAATTGCTGTGCTTCCTAAAAGAAGAATTCCACTAATTTGCCACATGACCAGTTTGTTTCATTTGTTTCCACACATAGTTGATAAACAATTTATAATCACATCAGTGAATCTATTTTGATTATCAATCTATGGCATCAGATGGGCCAGACAGCCGTAAAATTATATCAGAGATAATGGGAACTGCAGATGCTGGAGAATTCCGAGATAATAAAATGTGAGGCTGGATGAACACAGCAGGCCAAGCAGCATCTCAGGAGCACAAAAGCTGACGTTTCGGGCCTGGACCCTTCATCAGAGAGGGGGATGGGGAGAGGGAACTGGAATAAATAGGGAGAGAGGGGGAGGCGGACCGAAGATGGAGAGTAAAGAAGATAGGTGGAGAGAGTATAGGTGGGGAGGTAGGGAGGGGATAGGTCAGTCCAGGGAAGAGGACAGGTCAAGGAGGTGGGATGAGGTTAGTAGGTAGGAGATGGAGGTGCGGCTTGGGGTGGGAGGAAGGGATGGGTGAGAGGAAGAACCGGTTAGGGAGGCAGAGACAGGTTGGACTGTTATTGGGATGCGGTGGGTGGGGGGGGGGGGGAAGAGCTGGGCTGGTTGTGTGGTGCAGTGGGGGGAGGGGACAAACTGGGCTGGTTTAGGGATGCAGTAGGGGAAGGGGAGATTTTGAAACTGGTGAAGTCCACATTGATACCACTAGGCTGCAGGGTTCCCAGGCGGAATATGAGTTGCTGTTCCTGCAACCTTCGGGTGGCATCATTGTGGCACTGCAGGAGGCCCATGATGGACATGTCATCTAGAGAATGGGAGGGGGAGTGGAAATGGTTTGCGACTGGGAGGTGCAGTTGTTTGTTGCGAACTGAGCGGAGGTGTTCTGCAAAGCGGTCTCCAAGCCTCCGCTTGGTTTCCCCAATGTAGAGGAAGCTGACTGAGGACGAACGGTCAGTCCTTAGTAAGGGGCTCACCTTTGTCCCCCTACAACCACACATCAACAAATACCAGTCACGGTTGGACATAGAGCAGTTTTTCCGCCATCAGAATAGGGAATCTAGCTGTTACTCACATTTCTGTTCAGTAAATAAAATATATGAGTGTAGACTCTTGTTGCACTTTGAGCATAATATTCAGATTTGCATATTATATGCAGGTGTATCTTAAACAATTTGTTCACTCGGTGAAGTAGGAAGCCTGTTAACAAACAATGGTGCATGTCATTTTAAGGAAATGTATGCATGTGTAGTACCTGTGGTATGTGAGTGTATAAATCATTGTACTAAATGATATGTTCATGAATTCTAATAGAGTTTCCATAGCCATTTCCACAATCACCAGTTTTCTATGAAAAACAATGCCTTAGGAAATATTTTGTGATAAACAAATATTACTCATTCTGAATAGTGGGTGTAGAATTTCTATACCTTCCTTTCCACAGCAAATAGTTCCAATTTGCAATGAAAGATGATGCCTGCATCTAATTGCAGTTGGCTTTGACAACGGTATATGAAGACTTTGTGTCCTGTGTTTGGTGTCCTATGCCATTAAGCATTCCCACTTTACAAGTTAATTTCCTGTTGACTTTAGTGTTCTGAATGGCTCTCAGCTGTGGTGGCTCTAGTTCATTTGGTGACGATGTGTAAGACTGAAAAGTTGTTTAAAAACACCTTATCTTTCCACAATTACAAATGGACATGACCGCCTGTGAATCTTGTGTTCCATTAAAAGGCCATTAGTCAGGTCACCAGAGGTTTTATAAATTGAAATTGACGCAAAAGCTGCAAGAACTAGAAAATAACATTAAACTATGGCAACTTCTATGGAGGCTATTACAATTTACAAGGATTTTGAATAATCTCTCTAGGTTAGAGTAGTTCTTCCAAGTTATTAACATGTGTCACATCTCAATAAATGCGACTGTTCTCTTTTACTCCACCTCCTTGTGTTCTTGGGCTGACTTCGCCCATTGTTCGTAGATCACTTGCAGAGAAAGAAATAAAAATGAGTAAAACTATACGCATAGTTCCACTGAATGGTACTGCCACACGTATGATAGAATTCTAATAGTCAGTTCTAAAGAAGAGTCACTAGACCCAGAATATGAGCTCTGCTTTCCCTCCACAGATGCTGCCAGCTGTGCTGAGTTTCTCCAGCAATTTCTTCTTTTGTTTCAGATTTCTAGCATGCACAATTCTTTGTTTAGTTTTAAATTCCAATAGATCTAAGCCAAAGCTGAGCATCCATTAGGTGCTTTGGGCCTCAATAGCAGTAGAATTGTATTCCACTAAAATCTGTAGCCTCATGGTCAATCCTAGTTCACCAAAGAGTTCAGAAAGGCATGTCAGGAGCAGCACGAAGCATGCTTCAATATGAAGTTTTAACCTGGTTAAATGACAATTCAGGATGTTTTGTTTGTCAAACAGTGAAAGCAGCATACACCAGAACAACAATGAGATTTTCATAACCAATGGATCTGATCTGAACTCTGCAGACCTGCCACATCCAGCCATGAATGGTGATGAACAATTAAGCATCTAACCAGATGATGTGCCTTCACAAATATCCTCATCCTCAATGAAGAGGGAGCTCAGCACATTAGTGTAAAAGACAAGGCAAACATCTTCAGTATGAGCTAACAAAGTATGGAGCTGGAAGAACACAGCAGGCCAGGCCGCATCAGAGGAGCAGGAAAGCTGATGTTTCGGTTCTAGACCCTTCTTCAGAAATGAAGGGTCCAGACCCGAAACATCAGCTTTCCTGCTCCTCTGATGCTACCTGGCCTGCTGTGTTCATCCAGCTCCACACCTTGTTATTTCAGACTCCAGCATCGACAGTTCCTACCATCTTCAGTATGAAGTGTACTCACCATAAAAAGAAAGACAAACCCAAGTTAACATTATGGATCCAATTACCAGTTCTGAAGAAGGTTCACCAGACTTGAAATGTCAACTCTGATTTGTTTCTTTACAGATACAGCCAGACCTGCTGAGCTTTTCCAGCAACTTCTGTTTTTGTTCTTGATTTACAGCATCAGCAGTTCTTTCGGTTTTTATTTAGGACAAATCCAGGATGGTCTATTAGTGCCCCAACCATGCACTCTTGATCATCAGCAAAATAATGGAAGGGGTAATTGACAATGTTATCAAGTAACATCCACTCAACAATAGCTTGCTTATTGATGCTTAGTTTGGGTTACATCGGGTCGCTTAGCTCCTGACTTTATCCCAGCTGTGTTTTAGCCATGAACAAAAGAGCTGAACTCAAGCAGTGACAGTAATTGACCTTGACGTTGAGGCAGTGTTTGACTGAGTGTGGCATCAAGGAGTGCTAGCAAAAAACTGAAGTCAGGGGAAATTGTTCCAATGCTTGGAATGATATCTTCGACAAGAAAGATAGTTGTGGTTGTTTGATGTAGAAAATATTTCAACCAGTCATCTCTTCCGGTGTTTAACAGTGTGATGTCCTTGGTCAGCTTAGCTGCTTTGTCAAAGACATCCCTTGAAGAGAACATCAGAGTGCAGATGTTTGCTCATGGTTGCACAATTTCCAGCATCAAATACTGAAGAAGCCTGTGTCTGTATGTAGCAAGACTTAGACAATATCCAGACTTGAAGAGGTAAGTGACAAGTAATACAAGTGCAAGGCAATGACCATCTCCATGAAGAGAGAATGCAATTATAACGATCACCTTTTAAATTAATTAACATTACTATCACCAAATCCACACCGTCATTATCCTAGAAATTGCCGTTGACCACAAAATAAACTCAACTGGCAACATAAATATTTTAACTGAAGCATATGCTTTGAACAAGGAAATTTCATAACTCAGGAGTGAAAAACTAGGAATGTAAAAAAATGCTTGCAAAGCTGACTGAAGAAGCTTTTTCTTTAGACATGTATTCATAGAAAAACATTGACCCATGGGAATGTGTGTCATTATAGGAGGATGGAGAGAAGACTACAATGAATAGTTTAAAGAAAAGAGAACAGTTAAATGAGCATTTTACATGAGGAGGTTAAAAAAAAAGCAGGATAGATAAAGACGAAGCGGTAGTTAAAATTTATTTGGATTTTCAGATGTTGTTTGATAGGTACCATCTATTAGGCTATTTGGTAGGATAAGTATTAGGAGTAGGACATTCACACGGATAGAGGATTAGCTTATTTTTAAAAGGTGGTTAGGATGAAAGGTAACTGTAAAGTGGCAATTCATGACAGGGATCAGTGCTGCAATCACAATTATTTAGAACATATAAATGAATATACTATAGCCAAATTTGAGGATGATGCAAAAACTTAGCAGATGGAATATAATGTGGAAAAGTATGAGGTTATGCACTTTGGCAGGAAGCATAGAGGAGCTGAATATTATTTAAATAGAGAAAGACTGCAGGAGCCTATGGAATAGGGAAATTTGGAAATACCCAACCACGGATCATACAAAGCTAACATTCACATTCAGCAGGCAATCATAGAATCCCCATAGTGTGCAAGCAGGCCATTCGGCCTATCCAGGTCACACTGACCCTCTGAAGAGCATTGCAGATAGAGCGATTCAACCCATAAAGTTTACTCTCACCCAAATCCAACTCCAGCCCCACCCCATCCTATTCCCACATTTATTTTTGGCTATCAACAACCTGCACATCCCTGGGCTCGATGGAGGAGGCCTGTGTGAGGGTTGTGAGTCCAGCATGGCCATTTGATTATAAAATCATAGAATCCCTGCAGTGTAGAAGTAGGCCACTCAGCCCACATTGACCCTACAAAGAGCTCCCCACCCAGACCCACATCACCTCCCCTTGCCATGGCTAATCCACTGAGCCTGCATATGTTTGCACATTATGGTCAATTTAGCATGGCCAATCCACCTAAACTGAATGTAGAATCCCTACAGTGTGGAAACAGGCCCTTTGGCCTAACACAACCACACTGACCATTGGAGCATCCCACACAGGCCCATCCCCTGATAACCCACCTAAGCTAAACATCCCTGAACACTATGGGCAATTTAGCATAGCCAATCCACCTAACTTGCACATCTTTGGACTGTGGAAGGAAACCAGAGCACCTAGAGGAAATTGGCACAGGCGAAGGGAGAACATACAAATTCTATGCAGTGACCCAATGGTGGAATTGAACCTAGGTCAACAGCACAGTGAGACAGCAGTGCTCACCACTGAACCACTGTACTACCTTAGGGAGGGAAGCTACTGGAGAAGATACTGAGGGATTGGATCTATTCCCTTTTGGAAGAAAATGGGCTTATCAGTGATAGGCAACATGGTTTTGTACAGGGAAAGTCATATCTTACCAACTTAATAGAATTCTTTGAGGATGTGACAAAGTTGATTGATGATGGAAATGCTGTAGATGTCAGATACATGGACTTCAGTAAGGCATTTGATAAGGTTTCCCATGGCAGGCTGATGGAGAAAGTGAAGTCACATGGGGTCCAGGGTGTGCTAGCTAAATGGATAAAAAACTGGCTGGGCAACAGGAGACAGAAGGCAGTAGTAGAAGGGAGTTTCTCAAAATGGAGACCTGTAACCAGTGGTGTTCCACAGGGATCTGTGCTGGGACCACTGTTGTTTGTGATATATGTAAATGATCTGGGGAAGGTGTAGGTGGTCTGATCAGCAAGTTTACTGATGACACTAAGATTGGTGGAGTAGCTGATAGTGAAGGGGACTGTCAGAAATTACAGCAGAATATAGATAGACTGGAGAGGTGGGCAGATAAATGGCAGATGGAGTTCAATCCGGGCAAATGCGAGGTGATGCATTTTGGAAGATCAAATTCAAGGGCGAACTATACAGTAAATGGAAAAGTCCTCAGGAAAATTGGTGAACAGAGAGATCTGGGTGTTCAGGTCCATTGTTCCCTGAAGGTGACAATGCAGGTCAATAGGGTGGTCAAGAAGGCATATGGCATGCTTTCCTTCATTGGGTGGGGTATTGAGTACAAGAGTTGGCAGGTCATGTTGCAGTTGTATAGGACTTTAGTTCAGCCATATTTGGAGTACTGTGTACAGTTCTGGTCGCCACATTACCAAAAGGATGTGGATGTTTTGGAGAGGGTGCAGAGGAGGTTCACCAGGATGTTGCCTGGTATGGAGGGTGCTAGCAATGAAGAGAGGTTGAATAGATTAGGATTATTTTCATTAGAAAGACGGAGATGAGGGGGGACCTGATTGAGGTCTACAAAATCATGAGGGGCATAGACAGGGTGGATAGCAAAAAACTTTTTCCCCCCAGAGTGGGGGACTCAATTACTAGGGGTCATGAGTTCAAAGTGAGAGGAGGAAAGTTTAAGGGAGATATGTGTGGAAAGTTCTTCACACTGAGGGTGGTGGGCGCCTGGAACGCGTTGCCAGCGGAGGTGGTAGACGCAGACACGTTAGCGTATTTTAAGGTATATTTGGACAGGTACATGGATGGGCAGAGAGCAAATGGACACAGACCGTTAGAAAATAGATGACAGGTTAGACAGTGGATCTTGATCAGCGCAGGCTTGGAGGGCCGAAGGGCCTGTTCCTGTGTTGTAGGTTTCTTTGTTTCTTTGTTTTACCATGGACTGTGATATTGAACTGTTAAGCGTGTTTCTTTATTTTTCTACTTTTCAATAAGAAGGACTGTAATGTTTAACCTATTATCTTTGTTTTCCTTATTTTTCTGCTTTGTACATAAGATTCTGTACCTAAGTACATTTGTGCTTGTTAGTGCAATAAATGGTGACTTGTAAACTTGTCATGATTTTCAGCTGACTACATGTGACAATAAGCCTAATTCAATTCAGTTCCAATTCATTTAGCATGGCCAATCCACCTTTCCTGCATACCTTTGGATGGTGGGAGGAAATCAGAGCACGAAACTAGGTAAGCACAGCAAATTTCCTTCCACAACGGATATCAGCACAGCAGATGGGCTTTTACTCAGAATTGGTGGTGGTTTCATTGTCCTCATTAGATAAATGATTCCAAGTTTTTTCCAAATTGAATTTGAATTCCACCATCTGTCCAAGCGGGGCTTGTACTCGGGTGCCCAGACAATTACTGGGTTCCCCGGGTTAGGAGTCTCAAAATAACACAACTAATCGCCATTTCACCTCATCCTTCCAGGCTGTGAGATTCCCAATTCCTTCAAACTTTGTTTCTGCTCTTATCCATAAGACCATAAGACCATAGGGCATAGGAGAGGAAGTAAGGCCATTTGGCCCATCAAGTCCACTCCGCCCTTTAATCTTGGCTGATGGGCATTTCAACTCCACTTACCCACACTCTCCCCATAGCCCTTAATTCCTTGTGAGATCAAGAATTTATTAATCTCTGCCTTGAAGACGTTTAATGTCCTGGCCTCCACTGCGCTCAGTGGCAATGAATTCCAAAGGCCTGCCACTGTCTAGCTGAAGAAATGTCTCCTTATTTCTGCTCTAAATTAACTGCCTCTAATTCTAAGGCTGTGCCCACGGGTCCTAGTCTCCCCACCTAACAGAAAAAACTTCCCAGTGTCCAATCTTTCTAAGCCATACATTATCTTATAAGTTTCTATTAGATCTCCCCTCAACCTTCTAAACTCTAATGAATACAATCCCAAGATCCTCAGCCATTCATCGTATGTTAAGCCTACCATTCCAGGGATCATCCGTGTGAATTGCCGCTGGACATGCTCCAGTGCCAGTATGTCCTTCCTGAGGTGTGGGGCCCAAAATTGGACACAGTATTCTAAATTGGGCCTAACTAGAGCTTTATAAAGTCTCAGAAGTACATCGCTGCTTTTATATTCCAACCCTCTTGAGATAAACGACAACATTACATTCGCTTTGTTAATCACGGACTCTACTGCAAGTTAACCTTTAGAGAATCCTGGACTAGAACTCTCAGATCCCTTTGTACTTCGGCTTCATGAATTTTCTTACCGTTTAGAAAATAGTCCATGCCTGTAATTTTTTCCCAAAATGCAAAACCTCGCATTTGCTCACATTGAATTTCGTCAGCCATTTCCTGGACCACTCTTCTAAACTGTCCAAATCTTTCTGCAGCCTCCCCACCTCCTCGGTACTACCTACCTGTTCACCTAACTTCGTATCATCGACAAACTTTGCCAAAATGCCCCAGTCTCTTCATCCAAATCATTAATATATGTAGTGAACAGCTGTGGCTCCAACGCTGAACCCTGCGGGACACCACTTGTCACCGGTTGCCATTCTGAAAAGGAGCCTTTTATCCCAACTCTCTGCCTTCTGTCAGACAGCCAATCCTCAATCCAAGCCAGTAGCTCACCTCGAACACCATGGGCCCTCACCTTGCTCTCAGCCTCCTGTGAGGCACCTTATCAAAGGCCACATTGCACAAGGCACCATAAGCCCACATTGCTTTTATTTCAGGGGCCCCATTATCTTTGTTAGAATAGAAATCTCTCTAATGTACCTCACCATGTGGCAATGATGCAAGATACTCATCAATAAATTGAAAAACAAATTTCAAAGAAATTCACACATATAGTGGTCATAATGATGCACTCATTATGACCAAGTATGGTATAATTCTGACAAAGAGCACAACTACATTTAAAAGAAGCCAAATAAACGGGTGAAGGCAGGCATAGAAAATAGTTCTGATCAAGTTAGATAAAATAAGATGGTAGAAGGGTCATGGGGAGCAAAAACTCCAGCGTTATTTATTCTCCCATTGCTAGTGGAACCTTGCTGTGTAGAAATTGATAGCCATGATTCCTGGTGCCCCTACAGTAGAAATTAAATATTTAAAACATTTTTCTTTGGTTTGGAGTTTTCTGAGAAGCCGAAACACAAAACATAAATGTGAGTTATTTACCTATTCTCACTATTGCTTTTTGAAAGTATTTTCTAAAAATTTGGTCAAATTGAGCTGCTTATGAATGTTTCTCCAACATAGGACTGCTGTAGTCAGGCATGGTTGGCACAGAATGCTTCAGCTGCCTTCAGGGTAAAATTTGAGAGTGACATTAAAAATGTCCTGATTTGTACTCGCTGCCTGAGCTAAGTGGTCTGCAAAATTTATCCGCAAATTTAATCTCTGTTTGAAATGACCTTGGGAGTTATGCAATGTATACATTACGTCCACAGCAGGGAGCTGCTGTTTGTTCTGCCTTGCATTTGTCCCAATTGCATTAATGAGAGAAGTAATTAAACTGTTTAATTTTGTCAAAAATGGCTTTTACAATTCCCAATTAAAATAATAAACAATATCCTCCAATATGGTTTTTAATGATGCTAAATTGTATGGTGACTGTTTGTGTGATTATCACTCTAAGTAAGAGTATGACATTATTACATTTCAGTTAGTGTAGTTGCTACTTAGATGACTGTGATAAAATTTCAATGCTGATACAGACTTTGAATGAACTATTGGTACAGATGTTAGTTTTTGCTGGTAATTACTCCAGATAAAAAGTCTGATCCTTGTTTACTTGGGCAATTTTGGCTGCCTGTTTCAGCAGCCTGCTTTAGATCTTCCATTTAAATCAATGTATTAACATGGGGAAAGACGTTAACCAGGCACAAAGTCAAAATCTACTCCATTGAGCCAAGCTCCTAATCAATGGCTAATATTCGCCTTCTTCCATTTTAGGCCCAGATATCATGATCTGTGAGCTGTCGGTGACAGTTGCGTTAGAAATGGACAACATGCAGATTTTGTGTGGCCACCCCTTATCATGACTGGAATGTAGCTGGGTATCTGCCACTTTCGACTAACTGCCTCTATACTTGCAAAGAGCTGAGCCGGATTATACTAATAGTATTTGGTGGTGCCCAGCATTCTGCTCTTAAAGGCAATGTGTCCCTCTTAAAGGGAAGCTACACTGAATACTATTACGACGAGCTAAAACATGAATAATGAAATTCTGGAGCAGACAGAGACATTCATGGTGACAGATATCCCTTTCATGGCATTAGTGATGGAAGGGGTAAAATTCTATGTGGCTTAAGAGGTCCTCAAGGACCATCTAGAGACAAGATTAGAGCTGGTGCTCCCATCTTTTACTACTCTCCATACCTGAACATTTACATTTCTCAATGCACCATTACCCTATCATTCACACCCTGGTACATAGAATTTGCACCTGATATTCAAATATTCCACCTCACTCTCTTGTAATGACAATTACTGACAATTTCACACCTATCCCTCACTGCCTCCACAGACCTTCAACTATTTATTTTTGGCAAGCAGATCATCCAAACTAATAGCTACATGACCTCTCATTTGCAGCACAATGTGGCATGTAATGGAAGGGAATGGGTAATCTCTGTCTCCTGTGGCCAGGCTTCTTCACTCACCAAGGATGCCATGTGACTTATTCTGCTGGACTTGCCTGCCACGGGGACCTTGTCAAGTACTTTAGAGGATTCCATGTAGACAACATCCACTGTTGTCAGCTTCATTATTTCCACAAGGGACACAGTCAGGCTTCTGGGACAGGACCTCCCCTATTTCTCTAAAGGCAGTAAATCCAGTCTCTGAACATCTTCTCCAATAACTTCCCTACCACTACTGTAAGGCTCACTGGCTTATAATTTCTAGGATTACTCCTTCTCAAAATAGAAGGGAAACGTTGGCCATAAGTTTAAGGTGAGAAGAGGCAAGTTTAAAGGAGATGTGTGAAGCAAATGTTTTTACACAGAGAATGGTAGGTGCCTGGAATGTGCTTCCAGGGAAGGTGGTAGAAGCAGAAATTTTTAAACGGCAATGTTTAAGAGGCATTTAGAGACACATGAACATACAGGGAACAGAGGGATGTGGACCATATGCAGGCATTTGGGATAAGTTTAGAATGGCATCATGGTCAGCACAGAAATAATGGGCTAAAGACCTGCTTTTGCACTGTACCATTCTATGTTCTATAGAACAGAGCAGAACTGATTGGGAAGAAGCACACCTGCCTTTTCTGGCCTGAATAAGGTGATGGACCGTAAGCTACAGAGCTCATCTAACATTATAGGGAATATTCAGGATAATGGCATTTTCCTCTGGTATTTCTCAACTCGGAGCTTACTCTCACCCTGAGATCTGATATGTTGTGCAAGCTGCTAATAATATGACCACAGAACGTAGACTGAGACTATAGCTTGGAGTGACAGCATGCAATTACTGAACAAAGAAGTAATTACACTTCAATTTGTGCAAATTTCCAGTTTTAAAATACTTTGTGAGCTTTGACCAAATTCATTTTCAAGGAGTTTATTAAAGGGTTAGCTGAATTAAGAGTGTGCTCAAATTAGATCCTCAATAACTGACTCAGTTGGTCTTTTCTGTTGGGCGTGTGTATAAGGAGACAACATAGTACAACTTAACATTGGAGTACAACTTATATAGGGGTGCTTGTGTTGCGTGTCTCAAGGAGTGAAGTGGTGAAAGGAAAGAGGTATTTGGTTGCTTTTGCTTCAAAGCAACTGATTGGTGAGTAGGATTGCTGAGTATTTGCAGCCTTTAATGTAAAAATAATATCTTTAGTTTGTGTTCAGCTCTCCAGTCTTCATTTTCTCTCTTTTTCTTACAAATAGCTTGTTAGATTGATAAAGTGTATAAAATGAAACAAAAACTCATGAAGTGTTCAAAATGGAGATTCATTAAATGGAAAGAGCAGGATACTATAGTGATTTACATGATAACTTAGTAAAATATGATTGAGGTAGCAGTTTCAATCATTTGTTGCAACTGTCGGTAGTGGGAGCTGCAGGACATCAAAGTGATCCACAGCAAACACATCTGTAGCAAGTGGCTCAAGCAACTGTGGATTTGAGTTGAGGAGCTGAAGCATGTGATACTGCATATCAGGGAGGTTTTGGGAGGGGGGGGGGGCTGTAAAATGTTACCTAGACATTTTGCAGCAAGATGCACTCTTAGATAAGGCAAATTAAATGTTGTCTATAATCAAGGACATAAACATATGATTGTAGGTGAGGCTGAGATGAGGACCTAAGGAATTTGCATTGAAGAGGTTCTACTTCAGCAAATAGTGCTCCACTGATCACTTTGTGAGAAACCATCTTACAGTATTTAATAGATCACTCGTTCTGTACAGTGGCAGAACCAATATGCAAGTTCTCGTCGGTATCCTAAACCTTCTAAGTGATAAATACCAAGAACCCAGCAGTGGCAGAACTACCAGTGGAAACAGATCTCAGTAATGTCATAATTCATGAGATTCAAACCAAACCCACTGTGGTGGAACAGACCAGACATGATGCAATTTGCCAATTATCTCAAAGTTCATGACTTTGAAGTAAGATATAATCAAGGTACCAGGATGATCACTTCTGATACACTGAGCAGATTGACCAACTCATATAAAGACTAAGATATATTTCTGGACCTTCACGTTCATTCTCTTGTCTTAAAAAATTGCAACCATTCTCAAGGTTGATCCATGACTCTTTGGCCAGAGTCTGTGTGAATAGCTTCCATCAACAATTGTCAAAGATAAGTAATTACAAGAGTTGCAGATGGCCTTCATCCAGGGAAGACCTGACATCTTTAGAGATGTATCCCTGAAGATTTACTCAATTTGGCTACACAGAAACTGACTTGGTATATAATGACAAGTCATTTTCAAGGGCAAGAAAATCCTAATACCAAAGTGTTATGCCAAGATATCATACCATTTTACATCAGGGAAACATGGGTGTCAAACAAACAAAATGGTTTGCATGTGAATTTATGTACTGGCTGGAGAAGAAACATGATATTCAATAAATTGTGAATATATGTGAGGCATAACAAACATATCAACCACAACAACAGAGGAAGCCTCTTTATCCACATGATGTCCTAAACATTTTTGGATGAAAGTAGCAACAGATCTACTCAGAGGATTGGGAAACATAATCCTTCTGATGGATTACATCTCTACAATTTGCATTATTTGATGATGTAGAACACAATGAGTACTGACACGATGAGCATTATTTTTATTTTATTTAATATGCCACAAACAATAGTGTCTGACAAAGGCTGTAGTTCATTGGCAAACCATTTTAAGACATATGTACTAAGTGGGGAGTAACCTATAACTCACCTTCACACATCACCCATGATCAAATAGCTTAGTATGTACCACATGTTCTATCACTTTAATGATAGGTGAAAAATAATGAATCACAGTTTTTGTATTCCATTTTTTGGCAACACAAATGGAGAAGGGATTATTATCCGTAGCTAAATGTATACACACAGGCAAGTGTGAATGGCCTTGTCCAGCAATCTCACAATATTTTTGTTCAAAGACAGAAGAGAATGAGAGACATACAGATGAGTGAACAGGTAGGTAACAAACAAAACTGTGAATTGAAAAGAGAATGCAAACTAGAAGTACAAACATAAATACTCAGATACCATCAACCTTCATAAAATATACAGTTTACATGTGTTGTAAGGAGGTCATAAAGCAGTTTCGGAAGGATTTATACAGGCTGAGTGAATAGGCAAGAGCGTGGCAGATGGAATATGATGTGGAAAAATGAGAGTTTATCCAGTTCAGTTTATTGGTTAGACTGCACCTAGAGTACTTTGTGAGGTCTTTGTTTCTTTAATTCATGAAGGATATTATTGCCATAGAGCGAGTGCAACAAAGTTTCATCAGGCTTGTTCCTGGAATGGAGGGACTGTCCTTTGAAAATAGATTTGCAAACCAAATATGTATTCTCTACACTTTCAAAGAATGAGAAATGATCTCATTGAGACTTGCAAACTATTTAAAGGAATAGACAGGATGGGGTTCTAAAACAAGGGGCACAATTTTATAAAAAGGGGAATGCAGTTTGTGACTGAGCTATGGAGAAATTTGTTAACTCAGGAGGTTAATGATTCTTTGGAATTCTCTACTACAGAGGGCTATGGAAGCTAAGTCTTTGATTATATTTATGGTAGAGATTGACCGGTTCCTGATAACTAATGGGCAGTTTGGGTAAAAGGCATTGAAGTGTTTGATCAGAAATGATTGCATTAAGTGGTGGAGCAGGCTCAATGAGCTAAATGGCCTATTTCTGTTCCAATGTTCTTACTACAAAAAGGCATTACTAATCTTGGTGCTACATTGTAATGAACAAATGTTACCTCAGATCAATGTATGACATACAACTGTGCATGAAAACTCGGACAACAATGATTGTGCGATGATGTTGGAGTGACAGAAGCCTGCAGGTACATAACTTAGCTTTCAAACAAATTCAGCAAAGAACATTGTGAACCTCTCTAGATGGATATGTAATCACCAGATCAGGATGAGATATCAAACCTCGAAAGTGTTACATAGAAGCTTGAAATATTACTCTCGTAAACTCTCCTTTACTCATTTGTATAATAATTGAACTTAAAGCATATGCCTGGGTCAAACATATATTTGTTTGCGACAATTTATCTTATAAAAAGGAGGAGGTTATATTTTTGTTTCATAGTCTCTAAACCTTTTACGAGACATGATGATGATGATATCATCACTGAATCATAGGTTATGACCTGATGATAGAAAGGTCTCATGTTCCATCTTACTGGAGATCACTTGAAGCATTGAACCAATGCTTGTCTTTGTAACTTCATATTTTAATGTAGCCCAGACACCATGCACCCATAAATGTAGTTTTTGTAAATTATAATTAGTTGTTATAAGTCTGTAGTGAAATATTCTACTCTGCCATACTGACAACTAGGTCCAGACTTTGCACTGGCCATACAGTTATAATTCCAGCACATGGAATCCATGAACAATTCTCTAAAGACTGGAACCATCAGAAAGTCATCACTTAAATAAGAATTCATAGGGTTCTGATGAAATTAAGCATGTAGTTCATCAGAAAAAGTTAGACAATTTAAATAGCCTAACTCCTGAAAAACTATTTAACAGAACTCATACTTACCTTACACATCCCAACCATACCTTCTCCTCATCCTTTAAATCTCCCTGACGCTGATCTGACTTGTGCTCCCCATCTCCTGCTATAGACCCAAATTCCTCCCTTCACTCATTCCTGGAACCAACTCACTTATCCCACCACTGCTGGTCCTGACTCCTTTCACCCTGGCACCGGCTCTGAATTCCCTTTCTCCAGCCACTGGACCTATCCCCATTTTCTCCACTCTGGACCTGACTTCCGCAAACTTCGGGAGCCAAATCCCTTCTGTTGGTTCACCTTGCCCCTCCCAGACCTGATCTGCTTCTGCTTCCCAACTTTGGATGGGAATCCCTGTTTCCCATGTCACCAGATCTAACAGCCCCAACCCCCATCCCAGTTCCTACCTCCTCTTCTCCCAATTGGACCGGACTCCTTCCACTCACCCCAGTTTACTTTAAATACCACATCGTTTACATGGACACCTTGCTCACTGGCATGCTATCTAACTGGTAGCCAAACTCCTACCCACTCTCTGTTTGAGATTGCGACTCCACCAAAAATCTGGCCTCTGGTTTCTTAAGTTCTCAAAGATGACATAAGCATTGCCGTATCAAAAAAATACTGCGTTGGAGGCAAAATTCATATTAGAGATTATGTATCATATCTGTAGAGAGTATTGCCTTGTTTTCTCATGGTTAGTATTTTGCTATGACTTATGTTGTGCTGAATATTGTTATGTGCAGAGCATTCTAATGACTTCAGTTGCAGTTGCTCAGGCTTAAATCTATTTAAGTTATCCACTTACATAGCTAAATGAAATTCAGTGCAAGTACACAGGCCTTCATTGATGGATCTATCCATTCAAATTTATGAAGTGAGCCAGGCTGACGATTGAATTATTAACTATATTTGGAGTATCTGCACTTCTTTTTGTCTCCACATTACAGAATGGAGGGAGGAAATGCAAAAAGAATAGGAAACAATGCATGAATTGAAAGAATGCAAGTCCTTTAAATTTAAATAAAGTGCAGACTTGTTCCTCTAAATGGAAGACAGAGAGATGATACGATAGACGACTTTACAATTATACTGGGGTTAACTAAAGGAGATGTGGAAAAGATATTTCCACTTGTGGATGAGTTCAAAACAAAGAACCATAAAAATAAGGGAGACATGACAAAATCCAACAAAGGTCTGAAATGAAATTGCATTACTTAAGAGAATGGTGTTACTGTAGATCTCACTACCACATGGAACGGTTGAATAGCACAGATGTATTCAAGGGAAATTGATTAAGCATGTATAGAAGAAAAGAATACAATGTGTTGATTGAATGAGATGAAATAAGGTGGGAGGAGATTTGCGGGGAGTATAACATCAGAATAAAGGAATAGGCCTGTTAGGTGAACGGTTTGTTTCCACGTTGGCCCTGATTGTATTGAGACATGGAGCAACTTGAATGGTCAGATGGTCTATACTGCTTCTGTTCCTTATGTTCTTAAATTTGATGTAATTAAGAGTACAAATCAGTTCATTCAAATCCTCCTGTTGATGGGGCTAAGTCTAATTCTTCTCGATATGTTCCCATAACGTTTAGCTCATAAACCATAAAGTGGAATGATTTAGATACTGGCTATCACTGCAGAATGATTAAAAATCTTCTTTCTTTCTCTGTTTAGTGTAGTCCCTGGCTACCAGTTCAAATCAACAGTCAGAACAGATTTCCTCTGTGTCCCTCGGTCAATGTCTTGCATCCTAGTCTTGACTATTCCAAAGAAATAATACCACACTTGGAATGTATTCCATTGGGAAACTTACTGTTCGAGATGACGATTGAAAAACACTTACTCCCAGTCAACCTCCAGAAACAACACAATCACATCTGTGAAAAGGAGGATCACCAAGCCTTTTGAAATGTCTTAAGTTCAACAATGTGGTCATTTCCTGCAGTGCCAGCGCATTTATCATTGATCAAAGACCTTCAACACGATACACGGTAGGAGATATTATTGTCTCATTAATCTGTTTTTAAAATGATAGGCCCAGCATTTTTGATAAATTTGAAAAGTCCAATATTTGTCAGTTGCTCCCAAAACATTCACCTTCTTCAATGTACATTTTGTTAAAAACAACGAAAGCAACATTAATGTATTATCCATGTATCACGACCACACAAGGTTTTGAAAAATGATGGACTTAAAATATCCTGGAAAAAAGATTAACAGAAATCATTGCTAAACTACCCAGGCAAAGGTTGAAAGATACAATGTAAACAATGGAGAAATAAGCTGCTGCATATGTCATTGAAATACCCTCATTATTACCTCTCCATGGGAAAGACTTATGAGAAATTTACAGTATACAATAAGTGATGCACTGTGCACTAGGTACTGCATTCAAATGCTTCCCAACTGCCGTAGGAGTAGCATACATGTGATTTCGTTGTCCACTTGCTATTCAACATATCCAGTCAGCGTGTTAAGTTCACACTTCTGGTGAAATTCCAAGCTTTAAAGTCATTTCACACCAATCACAAATAAAACACACGTTGGAGTTGACATTGATTAGAGAGGAGAAAGAAAAAAATAATGTTCTCCCATTTTGTTTAGTACCAAGGATAGCATTTCATAGTTTCAACTGTGAAAGCAGTGACTTCATTAGGAATAATGAAGTAGTAGTGGTCAATCATGAGAAGCCTGCGACAATGATCTATTCTGAGGCAGCTTAAGATATTTGACTCACAAATTGGATAAAGCCAGTTTTTCCTGCTTTGGAGTGCACAACTGCGATCATCAATGACTGAATACTGGCATAAAGCAGTTCCATGGGCAGGCTGCATAGTTAAAGTACATCACAGCAAAATTAGAGTGAAGGTCACCTGACGAAGGAACAGCCCTCCGAAAGCTTGTGATTTCAAATAAACCTGTTTTACTATAACCTGGTGTCATGTGACTTTTGATTTTGTACATCCCAGTCCAACACTGGCATCTCCACATCTCTGGTGGGAAAGGTCAACATGTGTAAAGCCAGTTTTTTGTCAGAAATATTCACTCACAGAATGTGGGCGCCTCTGGCTAGGCCAACATTTATTGCCCATCTCTAATTGCTCAGAAGGCAGTTTAACATTGCTATGGGTCTGGAGTCACATGTAGTGCAGACTACATAAGGATAACAGAAATTTTGTTCCCTAAAGGACATTAGTGAACCACCTGGGTTTTTCCAACAATGAACAATGCTTTCTTGGTCATCAGTATACTCTTAACTCTGGATTCTTCATTGAATTCAAATTCCACCATCTGGCATGCAAATATTATCGACATGATTCAAAACAGGCAGGAGGAGTGGAACATATTGGCCTACAGTTAGCCACCACACCTTCCCCTTTTCCTCTCCTCTAATCCCCTCCTCCCCTTCCCACAACTTTTATTCTTCTTCCTTCCCTCCCTCTTCCACTCACCTCTTTCTGTAACTCCCAATCTTCTTCCACTTTCCTTCCCAACTTTACTCTTCCTCTCCTCCCATCTTGTACCACTTCCCCTCCTCACTTATCACTGTTTCCATCTCAATTTCCACCCTACCCCTTTGCTTTTCCACTTCCCCTTCCCCTACCACTTCTCCACATTATACCCCTCCCTCTTCCCATTCCTGTTTCACACCACCCAACTCACGTCCACCTCCTCACTATCCCTCACTGCCCTATTTCCCTGCCTCCCATTCCATCCTCCTTGTTCTTCCCATTTCCCTCTTACCCCTCCCCTTCTCTTCAGTTCCACCGTCCACTTACCCCAAGAAGAAAAGTCAGTTTCTAACCACTGAACCTGTAAGAAGGCTGCCCTGCTGTGATAACTCACGGGAGCAGTCTAAACAAGCTGAGCTTTAGGTATTTGTTCTGTGAGGTACAGCAAATCCTACGCCAACAATCTGCCAGCCAATTTAGCAGACCCAGGAGCACAGACACTCAGTAGTTGGTGTTGCTAGGAATGTAAGGGGGTTAACAGAGAGGATGAATGGGTTCCAGGCTCAGGTAAGTTTTGGGCATTTGTAGCCTAATGGAATTGAGTACCTGTGGGAGGGCTGCATGGTAGGGTTGGAATGGGGTTTGGTGGCCAGCCTTGAAGTTATAAAGAGTGATGACGCCCAACAGAGGCCTGTAAAATTCAGCCAGACATAATAAAGTACAGAGATAAAACACTAACAGCACAATTGGGCACAACACAGACAACCGCATGAAGGAAAAGTGAAAATAGAAAAAAGGTGCATGGAGACAAACTGCTGTACAATGCAGAAAACCTCTGGACGGCAACAACAGTTAAAGTATTGGAATTAAATACACTCAGGAAATCGTTTTCATGGTCAAATCATTCCCACTGGAGGATAAACACTGGTGTATACAAGACAAGAAAAGCAGACGACATCAAATGACAGTCACCAGATTTGAAGATACCAACAGATGTCAATATATGACACACATTATGAACAGAAGTAGTAGAATTATTAAGATGCTGGTTTTGAGCCTCCAGAGATTTGAGTTCCATTGTAATCTGGCACCTTACATATCAAATATCGCACACTTTGAGCAGAGACTATATATGCATTTCTGCCTCGATAGTGGAGATCTGCTGCTGTCTGAGTGTACGTCAATAATATAGAAATCAATGTTCCCTACAACAGAATCGGAGCTTAGTGGTGAGAAAGAGGTAGCCGGATAAGGAACTGCTAATGGATATGTGACTGAGGCCCACTACACCACTTCCCCAACTGAATTGTAAGGCAATATTTAACTTTGTTGGACTTTCACTTTGAATCATAGAATCCCTATAGTGTAGAAAGAGGCCATTGAGCGCATCAAGTTTTCACCAAATCTCCAAATTGCATTCCATACAGATCCAGCCCCGCGACCCTATCCCTGTGACCTTGTACTTCCCACGCCTAATTCATCTAGCCTGAACATCCCTTAACACTTCAGGCCAATTTAGCATGGCCAATCCACCTAAACTGGGCATCTTTGGATTGAGGGAGGGAACTAGAGCATCTGGAGGAAACCCACACAGACGCGGGGAGAACATGCAAACTCCACACAGACAGTCACCAGAGGGTGGAATCGAACATGGCCACTGGTGCTGTGAGGCAGCAGTGCTCACTAATTGTTTGTAGATGTTTCTTGCCACCTAGAAAATGATGGAGGATAGCAGTTTACAGAGATGAAGGAGTTTAACGCAGGGCCTGGGATGATATGTATGATAACATAAAATTTGGGAGAATGATGTAATAAGTTCAGTGGAGCCTATCTTGGCTTCGGGAGCAACTAGTCAGTTTTCTGGACATTGAGTCAAGATTCTCATTAGAGAGTAGTGGAATGTCTATTAATTGGGATTATTGCTCATTATCCATCCTCATTAACATTTAATCTCACCTCATTTAATATGCATCTTCTTATTCTGCTACCCATTGGTTAGAAATATCCCAACACTATAGTCAAAGCAGGGCTATTCCCATGGTTCCGACACCAAATTTCATCCCCTGAAGTAAATTGTCTCTCTCACTTAGTGGAGTCTTATGTCCGGCATTGGCATTTCTGATGCTCCAGTTTACTGCTTGCTTCTCCAGACCTTCATCTTGGACACCAAATAACCCTAAAGTTATTTTGCAGGGAATCATGCAGCTGAGTTATTGGTACATGTTCTTGGCTTCGAGGAGCTGAAGAGAGATACTTAATTCAGACTCTTAGTCAACCAGGCTCTTCCTTTTCAGATTGAAGAGTAACATTTTAGATAATGTAATCTCAAAGTAAAAATAGGCCTGAGCGAATTATTACTGTATTTTTCTCTGGATGAGAGGGCGTTCCTTCTGTCCTTATCGGATGTTATGTGTTTTGCTTGACTGATAGCTACTAAAATGATCAATCGATCTACAGCAGATTTATGTAAGTGTTGTGTAGATCTGAGATTAAAATCAGTGCATATGACTGGGAAGTTAAAACTGCCAACCCAGGATAGCACACAGTGAAATAACTCCACTGAGGTCAACCTTCTGTCACTAAGTCACTCTTTATTTACATGTAAAGAGTCCTTGACATTGATCCAGCTTCCTCAGGGCCAGCTTTCAGAATGAACAGGATTTCTGACTCTCCTGGTCTTATGTCAGCCAGGGCTCCCTGCTTGCCCCAGATTAACAACACCTTTCAGGAAACACATATTCTATGGAGGTCCACCTAGCTGACCTCATTACAATCACCACATGCCGCACCCACATTTTGCACTTCTATTATGAAAGGTCTGATCATTTATTAGAGACTGCCGAAGTAGAAACCGTCACAGAGAAAATAACATTTCCCTTTCTTTCAGAAGTGATAAAATGGCTGATTTTCTCCAAAATTTGTCAAGTACACTTGGAATTACTTAGTTTAACAGGAATAAAATAATAGCAGTCACTTTAATTATAAATATGCTAATGACATTTTAATAATTCACTAATTGCAAATAAGATAATATGTTTCCAAAGATAATTTCGCCCAGCGAGAGAAGATTTCTCACTTGTTCAGGTCTTAATGGTAAACCTTCCTTTGAATGTTGATGAACATTCTAATATTGGATATTACTGGATGTTCTTAGGTTTCCTTGAATAGCTACGAACAACATCAAACTGGCTTCTATTAGATTTGGGATTACATTTTAAAACTTTTAGAATCTCAGTATATGCTGTGCTTGTCTGCTTAAAGGGTATCGCTTGTTAATTTCTGTGTGGAAAGTTTAAAAGAAATCTTGAAATGATTTTTTTTTCAATTGAAAAGAACCTTACTCCCCATATACTTCTGAAGTGGGAAGTTGTAAACACTGGAGAAAGAAATCCCAGACCTTTGAAATATCTAGGATGTTTAAGGCATAGCTAAGCCATATTAAAATTAAGCAGGCTAGTTGGAGGAAGGCAACATCCCTGCATAGTTTCTTTCCCTGTGGGATGGTTACATCAATCCTATAGACCAAAGACTAAATGCACATCAGATTGACTAATTTGACCTCAGCGGACAGAAGTTCAGGGAAATAACCCTGCATTCCTTATACATAACAGTTAAGAGCTGTAAATCACTTCATCAATGGGTATAATTATTGAAGAAATGTCTAGCTTGTAATTATTTGTGACAAATTACTCAATACCAATTTTAACTGAATGGCAAATTAAAAGCAATGTGCATCCAATTGTAATTTGTTACATTGGAATGTGACCTGGATTTTATGGTTTCTAAAGAAACATGTAGGAGGCTGGTGAGTACGGAACAGAAAATTCAAGGCAGTGTGTGGGGATATATGGCCTTGATTTCCTCCTACTACTAGTTAGATGGTGAATGGGACTTCAGTGTTCAAAGTTGATTGAATCACTTCAGTTGCCAATTAAAAGATTATCCTCCTGATGGTTGCATTTTAGTGACAAAAGGTGGACTCTCTGCTGCATGATCAGACTGTCTAGGAAAGACTGGAAGATTCCCTTTAGGGTCAGACATTGACTCAGAACAATAGTCGTGTCCATGGTAGCAGCCAACTTCAACTACCTCCCATCCCTACCACCTCCCATTCCCACCATTGTCATGCTCGCCTCTTCCATCCCCACCATTACTATATCCACTACTGCAATTCTCCCACATCTCCCTACCACTGCCATCCCCACTACTGTTATACCCACCACTACCATCCCTCCACACCTCCCATCCGCATCATTACAATTACCATCACTACTGTATGTCAGTTCTGATGAATAAGCCATATACTCTGTAGACAATCTGAATACACGTGACAACACTAAAGAGAAGAATATGCCAGAGTGTCATTGCCAGAGCAGAGCACTGTTTGACCCTAATTCAGATATCAGAGTTCCAATGTTACCAACTCATCCCTGACCTTACTCATCATATTGTGATGGAAAGAGGATGTCACATTGAGTATCCTTTAATAGGCAGTCAATATTCTCCAGTAGTATAAAAAGACCCTCATATCTCATTTGGTTGAATGCCTTTGAGAGATTAATTGAGGCAACAGAGTGAGTGTTCTACTTTTGTCAAGACATTTTCCTTGCAGTTGCTGGATATACACCCATACAGTGAAGGTCAACCCATGTCCAAAAGGATTAATTAGGATTATTAGTCCAGGGATATTACCATTATGCTATTGTCTCCTTTCCCTACTCAGACTAATCAGATATTTCAGAGCTGTCTGACTGCTGTCACCCTTCATCTTGTACAAGATCACAATTTTTGTATGACGCTCTGCACTTTGTCTAGCAGATATGAAGAAGTTTGTGCAGGTGCTTCAAGTGCACCAATTTTCTTCAGGCAGTATACATGTGTACCCAGAGTTTGTTCAGGGCAGGTGGCAATAATGTACTAAGTTCCTTTTCTATGGATTCAGTTTCCAGCTCTACCATGATGGCCCGGCTTTCAATGAGGGCCTTGAGCGCAACTCAATGTGGTGTTCCAACCAGCTTGCGAACTGTTTATTGAAGTCAGTGATGATCTCATCTGCCGTTGCTTTCAACGGAATAGTTTTCCTTTGCTGGTGAACAATTATCCGCTCAATTCTTTCATGCAGGCCTGTGACAATCCTTGTGTCAAAGGACATCTGTGTGTTATGCCAGAGTTTTAACCAAGAGTCACTGGTGTGTGGCCTAGCAATTTGTAGGACAATACACATGCCATCTCTTACTGTATGCATTTTCTTGCTTGGCTCACTTGATATATACGATAGGTTCCATTATAGGGATGTTAGCTTGGGACCAGTCAGTATTTGTCCACGTCTCATTCCAATATGTTTAGAAAACAGTTTTGTAGATGGTGTCTCAAAAGTATCTTTCATTTAGCCACTACAGTTTCATCTGGGAATTCCAGAGAGTGTCTGCTCAGTAAAGCCTTTGCTTTTCATCTGTGTAGATAGCATGGTTAATGTTGATTTGTGATGGAATTTTGACTTGAGTGAAAGGGTTGCAACCTCATTCCAGTGAGCATAGGGCAGTGATCTGTCACAGTCAGCACTGTGGAAGCTAAGTGCATCAAGAATGTTTTTTCAGACAGCACATCAGTTCCAGCTTGTACCCATGGCCTGACCTTGGATGTCACCAGAACTCTTTTCAGCCTGGTTTTCCAGAAAGATGTTAGTTGCACAAAGATCCTGAGAACAGCAAAACTCAAATAAGCTCTGTCCATTCCTATCCATCTTTCTCAGGCCGTGCTCACTGAGGGATGAGGATCATGCCATATGGCCTGAGTCCGTTCACGAATTGAAACCTATGAGGATATAGAAATATTCTGTCTTTGGTATTCAGCTGAGAGTAGTATTGAGCTCCTCACAGACTTTCTGCTGTGCAGTGCTGTATTGGAGCAAACAATCACAAGGTTAATTAGAGATAATGGGAACTGCAGATGCTGGAGATTCCAAGATAATAAAATGTGAGGCTGGATGAACACAGTAGGCCAAGCAGCATCTCAGGAGCACAAAAGCTGATGTTTCGGGCCTAGACCCTTCATCAGAGAGGGAACTGGAATAAATAGGGAGAGAGGGGGAGGCGGACCGAAGATGGAGAGTAAAGAAGATAGGTGGAGAGAGTGTAGGTGGGGAGGTAGGGAGGGGATAGGTCAGCCCAGGGAAGACGGACAGGTCAAGGAGGTGGGATGAGGTTAGTAGGTAGCGGGGGGTGCGGCTTGGGGTGGGAGGAAGGGATGGGTGAGAGGAAGAACCGGTTAGGGAGGCAGAGACAGGCTCTGCCTCCCTAACCGGTTCTTCCTCTCACCCATCCCTTCCTCCCACCCCAAGCCGCACCCCCCGCTACCTACTAACCTCATCCCACCTCCTTGACCTGTCCGTCTTCCCTGGACTGACCTATCCCCTCCCTACCTCCCCACCTACACTCTCTCCACCTATCTTCTTTACTCTCCATCTTCGGTCCGCCCCCCCCCCTCTCCCTATTTATTCCAGTTCCCTCCCCCCATCCCCCTCTCTGATGAAGGGTCTAGGCCCGAAACATCAGCTTTTGTGCTCCTGAGATGCTGCTTGGCTTGCTGTGTTCATCCAGCCTCACATTTTATTAACAAGATTAATTAGTCCTGTTTGAATTGAATGAATAATACAAGCTCTTTTGTCATATCCATTCAAAAATTATTTCACCTCTCTGTGACTTCCTTCCAAATGTGTTCATTTACATGCTTCCCATGAGTTGGTGGCACCTATATATTGCCCTGAGCAATGTAATTGCATCATTTTGCACCCTCATCTCCAGCTACAGAGTTTGATAATGACTCCTTTGTGACATTCTCTCTCTCAATCACTACATGATTTCTTACCTTTATCTTCCTTTCTGAAATATCCTAAACATCTTCTATCCAGAAATGTTTGTCATCCAGTCCAGCATCTTCTTTGGGAAAAGGTTCTGTTATGGCCACAACATCATATTTCCACATAATGTATCACTTTGGCAGAAAGGATGGAAAAATGGAATAGTATTTAAATGGAGAAAGTCTAAATGCTACAGTACAGAGGGATCTACATGTCACATGTCATTGAGTTGGACAGCATGGAAACAAGTTCTTTGGTGCAACTCGACTATCCTACCTAGATATCCTCAATTTATCTAGTTCCATTTGCCAACATTTGGCCCATATTCATCTAAGTCCATGTTGCCATATACCCATTCAGATGTCTTTTAAATATTGTAATTGTACCAGTTTCCACCACTTCCTCTGGCAGCTCATTCCATACACGCACTGCCCTCTGCATGAAAATTACTCCTTAGGTCTCTTTTAAATCTTTCCCCTCTCACCTTAAACCTGTGCCCTCTGGTTTTGAACGCACCAACCCTGGGAAAAGAACGAGACTATTTACCGTACCCATGACCCTCATGATTTTATAAACCTTAATCAGGTCACTCCTCAGCGTCCACTGCTCCAGGGAAAATAGCTCCAGCCTATTCATCCTCTCCCTATAGCTCAACCCCTCCAACCACAAGCAACATGCTTGTAAATCTTTTCTGCACTCTCTCAACTTTAACAACATTTTTCCTATAGCAGGAGACCAGAATTGAATACAATATTCCAACGGTGGCCTAGTACATAAGTCACAAAAGTTAGCATGCACTTATGGAAGCTAATTAGGAAGGTAAGTATTGGATTGATCTGGCATGGTGGCCCATCATTTGGGCCGTCATTGTCTCATGCTGTTTTGCTTAAATAAATCTCATCAATTGTAATAACATACATAGCTTTTTTGGAAATTTCTCGGACAAAATTGTGTAATTCATCTTTAATATTACAACTAGAGTGGAGACTTTTTCAGTTGAGTTTTTCTCCTTTACTCATTGTCGTATAAGATCATGGATCTGCAAGGATTAACGTTGGCCGGGGCAATAAGGTCCACCCGGTCTGGTGATCTTGGATGGGTTAAAGGGGGGCCTAGCTCAAGGTAGCATGATATTGTTGCTGTACTCGCAATCCTGAGACACAGGCATTGTTTTGCAGATCTGGGTTTGAATCTGACTAAGGAAGATGGTGATATTTAAATTGAGGGGGCGCTTGTGGCATAACGTTACTGTCCCTACCTCTGCGCCAAAAGGCCTGGATTCAAATCGCACCTGCTCCAGAGGTGTTTTATAACATGTCCGAACAGGTTGATTAAAAATATCTTAAAAAGGAGGATTGATGGCAGCACTCTACCCCAACCATTAGTTGTGATGATTAGTTCCGCGGTACTTACCACAGTTATCGTGACTTCTCCATTGATGTGCAAATGTTTCGCAGAAATGTAACTTAAGTTTAGCACCTTTAGTTTCATCAGCCTAAAATGATCTGAGCAAAGCCATGGACTGAAACTATATGGAGCTTTCTTATCTGCATTTCTCAGCTTCTCACTGCAGTCTACATCTTCAGACTTGTAACCTTGTGTTTGACAAAGTTGACATTGTGTGGATATAAAGCTTCACAGAAAGTGCATGTATATTGCAAGACAATTTAAAAAGTATACAAAAGCAGTCCAATTCCTCCCTGATGTTAGACATTTGATTTGACTATTGAGCTGAGATATTAAGTGGAATGTACAACTGTCAAGTCATTGGAGAAGGTCTAGACAAAAAAATGCATAAACATTTCCTTTCAAATTGGACTTTAGTCATGTGGGACATTTGTGAAACCTGCTTATTAATCATGCAAAGTATTGAGCATTTGAGTGCAATTTTGTGGCCGCTTTATCAATTTATTAGGAAAAATATAGTCCACTTGAATAAAATCTATATTTCAGCAAATGTTTCCTTGATATAGAAGTTTAAATATGGTATTTTTGTTTATGCAGACACCCAAACATATGCAATACATTTATCAATCATATATAGAAACCAATGGGAGTACTGTATTGTTGTAAGTCACACTCATATCTCTGGGATTAAAGAATATTTGTTTCAAAGTGTAGCAATTTCCCAAAATGAATGCTTTCAGGCCACATTGACCCAGTCACATACAACTCTTGCATGTCGTAAAATTTGGCATGAATAGTTTGTGTTTACATAAGAGCGCATGATGTTGGGGCAAGGTACTGGCATGGATAGAGGCTTTGCTGAAGGCAGAGGGATCAGTGTTCAGACCACAACTGCTCACGTTACACATTAACAATCTGGATGAAGGATGAGGGCATTGTTGCTAAGTTTGCAGATGACAAAGACATGTGGAAGAACAAACAGTGTTGAGGAAGTGGGGAGGCTACAAAAAGACTTTGGACAATCCAGGAAAATGTTTGAAGAATTGGCAGATGAACGTTTGAGGTTATGCACTTGGTAGGAAGAATGGAGGTGCAGAATATTTTCCACATTCAGAGCAGGAATAGGATTTAATAAAGAAATGAGTTAAAGGTTAGAATATCATTAAGACACAGAGTAGCTCATGCCTCAGACAGTGAGATGTTGAACATTAAAATGTAATAAATTGTGAGTGCTACTTCAAATCAATGAGATTTCACATGTCTGACAGCATTGCAGTTGACCATGCTTGACCCCAGAAGTGATTACTTTCTTGTGCTGTAGTTCTTAAACTAAACCATGCTTCTTTACTGTTCACTGGACCAGCTAGTGGAGTGCAAGATCCCCATTTTCTTTCATTGAAGAAAATTCAAATCAACTCGACTGTTTTTCCTGCTTGATTTCAATCAGTCTGTACTTTTGTCTAATTTTTAAATGGTAGCTGAGGCAGAATATTATGTAGCAATAAAGTGCCCTGGATGCAGAGGTGAATGGAAGGGCAGAAATTGTCAGAAAACTATTCAGGCCACACAAAATGTTGACTACAGTTGCATTTTAAAATAGCAGAGATAATAGGAGCTACAGATGCTGGAGAATCTGAGATAACAAAAAGTGTGGAACTGGATGAACACAGCAGGCCAAGCAGCATCTTTGGAGCGCAAAAGCTGACGATTCGGGCCGAGACCCTTCATCAGAAAAGGGGGATGGGGAGAGGGTTCTGAATAAATAGGGAGAGATGGGAGGTGAATTGAAGATGGATAGAGGAGAAGATAGGTGGAGAGGAGACAGACACTTTAAGGGGGCGGGGATGGAGCCTGTAGAGGTGAGTGTCGGTGGGGATCTAGACAGGTCAAGGGGGTGGGACGAGGTTAGTAGGTACGAAATGGAGGTGCAGCTTGAGGTGAGAAGGAGGAACAGGTAAGAGTAAGGGGTAATGGGAACTGCAGATGCTGGAGATTCCAAGATAATAAAATGTGAGGCTGGATGAACACAGCAGGCCAAGCAGCATCTCAGGAGCACAAAAGCTGACGTTTCGGGCCTAGACCCTTCATCAGAGAGGGGGATGGGGGGAGGGAACTGGAATAAATAGGGAGAGAGGGGGAGGCGGACCGAAGATGGAGAGTAAAGAAGATAGGTGGAGAGGGTGTAGGTGGGGAGGTAGGGAGGGGATAGGTCAGTCCAGGGAAGACGGACAGGTCAAGGAGGTGGGAGTAAGAACTGGTTAGGGAGGCAGGGATGAGCTGGGATGGTTTTGGGATGTAGTCGGCAGGGGGGGGGGGGGAGGTGTAGGGGAGATTTTGAAGCTTGTGAAATCCAGATTGATACCATTGGTCTGCAGGGTTCCCAAGCAGAATATGAGTTGCTGTTCCTGCAGCCTATGGGTGGCATCATTGTGGCCCTGCAGGAGGCCTGAAATAGACATGTCATCAAACGAATGCGAGGGAGAGTTGAAATGGTTTGCAACTGGGGAGGTGCAGTTATTTGTTGCGAACTGAACATAAGTGTTCTGCAAAGTGGCCACTTGGTTTCCCCGATGTAGAGGAAGCCACAACAGGTACACAGTGGCTGCAGTATACCATGTTGACAGATGTGCAGGTGAATAACGGCTTGATGTGGAAAGTCTTCTTGGGGCCTGGGATGGGGGTGAGGGAGGAGGTATGGGGGCAAGTGTAGTACTTCCTACGGTTGCAGGGGAAAGTGCTGGGTGTGGTGGGGTTGGAGGGGAGTGTGGAGCGGACAGGGAGTCATAGAGAGAGTGGTCCCTCCGGAAAGCAGATAGGAGTGGGGATGGAAAAATGTCTTTGGTGGTGGGGTCGGATAGTAGATGGCGGAAGTTTTGGAGGATGGTTCATTGTATCCGGAGGTTGGTGGGGTGGTATGCGAGGATGAGGGGGATTCTCTTTTGGTGGTTATTGCGGGGACGGGGTGTGAGGGATGTGCTGGGGGAAAGGCGGGAGAAACGGGCAAGTGCTTTCTCGACCACTGCGGGGTGGGGGATGGGATAGAAGTTGCGGTCCTTGAAGAACAAAGACATCTAAGATGTACGGGAGTGGAATGCCTCATCCTGGGAGCAGATGTGGTGGAGGCGAAGGAATTTTTGCAGGAGGGTGGGTGGGACGAGGTGTATTCTAGGTAGCTGTGGGAGTCAGTGGGCTTGAAATGGATATCGGTTTCTAAGTGGTTTCCTGAGATGGAGACAGAGGTCCAGGAAGGTGAGGGATGTGTTGGAGATGGCCCAGTTGAACTTGAGGTTGGGGTGGAAGGTGTTGGTGAAGTGGATGAACTGTTTCAGCCCCTCGTGGGAGGATGAGGTGACACTGACATAGTCATCGATGTAATGGAGGAAGAGATGGGGGATAGGGCCAGTGTAGCTTTGGAAGAGGGATTATTCCACATGTCCTACAAAGAGGCAGGCATAGCTTGAGCCCATGTGGGTACCCATGGCCACCCACTTTGTCAGTGGAAAGTGGGAGGAATCGAAAGAAGTCATTGAGGGTGAGGCTGAGTGGGTTCGGCTAGATGGATGAGGGTGTCGGTGGAGGGGGACTGGTCGGGCCTGCAGGACAGGAAGAAGCAGAAGGCCTTTAGGCCATCTGCATGGGAAATACAGGTGTATAGGGACTGGGCATTGATGGTGAAAATGAGGTGTCGGGGACCGGGGAAATGGAAGTTGTCTCCACCTGCTCCTGCCCCACTGAACTTATCTCCACCTATCTGGACTCCATTTTCTCCCCCTTGGTCCAGGAACTCCCTACCTACGTCCGTGACACCACCCATGCCCTCCATCTCCTCCAGACCTTTGAATTCCCTGGCCCCCAACACCTCATTTTCACCATGGACGTCCAGTCCCTATGCACCTGCATTCTCCATGCTGATGGCCTAAAGGGCCACTGCTTCTTCCTGTCCTGCAGACCCAATCAGTCCCCCTCCACCAACACCCTCATCCGCCTCACCAAACTCGTCCTCACCCTCAACAACTTCTTTCGATTCCTCCCACTTCCTACAGACAAAGTGGGTGGCCATGGGTACAGCATGGGCCCAAGCTATGCCTGCCCCTTTGTAGGTTACATGGAACAAAGACTCTTCTTTATCTACCCTGGCCCTGCACCCCACCTCTTCCTCTGTTACATTGATGACTATGTTGGCGTCGCGTCATGCTCCCAAGAGGAGCTTGAACAGTTCATCCACTTCACCAACACCTTCCATCCCAACCTCAAGTTCAACTGGGCCGTCTCCAACACATCCCTCACTTTCCTGGGCCTCTGTCTTCATCTCAGGCAACCACCGAGAAACCGATATCCATTTCAAGCCCACCAACACCCACAGCTACCTAGAATACACCTCACCCACCTTGCTGCAAAAATTCCATCCCCTGTTCCCAATTCCTTCGCCTCCACCACATCTGCTCCCAGGATGAGGCTTTCCACTCCCGTACATCTCAGATGTCTTTGTTCTTCAAGGACCGTTCTTCACACCCCCCATCCCGCAGTGGTCGAGAACGCCCTCAACCGTGTCTCCCGCCTTTCCTGCAACTCATCCCTCACACCCCATCCCCGCAATACCCGCCAAAAGAGAAACCGCCTTGTCCTCGCATACCACCCCACCAACCTCCAGATACAACGCATCATTCTCCGACACTTCTGCCATCTACAATCTGACCCCACCAAAGACACTTTTCCATCCCCATCCCTATCTGCTTTCCAGAGGGACCACTCTGACTCCCTTGTCCGCTCCAAACTTCCCTGCAGCCCCACCACACCTGGCACTTGCCCCTGCAACCGCAGGAAGTACTACACCTGCCCCCATACCTCCTCCTTCACCCCCAACAAGACTTTCCACATCAAGCAGATAGTCACCTACACATCTGCCAACATGGTATACTGCAGCCACTGCACCTGTTGTGGCTTCCTCTACATCGGGGAAACCAAGTGGAGGCTTGGGGACCACTTTGCAGAACACCTACACTCAGTTCACAATAAACAAATGCACCTCCCACTTGCAAACCATTTCAACTCCCCCTCCTATTCCTTAGATGGCATGTCCTTCCTGGGCCTCCTACAGCGCCACCCAAAGGTTGCAGGAACAGCAACTTGGGAACCCTGCATCCCAATGGTATCAATCTGGATTTCAGAAGCTTCAAAATCTCCCCTTCCCCCCCACTGCATCCCAAAACCAGCCCAGCTCATCCCTGCCTCCCTAACCTGTTCTTCCTCTCACTTCTCCCCTCCTCCCACCTCAAGCTGCACCTCCATTTCCTACCTACTAACCTCATCCCATCCTCTTGACCTGTCTACCTCCCCACGTACACTCACCTCTACAGGCTCCACCCCTGCCCCCTTAACTTGTCTGTCTCCTCTCCACCCATCTTCAATCTTCCTCCCTCTCTCTCCCCCTAATTATTTCAGAAGCCTCTCCCATCCCCCTTTTCTGACGAAGCGTCTAGTCCCAAAACATCAGTTTTTGTGCTCCTGAGATGCTACTTGGCCTGCTGTGTTCATCCAGCTCCATACTTTGTTATCTTGCATTTAAAAATAGCCTGTTTATGAGAGTACTATTGAAGTGGTTAGTGTTCAGATTCAAAAATACAATTAAAAAACTTGCCTCTATATATTTAGTATTCCTTTGTGTTGCCATCCACAAGTTTAGTACAGTCAACGAAAGACTAATCCTAACCATCCCACATTTGTGTTCAGTTATCTAGTTCACATCATACCCTGAAACATGCATCTGTGACTTAAATAAGGCACAACTACAATGTACAAGAGATAAGACATGTTCTAAATAAGATGGCAATTTTTCCGTCATCAAAACATAATTGGTTGTTATTTGTCACAAAAGAGGCAAGTATCAGGCTAACAGCATACAGATAAAAGAATACCTGGTGACTTTCCTTTGATGTCCCTTTTACATAAGTCCTTGGTAATACATATTGATGAACTCCAAATGGTCTTGCCCGAAGGGAGAAGTACACTGCTTAACACGCTCTTATAAATATTCATCAAAAAAAGGACAGGAATCATTTTGTCAAGCATGAAGTGAATAATTACAATGGTATGATTGCCTGGATCCATACATAATTGCTAAAACATAGCTACTGCTCCATGATTTTAAATGGGCTCCTCTTCTAATATCTTCCTGTATCAAAGATAATGGTGATGAAGTGATTCTTCTATAAGGGATTTTGCACAGCATCTTCTCAATTAGTCACAGTCAAATTCATATTTAGTATTATGCACAATTTTGATTTTAATATCTACTGTTACTTTGCTTTTTGCTTGTACCAAGAAAAAGCTAACCCTTACAGTAACACACTTGAAGAAACTCTCACAGACAAGTGTTGTTGGATACTTTTAGGGTAAGTTTAATCCCAGCAAAGAGATTCCATGGAAAGAAATGTATTTTGAACTGACTAATTTTGGTTATTGAGGATGTGTTAATTCTGTACACGAAAACATCTTAGACACATGAATCATAGGATCTTCACAAAATAAATGTTAAGTTAACAGATTACATCTGTGTTTATAGGAGACTGGAACAGTGCAAATAAAAATGTTCACGGGCAGAGGTTGGAGCCATTAGATAAGGTAGTGCCATGGACAGATGTATGCACTCTTATTAGCAGTGATCAATATATTTCATATGGAAAGAGGTGTATATTTTCTCTTACCCTTTTGACCATGTAGCTGAATTAAATGTTGTTATTGATCCAAAAATAAAGCTTTTGAGAGTTTAAACTTAAAGAAAGTTATGTATTCGCATGACTGCTAATTCTTCTAACCCCAAATTAAATGCAGCATCAAGCACATTTGGTCTCTCATACACCTGCATGTGCAAGATGGGCTATAGGTAAAGATAATGAATACACTTTTACAAGTTACAGTTATCTTCATATTTTTAAGATTTTCTAGTGTCCCACCCAGTGGATCCAGGGTCTTGGGACTTGATTTACTGGTTTAATGTTAAATTGGTGTCTTGTAAAGCAAAGCATTAGAAGCAGATTGTGAAGGTTGTATAGTTGAATTGCAATTCAGAACTTGCACTGAATTTACAACAGCTGGAAGAAAATTCACTCTCCACATTCCCATAAAGACTGTCCTTTTTGTCTACATCTATCCAAAACTATGACTCAAATGCTTAGAATATCCAGAGATAAATGCTATAAACCCATTAATATCCTTCTTAGTTTCTCTTCTTTCTGTCTTGAATTCATCTCTTTATCATTGGGTTCAATTTTTCCCCCTAATTTCCTCCTTTGTTATGCTTATTTGCAGCTCCTTGCTCTGTAGGAGAAAAAAGTAACTGTTAAGCCAACAGGTCCAGAAGATTTTGGCGTGTCTCTTCAGTTCTGAAAATGGAAATGCGAGGAATACATTTTATCCAATGACTCTGGCCTCCTGGGCAGTTTGACAGCATCACTAATTGGACCAAATATCTTTTGACAGTCATAATCTAACTACCAGACCACATGAGTAATTTCACATCAAATGTTCAGTCTGCTTTTAAAATTGAACAGTGAAGATTTTTCATTAAGTTCAGAGAGAGGGGAAAACTGAAACAACAGAGCTGATTGTGTGTTTGGGTATTCCTGATGCAAGGAGCACTGAATGAAACAAAAAATATGGATCTACAGTGTCAGATTTCCTATCAGTTTAAGAGACTGAACAGAAAATTATGCTCTGTGGTCTTGTGACCTCTTGGCTAAAAGAGCCTGTAAATTACTGTTATAAAGTTCCAGTTCAAATTGCATTGTAAACTCCAAAAGTAGTCCTTGTTTACAAGGAAATCTGTTCTAAAAATATTACCATCTACCTCTTATCTATTCTTTTTTGGCTGGAATATAATAGAGGGCAGTAATATTCATTGCTAATGTCAAAAATATCACCAAGAACACAACCCTGTAATTTGACCACACTATTTGCTTCTTGTGCTGGGTAGAAGGTTCAAGCTGGGACCAGTCATCCTCCATACTGGTACAAACAAAAAAATGCATAGCTACTAATGACTGAAACACATACTAAACTAAAGGATCTAATGCTTATTTGATCACAGGAATATTTGTTCAGAGTATTCTGTTATATACCAGACCAAATTCCATCAAAATACATTAAGAAGGTAGTTTAGACCCTTTGTTTTTCCTATTTTGAAGATGAGTGTAAGGCATTGTGTCTGGATGTAATTTGATTGACCAACATACCAGTTTTGAAACAAAACACACTATAATTAAAACAAAGACAAAATAAAAATAAAAGAATTGGCTTAATTGTAACTTATTGAAACACTTTTACACAACCAAAATATATATTAAATACTACATATTAATTATTCCAATACAGTAACACAAATATGCTCTTAGCAAAGGTAAATACAGTAAAATAGATTGCCTCATATGCAATTCTAGCATTTGGAAGACAACCCCAGTTTTGTTGTGAGCTGACAGAGTCCCTCTGTTCAGGAAATGTTCTGAGTAAGGCTATAAAATTGCCTTCACTCTTGTGGCATTCCTAAGCTCAGTTTGACTGGTGAGGGTGTCCACTTCCAACATGATACTCCACAACTCATGTTTCACTTACTGTACTTTCTAATGATAAAGCCATTGTACTGCCTATTTGAAGTCTAGTTGGGGTTCAGCCAAGAGGTGCCTTTGCATTGTTACATCATTAATTCCAGATACCAGTCTCTCAACATCTCATTAAAGGGTTAAATCAAAGTTAACCTCTTCTGCTAGTCATCTTAATCTGGTCAAAACACCTAATGCAGAGTCCCCTAGTTCTCAAATTACCAATTAAAGCCAATACCATCTCAGAATTAGAGTAGGCATGGCATCATGGTATTCACTAACTAAATTAGTTAACTCTTGAAAGGTTTATATATCTGGTACCTCAGGGAAATTTAAGGTCCAAATAACTGAAAAGGCTACAGGTCTGCAAACTGCCTGGAGCATCACTTGTTGCTTTTTATTGGCATGGCAAACATAACATATTCATTCCACAGTCTTTCCACATTCACCATTAGGATCCAATGAGTCAAGCTTCCCAAATAATGGCATGATGCCAGAAATAGTTACCCCAAGGCCAGGATGACTTGTGAGCAAATTTCTTTAGGAGCATGCTTTCCTCTCATTGCCCCAAAAATCCTCTAGAGATGCCAATATGCCATCACCACATCATCCCTATTTACACATGGCAAGTCCTCAACACTGATCCAGCCCTCTCATAGCCAGCTCACAGAGTGAACAGACTGTCTGACACTTATGTTCTTATCTGTCAATTAGGGCTCCCTGATTGGTCCAGATTAATAACCCCAATCAGGGAAGTCATATTCTATCTTGTTGCAATCACTACAATGTGTAGCAGTGCAAGGCAGCTCATGGAGTGAAAAGAAATGTACTGTCCTTCAGATGGATAGTAGTAGGCAGGGATGATGTCCTGGACAGGTACATTAGAAGGTGGCAACAAATATTATATTGAATGGAAATTGAAGAAAACCACTTGAAGATAGTCCAGACATTCTGCAGATTAGGTGAGATCAGCATAATTGCCATGATTATGTCCCTTGGATATTTCTGGACTTGTTCTTCCAGTAATGCTATCTTTTATAATATATCCAAATAACCTTTTCAAGATTATATCATTTAACTACAGGATACATAATGCGTACCGAGGGAAGTGTAGTGCTTGAAACATATTGGTTATTAATTATGAAAATTTGCGAGGGCACTTTGTTAGCCACCTGCTGCATTTGTAACTTCCTGAGGGGAGAAAGCAGATGGCTATCCAGGATAAAAGGACACCACATAAGAGACAATCAACCAGGAGCCCTTTGAATTTGCCTGGGAGGGAGAAAAAGCTACATGCTGCTGCACAGATGACATTAAATTTAAAAAAAATACACAGATGAGAGTGAAAGAGCACTTAGATGGTAAAGAAAATTTCAAGTAGTTGATCACTGATGTCGAAAAATAAATAATTTGTACTTCCTTCACACAAGTATAGTAATGCTCATATTTATGATTCACCTGCAAGTTCTTTGAGTTGTGGAATTTTTAAAATACTTGTTATTCATATGGGAAATTTAAACAAAGCTTTATATTTATCTGAATTTCCCACATGAGCTGTGAGCAATAGTGAACTGCAAGTATCAGCAGCAATGGATTTAAGAACATTATTATTCCACTTTTGTTGTCTATATCTAAACACAGGAACTGTATGCCTTAAATTTGGCAAAAAAAAAGTTGCAGCAGCAAAGTAATAACAATAGCTTCATAGGGACTCAGCGAAGCATGACAAGTTCAGGTATGTATTCATGGAGTCTTCATCAGAGAGGGGGATGGGGAGAGGGAACTGGAATAAATAGGGAGAGAGGGGGAGGCGGACTGAAGATGGAGAGAAAAGAAGATAGGTGGAGAGGAGAGTACAGGTAGGGAGGTAGGGAGGGGATAGGTCAGTCCAGGGAAGACGGACAGGTCAAGGAGGTGGGATGAGGTTAGTAGGTAGATGGGGGTGCGGCTTGGGGTGGGAGGAAGGGATGGGTGAGAGGAAGAACAGGTTAGGGAGGCAGAGACAGGTTGGACTGGTTTTGGGATGCAGTGGGTGGGGGGGAAGAGCTGGGCTGGTTGTGTGGTGCAGTGGGGGGAGGGGATGAACTGGGCTGGTTTTGGGGTGCGGTGGGGGAAGGGGAGATTTTGAAACTGGTGAAGTCCACATTGATACCATTAGACTGCAGGGTTCCCAGGCGGAATATGAGTTGCTGTTCCTGCAACCTTCGGGTGGCATCATTGTGGCACTGCAGGAGGCCCATGATGGACATGTCATCTAAAGAATGGGAGGGGGAGTGGAAATGGTTTGCGGCTGGGAGGTGCAGTTGTTTGTTGCGAACTGAGCGGAGGTGTTCTGCAAAGCAGTCCCCAAGCCTCCGCTTGGTTTCCCCAATGGGGGAGGCCACACCGCGTACAGTGGATGCAGTATACCACATTGGCAGATGTGCAGGTGAACCTCTGCTTAATGTGGAATGTCATCTTGGGGCCTGCGATAGGGGTGAGGGAGGTGGTGTGGGGGCAAGTGTAGCATTTCCTACGGTTGCAGGGGAGGGTGCCGGGTGTGGTGGGGTTGGAGGGCAGTGTGGAGCGAACAAGGGAGTCACGGAGAGAGTGGTCTCTCCGGAAAGCAGACACGGGTGGGGATGGAAAAATGTCTTGGGTGGTGGGGTCGGATTGTAGATGGCGGAAGTGTCGGAGGATGATGCGTTGTATCCGGAGGTTGGTGGGGTGGTGTGTGAGAACGAGGGGGATCCTCTTTGGGCGGTTGTGTCACAATGCCACAATGATGCCACCCGAAGGTTGCAGGAACAGCAACTCATATTCCGCCTGGGAACCCTGCAGCCTAATGGTATCAATGTGGACTTCACCAGTTTCAAAATTCCCCTTCCCCCACCACATCCCTAAACCAGCCCAGTTCGTCCCCTCCCCCCACTGCACCACACAACCAGCCCAGCTCTTCCCCTCCACCCACTGCATCCCAAAACCCGTCCAACCTGTCTCTGCCTCCCTAACCTGTTCTTCCTCTCACCCATCCCTTCCTCCCAACCCAAGCTGCACCCCCATCTACCTACTAACCTCATCCCACCTCCTTGACCTGTCCGTCTTCCCTGGACTGACCTATCCCCTCCCTACCTCCCCACCTATACTCTCTCCACCTATCTTCTTTTCTCTCCATCTTAGGTCCGCCTCCCCCCACTCCCTATTTATTCCAGAACCCTCACCCCATCCCCATCTCTGATGAATGGTCTAGGCTCGAAACGTCAGCTTTTGTGCTCCTGAGATGCTGCTTGGCCTGCTGTGTTCATCCAGCCTCACATTTTATTATCTTGGATTCTCCAGCATCTGCAGTTCTCATTATCTCTGATGTATTCATGGGGAGCAGTTTTGAACCTGTCTCCAAAACTGTACATGAACTCAGTGGAATCATTATACTAAATTGCCCGTAGTGTTCCAGGGGTGTGTGGGTTGTAGCGGGATGGGTTTGGGTGGGATGTTCCAAAGGGCTGTGTGGACTTGTTGGGCCAAAGGGCCTGTACCCACTCTGTAGGGAATCTAATCTAATTAGACTGTGTATTTCTTGTGACATGAACTGCCACCTGGCTGGTGGAGCCTGAGACTGGACCACTGTTGGTGTCATCACATCTTTCAAGCAAATGAAATCCTGGGCAGAAGACTGGGATTGCAGGAATATGGGGAGAAGGCTAGAAGGTAGTAGAGGGGCAGTACAGTTTCTAGCACTGCGGCCTCACAACGTCAAAGATCTGAGTTCGATTCCAGTGTCAGGTGACTGTCTGTGTGGAGGTTGCACATTCTCCCCGTGTCTGAATGGGGTTCCTATGGGTGCTGTAGTTTCCTTCCAGAGTCCAAAGATGCGCAGGCAAGGTAGATTAGTCATGCAAAATTGTCCATAATGTTCAACAACATGTAGGTTAGATTGGTTAGCCATGGGAAATGCAGGAAAAGGATGGCTTGGGATGCTCTTCAGAGGTTCGATGTAGACTCAATGGGCTAAATGGCCTGCTTCCACACTGTAGGGATGCGATGATTCTGGTGTGTGGTATTCGGAGGATAGACAGATGGATGTGCCTCTGATGCTGAAAGTTGTTAAGTTGAATCAGGAGTTTGGGAGAGGTGCTCAATTGTCAGGTTAAGATTGGGAATAGTTTGAGAGTGGTGTTGATTGGGTAAGGCATCAGGTGCAGTCACAAACTTTGTTTAAATTTGGGATCAGGAGTTGTCCCTCTGCATCTCACATCCTGGAAATTAAGAGTGAAAATCATATTGGTGACAGCACTATTCTTTGGTTTGATATAAGTGCAGGAACACGTGAAATAGGAGCACAAACAGACCACTTACTCCCTCGAGTTTAGTCTGCCATTAAATAACCTCACAAGAATCTATCTATCTCTGTCTTAAAATATTCAATGACCCCATCTCCAGCACCTTCTGAGGCAGAGAAGAAGAATTCTTCCTCACTGTACTGAAGGGCAAACTCTAATTTTAAAACAGTGTCCCACTTCCACCTTGTTAAGGCTATCAAGTCACACCTCTGTCTTCCAAATTGTAGTGAAGTCAACCCCAGTTTGTCCAATCTTTATTTGTCAGATGACTTGCTCATTCAATCCATTGAGTCACTTCTAATGTTTTTACATCCTTCCTTAAATAAGGAGAACAAAACTGCCCACAGTATTTGAAACATGGTCTCACCATAAACCTGTATAGTAAAAGAAAAGCATCCTTACTTTTATGCTCAATTCTTCTCATAATAAAGGATAATGTTCCACTTGAGATAGCAAGGTATAGAGCCGATGAACACGGCAGGCCAGCATCAGAGGAGCAGGAAAGCTGATGTTTTGAGTCTGGACCCTTCTTCAGAAAATTTCACTTGGCTTTCTTCCATACCTCAGGGAAAACCAACCATTCAGTAGAATTATCTGTGAGGCAGTAGGTCTCTTTGTATTGCCACCAGGTGCCATAACCAAATTATTTTTGCTGGCTCGAAGGGCCGAATGGCTTACCCCTGCACCTATTGTCTATTGTCTATTTTGTTTTGATTTTCCATTCTTTTGTGGGATATGGGCATCACTGGCAAGACCAACATTTGTTGGTCCTTTTGAATTGTGTTTGAAATACGCAATTTGATTTACTATTTCAGAGAGCAGTTAAGTTACTGTAGGTCTAGAATCACATGAAAGTCAAATCATGTAAAGGAAGTAAATTTCTTTTCTGCTTAAGTACAGCAATGAGCCAGACGGGACAATTGATGATCTCATGGTCATCATTACTAAGACTAGCTTTATATTCTAGGTTTATTGATTGACTTTTAATCCAACTTGCTGCCCTTATGGGATTTGAACCTATATTTTCTGAAGTAGATTTTATTTGGCCTCTGGATTACAAGTCTACTACACCAACATCTCCCCAATGTATGTATGTTTTCACACTTCCCATTGAAGGGTTTCACCTTTGATTGCCACTTATTGGCCTTTGATTGGGCTTAATTTTCTAATGAACATACAGACAAGGAATATATGTAGCTGATCTGATTTTAACCTCAACCCTACACTGGGGATGATAGCACTAGTGCAAGCAGAATGCAATGCCCCTGGGCAGGACTAGAACCAATATCCTAGGGGGATTATTTGCGTGTGCTCTTGGGGAGGGTTTAGACTAAAATGGCAAATGGATGGGAACATATAAAAGGAAGAAGAGAGGGAAAAAAGAGCAAAAAAAAAGACAACAGGAAATAAGAAAAGTGATATGCAGAGAATTTAAGACATTGTGTAAAATATTGGAAATGGGACCAAAGATAAGACTTAAGGTGTTATCTCTTAAAGTGCAGAGCATTCACAATAAAATGGATCAATTGGTATTGCAAATAGGTATAAATGGATATGACAGCATTGGGATTATGGACACGTGGCTGCAGGGTGACCAGGGACGAGAATGGAATATCCAGAGCTATTCAATTTTCTTGGAAGGACAGGCAAAGAGGAAAAGAAGGTGGGGTAGCATTGCTGGTTAATGATGAAATTAGTGCAATAGTGAGGAAGGATATTAGCTCCGATAAAGTGGAATCTCTATGGGGAGAACTTAGAAACAACAAGGAACATGAAATAATAGAGGTTGTATTTAGACACCCAAGCTATAGTGAAAATTTTGGGGAAGCATTAAACAGGAAATCGGAGATTTACAATGAAGTTACAGCTGCAATTATGATTGACTTTATTCTGTATATGAGTTGAGAAAATCAAGTTTGTAACAATGTCATACAGGACAAATTCCTGGAGAATTTATGATAGTTTTCCGGATCAATACATTGAGGAACCTAATAGAGGACAGGCCATCCTAGGCTTGACATTGTGATCATTGGTATTATGTGAAAGGAATAATTGACAATCTATCTGTGCAAGGCCCCTGAGGAAAGAGTGATCATAATTTGAAAAAATTCTTCATCAAAACAGAGAGTGACATTGTTGATTCTGAGATTTTGGTCTTGAATTATTAGTAGACAAAATATGATGTTATGAGGTGCAAGCTGGATATGATAAATTGAGGGTTATTGCTTAAAAGGATATGGTGGATTGGTAAAGGCAAGTATATAAAGACCACATGGAGGAAATATAGCAATGATTCATTCCTAACTGGCACAAAATTAGATTTGGGGAAAGGTGGCCCAGCCTTGGCCACCAAGTGAAATTAGGGACAGCATTATTGATTTTTGATTTGATTTGATTTATTGTCATGTACTTAAGTATAACAAAAGCTTTGTTTTTCAAGTAGTACAGGCAAATCATATCAAATAAGGATTGTAGTATTCTCAGACAGAGTGAGGCATACGAGGTTACAACAATACAGGAGGTGCTCAAAACAAGATCAACATTGGCAAGATCAACATTATATGAAGCTAGAAAGGTCTGCTCAGCAGTCCAATAACAATAGGGAAGTAACTGTTCTTGAACCTGTTAGTGTGTGTGCATATTCAAGCTTCTGTAACTTCTGCTTGGTGGCTGGAAGAGAGCATTACTGAGGTGGGAGGAGTCTTTGATAATGTTGGCAGCTTTTCTGCAACAATTAGAAGTTTAAACGGAAAGTTGGCTCCTGTGATGGTTTGGGCTATGCACACAACTTTCTGTAGTTTCTTACAGTTCTGGGCTGAGCAGTTGCCATACTAGGCCATTATGTAGCTGGATAGAATGCTTTCTGTGGTGCATCTGTAAAAGTTGGTGAGGGTCCTTATAGGCATGCTGAATTTCGTAAGCCTCCTGGAAGGTCCAGGACCATTTACCGGTTATTGTCTCTCTTAGGAATTTAACGCTCTTGACCCTCTCTACCTCAACTCTATTGATGTAGGTAGGAGTGTGTCCTCCTTCTTTCTCCCTGAAGCCAATGATCAGTTCATTTGTTTTGCCAACATTGAGAGAGAGGTTGTTATCATTTGCACCATGACACCAAGCACTCCATCTCCTCCCTGTATTCTGACACATCATTGTTTGATATCAGTCCTAACACGGCTGTCCCATCAGCAAATTTGTTGATGGCGTTCATTCAGGTTTTGGCTACGCAGTCATGGGTGTACAGGGAATATAGTAGGGGCTGAGAACTCATCCTTGGGAGGTGCCTGTGTTGAGGATTATTATGGATGAAGAGTTATTTTCTATCTTCACTGATCTGTGGGTCAGGAAACTGAGGATCCAGTTGCTGATGGTGGAGACAAGACCTGGGTCTTGGAGTTTTGAGATTAGTCTGGAAGCGGTTATAGTGTGAAAGGTGGAGCTGTAGTTAATGAATAGGAGCCTGATGTAGGTGTCTTTGTTATCCAGATATTCCAGGGGTGAGCGTAAGGCTGGGGAAATGGAGTCCACTGTGGACCTGTTTCACCGGTACGTAAATTGCAGGGCACTGAAGCAGGCTGGGAGACTAGAGTTGATGTGGGGCATGACCAGCCTCTCAAAGCATTTCATGATTATGGAAATGTGAAGAGAAAAAATTAGTCAAAACAAAGTTTATGTCCCCTGCAAACAGAAATAGGGGAAGTTATAATGGGAACAATGACGTGGCAGTCTAACTAAGTACACTTCGGACTGAGATGAAGAGAAATTTCTTCACCCAGAGAATCTGGAATTCTCTGTTATAGACTGCAGTTGAGGCAAAAGCATTGAATGTTTGCAAGAAGGAGCTCTTGGTGCTAAAAGGATTAAACAATATGTGGCAAAAGCAGGAGCAAGGTTATGAGTTGGTCAGCCACGATCATATTGAATGGCACAGCAAGCTAAAATGGCTTACGCCCATTCCTGTTTTCTATGTTTATATTCCGACATATCCATGATATTCTTTCACCTTCTTGGGAATTAACTCCTTGGCTAAATTTCATGTCTGTGCCAAAGGGAGCTAATTTCAACTCTGTATACATATGTTCAAACTTTAAATAATCATATAGCATGCCTTAATACAGCCTGTCCAGAAATAAGTAACAAAAATAATTTGCATTCAAATAGACTCTTTTGTAACCTCAGGGCCTCCCAAAGGTTTCACAGCAAAAGAAATACTTCAGGAATGTAATCACTATTTAAAATTTGCAAGTTTGTCTAGTCCATAGTAGCATCAGCTTTAACCTCAGCTCAGTTAACTCTGACACAGAAGTCTGAAGTAGAAATTCCCAATCATAGTACATGTATTACCCCTACCATATGGAAACAGGCCCTTAGGCCCAAAAGGTCCACACCAACCCTCAGAGCACCCCACCCAGATCCAACCCCCTATTACCCACTCACCCCTGAACACGACAGGCAATTTAGCATGGCCAATCCACCTAGCCTGCACATCTTTGGACTGTGGGAGGAAACTGGATCACCTGGAGGAAACCCACGCAGACATGGGGAGAATGTGCAAACTCCACACAGACAGTCAGCTGAGGGTGGAATCGAACCCAGATCTCTAGTGCTGTGAGGCAGCAGTGCTAACCACTAAGCCGCCATGCCATCCAATCATTGGGAATGTTCCTTTGGATGCAAATTCCTCAATGTATCTGTTTTCTGTGCATAGGAAATGACACAATTTTTTTCATTTAAAAGCACTCATTGATATTGATCTAGTGCATCCCAGTTCAGCACACAATTTCTGTGCCAACAATTTGGGTTGGCTGAGACATTGGTAATCACTGCCAGATAGACCTTAAGAGGCAGTGAGCTGGTAGCTGCTTGCCATGAAGTTGGAAGGAATACTTGTGCTGTTCCTTACTACATGTGTAGATAAGGCAGAAAGAGATAATAAAGTGAAGTGCTGCAGATCTGAAATAAAAACAAAAGATTCTGCAGAAGCTCAACATGTCTGGCAGTATTGATTAAGAGGAAAAGCGGAGTTGAGATTTCACATCAAGTGATCCTTCTTTCATAGATGCTGACAATCACTTTGGGGCCTCTTTGTTTGGCAGTAAGTGGGAGAAGTGTATTGCGGGGGTGTGTATAACGGATAGTCTGTGTTTACTAGGCAGGGTGTATAATGATTTATGCCCACATGAGGAGGGTTACAGTGACCTTCCTGGTTTTTGCCTCCTCGTCTAGTTGTAACGTGTGTTTTGAATTTGACAAAATGGGCATGCCAAAGTGGTATGTGTGCTGAACTGGTTAGGTGCTGGTTGTAAGGATTAATGAGACTTGGGAGAATTCATTACAAAGTTAATACCAGTCCTGAAATGCAACACACACACTCAAAATCTCATGCACACAATTACAGTTAAAACAGAGAGATAGATAAATTTACCCAAAGACTTCATTATGTGAAATACGAGTCAGTTCAGTTTATACTCGGTGTCCTAGTCCAGCTATCATTTGCAGGCTTTTGCTTTCACACTCAGATGATGTTTTCCTTTCTTCTTCTGGCGATGTTGTTGTAGAATCTTGGAAACTATTCGAATGGAATTTTGCAGGGAGGCAAGCTAAAGGTCAAGAATTCGATTACACCAAACGAGCTGTTAGGTTGGAGAGCAGACAGTAAGTAGCTTTCCCTCACTCTCACCATTACATTCTCGATCAATCCATATTGACGCACAAAGCTTGGCTTGTGACACGACTTTGATTTAACTATCACTTTGAAGTGCAAATCCAACGTATGTTCCAAAAGATGGTTAGGGTTAGCTCATGCCTGCTCTCGTTTCAGGTTTCCTGGCTCCTGGTGATGAAGTTTGAAGGTCCTGTCACATTCTTTGTATCTCCATTTGTGATAAGGTAGGATAGAAACTGTTAGCACCTTTCTGGGAGAGTGCTGTTTCTGGTGGCCACCTGAGGCCATTCGTCTCCATGAAATGGATTGTTGCTTCGAGTCACCCACACTGGCAGCTACTTTAATCTGGGTGGAAATCTCTTGGTTTCAGTGAGATGTCCTTTATAACAACAAAAACAGTCTGAAATGTGAATCTGGCCAACTAGACATCAAATTCATATTAGACACAGCTCATCTCCATGACAAATGGGCTGCTGTGAGTGGAATGTTTAGGATGATGAGGGTGTTATGATTTTGTCTTCAGCAGAATATTCTAAGTGATGCACCAAGTCTAATGTTGTCTCCAGTAATGTAAGAAACTGGACATTTGATACTGAAAATGTATCTAATGTTTATTATAGCTAAATTATTCACAGCATTCATCTATACTTGAATAGCATGCTCCGAGTAATGTGTCAGGTTTCAAGTGATCCTTGGGCAAGATCATAGAGATTTCAAGCACGATCGGGATGATGTAGAAGAGGTGGCAGCATTGCCTTATTGATAAAGGAGACCGTGACTGCAGGAATGAGGGAGGAAGTCTCAGAATCCTCTTCAAATGAGGATATCTGGGGAGAGCTTAGATGTAAAAAAGGGGCTATGACTTTGCTAGGATTATCCTAAGGCCTCCAATAGTCAGAGGGAGATAGCGGAGCAGATATGTAGGCAAATTATGGAGAGGTGTGAGAAAAACAGGTTGTAGTTGTAGACGATTTCAACATTATTCACATTAACTGAGTTCACGAAAACAAAAATGGTAGCACTGTGGCACAATTGTTAGCACTACTGCCTCACAGCATCAGAGACTTGAGTTTAGTTCCAGCCTTGGATGATTGTCTGTATGGAGTTTGTGTGTTCTCTCCATGTCTGTGTAGGTTTCCTTCAGGTAGGGTGGGGGACTGCATAAGGGTAGAATGCTGTTCTGAGGGTCAGTGCAGATTCGATGGGCCAAATGGCTTCTTCCTGCACTGTGAGGATTCTATTGTTCTAAGATGATGTCTGAGATCTTTATACCATCAGCTTACATGCTGTAATATATTGTTGATATTATAAGCATAACTCCTGAAGGTGTACTGAGATACTAACCTTGAGACATAGCAAAACTGTCACGAGTGCAGTATAGCACCTGGTATTGCTGTTTTCAACTTTTTGCCAAAGTTGACCCCAAGACATTTTACTGAACGGCAAGATTTAATGGTGTCCCAAACAACACAGCTTGTTCTAATCAAAATAAATTAAATTGCTGTTACTTCCTGTGTTGTTTATATATTATCTGCTGCATTTTCCATGCTTCGCAGTACTTAAGTGTTAACTGTTGACTCTGATAAGATACTGCCATGAATGTGAGTTATTTTTTGGTACTAGAGTCCCATTACAGAATACTCAATAAGGTCTCTGGACTCACTATATGGATTGTGACACTGAGTTGAACACTTGGAAGACAGTTCAGTTCATTTATATACTTTATTTACATTTTTTTCTGAGTCAGCATTACAAGATTAAAATATTATTTACTAGAAATCTTGCAAGATAAAGAAAAAGCTAATAACTTTTAAAACATATTTTATATATTTTGTGATCATTAAGGTGAGGAATGCTAACATTAATAAATAAAACTCTCTGTGTTGGCAACTGGCATTCACATCCGAGGTGTGTACATTGAATGCAAAGTAAAGACCTTTCCACTTGTTCCAGCAACATACCCAAGAACCTGAGTTAGCTTGCCAATTAAAGTCCATTTATTGCAGATTAGGAGTAATACTTTTCTATTTTCTTTTTCTTTTGAAGAATTGCAGAAAGCCTTTCAATCCAAGAAAAATGTCTAGATTTGCTCAGATGCTTATCCCACATTTGGAAACTAACCAACCTCTGTTTGAAAGTTTTGTTCAGTTTTGACAAGGTAGTGATTGTTTTTCTGAACAGGGCTGCCTAAATAAAATTGCAAGAACTTGATTCTTCTGCTCTAGAGGTCTTACAAAAACTTACAAACTGATTTAAAATGGTTTTCCTGCTGCTGTCTATTATCGTTCAGATAATGATCAACAAGCAATGTGAGTATTGCAGCGAAGATGTGATTCCAGGGAGCTATGTGAGTATTGCAGCGAAGATGTGATTCCAGGGAGCTATGTGAGTATTGCAGCGAAGATGTGATTCCAGGGAGCTATGTTGACTTCCTGGAACCAGAGCCACAGATTTCATGGAGTGGATTTGAAAAATTAATTCATGGTTCGTGGGGCTCACTGCCAAGGCCATCTGTTTTCGCCTACATCCAATAGTTCTGTAGAAGTTGGGGTGCGCTGCCTTCTTGAGCTGCTCCAGTGCTGGGATGTAGAGACCCCCACAGGGCTTTTGGAAGGGAATTCCGTGATTTTAACCAAGTGACAGTGAAGAAATGGCCATATAGTTTCAATTTAAGACACTTTGTGACCTGGTGGAGAACTTGCGGGTGATGGTGTTCCTACGTATCTGCTGCTCCTGTCCTCCCTGGTACGAGAGGTTGCAGGTTTGAAAGCAGCGTTGGTGAGTTCCTGAACTGGGTCTTGGCAATGGTACATGCTGCTACCACTGTGCATCAATGGTGAAGGAAGAGAATGCTGAGTATGGTGGATAGATTGTCAATCAAGCTGGCTGCTTTGTTCTGGATAGAGAGCTGCTAGAATGGTGTGCTGCACCCATCTAGGTAAGTGAAGAATTGCACTCTTTTTGGTTTCTGGTAGGGTTAACTAGCTCTTAACCTTATTACAGCCTTGGTGCAAAAATGGAAAAAATTTGAATTTCAGAAGTGTGTGAATAACTATCCTCAAGGCGGAATTTGACTGAGTGAGACTGCTTCATCAATGACCATCCCTCCATCATAAAGTCGGAATTGGGAATGTTCACTGATGATTGCATAATGTTCAGCACCATTAGCCTTAAATAATGAAACATGCCATGTCCAAATGCTTCTAAATCTGTACAATATTGAGCTTTAGGTTGACAGTGGTTGGTAACATTCGCACCACACAAATGCCAGGCAATGACCATTACCAACAGTAGAATATCAACCATCATACCTTAAGATTCAGTAGCATCACCATCACCAAATCCCCCACTATTAACATTCTGGGATTTACTATATTGTCAATACAAACACAGTGTAAACAAGAGCAGGTCCTAAACTGATTAACTCACTTCCTGACTCCTCAAAGCCTTTCCACCATCCACAGGACCAGATATGATGGAGTATTCCCTCTTACTTGGATGAGTGTAGCTCCAGAAATACTCAAGTCGCTTGACACCATCAAGATAAAGCAGCCACATCCACAAACTTCCAGTGCCTCCACCACTAATGCAGCAGTGTGTACTATCTACAAGATGAACAGCCAGAGTTCACCAAGGCACCTTTGAAAGTACTTTCCAAACCCAAGGCCACAACCATCCAGGACAACATGGGAACACCAACACTGACAGGTTCCCATTCAAGTCACTCACCATCAGAAGTGTACTGCCATTCCTTCAGTGCCTGTAAGTGTAGTTGAGGTGGGAAACCCCACACGTTTAAAAATGGACGACCTCTTGAAATGTCGTAACATTCAACACTATGGGCCTAGTGCTGGAAAATGGAACTGGTGGAGATTTATAGTGGTTTTTTTTAAAGGTGCAGACTTGATGGGCCAAAGGACTTCTTCTGTGCCATATGATTCTGTGGTGGATAGAAATTGGGGAAGCAGGAGGTGAGTCATTCATTACAGAATTCTTAAGTTCTGTCCTGATCTTGTAGTCAATGTACTTATATAACTGGTCCAGTTCAATTTCTGGCCTATAAATTGTTAACAGCTTGGCATCCAGCAACTCTAAGGCCATTGAACATCCAGAGTAGATGGTTATATTCTCTCTTGATAGAAGTGGTTATTTCCTGGTGTTTATATGGCCATTAGTGCTGGGAAGGCTTTACAGAAGTTTAGCAGGGCAGTGGGAAACTAAGAAGGACCTCAGATTCAAGGGAAACAAAATTGGTAAAAGGAAGTAGAAAAATAAAAAGTGAAAATAGAAGACAATGGAAGCACAGGCTTCATCAAGTAGCACTGGAGTAGAGAATAATGTAAATAAAGCAGAATTAAAGTCATTCTGACTGAATAAATGTAGTCATTGCAAAATATTAATGATGAGGATGCACAAATTGAGGCAAACAGGTTTGACTTAATTGCAAAGGCATCACAGAGACCAAGATCGGGAATTGAATATCCAGGGAAATTTGGCATTTAAGAAATATAGATAAAAGAAGATGAGGTAACATTCTGAAAAATGGATGATACTGCAAAGGTCCTTGCTAGGTCCGTGGCTGTTCACTACCCATATACATCCTTTGAACATTAGGATTAATTGCAATATTTGTAAGTTTACTGATGATGCCAAAGTGGGTGGGAACCTAAGTTTTGAGGAGGGCTTCAAGAGGCCTTGGACAGGTTAAGTGAATAGGCCAGAACATGACAGATGAAACATAAAGTGAATAAGTGTTATGCTATTCACTGTAGTGGAAAACAAAATATAGGAAAGTGCAGGTGTTTAAAGTAACTGGGATACCCCTATTCTTGCGTCATTAAAAGTTAGCAAACAGGAACAGTGAGTAATTGGAAAGGCAAATTGTATGTAGGCCTTCCTTATAAGCGGATTTACATAGACAAGTAAAGATGTCTGGCTGCAAATGTATGAGTGTTACACTTGTCATAGAGGGACTGAAATGGATGCTGACTATATTAATGTCTGGGGTTGTTTTATGAGGAGAGATTGAGGAGAGTGAGTCTGTCTGTAAGATAAGGGTCTGGAGGTTTAAAGGTGATGCGAGAAAAATTGTTTTCATCCAGAGGCTGGTAGGAATCTTGAACTCACTGCCTAAAAAGGTGGTATAGGCAGAAGACCTTGTAAGATTTACAAAGGACTTAAATATAAGTTCATGATGGCAAGACATAGAAGGTTCTAGGGCAAGTGCTGGACAAGCGGATTGGAATAATTAGGTGTGTGTTTTTGAACAGTGTAGACTCAATGGTATGAAGGGCTTTACCTACACTGTAGGCCTCTATTGCTCGAAGACTGTTCACTTTCAGCGGTGTTTCAGAGAATGGGAGGTGATATTTTTGAAACTTATAAAATTGTGACAGGGTGTAACTGGATGACTGTAGATGATTTCCCTCACTGACGAGTCTAAATTGAGGGGACAGAATTCCAATATAAGGGGCTAGGCCATTTAAGACTAAATGAGGAGGAATTTCTTCATGCAGAGTGGAGAATCCTTGGAATTCTCTTCCTAAGATGGCTATGGAAGTTTAATTATTGATAATGTCCAAGTCAGAAATTGATAGATGTCTGGAGACTAATGAAATCAAAAGATATGCAGGTACTGTAGTAAAGTGATATTAAGGTAAATGATCTAATTGAATGGTGGAGCATACTTTATAGGTTGGCAGGCCTACTCCTGTGCCAGATTACTCAGTCATAATGTTATGGTTGACAATGAAGATTTAGTTCAGAGGCTGCATGACTGAAGCACTTTATTATGTTACTGAATACAAAACTGTTAATTGTTTAGAAAATATAATCGACTGTCAAACCTGGACACATTCTTTATTTAATCTTCTCGGAACCTTTGCCATTGAATCTTGTGAGATTTTGTAGAGTACTACAAAAACCTAAAATATAAATGAGTAATAATATTATTAAGAAATGGTTTTCATTCCCCAGCTGTTCTGTTAAGAAATCTAACTTCTTTTTGCTTTCCTGTCGGCTTTTTGTTTAATTTTGTTCTTGACTTGACTGGATTTGTCATAACGTTTTGGAAGATATAGACACAACAAGACATTAACAAGGTCGGTCATACCTCACTTGTGCAGATAGTTCCTTATGAACATTGACACTGTACAAGCTGGTTGGATGAAGAAAAAGTCAACTCAATAGAATTTTACCTGCAATGAAATTTCCCTAATGCCCTCCTGTATCATACTATCACATTAAACCTAATTTGAATATCTCTTAGGACTGATAGTCATTTAATAAAGGTAAATGTAATTGTTCACTCAACCAGAACACTGCACACACTACTCTGTAGTACAGGAAAAATACATATAAATCTAATTAGAGCAGCTGTTCAAAAGACTGACACATCGAATGAAGGATTTTAACTGGATCCTGCATTCCTTTCATTTGCCATTTCAGGTAGACAACCTGTCTTACATTTATGATTTGTTATGTCAGCAATGGTCAGTATTCAATTTTACCATCTGTTTTACCATTTTGTTGTTCATTAGGAATAGTATCATTACATAAAAATAAAGCATGCTAATGAATGATGTGTTTTATTCACATTCTGCTTCGGGATTACTAAAAGTGTTTATTGAGCTCAATTCATGAACAGAAGACTTCTCTGGTAAGGCTTTTTTTTTAATGACTGGCAAATTAATCCAGGTTGTTTTTCTCCTATTCTTATTGGCCCTTTTATTGGTCATAACTCAATTTCTTCAAATGTAATAGGCAAGTCAGAAAGAACAATAAATCAAAGAAAGGAAAATACAAAGGAAAAGTCATTGATATTTAAGTACACCATATCTTTCGCTACCTTTAAGAGCGAGGGTGCAGTTGATGTTTTGCATAGCCAAGTAGAGATTAAATGCAAGGATAGCATGAACAAGGGTAGTTTCATACTGAGGTAACAAAAAAGACATTTCCAATCCAGTGTGTTCCCTATTGTCTAATATGTGCCTATGAGCCTTATTTTGTAGCTTGGGCCCTCAAAACATTCATTTGAGTTTGTTGTAATAGAGCCTGTAGGCGACCTCATACTCTGGTGAACAGGCATCTGTGCCTTCTTGTTGTCCTATGTCTGGAGGGGTGAATGAATCCTTCTCTTGTCACTGCTCAGGCTGGTTATAACAGAGTTTAAATTTTTTAAAGATATATTTTTCCAATTCAACATGTACTTGACCAAAATGAAGGAATAAACTTCATGGAGCTTTAGGAAAAACAGAATTAAGGAGTTAGTTTTGTTATACTTTGATAAAGTATGAAACTTAGTAAAAAGTAAAACTTATAACATACACAGCCTGACATACCAAGCAAATCAGCTTAGAGGTTGGAAGAGGTAGAATTGAAAGAAGTTGAAGAATTCACTCAGTAAATCAAATAAATAAAAGCATTGTATTTTCCAAGGCTCCCTTTTGAAGTTGTGAATTTCAGTTGTATTTGGGGTAATCTGATTGACGTTCAGCAAAATGTCTTTTTAAACTGCAATATGTCCTACTTCCAGCATGAATACCATTGAATATGATTTTCTTCCATTTTAAAATACTCCATCTTTGTGATGTATTCCCATTTGTAACAGAGATAGCATCAAGCTTAAAATATGTCGAGCGAGGTCTGCTACTATTCCATCCTGAAGACCTTCTTGATGTTACTCACTACTGGAACCAACAGACAAGTGCATCAATATGGCTTTTCACAATGGGGGAATTCTGGTCATGAGAGAGCAGATTATTGGTACACAATGGGGATAATCCATCTTCAGCATCGAACCCAAAGTGTTAACTCTGTTTTTTCCTTCACAGATGCTGCTAGACCTGCTGAGCTTTTCCAGCAACTTTGTTTTTGCTCCTGATTCACAGCATCCGCAGTTCTTTTGGGGACAATCCATGTTGACCAGGGATTTTGGTCACTCGTTGTCAAAATTATTAAGATGTCATTCACATAGGTCGAGGAGTTTTCAGCATCCTTTTGCAGATTTAGTTGTGATAAAAGTAAAGCTGCCTTAGCCTTTCCAGACCATAGGTCTGTTCTCTCATTACAGAAAGTTGGTGGTGGTGCTTTAACCTGGGGGTCACCATGTCTCAGTTGAGGGGAGAGGTTGAGAAGGAGAGTCCTTCATTATAACCTCAGCTGTTACAGGAATGTACCCACTGTAGATTTCATTTTTCTCTGTCAATTTTCACAAACATGATGGAGGTTGCTCACTGTTCAAAAAGTTCAAAGGCAAGCATTAACTTCTGTAGGCCAAGCAGCATCAAAGGAGCAGGAAAGCTGACTTTTCAGTTCTGGATCCTTCTTCAAAAGACTCTGGACCTGAAATGTCAGCTTTCCTGCTCCTCTGATGCTGCCTGACCTGCTGTGTTTATCCAGTTCTTAACCTTATTATCTCAGACTTCAGCATCGGCAGTTCCTCTTATCTCTCATTAAATTCTGTAGGTGTGCTGTCCAGGCCTGTCAACTATTCGTCCATTCAGGATTTTTCCAATACTTGGCTACTCATGTAGGTCAGGAGCACTTTGGCTACTTTGAAACACAGTGTCCTGACTCATTTGAAGGTATTTTGTTTCAAACAAAAGCCTCTGGTATTAAATCAGTCAATAGAATTAAAAGTTAATAGTCCATATATTTTGCCATCATGACACGGTATCCCTGCCCTAGTTTCAGTATGTTTGTTGTCAACTGAAGTAAATGCCAATGTAGTTTGGGAGGCATAGGAAGAGGAGTTTTCTAATCAGCCGATTGAATCGGCCCTTCTATTCTAGATTTTAGCTGATCATGTTCTCACTGCTGTTTAGTCTCCAGCAGCCTGTTGATTTCAGTCTTGAACCTGCCCAATGATTGAGCTTCTGCAGCCGTCTAGGGCAGCATTCTTACTATTTTTGTTTCTTCTCCAATGTTCTTGCATGATAGTGACTTCTGGAATGAGAAGCCAATGCTGTTATGGGACTGGTGCACAATCACGCAGCTCAGAGGGGATGTTGCTCTGGGGTAGAGGATTCCAAGATTCACTACCCACTGACTGAAGCAATTCCTCCTCATCTCAGTCTTAAATGGGCTATCCCATATCCTGAAGTTATGTCCCTTGGTTCTAGAGTCATTAGCTGGGAAAATACCCTATTTATATCTGTTCTGCTGCACCCTGTAAGAATATCGCAGGTTTTCAACAAGGTTATCTCTCATTCTTCAAATCTATAGAGAATGCTGACCCAGTTTCCTCAATCAAGCCTCATAAAACAATTCTGTAATCCTAGGGATTAATCTGGTTAAAATCCATTGCAGTTTTCTATTATGAGTATTCCACTTCTTAAATGAGAAGGCCAATACTCACCAAGGCTCCATACAACAGCAGAATACACCTTTACCTTGGTACACAAATTCACTTGAAATGAATGTTACATTCTGTACCTCCCGAATTGCTTGCATACGCCTGCATGGTAGCTTTTAGTGACTAAAGAACAAGGAGAACCAAACCCTTTTGGGCACCCTCACTGCCAACACCTCACCATTTAAGAAATATTCTGTCTTTGTTTTTACTGCCAAAATCTTCAGTTATTTATGTTTGTTACATCTGCCATGATCTAGCCAATTCAGTTAACCAAAATGATAAAATGTGAGGCTAGATGAACACAGCAGGCCCAGCAGCATCTCAGGAGCACAAAAGCTGACATTTCGGGCCTAGACCCTTCATCAGAGAGGGGGATGGGGTGAGGGTTCTGGAATAAATAGGGAGAGAGGGGGAGGTGGACCGAAGATGGAGAGAAAAGAAGATAGGTGGAGAGGAGAGTATAGATGGGGAGGTAGGGAGGGGATAGGTCAGTCCAGGGAAGATGGACAGGTCAAGGAAGTGGGATGAGGTTAGTAGGTAGGAGATGGAGGTGCGGCTTGGGGTGGGAGGAAGGGATGGGTGAGAGGAATAACAGGTTAGGGAGGCAGAGACAGGTTGGACTGGTTTTGGGATGCAGTGGGTGGAGGGGAAGAGCTGGGCTGGTTGTGTGGTGCAGTGGGGGGAGGGGACGAACTGGGCTGGTTTTGGGATGCGGTGGGGGAAGGGGAGATTTTGAAGCTGATGAAGTCCACATTGGGCTGCAGGGTTCCCAAGCGGAATATGAGTTGCTGTTCCTGCAACCTTCGGGTGGCATCATTGTGGCACTGCAGGAGGCCCATGATGGACATGTCATCTAAAGAATGGGAGGGGGAGTGGAAATGGTTTGTGACTGGGAGGTGCAGTTGTTTATTGCGAACCGAGCGGAGGTGTTCTGCAAAGCGGTCCCCAAGCCTCCGCTTGGTTTCCCCAATGTAGAGGAAGCCACACTGGGTACAGTGGATGCAGTATACCACATTGGCAGATGTGCAGGTGAACCTCTGCTTAATGTGGAAAGTCATCTTGGGGCCTGGGATAGGGGTGAGGGAGGAGGTGTGGGGGCAAGTGTAGCATTTCCTGCGGTTGCAGGGGAGGGTGCCGGGTGTGGTTGGGTTGGAGGGCAGTGTGGAGCGAATAAGGGAGTCACGGAGAGAGTGGTCTCTCCGGAAAGCAGACAGGGGTTGGGATGGAAAAATGTCTTGGGTGGTGGGGTCAGATTGTAGATGGCGGAAGTGTCGGAGGATGATGCGTTGTATCCGGAGGTTGGCGGGGTGGTGTGTGAGAACGAGGGGGATCCTCTTTGGGCGGTTGTGGCGCGGGCGGGGTGTGAGGGATGTGTTGCGGGAAATGCGGGAGACGCGGTCAAGGGCGCTCTCGACCACTGTAGGGGGAAAGTTGCGGTCCTTGAAGAACTTGGACATCTGGAATGTGCGGGAGTGGAATGCCTCATCATGGGAGCAGATGCGGCGGACGCGGAGGAATTGGGAATAGGGGATGGAATTTTTGCAGGAGGGTAGGTGGCAGGAGGTGTATTCTAGGTAGTTGTGGGAATCGGTGGGCTTGAAATGGACATCAGTTACAAGCTGGTTGCCTGAGATGGAGACTGAGAGATCCAGGAAGGTGAGGGATGTGCTGGAGATGTCCCAGGTGAACTGAAGGTTGGGGTGGAAGGTGTTGGTGAAGTGGATGAACTGTTCGAGCTCCTCTGGGGAGCGAGAGGTGGCGCCGATACAGTCATCAATGTAAAGGAGGAAGAGGTGGGGTTTGGGGCCTGTGTAGGTGCGGAAGAGGGACTGTTCCACGTAACCTACAAAAAGGCAGCCGTAGCTGGGGCCCAATTCAGTTAACCAGTCCAGTCCTCTTAAAATGTCCTTGTACCCTCTCGACAACTTATGTTCCTGATCACTTTGGCCTCATCAGCAAAGTTGGAAATATTACAATTGCTCTACATCTCAATCATTCATATAGTTTGTCAACATTTGTGCACTAATTCTCATTGTTCTCCACTAGTAACAAACTGCATCCTGATAATGATACACTTATTCCTACTCTTTGCTTTCTGTCTATTAACCACTTCTTCACCCATACTGTTATATTTTGCCCAATGGCTTGTGCTCTAATCTTACTTACCAATTTTCCATGTGTAATCTTATCAAAAGACTTCTGAAAATCCAAACACAGCACATTTACTTGTTCTCCTGTTTTTTCTGATACAAATAACATCCTCAATAAAGTCAGATAAATTTGTCAGGCATAATTTCCTTTTCATAAATCCATGGTGACTCTATCCAATTTTGTTAGTCTTTTCTGAAAGTTCAGTTATCACACTCTACTACTGGCCTCAAGCTAATAGGTCTGTAGTCACACACTCCTCAGCTTTTTCCTGTCTTAAAAAGTGGGGTTGTATTTCTGACCTTCCAATCAACAGGAACTTTTCCACAGTTTTTACAATTATGAAAGATACTCACCACTACATCCCTTACTTTTACTGCTGCCTTTTCCAAAACTCTGGGATGAAGGAGATGCATAAAACTACAATGAAACTACTTTATTCAAGTTCAATGAACAAAAGTTTCTGCCAATCGTTGTGGTGAGATGATGATGCTTGATAAAAGTTGCCCACAAAGATCTTGCAACTTTTATGATATATGTTTAATCTTTCCTGATATTAATTGAATTACCAGCTAAAGGGATTTCTGACACTCAGCAACAATTTCTTCATGAAGCTGAATAATTAGCCTGTGAAATTGAAGAATGCAAAAAGAAACAAATCAAGAATGAACAAGTTCCATGTCTAGGAATGTCTTCTGATGGATTCTTTCTATTTTTAAGAGCAAAACCTTTCTCCACAAGTAGCTTATTATTAGATATAATGGGAACTGCAGATGCTGGAGAATCCAAGATAACAAAGTGTGGAGCTGGATGAACACAGCAGGCCAAGCAGCATCTCAGGAGCACAAAAGCTGACGTTTCAGGCCTAGACCCTTCATCAGAGAGGGGGATGGGGTGAGGGTTCTGGAATAAATAGGGAGAGAGGGGGAGGTGGGCCGAAGATGGAGAGAAAAGAAGATAGGTGGAGAGGAGAGTATAGGTGGTGAGGTAGGGAGGGGATAGGTCAGTCCAGGGAAGGCGGACAGGTCAAGGAGGTGGGATGAGGTTAGTAGGTAGGAAATGGAGGTGCAGCTTGAGATGGGAGGAAGGGATGGGTGAGAGGAGGAACAGGTTAGGGAGGCAGAGACAGGCTGGGCTGGTTTTGGGATGCAGTGGGTGGAGGGGAAGAGCTGGGCTGGTTGTGTGATGCAGTAGGGGGAGGAGACGAACTGGGCTGGTTTTGGGATGCTGTAGGGAAAGGGGAGATTTTGAAACTGGTGAAGTCCACATTGATACCATTGGGCTGCAGGGTTCCCAGGCGGAATATGAGTTGCTGTTCCTGCAACCTTCGGGTGGCATCATTGTGGCACTACAGGAGGCCCATGATGGACATGTCGTCTGAAGAATGGGAGGGGGAGTTAAAATGGTTTGCGACTGGGAGGTGCATTTGTTTATTGCGAACCGAGCGGAGGTGTTCTGCAAAGTGATCCCCCTATCAATGTGGACGTCGCCAGCTTCAAAATCTCCCCTTCCCCCACCGCATCCCAAAACCAGCCCAGTTCGTCCCCTCCCCCGACTGCATCCCAAAACCAACCCAGCCTGTCTCTGCCTCCCTAACCTGTTCTTCCTCTCACCCATCCCTTCCTCCCACCTCAAGCCACACCTCCATTTCCTACCTACTAACCTCATCCCACCTCCTTGACCTGTCCATTGTCCCTGGACTGACCTATCCCCTCCCTACTTCCCCACCTATACTCTCCTCTCCACCTATCTTCTTTTCTCTCCATCTTCGGTCCGCCTCCCCCCCTCGCCCTATTTATTCCAGAACCCTCTCCCTATCCCCCTCTCTGATGAAGGGTCTAGGCCCGAAATGTCAGCTTTTGTGCTCCTGAGATGCTGCTTGGCCTGCTGTGTTCATCCAGCTCCACACTTTGTTATCTTAGCTTATTATTATGCTGGATTGACAGGTGTCAGCATGGCTCCCATTTGATGGCAGTCATCACTTGAATAAATTCTTTGCCAATCATAGTATCACAACCAATGTGGTTATTTATGATAATGGTCCACAGTCGTTCAAGGTTTGCTGTACACTATTCGCCAGCTTGTATTGTTCTAAGCAGAGAGGTATAGCTAGGTTAAGTGAGTGGGCAAGTGTCTAGCAGATGGAGTACTCTGTTGGTAAATGCGAGGTTATCCATTTTGGTAGGAATAATATCAAAATGGACTGTTGTTTAAATGGTGAAAAATTGCAGCATGCTGTTGTGCAGAGGGACAAGAGTGTCCTTGTGCATGAATCACAAAACGTTGGTTTGCAGATTCAGCTGATAATTAAGAAGGCAAGTGGAATATCATCCCTCAATTGTACAGGGATGAGGTTTAAAAGCATAAAGGTAATGCTACAGCTGTGTGGGTGCTGGTGGGGCCATACCTGGAGAACTGTGCACAGTTTTGGTTCTTGTTACTTGACAAAGGATTCACTGGCACTGCAGGGGTGCAGAAGAGGTTCTCTAGGTCCATTCCAGAGTTGGGAGGGTTGGCTTATGAGGAAAGATTGAGTAGACTGGGACTATACTCATTAGAATTTAGAAGAATGAGGGTGGCTCTCAGAAAAACATATAAACACATCAAGGGAATAGATAAGATAGAAGCAGGGAGGTTGTTTTCACTGGCAGGTGGAACTAGGACTGTGGAGCATAGCCACAAAATAAAGGAGAGCAGATTTAGGACTGAATTGAAGAGGAGCTGCAAAAGGTGTGAATCTGTGGAATTCCATGCCCAGTGAAGCAGTTGAGACTATCTCGTTGAATGTTTTTAAGGCAAAGATAGATGGATTTTTGAACAGTAAATGAATTAAAGGTTATGATGAAAGTTTGGGCAAATGGAGCCAAGCCCACAACAAAGATCAGCCATGTTCTTATTGAATGGCAGCGCAGTATCAATGGGCCAGATGGCCTACTCCCGCTCCTATTTCTTAAGTTCTTATGCTTTAATTACCAGATAACCTCAATATGCACAGGTCAACTGAAAGGCTGAATATTAGTCTGGATCATGACAATCTTGCTTCGAAGAAAGCTGACATTGTTCTGACCTTACTGAACTACTAATCCTTACCTGTCACAACTGTCTGACTTCTTCAGAACTTTAAGTGGGAAGGAGGCCACATAGCTTTTCAACAACAAGTCATTGGAGTCAACGACAGCAACATTTGACTGGGGACAATCAGTATCTTACAAACTATTGACTGCTTTTAACCGTCGCCACCAAAAGTACAGGAACTTTATTCTGGGAAGTCACTTTGGGCCTGAGTCCAGCAGTGCTCTAGCCAATCCTCCTTTAATTCACCCTCATTCTTATTTGATCTCTACTGAGAATGGTATTCTTCAACACAATCAGCCTGCTTTGGTCCTTACTGATAATTGATCTCTGCCAGTTTTGGTGGACCGTCCCAATGATTCTGTCAGTGCCCCAAAGAACTTCTGAGGCCACTTCTCAGTCTCTTCATTGGCTTTGTGCATTCTTGTTAATCTCATCAAGGAAGCAGCTCTAGCTGATTGGTTAAAATGCCAGCCTCTTTCTGTTTAATTGGGAAAGCTGTGTACATTATGCGACAAAACAGGTTGAGTATTAATTTGCAAACCTTTCCAATGTAAGTCAATGGCAAGGAGTGAAGACATGAGAAGTTCCTGGTCAGCCACATGATAGAAAGGATGTTGTACCCTTGATCATCACCATCCACAGCTTCATGATACAATATTCATGTAAAAGGGCAGTTTGACATATCAACTCATACTCCTTAGGTAGTTCAGTTGGCTGGGTAGCTGAGTAGATGAGACTGATGCCAACAGCACGGGGCTTGATTCTTGCTCCGGTTGAGGTGAATTCGGGAACTACTTTCTTGTTCTCCTCCTGGTGGAGATTGTGGCGATTGAGTCGGATCTGCTCTTGGGCAGAGAACCAAAGAAGAATCCATTTGTTAGGGAGAGGTCCTCCCTTTGTAACTTCACCTTTCCTTCTCTCGCATTGCATCAGAGAATAGTGGAAGTCTTGCAGAAATTATTTTGCCCGTTTCACTGCCTTATTAGTCAATGCACTTCATCATAGAAAGCACCCCACCTTGAAGGTGCTGTTATTGACAGTGTCCTTGCAGTGGACTGGTATTGGCTCTACCTCTGAGCTGGAAGATCTGGGTTCAAGTCCCACCTGCTCCACAAGTGTGTGACAACAAGTAGATTAGAAAATACCTTAAGGTATGGTTGCATCTCTTTTAGTGGTTGCAGTGCTTGATTTTTCTTTCACATAATCAGAATTTGTCTATTGGGAGGATGCTGAATTCATTTACATTAGGTGCAAAATGTCAGGGTCTCCATGCCAATCCATTCAGGTGTGCATTTCCTGTGCCCCACCGACCTGATTTACAGCCTACAAGAGCCCCAAACCCTGTACCACTCCAGCATATCTAAAAAATGGAAAGCAAATAAAAAAGGCATAACATATGGCAATCAAATGCCAGGGGATAAGAAAAACTGATCAAAGATGAAATCTTTATTTGTGTGAAGTAAGTGGTACAGATTACTGATTGAAGTCAAATCCCTACTGAAAGACAAGTTTTCAGCATTGGCTTAATTCCAAAAGAAGAGTGTTACTTTGTTTTGCCTGTGAGTTGTATCAGCGCCAGGTGCAGAAAGGAACGTTATTTAAAAACATATTCTATATTTTTGAGTCATGAATTACTGGATGCTTAATTCATAGATAATAACATATTAACATTCTGAAGCTGACAGCAAACTCATCGGTTTATCATATTTATGGCTAGTAAATGAACGATGTTAACAATCAATCTTTCTTTGCTTTCAGTCAAAGCCCTTTGCGTGTGGATTCAACATATTCAATGAAGAAAAGTAAGTGTCCACTGAGGATGCAATGCCTTGAGCAAGAAAACTTCAAAGCTTCTAAATCTCCTAAGATTAATTCATTGATGATGTGCTGTCTTCATGCAGGATTATCTGTCAGCACTTCTGATCTATGCTGTGCAGATCTGCTGCCAAGTCCCGGAATTGAATTTAGAAGAAATAAGGATAAAGGTGAGCCCCTCCCACTTCTCCCTTCTCCCTGACCTTTTCTTCACCCTCATGGTGAACACGGAAGTGTCAGCACCTCATAAGGCTGTCTGCATACGTTATTAGAGGTTTCTTCCCTTCCCCGATTTGCTGAAAACATTCCTTAGGGTAGAGAACACAAACTAAATGAGGTTCTAGGAATGAAATAATGATGAAACAGGAAAATCACTAATGTTATGGATGACTCAAACAAACGTGCGCGACTCTCAATTAAGTAAACTATGTTCAGCACAGACTCAATAGATAAGCCTACCCTAACAGAATAGTGATTTTTGTTTGGGGAGAGCAGGTAAAACTAAAATCTCCAAGGTGTTGCCCCTCAGGCAATTGGTATCTGAGTGACTTGGCAACATAATCCTATGATATAATGCCGAACAATGACTGCTATGTTAAAGATTTTAGCAATCCACTTAGAGATAGTAAAGCCTGTAAGAAGCTCTCTGGTTTAAGCCCAGCACTAAAAATTATCTGAACTAGACTATCATCCTTGATCGGGGCAAGAATCAAACAGGGCCGCAGTGCAAAATAATATGAATGTAACTAAGAAGGTTAAAAATACACAATGTCCTCAGGAGCAGAGTATCCACAATGAAATGGATAAATAACAAATAGATATGAATAGTTATGATATAGTTGGGAATTACAAAGAGATGAATGCAGGGTAATCAAGGATGGGAAAGGATTATCCAGGGTATTCAGTTTTTAGGAAGGGCAAGTGAGAAGGAGAAGGAAGTGGTGTAGCATTGGTGAGTCAGGCTGAAATAAACACAATAGTGAGGAAGGATATTAGCTCTGGGGAATTGGAATCTCTATGGGTAGAGCTTAGAAACACCAAGGATCAGGAAGCAATGGTGGTGTTGTATATATACCCAAAATGTGGGGGTAATGTTTGGAACAAATTAAACAGGAACTCAGAGACACAAGCAATGAAAGTAGAGCTGCAGTTATGAGTGACTTTAGTTTTCATTTAAATTGGTTATACAGACTGGTAGAGACAGCAACTGGTCTGTTGTCCTTCATAATAGAAGATTTGAGCAAGGAACAGGGCTGTCTTGCTGCAATTGGTGGGATCACACTTGGAATTTGTGCGCAGTTTTGCTTTCTTGAACTGAAGAAGTGCATTCAAGCATTAGAGGGAGTGCAACAAAGGTTAGTCAGACTGGTTCTTGGGATTCATAGATTCAAAGAGTCATGGAGCGCAGAAAAGGCCCTTCAGCCCATCGAATCCACACTGACATAACTACCGCTGAAGGTGCGCTAATCCCAATTTTCTGCACTTGTCTCATAACTTTGAATGCTATAAAATTGAAGTGCTCATCTAAACTTTTTTAAAATTTTCTTTCCTCCACTACTTTCCCAGGCAGTGAATTCCAGTTTGCTGCCACCCACTGAAAAAAAAATGTTTTTCCCAAATCCCCTCTCAATCTCCTGCCCCTTAGTCTAAAAGTATATCCCCTCGTAATTGATCGCTCAGCCAAGGGGAACAGCAGCTCTCTAAATACCCTGTTCATACTCCTCATCATCTTACACACCTCAATCATACTCCCCCACAGTCTTCTCTGCTCTAGAGAAAACAATCCCAGCCCATCTCATTTCTCCTTATAGCTCAATCTCTCCATTCCATGTCACATCCTGGTGAACCTCCTCAGGAGTGTGCCCTGTCTAGTGTTATCACATCCTTCTTGTAGTGAGGAGATCAGAACTGTATACAGTACCCCAGCTGTGGACCAACCAATGCTCTGTAAACTCCAAAATTACCTTACTTCTCATATACTCTATGCCATGATTGATGAAAACATGTTTCCCGTATGCCTTCTTAACTATCCTATTCATGTGCTCTGCCAACTTCATGGATTTATAAATAACTACCCCAAAATCCCTCTGTTTATCTAAGATATCCAGTGTCCTGGCATTCATTAAATACTCTCCTGTTTCCTTCTTCCAATGAGCATTACCTTGCCCTTGTTAGATTAAATACCATCTGCTATTGGTCTGCTCATTTGGCCGACCGACCTTTATCTTTCCGTAACTTACAATTATCTTCTTCACTATTAAACATTCTACTACTCTTGGTGTTTCTGCAAATTTGCTGATCATTACTGTCACATTTTCGTTGATATCATTATGTATATAACAGACAAGAAGGATCTCAGTACTGAACCTTGCGGTAGACCACAGGACATTAGCCTCTAGTCGCTCAAACAGCCATCTACCAGTGGACTTTGTGTCCGATTACTAACCCCATTTCTGATCCGTCTCACCAAGTTTCCCTGAATTCCATGTGCTTTAACTTTCTCAATAAGTCTCCTATGTAGGACCTAAAATCCACATAAACTACATCAACTGAACTTCCCTCATCCACAAACTTGATCATATTTTCAAAAATTTCTAACAAATTTGTTAGCTTTGTTAAAGCCATGCCGACTATCCTTAATTAACCCATGCCTTAACAAGGGTGTTATTAATTTGCTCCTTCAGAATTTTCTCCATTAGTTTCCCTACCACTCATATGAGACTCACCAATCTGTAACTTCCTGGTTCGTCTCTACCATCTCCTTTAAAAAGTGGAATCACATCAGCTATCCTCCAGTTCTCCAGCACTTCCCTGCGGCCATAGACAAGTTAAAAATTTCTGGTGAAGTCCCTACAATTTCCTACCTCGCCTCTCACAGCAGTCTGGGATACAATTCGTCCAGGCCAATTTGTCTGTCTTTAAGCCTGATAGATTCTCTACTACATCCCTATTTACTATGTAAAACCATGCTAGTTTCTACCAACTCCTTTTCCCGAATTCCATATCTGAGTTCTCATTTTCCAATGTGAAGATTAAAGAGAAGTATTCATTGAACACCCTTCAAATAGCTTGCAGCTTCACACACATGTTGCCCCCTTGGTTCCTAATGGGCCCAAATCTTTCCCTGGTTAACCTCTTCCCTTTAGCGTATTTATAACATATCTTAAGATTTTCCCTAGTCCTGTTTGAAAGTCCTTTCTCATGTCCACTTTTCGCTCTTCCAATTGCAATTTTAAATTCCCTTCTGCACTTCCTGTATTTCACTCAGGCTGCCTACATTTCCCTCTAAAAGGTCCGTGTTGGATGCATACTCTCACCTGCTCCTTTTGCATGCCCCATTGCTCCACTGTAGACTTGGCTGTAAAGAACTCTTCCCATCTACTGTGGCCAGATCCTCCTGTTTTATTTTAATAAAATCTGCCTGCCCCCAAAGCCATCTTTTGCAGGCATCTTTTCCCTTGTCAGAACAAATTTGAAGGGTCTAGGCCTGAAAAGTCAGCTTTCCTGCTCCAATGATGCTTCTTGGCTTGCTGTGTTCATCTAATTCTACACCTTGTTATTCTCTTGAATCACATCACATTGCGTTTTCTGTCACTAAAATGTTCCCCACTGCTACATTGAACACTTGACCAGCTTCTTTCCCAAGAACCAGATCCGGCACTGCCCGATCCCTTGTTGGCCCTTTTAAGTAACAATACAAAAAACTTGCCTGGACACATTTTTAAAAGTCTGCCCCCTCCAAATCCTTAACATGATGACTATCCCAATTTACATTGAGAAAGCTGAAAGCCCCTAGTGTAATTACCAGATTATTACTTTTACACATCTCTGTGTGAACTGTCTACATATTTGCTCCTGTGTTTCCGCTTACTCTTTGAGAACCTATATAACACTCACTGTGAAACAGCTGCCCCCTCAACATTCCTAATTTCTCCCCACAAAACCTCAATTGAGGAGCCTTCCAAGATATCATCTTTCCATATAGTGTAATTGACTCCCTAACTGATAGGGCTACACCACCGTCCTTTTTAACACCCTCCTCTGTCTTCCCTAAAGATCCCATACATCAAAATATTGAGTTGCCAGTCCAGCCCTTCCCTCAACTATGTTTTTGTGATAGCAACAATATCATACTTCCATGCGTCAATCCACACCATTAACTCATCAGTCTTACCTGTAACACTCATAGCATTAAAGTAAAGACCATCCAGCCTTGCCTTGCTTGCTTGACAGTCAACATAGCTAAACTCACTCTTTGCAGTAGCATGAGATGTCTCTGTTTCATCAATGTTCTATGTGCTCTCCCCCTGCCAGAATAGTTTAAACATCTCCCAATAACACTAGCTAACTCACCTATAAGGATGTTGTTCCCAGTGTGCAGACCATTCTGTTTGTCCATGCTCCATCATCCCCAAAATGCTCCCAGTGATCCAGGAATCTAAAACCTTCCCTGTTGCACCAACTCTTGAGCCAAACATTTTTCTATTTCTAAACTTGTTAGTATGTGGCACCAGTAATTTAGAGATTATGACGATTAAGGTCCTAATTTTTAATCCACTGCTTCCCTCCCTGAATTCTTAATACAATACCTCATTTCTCTCTTTGCCCATATCATTAGTGGGGTAATGCAACAAGACCTGGATGATAGTATCAGAGATAATAGGAACTGCAGATGCTGGAGAATCCAAGATAATAAAATGTGAGGCTAGATGAACACAGCAGGCCAAGCAGCATCTCAGGAGCACAAAAGCTGACGTTTCGGGCCTAGACCCTTCATCAGAGAGGGGGATGGGGTGAGGGTTCTGGAATAAATAGGGAGAGAGGGGGAGGCGGACCGAAGATGGAGAGAAAAGAAGATAGGTGGAGAGAGTATAGGTGGGGAGGTAGGGAGGGGATAGATCAGTCCAGGGAAGACGGACAGGTCAAGGAGGCAGGATGAGATTAGTAGGTAGATGGGGGTGCGGCTTCGGGTGGGAGGAAGGGATGGGTGAGTGGAAAAACAGGTTAGGGAGGCAGAGACAGGTTGGACTGGTTTTGGGATGCAGTCGGTGGAGGGGAAGAGCTGGGCTGGTTGTGTGGTGCAGTGGGGGGAAGGGACGAACTGGGCTGGTTGTGTGGTGCAGTGGAGGGAGGGGGCGAACTGGGCTGGTTTAGGGCTGCAGTAGGGGAAGGGGAGATTTTGAAACTGGTGAAGTCCACATTGATACCATTAGGCTGCAGGGTTCCCAGGCGGAATATGAGTTGCTGTTCCTGCAACCTTTGGGTGGCATCATTGTGGCACTGCAGGAGGCCCATGATGGACATATCATCTAAAGAATGGGAGGGGGAGTGGAAATGGTTTGCGACTGGGAGGTGCAGTTGTTTGTTGCGAACTGAGCGGAGGTGTTCTGCAAAGCGGTCTCCAAGCCTCCGCTTGGTTTCCCCAATGTAGAGGAAGCCACACCGGGTACAGTGGATGCAGTATACCACATTGGCAGACGTGCAGGTGAACCTGTGCTTAATGTGGAATGTCATCTTGGGGCCTGGGATAGGGGTGAGGGAGGCGGTATGGGGGCAAGTGTAGCATTTCCTGCAGTTGCAGGGGAAGGTGCCGGGTGTGGTGTGGTTGGAGGGCAGTGTAGAGCGAACAAGGGAGTCACGGAGAGAGTGGTCTCTCCGGAAAGCAGACAGGGGTGGGGATGGAAAAATGTCTTGGGTGGTGGGGTCGGATTGTAGATGGCAGAAGTGTTGGAGGATGATGCGTTGTATCCAGAGGTTGGTGGGGTGGTGTGTGAGAACGAGGGGGATCCTCTTGGGGCGGTTGTGACGGGGGCGGGGTGTGAGGGATGTGTTGCGGGAGATGCGGGAGACGCGGTCAAGGGCGTTCTCGATAACTGTGGGGGGAAAGTTGCGGTCCTTGAAGAGCTTGGACATCTGGGATGTGCGGGAGTGGAATGTCTTATCGTGGGAGCAGATGCGACGGAGGCGGAAGAATTGGGAATAGGGGATGGAATTTTTGCAGGACGGTTCACCAGTTTCAAAATCTCCCCTTCCCCTACTGCATCCCTAAACCAGCCCAGTTCGCCCCCTCCCCCCACTGCACCACACAACCAGCCCAGCTCTTCCCCTCCACCCACTGCATCCCAAAACCAGTCCAACCTGTCTCTGCCTCCCTAACCTGTTCTTCCTCTCACCCATCCCTTCCTCCCACCCCAAGCCGCTCCCCCATCTACCTACTAACCTCATCCCACCTCCTTGACCTGTCCGTCTTCCCTGGACTGACCTATCCCCTCCCTACCTCCCCACCTATACTCTCTCCACCTATCTTCTTTTCTCTCCATCTTCGGTCCGCCTCCCCCTCTCTCCCTATTTATTCCAGAACCCTCACCCCATCCCCCTCTCTGATGAAGGGTCTAGACCCGAAACGTCAGCTTTTGTGCTCCTGAGATGCTGCTTGGCCTGCTGTGTTCATCCAGCCTCACATTTTATTATCTAAGACCTGGATGATATTCAGGTTTGGGTTGACATGTGGCAAATAACGGTTACATCATGAGAGCATTTGAATTATTGCCTCTGACATTCAATGGTATTTCCATTACTGAATCTTCCAAGTAGAAATGTCCTGGATGTAACTATTGATCAGAAATTGAATGAGGATAGCTATCTCCATACTTTTTGTTCTTTACTCATTCATGAGATGTGGACCCTCGTTAGCTGGGTGATAAATGCTGGCGTAGCCAGCAATATCCACATGCCAAGAATGATTAAAGAAAACATAATAAAACGCTATGGTTGCCAGGGTAGATCAGATGCTTGGAATCCTATAGCGAGTAAGTTATGACCAGGCTCCACAAATACTGTCCACCATCAACCAGACAAAAGTCAGGAGTGTGATGGAATACTTCCTATTTGCCTGGATAAATTAGCCCCAACCACACTCAAGAAGCTTGACGCCATTCAGGACAAAGTGGCCAGTTTGATTGACACCTTATCCACAAAAATTCAGCCCCTCTAGCATCAATGTTCTGTAGCAGCAGTTTATATGATCTGCAAGATGCATTGCAGAAATTCACCAAAGTGCCTTAGATGGCACCTTCCAAATGCACAAATACCACCATTGACAGAGCCAGAGTAGCATATATGTGGAAATACCACCACTTACAATTTCCTTGCCAAGAAACTTGACATCCTGATCTGACAATATTTCAAAGCTCCCTTATTGTTGCTCGGTCAATATCCTGGAGCTCCTTCCCCAGCAGCACAGTAGGTTTATTTACAGCAAATGGACTGCAGCAGCTCAAGAACTCAACTCATCATCACCTTCTCAAGGTGATGAGGTCAAGGAATACTGCTCTAGCTAGCAAAACCCACATTCCATGTATGAATAACACAAACATATTTTAAAAACTGCTAACAAGTTTTAGAAATTTAAAAGGATAAAAAAAACAAGAAAATATTGTGAACTTAAAGAAAAGGTGATTAAGAAATTCAGAGTAAAGCACAATACTTGGAAATGAGAAAGGAAAGAAGCCAGGAAATAATGAGTAAATTTAAAAAAAAGCAACAAGAGATAAATATTTGTAAATTTACTCCATAGTGTGGATAAATTGCTTTGCAATCTAAATCTATGTTTATGTTTTATGCTTAAAAATCAATGTAGGTTGTCAGATTGAAATTTAAAATCTCACATCATTCTCAATGTTACAATGTGTGGATAGGCACTCTGTACCCATCTGTGGGTAGTGTTGGTGGGTGGTGCTGAAAACCATCTCCTATCTCCTGCCTTTGACTTCCTGGTCTCTTTCTCTGTTACTCACATCCTTCCCTTATTTACCTGAGTCCTGAGGTCCATCAATAATCCCTTGTAGAGTCCCCTTTAGCACAACCATCTGTGTCCATACTGCCAAAATACCTGTTGAAGGAGCACCGCTTTGACAGCTTGTGAAATAAAATAAACCTGTTGGATTATAAACTGGTGTTGTGCAATTTCTAACTTTGCCAAGATAGAGAACTGCTGGCCGTTGATGGTCTGGCAGCTATTAACAGGTGAGCTTTCTGCCAATAGAATCTGACATCCCTGGGAAAGTCCAACATTGGCCAGTTAGATGCCAGAATGTGCTGAATTTGGTCAGGGGCTCCCCAGAGAACCAACTTAAGTTTCTCACTGCTTCTTCAATTGGCGGGTAAAACATGTATTGGGGCAACTAAATTCTGCAAAAAAAAACCCCACTTGTTTAAAGCTGTCTTTGTTGCGCAGAAACAAAGAACAGCCAAATATTGGAAATTGCTGGGAAATACAGGCAATAACCTCTGCACCAAGTACACATTCCTCCTGTATGACTGCATGGCAAGGGACAATGCATTTGGATTCAGTGGGCAGTGGTTCCCCGACCCGATGCTACACTTCTGCGCGATCATGTAAACTATTTGTCGTCTGACAAATTGTTTGTTATACACCTTCTTCGTAATGCAGTGTGTAGAAAATGGGAGGAAAGAAAAGAGTTCTGTGGTTTTCATGCTATCTCATTGCGGTAATGCAGCTCGTGGATCAGCTTTAGCTGGTGTGAACTCAGTTCTAGTTGTAAAATAATGCAGAAAGCTTACGTGCATTGGCTCATCTCATAATATTACAATATTTCTTCTCCATTTGTTCTAATTTGTCTTTGCCACCTCCCACTGAGTCGTTTTCTCATGTGTTTTGATGGGAGAGTGGCCTTTCACTCCAAAACTGATTCTCATCTTTCCTGCATCAAAAGTAGAACCTCCAGGTTATCTTCATTGAGCTCTACCAAGACCAGATTCCTGATTAGTTTTCTTCTACAAAGTATCACAATTGAAAAAAAAAGTTCCTTAACTTTAAAAGGGCAAACAGTAGCCCTTTAAAACATGTTGAGAGGTTTCCTGCTTCCAGTCAATCACACAGGCCATAATGATTGAACCAATTTTTCATTCAAATGAAGTAAACCACAGAAAACTTGAGCTTTGCAAAATTTAGAGACAATAGTGAATATCACCTTTACGCCTTAGAACTGGTGACAAAAACAGTTTAAATACCTTGGAGAGCTGAGGAAACCCAACCAGAACCTTCTAAAAAGGCAGCGCTGTCAGCACATGTAACATCTGCCCTCACAGCTTTAACAGTATACTTCAAACTGGCTTTCTGATAGCCCCTGCCTTCACTCCAATGTCTCCATCACTTATTAAAAAAATTTGCCATAATGTCACTGAACATTGGGCATATGTGATATCATGTCCACTGTAGCGTTAATGCACATAACTCGATAGAAGTCAGCAGTTATTTATTTTAGAGATAGTAGGAACTACCAATGTTGGAGAATCTGAGATAACATGGTGTGAAGCTGCTTGAACAAAGCAGGCCAAGTAGCTTGAGGAGCAGGAAAGTTTGACGTTTCGGTCGGGACCCTTCTTCAGTTATTTATTTTACTCTGCTTGTAGAATTCATCTCACAATAAAGAGTTGAGATGCAGGAGGAGGGATGAAAAAGCCCTAGGTCCTGGCAAATGAAGTGATGAGGAAATGAGAAATGATTACGGAAAGGTGATGTTGGAGATGAGAAAGTCGCAGACTTGCTGTCAGCCTGGGATTTATTATATATATTGTCTGCTCATTTACTTTTCTAATTCACCAATGTCAGTAATGTGTTTACATAAGCATTTTATAATTTCGCTAGTACTGAAAGCTGCAAGGAATGTCCTCTGTCTTCGGCACAGCACAAGAAGCAGATGTTGAGGACCTGACCGTCATTTACAGAAAAACTTCAGGCAGTGTTCTTTGCTTTCACTGGTGATATTTCATTTACAGCCATGCAGATTAAGTGGTGATGAGAATATGGAAAGATTATATGAGAATATTATATCAGATGAAAATATTAGTCTAGATGGGAATAAAGAAAGCATGGTTAGTAATTTTGTGGATGACACCAAGATTGGTGTCATAGTGGGCAGTGAAGAAAATTATCCAAGATTACGAAGAAATCTTGATCAATTGGGTCAATGGACTGAAGACTGTTAGATGAAGCTTATGTGATGCAATGCGTTTTGGTAAAACAAACAAAGATAACACTTATACAATTAAAAGTAGGACCTTGGGTAGTGTAATAGGACAAAACAACCCCACAAGTTCAGGTGCACAATTCTTTGAAGTATGCAACATATGCAGATAGGATGGTCGAGAAGGCATTTAGCACACTTGCCTTCATTGCTCAGATCTTTGATTATAGGATTTGGGACATTATGTTGAGGTTTTACAGCACGTTGGTGAGGCCGCTTCTGGAGTACTGTGTTCGGTTCTGCTTGTTGTAGGAAGGATATTATAAAGCTAGAGAGGGTTCAGAACTGATTTACCAAGATGTTGCCAGGAATGGAGGATTTGCATTATAAGGAGAAGCTGGATAGGCTGGGGCATTTTTTCACTGGAGCGTAGGTGGTTGAGAGGTGACCTTATAAAGATTTATAAAATCATGAGATGTAAAGTGAATGATGAAAGGTGTTTTATTCCGAGGGTAGGGGATTTGAAGACTGGGGGCATATGTTTAAGGTGAAAGGAGCAAGATTTGAAGAAGATATGAGGCACAATTTGTTTTATATAGAGTAGTTCATGTGTGAAATGAACTTCCAGAATAAATGGGGACGTGGGTACAGTTATAACATTTAAAAGACATTTAGATAAGTACATGAATAAGAAATGTTTGCAGGGATATGGGTCGTGCACAGGCAAGTGGGACAAGTTTAGTTTGGTATTATGGTCAGCGTGGACTGGTTGGACTGAAAGGTCTGTTTCTGTAATGCATGATGCTATGGTTGTTAATGTTTCCAAAACCTGGAACTGCTACCAATGAAGGACGAGTGACTAACACAAATTGAGAAAACTTTCAGCTTCAGTTCCTTTTATTTGAAATAAGATTGTTACTGCAGTGGACTGAAAGTCTGACCCTTTGAAGGACAATACTCGAATCAGTGATGCAGGCTGGATTTATTTTAGATGTCTACTAATAGTGCAATCCGTTCTGTTACTGTTCACATTGAGAAAGGAAAAGGATTATTCATATCATAATTAAAGCATGACTGTGGTATATCCATGGTAGCATCACCTCAAAGTATTTTGCCATCGTTTTCAACTTTTTCATTGCAATTCTTTATTAACTTTTCACTTGTATATTGACTTCTTTCGCCTCTACTCCTCGATCCTGATCTGGAGTTTTACATTTATTTCCTGTGAACAATCTAATTGTCAATTCTTCCTTTTAGAATTTCTTTTATCAGTTTAACCCAGTCTATTAACTATCCCTTTCTTGATCTCCTGCTTGCACTTTTCTTGAGTATAAAGTATTTCTATTTGCAAGTCAGATATCATAGAATGATAGCTAAGAAAAGAAATTACGGGGCCCATCATAGCGATGCCAACTCTCTTCAGCTTATCTACTTCCACTCCCTTGCCTTTTCCCTGCAGCCCTCAAACTCCTTTTCTTTAGCTAATTATCCAATTCTGTTTTGAATCTGTTTCAAGCGCAATCTCATGTATTCTATTTCAGATCCTCAGCACTCGCTGCATGAAAAATGAGATTCCTCATGTCACCGTTTCTTCATTTGCCAATTATCTTAAATCTGCATCCTCTTGATCTTGATCTTTCCAACAGTGGGAACAATTTGTCCCTGTCTACTCTGTCCAGATTCTGCATGATTTTGAGTAATAAATCCCAATCAGAACTCCTTTTATTCTTCTCATGACGAAGGAGAACAAGCACAGCTTCTCCTATCTAACCATATAACTGAAGGCCCTTATACCTGGAATAATTCTTGAGTCTTTTCTGCACTTTGACTGATGCCTTCATACCCTTTGTAAAGTTTATTGACAACACCTGTGTGATCAAATGCTCAAGTTGAGGCCAAACTAATATTTTACACAGATTTACCATAAATCCCTTGCTTTTGTGTTCTGTGTTCCTGCTTGTAAAACCAAGGATTCCACATGCCCTATTAACCAATTTCTCAACTTGCCTTGTCATTTTCATTAATACATGACATATATCTATCTCCCTGTGTAACTGCAACAATTGTACCTCTTCCCTGCTGTTATCAGACTTTTGAACAGACTGCCCAAATGTTAAGTTTGATCTGTCTCGCTGCACCTTCTCTGTGGCGGTAACACAATAATTCTGCACTCAGTTCTGCTACCCTGATACACCCTGTATATTATGATCTGCCTGTATAGCAAGCAAAACAACATTTTCCACTATACCTCGGTGCATGTGATAACAATAAATTAAACTCAAGCTTTTTACTTTATCTTGCTATTCTTGATTCCTCCTACCACAGTGAATCCCTTTCCAATTTTCTGACTTGAATATCATCTGCCACCTGTCTGCCCATTGTACCAGCCTGAAGTTTATTGTCCTTATCATTCACAATGACTCCAGTATTCATATAACATGCAAATATTGAAATTACATTCTATATACCAAAGAGTAGGTCATTAAACTGTATCAAGAAGAGTGGAAGTTCTAACACCAACCTTTGGGAACTCTACTGTAAGCCACTCTCCATCCAAAACATCAGTAGCCATCCTGAGTCTACTTCTTGCCAGAGAATTTCACAGCCATTTTGCTGTTTTCCCTTTCATTCCATTACTCCAACTTTGTTGACGAACATGTTATGTGGCACTCCATTAAATGTCTTCTGGAAGTCAAGAAACACCACATGAACTATCACCCACGACAAAAAGCTGAAGCAAGTTAGTTAGACATGAATTGTCCTCAACATATCCTTGCTGAGCTTTCTTAATTAACACACTCTTGTTCAAGTGACTATTAATTTGCTCCTGAATTTTTGCTTCTAAAAGCTGCATCTGGTTACATAGAACATAAGTGCTGGACTAGGCTATTCGGCACCTCCAGCGTGCTCCACCATTCATTATGATTATGGCTGATTATCAAGCTCAATGTTGTAATCTTATCTTCCCTCATATCCTTTGATCCCTTTAGCTACAAGATTCCTTTATTTTCTTTTTTGAAAACACAACGTTTTGACCTCAACCACTTTCTGTGGTTGTAAATTTCACAGGTTCATCACTCTCTGAAGAAGAAATTTCTCCTCACCTCAGTTCTAAAAGTTTCCTCCTAATCTTTAAACTATCGTACCACCTCTGGACTCCCTCCTCCATCAAGAATACCCTTCTTGCATCTAACTTGTTGAACCCTGTTATAATTTTATGGCTTCTATGAGATTCCCCTCATTCTTCTGAACTCCAGTGAATACAACCCTAAACAAAACAATCTCTCTTTGTGCTGTCACAGGAGTTAATTTGTTAACCTCCCAGCACTCCCTCTATAACAAGAACACCCTTTCTCAGATAAGGAGACAAAAACTGCGCACGATATTCCAGGTGCGGCCTCACCAATGCCCTCTATAATTGCGGAAAGATGTCTTTGAACCTCTACTTTAATCCTGTTACTATGAAGGCCAACATGCATGTTGCCTTCTTTAGTACTTGCTGCATCTATGTGTTAACTTTCAGCAACTGATACATAAGGACATCCTGCTCTCATTGAATATTCCCTACTCTCAATTTACAGCCATAGCATCCTTGAGTCATAGAGATGTACAGCATAGAAACAGATCCTTCGGTCCAACTCATCCATGCTGATCAAATATCCTAAAGTAATTTAGTTCCTTTTGCAGGCTTTGGCCCATATCCTTTTAACCCTTGCTATTCATGTACCCATCCATACGTCTTTTAAATATTGTAATTGTACCAGCCTCTACCACCTCCCCCAGCAGTTCATTCCACACACGCACCACCCTCTGCATGAAAAAGGTGCCCCTGAGGTCCCTTGTAAATCTTTCCCCTCTAACTTTAAACCTATGCATTCTAGTTTTTGACTCGCCTACCCTGGAATAAAGATCTTGCTAATTCTCTCTATCCATACTCCTCATGATTTTATAAATCTCAATATGGTCAGCCCTCAACCTCCGATGCTCCAGGGAAATTAGCCCCACCCTATTCAGCTTCTCCACATAGCTTAAACCCTCCAACCCTGGTAACATCCTTGTCAATCTTTTCTGAACCCTTTCAGGTTTCACATCCTTCCTATAGCGTGGAGACCAGAATTGAATGCAGTATTCCAAAACCGGCCAAACCAACGTCCTGTACAGCTGCAAGATTCACATTGTGCCTCCTATCCTCAGTGAAGTGATCAATAAAGGCAAGCATATCAAATGCCATGTGACTCCACTTTCGAGAAACAATGAACCTGCACCCCGAGGACTCTATATTCGGCAACACTCCCCAGGACCTTACCATTCAAATAATCATCCACCTTTCCATTTTTAGTGCCAAATAATCTCAAATTTATCCACATTATACTACATCTGTCATACCTTTGCCCAGTCACTCAGCTTGTCCAAATCATATATCTGTGATATCCCACAAATTACTGCTTCCCAGTCAGAAGTCCCATTTATTCCTTCTGTTTGTTTCTGTCTGCTATACAATTTTCTATCTGTCTCAATACACTTTAATCACCTGCACTTCAATTTTATACAGCCTCAAATAGATGCAATGATTTAGACTGTATTGCATTCTGAAGTAACTTCTATAGATTAATAGTCCTCTGACAGAAAAAAGTCTTCCCATCTTCATCATGAATTATAGACTCCTGATTTTTAAACTCTCCTCCCTAATTCTAGGTTCACTCATAATTGTAAGTGACATCCCAGGATCCACCTACCCAAATCCTTTCAGAATCTTATGTGTTCTAATGACCACATTGCATTCTGCTAGGCTCCAATGGTTATGAGCCTAACGTGTTCAAAGCTTCTCATAAAATAATTGCTTCATCCCATTAATCAGACAACTTAACCTCTTCTGAACTGACTTGAATTCAATTATGTCCTTTTCTAACTAAAGAGACCTAAACTGTACACAGGACTCATTACATCCCAATGAAGTATCACCGAGTTGTAATATAAGGGCTATTAATATTTAATTTATTGACTGATTTAATACCTAAAACTTCGGTCTGAAAGAAAATACCTTTTAAATGAAACAGATTTTTATATGGTTGGAGAAGTAACCTAACATCCAAGAGTAGCTGAGTTACTGGTGTAGGTTAAAAGGAGATATGCCTGAATAGATTCCCTGAAGAAATTTACACTTGCCATTATTTGAACTACCTGGAAAGAAATACCAGGGGCTGTATTTTATGTTTATTTGGCTTGATCTCAGTCACGTTGATTGGTTGTGAAAGGTTTTTGTTGGAAGGTCTAACATTTTCTCACCTTATCTTACCAAACTCAACTCATTAACTCCTGTAACATCCCTCTTCATGGATTCCAACTCGATTTAACTACACAGTGCTCCTAGAAAACAAAACTCTTCACTCAGTGGATGCCCACTGAAAGTTAAACATTCCTGACATCTGCACCATGTTTAAAAGGCTACCGTGCCACTGCCAATCAGAAACAGCCGTACATGGTGACAGTCATTCAGACAGAAGATGTCAGAGAAGGTAAAGACGGGGCTATGATTCTCCGATAAAACCTAGATATCATCTTGGACTTAATAATGCAGAGAAGGGTATCTTCTTACTGGAAGACCAGCAAGGGAGGCCACCCTGCTGGACCAGGGTTCCCGATCACCTTCCTCATTGCTGCACAAGTCTGAGTATGGCAACAACTTCTGGAGTCAGACTACAATGCCACAATTGACATACTGATACAGGGCATCTTGCTTGGCTGCGCACACAGAGTTTAGAGGGAATTTTGCATCAGAAACCAGCAACCTTATCTGAAGTTTCCAACTGCATCAGTGTAGTACCTGGGGATGTCCACAGCGTCAGTGGGAAATGGACAGCTCACCCAGAAAGCATCTCCTCGCCCTCTGTTGATGAGACTACTGAGACCTTGGAAGAAGCAACAGCAAGGCTGCCTCCTGGACCTTTCACTGGTTCAGACGTTGGACCCTGTGTTTTTGGTAATTTGTCCACATGCACAGGGAGATATTGCAATGGCGTACAGAGATGAGGGAAAACAATGGGCCTTAGAGCTCAGAAGTTGGAAATATAGGCTTACAATTCAAAGGGATATGCCAGCACCACAGGGCTGTTATTTGGATAGCTACAACCAAACTGTGACAGGAAGGGACAGAGTATACAAACGTAGAAAGACAGCAGTAAATTTGAGTCGAAAGGGAAAAAGAAATGGTAAAAAGATCAGATTGATGGCAGTAGACTTGTATGCTTCTAGTATTTGGAACAAAATGAATGAATTAATGGAAAAAGCACTGGTCAATGGGCATGATCGTGTCACCATAATGGAGGCAGTATTAGAAGGAGGTCAAAGTTGGGAATTAAATATTCTGGTGCATGTGACTTTTTAAAAAGCAGGAAGCATATGGTTGTGGGCTAGGATTGTTAGCACAAAATGAAAGAAAAACAGTGATCTTGGCGTTTCTTCAGCAGAGAGCAGCGGGAGATGGGCGGAAGTGAAATCGGAGCAGAAGGCAGTTGGGAAGATAAGTGATTGTTATTTAAGCACTTACCTCGAAGCCAGCGGTCTTTTCTTCAGCAGAGAGTGGCGGGAGCTGGGCAGAAGTGAAGTCGGAGCAGAGAAGCAGTTGGGAAGGTAAGTGATTGTTATTTAAGCTGGAACCAGTGTTCTAGCGAAAAGGATAAATAGGGTGGTCAGTAGGACTTTCAACTTCTGAGTCGGGGGGAAGGGAAAGTGAAAGAGACAGGGAGTATGGAGTTAAATGAAAAGATAAGCAATAGGACAGCATGTGGACAGGTAGGTTTAAGCTCGAGGCAGACTAGGAACAAAGCAAAAAGGAAGGCTAGCTTAAGACATCTCAGGACTTCCATTCTCTCTAATAATGATAAGAAAGTTAGCATTAAGGCACTTTATCTAAATGCTTGTAGTATTCACAACAAAGTAGATGAATTAACAGCACAAATCTTCTTGAATGAATATGATGTGGTAGGCCTCACAGAGACAGGGTTGCAAGGAGTTCAGGACTGGCAGTTAAACATCCAAGGATTCACAACATATCGAAAAGACAGGGAAGTGGGCAGAGGGGACAGGGTTGCCTTGTTAGTTAAGAATGAAATTAAATCTACAGCATTGAATGACATAGGGTCAGGGGATGTGGAATCTGTGTGGGTGGAATTGAGGAACCACAAAGGCAAAAAATCTATAATGGGAGTTATGTACAGACCTCCTGACAGTGATCAGGATCAGGGGCGCAAGATGCACCGGGAAATAGATAGAGCATGTCAAAAAGGCAAGGTCACAGTGATCATGGGGGACTTCAATATGCAGGTGGACTGGGTGAATAATGTTGCTGGTGGAGCCAAAGAAAGGGAATTCATGGAATGTTTGCTGGATGGCTTTTTGGAACAGCTTGTGATGGAGCCCACAAAGGAGCAGGCTATCCTGGACTTAGTGCTATGTAATGAGCCAGACTTTATAAAAGACCTTAAAGTAAGGGAACACTTAGGAGGCAGCTATCATAATATGGTAGAGTTCAGTCTGCAGTTTGAAAGAGAGAAGGCAAAATCAGGTGTAATGGTGTTATAGTTAAATAAAGGTACTTACAGGGGCATGAGAGCGGAATTGACGAAAATCAACTGGAAGCAGAGCCTAGTGTGGAAGACAGTAGAGCAACAATGGCAGGAGTTTCTGGGTGTAATTGAGGACACAGTACAGAGATTCATCCCAAAGAAAAAAAAGACTATCTGGGGTGAGATTAAACAGCCGTAGCTAACAAAGGAAGTCAGGAAATATATCAAAGAAAAAGAGTCAGCCTATAAAGTGGCCAAGAGAACTGGGAAATCAGAAGATTGGGAAGACTACAAAACCAAACAGAGGATAACAAAGAGAAATAAGGAAGGAGAGGATCAAATACGAAGGTAGGCTAGCTAGTAATATTAGCAATGATAGTTAAAGCTTCTTTCAATACATAAGAAACAAAGGAGAGGCAAAAGTAGACATTGGGCTGCTCCAAATTGATGCGGGAAGGCTAGTGATGGGAGATAAGGAAATAGCTGAAGAACTTAATAGGTACTTTGCGTCAGTCTTCACAGTGGAAGACATGAGTAGCATGCCAACAATTAGGGAGAGTCAGGGGCAGAGTTGAGTATGATAGGCATTACAAAAGAGAAAGTGCTAGAAAAGCTAAAAGGTCTAAAAATTGATAAATCTCCTGGCATCGATGTGCTACATCCTAGAGTTCTGAGGGAGGTGGCTGAGGAAATAGCAGAGGCTTTGGTTGTGATCTTTCAAAAGTCACTGCAGTCAGGGAAAGTCTCAGATGATTAGAAAATTGCTGTTGTAACCCCCTTGTTTAAGAAAGGATCAAGGCAAATGATGGAAAAGTATAGGCTGATTAGACTAACCTCGGTAGTTGGTAAAATTCTACAATCCATTGTCAAGGATGAGATTTCTAAATTCTTGGAAGTGCAGGGTCAGATTAGAACAAGTCAGCATGGATTTAGTAAGGGAAGGCCGTGCCTGACAAACCTGTTCGAATTCTTTGAAGAGGTAACAAGTATGTTAGACCAGGGAAACCCGGTAGATGTTATCTATCTAGACTTTCAAAAGGCCTTTGATGTGGTGCCTCACGGGAGGCTGCTGAGCAAGGTGAGGGCCCGTGGTGTTCGAGATGAGCTGCTGGCTTGGATTGAGGATTAGCTGTCTGACAGAAGGCAGAGAGTTGGGATAAAAGGCTCTTTTTCAGAATGGCAACCAGTGTGAGTGGTGTCCCTCAGGGCTCAGTGTTGGGGCTGCATCTGTTCACCTTATATATTAATGATCTGGGTGAAGGGACTGGGGGCATTCTGGCAATGTTTGCCGATGATACGAAGATAGGTAGACAGGCAGGTAGTACTGAGGAGGTGGGGAAGCTGCAGAAAGATTTAGACAGTTTAGGAGAGTGGTCCAGGAAATGGCTAATGAAATTCGATATGAGCAAATGTGAGGTTTTGCACTTTGGTAAAAAGAATACATGTATGAATTATTTTCTAAATGGTGAGAAAATTCGTAAAGCAGAAGTACAAAGGGATCTGGGAGTGTTGGTCCAGGATTCTGTAAATGTTAACTTGCAGGTAGAGTCTGTGATTAAGAAAGCGAATGTAATGTTGTCGTTTATCTCAAGAGGGTTGGAATATAAAAGCAGTGATGTGCTTCTGAGGCTTTATAAAGTTCTAGTTAGGCCCCATTTAGAATACTGTGTCAAATTTTGGGCCCCACACCTCAGGAAGGGCATACGAGCCCTGGAGTGTGTCCAGCGGAGATTCACACGGATGATCCCTGCAATGGTAGGTTTAATGTATGATGAACGGCTAAGGATCCTGGGATTGTGCTCATTAGAGTTTAGAAGGTTGAGGAGAGATCTAATAGAAACTTACAAGATAATGTGTGGCTTAGAAGGGGTGGATGCTGGGAAGTTGTTTCTGTTAGGCGGGGAGACTAGGCACCGTGGGCACAGCCTTAAAATTAGAGGGGGTAAATTTAAAACGGAAATGAGGAGACATTTTTTCAGCCAGAGAGTGGTGGGCCTGTGGAATTCATTGCCATGGAGCACAGTGGAGGCCGGGACGTTAAACATCTTCAGGACAGAGATTGATAAATTCTTGATCTCGCAAGGAATTAAGGGCTATGGAGAGTGTGCGGGTAAGTGGAGTTGAAATGCCCATCAGCCATGATTTAAATGGTGAAGTGGACTTGATGGGCCGAAGGGCCTAACTTCCACTCCTATGTCTTATGGTCTTATGGATCAGAAAAAGTAGGATTCATATGGGTGAAGGCAAGAAAGAAAAAATGGCAAAAGACAATGGAAGAAAAAGTCTATAGGCCTCTTAACAGTAGCTATAAGGTAATATCAGAAATAAATCTGGGATAATAGGGGCATTTTAAAAAAGCAGTATATTAATCATGGGTGAATTTAATTTTCACGTAGATTAATATAGTCAGATTGGCAGAGGCAGCCATGAGAAATAATTGATATTGTATATTCAGGACAAATTTTTGGAATAATATGTTGAGGATCTGATTAGTAATCAGAATATTTTCTATCTGATTTGTAATGAAGAATAATTAATTTAGCAAAAAAAGACCCTTTTGAAACAGTGACCAGAATAAGGTAGAATTTGGCATTCAGCTTGAGAGTGAGAAACTTGGGTTGGAAGCAACTGTGCTAAACTTGAATAAAAGTAATTGCAAAGGACTGCAGGTAGAGCTAGCTGAAGTGGACTGGAAAAGTGGAAAAAAACCCCTCCTATTTTCACTTTAAAAGTACATATTCTAGACAGTGATCTTTGAGTAAGGGGAACTGATGCTTTCTATTCCCTCAGTTCATGTCCCTCACAATCTTATAACACCTTTATTAAGACTCCCTCATCTTTCTCTGCTCTAAAGAAAGGGAGTGTAACCAACAAGACCTTCCTGCTCTTACAATCTATGCCAACAGTGATCAAGGCCAGCATCCCAAATGCCCTCTTAAAAACTGTATTAACATACCCTGTCACCTTTAGGAATCTGTAAACAAGCTAAGACTCATCTGAGTTTCCTAGTGTCCTGCCATTCCTAATGTACTCCTTTGTTTTGTTCCTTCTTCTAAAGTGCACCACGCCACACTTATATGGGTTAAATTCCATCTGCCACTGATCTACCCATCCAATCAATACATTTATATCCACCTTTATCCTAGCACCTTCCTCCTGACGGCGAAACACACAGCTAATCTTCGTGGCAGCAGAAGACTTACTTATAATATTATATATATATATAATACACACACATATATATCACAAACAGAAAAGGACCCAACACTGATCCCTTTAGTGCATCATTGCACATTATCCCCTTGTCATACAAACAGCTTATTGCCTGCATTTGCCTGCTTCCAGTAAGCTGATTTTAATAAGGGATGTTAAGAACGGGATCAAACTGAATGAAAAAAAAAGATGGTGCAAAGATTTACAGTAAGACAGATAATTGGGAGAGTTTCAAAGGTAACAAAAAATGACTAAAACAATAATAAGGAGCAAGAAGATAAGCTTTGAGGGTAAACTTACAAGTAATACCAAGGTGGACAGGAAGAGCTTCTTTACATATTTAAAAAGAAATGAGAAGCCTTTGTTAACATCGGCCCCTTCAAAAAGAAAGCCGGAAAATTAATAATGGGCAGCCCAGAAGTAGTAAAGGTGTTGCATAATTACTTAGTATTGGTCTACACAGTAGAAGACACCAGTAGCATTTAAAATAATGAGGGGCAAAAGGAAGAGTGAAAATAAATACGTAAACTATGATCAGAGAAAAAAATGCTAGAGAAACCAATGTGACTGAAAACCAATAAGTCCCCTGGACCTGATGTATTCATGTGGGGCCACAATTATTTACTGCATATGTGTGTGTACAATGACTGGTTTGAGGAAAGTGAGTTTGAGATGACTCAAAAAAATAGGTTGGAAGGCCAGTTTTAAGGCTGACACAAAGAATCTGCAGAGAGACTATACTGCTTAAGTAAGTGGTCAAAAACTTAGCAGATGGAATATATTGTGGGCAGATGTGAGGTTATGGATTTTGGCGGGAACAATAGAGAGGAGTTAGGTATTATTCAAATGGAGGAAGCTGAAGCACAGAGGATTTTGGAGATCCTCATGCATAATTTATGAAAAGCCATTGTACAAGTTCAGCAGGTAATAGGAAAAAATAAATAGAATGTGGCCTTTATTTCAAAGAGAATGAAATATAAATGTGGCAAGGATTTGCTGAAACTATACAAGACCCTAGTCAAACTGCAGCAGGAATAAGATGAACAGCTTGGTTCCCTTAGCAAAGGAAAGATATACTGGCACTGGAGGCAGTGCAGAAAACATTCACTCAACTGATACCAGGTATGGAGGGACTGTCTTGTGAGGAGAGTTTGAATATGTTGGACCTGCACTCGTTGGAGTTTAGGAGACTTTATTGAAACATATAAGATTTTTAGACAACTTGGCAGGTAGATTATGAATGGTTGTTTCCCAATGTGGGAAAGTCTAGGTTAAAGTTGGCCATTTGTGATAGAGATGGAAAAGAATTTCTTTTGTGAAAGTATTGAACCTATGGACTTCTTTATCAGTGAATGCTGGGTCATTAAGGATATCCAAGGCTGAGATAGGCATATTTTTAATTATTAAGCAAATCAAATGTTCTGGGTAAAAGGCAGGAAAGTGGAGTTCATGATTATCAGATGTGCCATGGTCTCCATTGAATGGTGGAGCAGGGTCAATGGGCTGAATGGCTTAATTCAGCTCCTTATATCTTGTGGTTTGATGGTAAATAAACTGTAGCCTTAAATTAACCTTCCTAATCATTTGCTCTCTGATCTACAAAGACACCCAAATCTTTCTGTACTGCGAGCTCTGCAGTCTCTCAACAATTCAAATAATATCCTGCAGTTCCATCAAAGTGGTCAAGTTCACATTTTCCCACATTGTAGTTCATAAATTTTGCTCATACAATTAAAGAATCTTGATATGGCATATTATATATGACTAAAGAAGTGAGCTACTAACTTCTAAGAACCACCAGCTGGAGTAAATGTATTATTAAGGGCCATATGTATCTCCCTGAACAACGCTACCATTATCAGGGTCTTCTTGATCGAGGATTCTTGCCTCTGAAGTCTGGGCAACTGGTCACAGTCCGTTCTGGGAAAATATCTTCCATTAAAGTTAGTTTTATACTTGTATTCCTTCTGTGTGCTCAAATAGTTTATGATATTTATATGTGACATTTATGTGACATTCCTCTGTTGATTTATTTTTAATACTTTATTGCCTCTGTTGAAATAGCAGTCAGGGGAATAATCAAAAACTAATATCACAATTTGCAAATTAATATTTCAATACATATTTTAGCTATCATGTGACAGGTTTGTGTTTCAGAAGCTACAAGTTTGCAGGTTTATTTTTAAATTTTAATCAATTGTTCATTATTTCCTACCTGCTGTGTTGTCTATTCTATTAGCTTCAAAACATGAAGTTTTAAATTTGGATGGAATTTCAAAAGGGTGTTCAAAGGGGAGAATAGCTCCATCTTAGATATTTTCTACTTGCTGGTCACAGGGCGGCACATGCAAAAGTCAGATATTCTATTACTTGTTTGTTGTCTCCGTTAAGGAAAGTTTTTAAGCCCAAATGGGTGAGGAAGTAAAATGATGAGAGCAAAGAATGTGAATTGCAATTCCCTGATCACCTTGTTTAAATTGTGTTCCAGAAACTCAGCTTGATTCTTTTCTTCCACCACTGTAAATTGGAATTGTATCTTTTGTCAAAAACATTGCTCTTTAGCTGTAGATCTGGCCCTAGAATTGAAATAATTTCACAGAAACAAAGAATTGCTATAGTACAGAAGGAGAGAATTCTGCATTTATCAGTTATTTAGTAAAGGCATCCTCATTGTATATTGCCCCTTGTTGAAGTTTAGTGGATTTGTACCTGTGGTATCTGTGCTGAATTAGGGTGCATAAATTCCTCATGGACTTCTTCTTTTGGCCAATGTCTGCTGTTTCACCTCCTTGTTTGACAGAGTGATTAAACCTTGAATAGAATTACTCTCTTATAATAATTTTTACATTAATCCATGTGGCCTTTTGAAGACTCTTCTTGAAACAAATGGGCCACAATTAACAGGCACCATTAACTCAATGGGTGGGATATTTTTCTGGATAGGCATCGTTCAATATTCTTGGTTATCAACCTACCTAGGAGAAGGTATACTGTATCCATTGTACCTGGTGTGGCTTTCTCTACAATGGGGAAACCAAGCGAAGACTTGGGGACTGCTTTGCAGAACACCTCCGCTCGGTTCACAATAAACAACTTTACCTCCCAGTCGCGAACCATTTTAACTCCCCCTCCCATTCCTCAGACGACATGTCCATCATGGGCCTCCTGCAGTGCCACAATGATGCCACCTGAAGGTTGCAGGACCAGCAACTCATATTCTGCTTGGGAACCCTGCAGCCCAATGGTATCAATGTAGACTTCGCCAGCTTCAAAATCTCCCCTTCCCCCACTGCATCCCAAAACCTGCCCAGTTCGTCCCCTCCCCCCACTGCATCACACAACCAGCCCAGCCTGTCTCTGCTTCCCTAACCTGTTCTTCCTCTCACCCATCCCTTCCTCCCACCTCAGGCCACACCTCCATTTCCTACCTACTACCTCATCCTGCCTCCTTGACCAGTCCGTCTTCCCTGGACTGACCTATCCCCTCCCTACCTCCTCACCTATACTCTCCTCTCCATCTATCTTCTTTTCTCTCCATCTTCGATCCGCCTCCCCCTCTCTCCCTATTTATTCCAGAACTCTCTCCCCATCCCCCTCTCTGATGAAGGGTCTAGGCCCGAAACGTCAGCTTTTGTGCTCCTGAGATGCTGCTTGGCCTGCTGTGTTCATCCAGCTTCACACTTTGTCATCTAGGAGAAGGTGAGCTCTGATTTGAAAACACAAAACATAAAGCTCTTTGTCAGCTGACAGTGCAGGAAAAGGTACAGACATAAAGGGCCAAATGACCTCCTCATGTGATGCATTGAAGAACATAGACAGTACCGAGGTCATGGACATAAATTGTCTGCCTTCTTTAGCAGTTCATTTATGAGAAGGCCAATACTAAAATTAAATGGGGAAATTCCCTGTCACACAGCTGAGTCAGTCAAGTTTGTTATCCATAACTCAGCTAAAGGCATGTGGAAATCAAAAGCGATGAAGGAGGGAATGGTCGCTACCATTGCTACTTGTTCATGAGGAGCCAACAAATATGTCATCAGTGGATAACTGCCCGGATATTAGCAGCCAACACTGTGCTATATATTCAACAAGAAGGGTCATTTCTGAATTGTCTACAGGAGCAACAGAACAGTCCCAGCAGTGGAAGAAAATAGCACAAATAAATCACAACAACCTATTCCTGTCCAGGAGTCAGATGCTAATGAAGACTAAGGTGATTTTTCTTTTTGGTTGTGGAACTCAAGGTGACCTTTGCAACTTTGATTTTTTTTTATTAACAGCAAGAAGAATCACTAATTAGATAAAGGCCTAAGCATCTGTACCATTGTACCTAGTTCAAACATTACATTCTTCAACTTTCTAATATCTATGAGGCACAGGAGGTAACTCAACGAAATTTAGGGGGAAGTTGTATCCTACACATTGCTGTAATAGATCAGAATTTAGGGACATTCTGTCTATAGTTTCTAACCATTGCAAGGATAAGTTTCTTTCACCGTGAACTTTCTTTATTCAGCAGCACCAGACAACTGTAATATGCATTTTTCAGTGGCACCGCAGCCTCAAGGTGATGAGCGAGTCTTCTGAATCTTCCATTTCCCTTTGCAACCATGCAATAACACCAGATATGAAGGAAACAAGCCATAGGATGCCACTTTAGATCTCTTTGAAGACAAAATTGCCTGAGAAAGAAAAATGACCATTGTTGGTGATATCAGGAGGAGGTGGTCCTAGATCTAGTCATAATCTTCCCACACAGCACAGAGAATACTTTGGAGCGACCTCTGTTTGTGCAGTTTCTGTTTGTGTTTTTACTTGTAATAGCCTTTTACCAACTACAATACAGCTGTGCGTTTCTCTCAAAGTGCCACTGAATACTTCACTGTTATATGGAAGTGTCCACAGTTGGATTTCATGGTCCTTTTGTTCTCAAGAGGTGGCCCAAATGGACATCCTTCTTGCTGCCAGAGCACATTGTGAGGAATCAAAGCTTGCTGAATATGCAAAGCTGCTCATGGTAGACCAGTCTTATGTGCAAGCTGCCTGCATACAGTCTGCAGAGAACAGTATTCAGAGTACCTTTTAGATTTACAAGCAAGCATACTGAAATAATGTTCCATAAGTTGCTACTGATTTCCTTAATTCCACATATCAGCTTACAGATCAGAATCAGCAACAACACCTCTTTAAAAAGTAAGTCCTTCATTTAGGTGAAGCCCTCTTCATCTTGAATAAAGTCAACAGGCCAATCTGTTATAGAGCCTCCTTACACTGTAATGATACTGTTTTGTCGTGCTGAGTCTTTGGAGATCTTTGACCATCCTCAATTCTAATTTTCCTGAATCTGGTGGGGAGTGGACGTAAGAAAAATGCTAATAGTTAAATGTTGGGGAAAATGTGAAAGATACATGATAATGGTTAAAATGGATACTGTGAAAGATTTGGAGCATGGAGTAGGAAAATGATGAAGGTCCGCTGTCGTCCCATCAAATTAGAATGAGGATTGACGAAGCACGGTTGAGGAATGCTCTCACCTACCTAATTCTGCATACAACAGATGCAGTTAATAAAAGCTTCCAGTTTACTGGTATGCAAACATACCACTTTCTTTACAATCTTAACATAACCTCATAAACACAGCTGGTCTCAGAGTGAAGGTGACTCTCCAGAGACCAGGGCTGAAGTGGAGTTTGCATCCTCCTAAATTTACATAGATGTTTTTTTAGGTGTCATGCTGCTGTATCCAATCCAAGGAAAGGAAATAAAAGGATCACTAAATATAGCTTTCCTTCCTTGCACATGCCAGGCCACCACTCCTAACTGCTCATCAATCATTCCTATTAAACTGCACACAAGTCTCAAAACAAAACAAAAGAAAATTGGCTGATGGACTTTCAGAATATGGAGCAAAAACTAAAAACAACCCTCATGGCCAGAAGTGAGGTCAAAATTGAGTTAGCTAGCTCTCACTGAGCCAGGTTTGATAAAGTGTAGTATTTTGAGGAAGTAGACACATTCTACAAGATTGGAAACTCCAAAGATCAGATTTCACTATCAGGCGTGGCTTTCCTATTCAATCTGCAGTGGCTGCACAAACCCAATACACTTCTTAAGGGTCCTAATAATGGACTGATACTTTGAGAAAGCCATTCGGAAACCAGTCTTCAACATTTAGCAGCATTATGCACCAACGATGTCATACCACACAAAGTGAAAGAAACAATCTACACTAATCCAAAAGTGGCTACATCTCTACTTCCTTTAAAGTGCATTTCTTCAACCAATCCTTCAGTTACCTACATGCCAAAAGCTCAGCTTTTCTTTATATGTAGCCCATTGGGCCATCTGTCTGTTTTAAGGACTTCATCATGGGTTTTTGACAGCCTAGTAAATAGGAATGCATATTTAACAGATACATGCAGATGGAAATTTCAACCTTTTTGTGCGTAGAATAAAAATTAGATAATCAAGTCAAATGTTCCATAGTGCAGTGTTGATAATCAATGTTCCATTTAATTCTGAATGGACTACACCTTTTATTGAAAAAAAGCTTATTATTTTACTTGTTTGTTGTTTCTGAACGTTGAATGTGTTCTATAGGTTCACCCTGTTTAACTTCAGGATTCTGGTCAACCTGAGACAAATGAACAAACTGGAATAGAAATAATCAGTATTTGGAAACACTGGAGTATGGATTATATTTACTAATGCCCCAGGACAACAACTGGTGCTGATTTGTGCACATTTTAAATTATTCATATCACTTTTGAGGATTGTTAGTACATAACTAAGCTTCCTGAACTAAGAATGCTATTAAAGAGATTTAGAAAAAATTCTAATTCTTAATTCAGCCTTGTCACTCACACTGAATGAACACTACAATTGTAACAAAAACATAAAGGCAAATGTTAATGATCCACAGATTGCTATTTTGAATATAACAGGTGGCTCCTTATTGTCCCTGAAGTTATGCTTACATTGACCTTCCAGACGATGGCTTTTCAGTTAATATTTCACTTGTATTGAGGAAGTTAAAAAAATTGCATTTGGTAAAAAGCTGATTTCTGGAAGGTATTCTGTAAAAGCAAAATAGTATGCTGTGTTGTATAAAGCCTATTTACAGAGACTATTGGATAAAATGTGGTTCCTTAACTACCTCTGAACGTCATAATTTGCTGAGCTGTGAAAATTGGGGGTGGCTTCAAGCTGCCGTCAAGTTACAAGGAATAACTCAGGCAAAGTTCCAAATCAGAAACCAGGAGGCAATTTGTCATGGGGTTCATTTAGCTCTCTGGCTCTGTGACTCTTTGATGCTATAGATCTTACAGACATAAAATACACATTAGAATTGGCAGGTTGGAGATCTCAATCAAACAGGTCAACTTAGGCAGTCATTATGTTGGCACTGATAGAATTTACGCATATTCTTATTGACACAGAATCATGGACCTAGAAACTTGACAGACCTCCACTATAAGATTGTGTAGCATATTCAAATGAAGACAGTCCTTTGATTTATTTAATCTAATCCTTTCAGAATACCAAGACAATAATCTTGCTAATATAACATCCAGGTCCTTCTTAAATGAGTCCACTGGGTAGATATCAAGCACTGTCTGTTTTATCAGTTGATCATTTGCTGCATAGAGAATTACTTGTTGCAAGCCAGCTAAAATTATTTTTCACAATCTTGAAGCTGTGTTCTTTATTCCTGTTAGCCTGGGATTTCTGAAAAATATATACTTACATTGTGTATTGCATTAAGTCTAATAGACATCATGAATAATGGATGGGATTTTTCAGTCACGCCTACAATATTGCATGCATATTGTGAAGTGAAGAGCGAGAAAACAAGAAACCAAAGGCTAAAGTTAGTCCAAATCTGTCATTAGAAACATGCTGGATTCCAACCTTAAGGAAGTAGAAGCAGGACATTTAGAAAATCATAGTATAATCGAGCAATGTCAACATGATTGTGCAAACAGAAATCTATTTTTGACAAATTTCTTAGAGTTTTTGAGAATGCAAAAAGTAAGGTGTAGTGATTGGCCAGTTGGAAATCATTGAATATGAGTTCCCGATTGGGGCTGTTAATCGGGCCCAATCAGCGAGTCCTGACAAAACTAAAACAGCTCGTGGCGATGAGGAAAAATAAAGGGCCGTCACAACCAATTGCAAATCTTTTTGGATCTGGAGAGACCAGGTCACCATAGAGGACAGCATATCATTAGTAAAGGTCGCTGCCAGATACAAGCTGAAATCCACCATGTTCATCCAAGGGTTTCCAAAATTAAGATGTTACATCTGGTGGCCAGGATTGGATGCCAAAATAGTTCTGTGGGACAATGCCCAAACTGCTAACAAGGGCAAAAATTACCACCAGTAGCTTCCCAACATTTTTGTGAATGGATGAGTTAACCCTGGGCTCAGTTACACTTCGACTATGTCAATCTGTTCATGAGCTCAATGTTCTTGGACATTGTTGAAGCCCACTTAAAGTGGCTAGACGTGCAGAGAATTCATGCAACAAATCCAGGGACGGTGACTGAAATGCTGTGAGCATCATTTGCAATACATGGACTCCTGGAAGTTTTGGCCTTAGACAATGGGATTTACCAGCAGGCATTTCAAGTATTTCCTAAAGTTGAATGGCATTTGATACGTTCAGGCTGCTCCATGCTATTCATCGTCCAATGGTCTGGCCAAAATTACAGAAGAAAAAGTAAGAAATTAGGTCAATTGGATCTTGTCTGTTACATCTGTAATGATCTTACTCGTATGAATTTGGTGGAAGTGCCATGCTGATAAGCTTTAATCACTGAGTCAAAATGAGTCATGACATTTTCCTAGGAGATAGCAAGAACTGCAGATGCTGGAGCAAGAGGCAACACAGTTTGAAGCTGGAGGAACACAGCAGGCCAGGCAGCATTAGAACAAACAGGAAAGTCGAAGTTGGGTCCTGACACGAAACGTCAACTGAAGCTGCCTGGCCTGTTGTTGTCCTCTAGCTCCAGACTGTGTTGTCCATGACATTTCCTAGCTTTTCTAGATTTTAAAGTTATATTAGTTGCTTTTTCTATTTACAACTAGAAGTTGTGAACCCGTTATGACCAAGAATTTACTCAAATCTTCCGGACATGTAAAGCCAATGTTAATATAAAACTAAAGACCCATTTAATAAGTAGATTTAATTATTTTATGCCATCATACAAACACAAGGTATAGTTTTGAGACAATAGTCATAGTTTTGTTGAGTTGAATCACCTCTGAAAGTGTTTAAAAATGGTCAATAAGATTCTGTTGTAACAGCTCCATTCTCATTTCCAGAAGATCCCATTTTTACCAATAAAGAAACAAAGACTTGTCTTAGAACATAAGAGCAGGAATATGCCACTTAGCGCACCAAGACTGCAGCTTTTTAAAAAAATATTAATAGCCATTTTTCAACCATGTTCTTTTAATCCTATCTATCTTATCATTAACTTTCTTGATTAGCCATGTTTGGCTGATTTTTTTTTAGTTTTTGCACCTCAGTGAATCAGACAGGTGAGAAGCCCAAACTTAGCAGGGCCATTTTGAAATAGTGCTGACTTCGACAGAACACATTTTCCCTGATTTAAACATCTAAACCTACAGTGTGGGAATTATATTGATGAAGGAGATGGAAACTCTAGAAGGACAGAAGTGGCATGCTTTATAGTTATTTCATTCTCCAATACTTAATTTTTTTTAAAATTAGACTTTGGCTGTCAGAATAAAAGCAGAAAAAATTATATGCTGGAGTACATTGACTGACAAGTTATTTGAGAAAAAGCATAACTATCTACTCCTGATATTTCAATAGATTTCATTGTGCATATTCCCTAAGTATGGTTATCACAGCTTAAACTGTCACTAATAGCTGGCTGATTTTCAAGAACATCAAAAGCTATTAGCTCTGCAGGGATCTCATTTCATGCCTTGCTGAGGAGTTTTAAGGAACTATTAAAGCATTAGTTGTCTCTGAGGTATCGAAACAGAAATTTGTTTTTTAAACAGGTTGTCTAGTTGAGGAGTTTTAAAATGTTTGAAATCATTTCATCAACTGAATTCTTTTTTAGCTATCATAATGCTTTTTACTTGTTAATGAAATATGGGCATTGGTGGTTAAGCATCCATTTATTGTTCATTCCTAATTGCCCTTAAGAAAGCAGTGATGAGATGCCTTCTTGAATCATTGAGGTCTTTGAAGTGACAAACATCCATAGTGTTGTTAAATGGGGAGCTTCAGGATTTAGACCCACAATAGTGAAGGAATGGTGATATAATTCAGAGACTGAATGGTGCGCGTCTTCGAAGGGGGTTTGCAGTTGACCCTACTCCCATTCACTTGCTTCCTTGCTCATGTGGGTGGCAGAGGTTGAAGTTTTGGACAGTGCTGCTGAAAGATACTGAATGGCTCGCAGCAGCACATCTTTTATATGGTACATACTGTGGCTAGAGTGCATCAGTGCTAATGGGAGTGAATGCTGAAGGTGGCGCATCGGATGCCAAATAAGGAAGCTGCTTTGTCTTGCATGCCAGTATGGTATTGAGCTTCTTGAGTGTTATTGAAGTGCAGTGTTCATGCAAGTGGAGACTATGCCATCAAACTCCTGATTTTGTTTTGTCAGTGGTGGGCAGGTCTCATTTAGTGAGTTAACAGGTGAGTTATTCACCATAGAATTCCTAGTCTCTAACCTGTTCTTGTAGCCCATTAATTTTCTGGTGAAAGGTAGCTCCCAAGACATTGATGGTGTGGCAATCAGAGACAATAATAGAATTGAATGTTTAGGGGAGATGGTGTGTTCTTACTCGTTTGGAAATAGTCATTTTCTGGCAAGGTTATGGCATGATTGTTGCTCGGCCAAATCCTGAATACCGTCATACATAAACATGGGCTATGGGGTTTATGGAGATGGAGTGAGTCTGGGTGGGATGCTTCCTTTTGGGGGTCAGTGTGGATGTAATAAGCTGAATGACCTGCTTCCACACTGTAGGGATCCTGTGATTCTATGACTACTAGAATATAAGAGAAATTGAGACATGTGATGAACATTGTACAATAATCAGTGTACATCCCACTTCTGATCCTATGATTGCAAAAGAAGGTAATTAATTAAGCAGCTAAGGGGATGGGTATTGGATACATGCTATGAGAATGTGAGAGGTCTATTAGATTAACTCAGCAAAACCCTGGGGATTACTCCTGGGATGCTGAGAAAAACTTAGATTAAGTAGCTTCCTGTGATAGCATTTATTGATGTTCTTCATGTCCAAAGAATAAAACCAGCTGATGGCTAATAAAGGACCCGATTATGATCCAGTGACGGTACAGCTGGACACTTCATTTTGCCTTAATAGATGATATTCTCACTATGTTTAATTAGGTAAAATGTGGTTAGACACTAAGACAGATTCCCTCAAGGCTACAGATTTTATTTAACAACAGAACAGAAATTTATTACACAATTTTTTTTTTAAAAAGCCATTAATATCAAAGATTGTTAGCAAGATTTAAAACCATGCAAAAAATATTTTCAATCTGTTTCCAGACACTAGTCCATACAGTTTAGTGTTCCACTTAGCTGAGTCCTGACAGTTTCTCAAGCTTGGAATGTGAAGACAATTCAGTGATTCCTTTCCAAATCTTCTACAAAAAGAAGTTTGCAAATACCTGCTCCCCAGCACATGCTAGATTTTAGTCACTAATCTGGAATAGTGCCCTGGCCTTATTTTTATTTAAAGAAACTCATCACATAACCACCAATTCTCACTGCATCTATTTTAAAATCCAAGCTCAAAGTTGACACTTTGCCAACTCATGCCCTCCACCCATTACCCTTTGTCTTTACACCCTCAATACCAACTCATCCCATATCACCATGAGCTGACCTCCATAGCCATGCTGAAGTTATATAGAATAAAATTCCAGTTATCCAATACAGGGTCCACTATTTATAAAATCTTGTTGATATACCCTGTTCAATAGAGTTGAATTCCTTCAAGTATTTTACTATAAATTTCAAGAATACATACAGAGCCCCAATTCAAAGAAGGCCCTTAATATCCTCACTGCGCTGCTAATGAAACTATGAAATTGTAGGCCCTTGTCTGTGATAACTATAGGTTGTAAAAACAGTTAAATAATATTAATACTATGATGATAACCTTCAGGCTTGTGTTAACAAATGGCTTTTGAAGTTGTAAACACCAATTTTTTTTCACATGACAGCCACAATAGATGTTTGAATCAAAATGCTGCTTTGTCTCCACAGATACTGCCAGACCTACTGAGTTTTTCCAGCAATTTCTGTTTTTGTGTTTGATTTCCAGCATCTATAGTTCTTTGTTTTTTTAATTTGTTTTGGGAATTTGAACCACAGCTTCATCATTCCACAAAGTATATCCACATTAATGGCTACTGTTACCAATCCCAAGAAAGTATTCCACGTCATTAAAAGGCTACCTGATCTTTCTAAATTAATAGATAATAAAATGTGAGGCTGCATGAACACAGCAGGCCCAGCAGCATCTCAGGAGCACGAAAGCTGACGTTTCGGGCCCAGACCCTTCATCAGAGAGGGGGATGGGGAGAGGGTTCTGGAATAAATAGGGAGAGAGGGGGAGGCGGACCGAAGATGGAGAGAAAAGAAGATAGGTGGAGAGAGTATAGGTGGGGAGGTAGGGAGGGGATAGGTCAGTCCAGGGAAGACGGACTGGTCAAGGAGGTGGGATGAGGTTAGTAGGTAGGAGATGGGGGTGCGGCTTGGGGTGGGAGGAAGGGATGGGTGAGAGGAAGAACAGGTTAGGGAGGTTGACCTTTCACCTCCCTACCTCCCCACCTATACTCTCCTCTCCACCTATCTTCTTTTCTCTCCATCTTTGGTCTGCCTCCCCCTCTCTCCCTATTTATTCCAGAATCCTCACCCCATCCCGCTCTCTGATGAAGTGTCTAGGCCCGAAATGTCAGCTTTTGTGCTCCTGAGATGCTGCTTGGCCTGCTGTGTTCATCCAGCTTCATACTTTATTATCTTGGATTTTCCAGCATCTGCAGTTCCCATTATCACTGATCTTTCTAAACACTGTTTCTAAGTGAAGGCAGCTGCACTTTAAAGTGTGTTGCAACCTTCGTGGACAGTGCATGTGTAGAAATGTCCTTCCACCCTCTCCTTGTAAAAATCTAATGCTCCATTGGATGCAGAGAGGGTTGTTTGGTTTTGTTGTTCCAGTACCGTTTTACACAGAGGGCTTTTATCTCTGTAAAAATGTGGATCCAAGCATTCAGTTACAAAATACACCCTGCAACTGCACTATTTAAGCTCCACTATTTAGAGGTGAGATGATTTTAACTTTTTTTTTAACTTAAGGTGACGTCATAGAAACACTCTGTTGTGAATTTAGTGCTGGCTTTTGGTAGTTGGTGCTTAGAGACAGGGAGGTTAGAGGAACAATCTAGGCCAAGGAGCCAACTTTGCAATGGCTTCTGGTCTACAATATGACCAAAAATCAAGGTTCCAGAGATGGGACTTTTTCTGAAAAATTGAGGAGAAGCAAGCCCTCCACAAAAGCTCCATCACACCAAGGCTTTCAAAAAGCTATGCTTCTATATTTAACTGATTCAAGAGCAATGCCAAAAGCAATGCAAACTAACTATGGAGGTATTCCCTTAGCTGAGACCTCTTGAAACTCAATTGGAAGGGAATATCTAATACTGCTTTCAATCACAGGATTTTCTGACATAAACAGCCTTTCAGGCAGTAAGTTCCCAAACTGCTGTGCTAAAAAAAATCTCCTCAACTGTACTCTTAGCCCTTTACTTCATACCTTAAAATGATGCCCCTGTATATTGATCCTCTTACTCATGGAATAAATGTTCCTATCTGTCCAGCACATCTATGATGCTCATCATCTTACACACCTATATCAGAATGTTTCTCAAAACTTCACTGCAATCACATCCTTCCTATAATGTAGTGACCTGGACTGCACATAACACACTAGTTGTGGCCTGCCCAGCATATCATTCCAAAATAACCCTCCTTGTTTTGTATTTTATACCTTGGCCAATAAAAGTGTGTCCCATATGCCTTTTTAACCACCTTACCTCTCTGCCCTACTACCTTCAGATCCCTGTGAATGTACACACAAAAGTTTGCCTGATCTTCAGTACTTTCCCATGTATTACCACTCACGGAATAATCTCTAGCTTTCTTAGCCCTTCCCAAGTACATAAAGCCACACTTTTTGTGGTTGAATTCTGATTGCTGCTACTCTGCCTATTTGACCAGTGTGTTGATATCCTCCTGTAATTTATTACTAGCTTCCTTACTAATTACCACCCTACCAATTTTCATGTCATTTTCAACCTTCCTGATCATTCCTTCTTTACATTAAATCCACAATCCTGAAACTCGCTTCCTATCAACATTGTTAGACTGTACAGACTGTGAGGATTGCAGTGGTTCATTATAACATCTTCTCAAAGGCAATTAGGGATGGGCAATTAAACAGGCAGCCCATGATGTCCACTTCCTATGCAAGAATAAAAAAGACTCTATCATTTGCAAGAACACAAGATGCTGAAGTTTGTCCCAGTTTCCATTACTTTCCATTTCTTTTTCATAACCACAGTGGTTACTTATTTTACCTCGAACTCAATTTATGCAAATCCAGCCTTTTGTTCCTTTAGTGCTACCTGGGTCTGTCTGCTAGTTTGTCAGATCTTTTTTCTCCGAACTTGCACCAGCTGTTGCAGGGTGGGGGGGCGAGGGGGTGGTGGGGACGGTGGGTGGAGGTCAAAGGTAATGCATTTTTAAACAGACAGTGGAATGACCAGATGAGTTTGAGGCAGCCAGAATGCCTTTGAGCAGTCTTGGCTGATCTGTCCTATTACCAACATAGACTTGGCAGCTCTTCTCTAATTTCTTCATCTTCGGCTGTCTCCCTGGTGGTTCTGCCCAGAGATGAAGTTTCTCTTCCTCATGTCCTTTCTCTCCTTATGACTCTTCATTACTGCCAATTATGGGTGACCTTTTCCTCTGCAAAGAAAGCATAGAAATGTTGGTGAATAATTCTCTCACATACATAGACATTCCATTGTGATAATTTTTTCCAGTACAGGCTATGTGGTAATTTCTTTACTTTTCACTTAAAACACATAAGAAGTGGGAGAGAAAACAGTGAACTAAGAAAGTGACATAACGTTGGGTGATGCTGAATTTTACATTTATAAAAAATATTCTCATTCATTTCTTCAAACACACAATATTGCCAGAAATTGTCATATTTCCAGCATTACTTCAGGATTAACAATGGTACTTCTGGCTTCACTTATCACTTTTAATGTCATGAGTACATTAATGCTATGAAAGTGCTGTTGAATATAGCACCGAGTATCTATGGTGATATCTCCTTCCATGTTGCCTGTCATCATCTGTTCCTAAGGTTTCCTTTTGGGCATGAAAATTCTTTCTTTTTATTTCATTCAATGCTACCTCTATTGAAGCTTCCAGGAATCTAAGTGCCTGGGTCACAGTGAACAGTTCTTGACCATTCGCTCTTTGCCATTCTCATCTACCGTTTTTGTTGCTGGCTGCTGGTAGTTGCTTCCCTCTATATTTTTGGTGAACCAAACAAACTCCAGGCCAGAACATTTGCAAATCACTTAACCTTATCAACCGACTGTCTTGATAACTGTCATTTTCTCCAATCCAAACATTTACAGGAGCATTGGTCGGGATGAATGATATGAACACAGAAACAATGGCAGGCAGTGGGGAGGAAAAAAATGCTCAGTTGTTCAAATAGCTTGTCTGACAGAATTGTGACACCTTTTGTGTTCCAAGACAGACAATTTCCACTCTAAACAAACCACCAACTTCACTGGAATGTAATCAAAGAGTGATGAAACCCTGCTAATCTTTCTCCTCTCTCAGAACACACCGAAACCAATTGCAATTCTCGGTAGTGGCACAATTTGTGACATCTACCCAGCGAGTTTGGAAGTTGAAGCACAAAGATTAATTCTAAATTACTTCTGTAACATATTGAAAATGTGTAAATTGCTTCTGTTTCTAGTGTGGAATGATATTTTTTGTCAAATCCCTTTCCTAATTCAGGCATCAATTTCATTAACAACTTGTCTGTTATGCCATGCATAACTGCATAGATCTACAAGTTTGTTTGACATTACTGCCCTATAACCAAATTTTAAAAATAAATGTCAATTAAAAGTTGCTGAAATTAAGCATAAAAACAAAACACATTATACTAGATCCAGCTGATGACCTGGATAACAGGGTGAGCTGAATATGCTAAATAGCCAGTTGTTGGAATTCCAGCAATATTGATAATCTCTCAGCTCTAAGTTAGACTGTTTTAAGCGAGTAGAGATATTGTCAGAAGTTATTGTTTGAAAACTTATTTTCCAATGTATTATGATGATTATGCCATGATTGTGAAGTTTCAGGCATATTTTATTACTGCCCCCACTGTGAATATTCTTTACATCAACTCAAATTAATATTCTCTATTAATATAGACTTAGTGTATGCATTTACTTGAGGTTTTTGCTGTTAAAGTTCAAAGATTGAGGAATGGCTTTCTTATTTGCGTTTTAGTGATGGGCATCTGCTGTTTAGGGGTATACGTTGAGTATTTGTGTGCCATAGAAACTGCTGTTCAAAATCTGTAAAACTAAGAAGGGGTACTAAAGATACGCATTGAGCTTTTTTTTCCCATTAGACCTTTTTTTTGGGCTAAAGCTCTGCCCAAAATTTCTGAGGTCTTCACGGATCCAATCATATCTCAATACTAGACCTGCAAATGTAATTTACTACTTCCATTCATTTAACTATTGCATAAGACAATTACAATTTGTGAGTTCAAAATCATTAGAAGTGATTTTTGCACCAACTATACCTCCAATATTCCAAGGTGCATCATAGGAGCATTGTGAACAAAGTATGGTAATGATCCATACAAGGGGCTATTAACGCAGATGACCAAAATCTTGGTCAAAGACGGAGGTTTTAACAAGTGCCTTAAATCTAGAAAGTGAGATGGAGAGGTTTAGAGAGGGTATTCCAAAATTTGGGGCCTAGGCAACTGTTGCTATGGCCAACAATTTCACTACAAGTGGTTGCCTGAGGATCTTCATGTGATTGATTACCATTTAATTTTGCCAGTTCTGAGGAAGCGTCTCTGGACCCAAAACATTAGCTCTGATTTCTCTTCACAGAGGCTGCCTAACCTCCTGAGCTTTTCCAGCAACTTCTGATTTTGTTTCAGCTTCATAACATCTGCATTTCTTTCAGTTTTAATTTTGCTATCTGACTTTCATAAAATATATTGCATGGCATTTTGGTGTGGGTTGTTGAATTTAATGCATTCTCTGAGGTAACAAGTGCTGTTGTGGATTTTGGATTGCTACGTTTACTGTTCGCTTGCTATTGAAATTACGAACAGGGCTTTTGAAACACACTAGGAATATTTCAGGGGCAGCGTACTAGGTTTCATGAGTAGCCCATCAACATTTATCCTGGATGTTCTCTGAGGACTTCACCTGAAAAGTATTAATGTTGTGTTATTGTATTCTAACGACCAGTTTACAGGCATCACCAAGGGCGTATGGTCATGAAGGCATGAGGCCAGGGAGAGCAGAACGAGAGTGAGGTGGTACAAAGTATCTCATTCTGTGTCCAGCCCATCCCTACCAGACATTCAGCGCTGCATGTGAGTCTGTTTTTCCCTCTTCCCCCAGTCTTAGAGGCGTCCTGACATGTTCCTTTGCCTGCCAATCAGTGATTTGAGCCATTTCATTAATTGTAGGTAATCCCACATTTGTTGCTCCAGAAAAATAACTTCTGATCAGTGTTTGAATATTAAACCTTTAAGTGACTGTTTTAGCAATTTCAGGCAAATTAACAGTATGGAAATCAGTAACTAGGGCCACAATTCACTTGTAGATTAAAAATCTGTCCATCTTAGCTATGAATATATTTGACGGTTCAGCCTCTATCACTCTCTGTGGTAGAGAATTCCAAAAATTAACAAACCTGTTAGAGACAAAATTCCTCCCCATATCCATCGTAAAGGGTGACCTATTATTCTGAAACTATGCCCCTTAGTTCTTGATTCCTCCATGAGGAGAAACATTGTCTCAGCATTTACCCTGACAAAGCCCTACTGGGTTTTACATTTCCTCCATTTTATTTTAAACTCCAGTGAGTACAGAGCTGATTTGCTCAGTGGTTCCTCTCATCCCAGGAATCAATCCAATAAACCTTTGAATTCAATGACAAATGTGTCTCAACTAAAGTAAGGAGGTTAAAACTGTATTCAGTGTTCTTGATGTAATCTCACCACTGCCCTGTATTGTTATAGCAGGCTTCCTCTACTTATTATACTTAACTTTCTAAACAATATCCCCTAATCATCTACTCACTGCTGGTGGGTAATAGCTCCACAAAAGCTCCCAAAACCAATATCAGCAAAAATGACCCAGAAACAGAACAAGCAATGGGAGCTTGGTCGTTTGTGGTTGAAGAAAACAGCTCACTATTGCCTTCTCTGAGGCATTTAGGAATGGCCAATGAATGCTGGGTTGCAATGATCACATACGTTGGCTTAAAAAAATTTGCCCAGCTAGCTGGATGATTTTTAATTACAACCTACAGTAGATCAGGTCCCCTGTTAGGGTAAAAAAATCCAGCATGTTATCAAGCATGTATTTTGTTCAATGATTTCAAACGCAAGAAAATTGTATCATCTTTGATTTTTGTACTTTGAATTCATGGGATTACATCATATATTCATGCAGAAAGAGGCGATTCGGCCCAACACATCCATACTGTGTATTTATGATCTGCTAGAGCATCCATCCAACTTTACTGATTTAGTCTTTCATTTTCAGGTTTAATTTGGCAATATCTAGTCCAAAAAAGTGAGCCCTGTTTACAAACAGTAGCTTAGATTTATTGTTTTATTCTATTGTGCATGAAGCAACAAAGAGGTTCTGCACTCAAAGCTCTGCCTAATGACAGGATGAGAGTAAAACAGAATTCAGTGGCTCAAATGCAATTTGTTATCAATTGCTGAATGACACATTCACCAATTGTACCTATGAAACATTCTGTAACTTTCTGAGAGTCTTCTACTGCAATGCAAAATCAGCCTCAGTGTTGCAACACATGGCTACAACTAACTTTTCAATTAAAGGTCAAATGGATAATGAAAAATAAATGCATCAACAAATAGTTCTGGAAATGTTCAATAGATTAGGTACCATCTCTGGGGCAGGAGACCGAGGTATTATCAGAATCTTCTGAGCAGTCGCAGTAACGAGCGGACAACAAAATGTGAGGCTGGATGAACACAGCAGGCCCAGCAGCATCCCAGGAGCACAAAAGCTGACGTTTCGGGCCTAGACCCTCCTGTGCTCCTGGGATGCTACTGGGCCTGCTGTGTTCATCCAGCCTCACATTTTGTTGTCTTGGATTCACCAGTATCTGCAGTTCCCATTATCGCAGTAACGAGTGGGATCACTGCTCTGTTTGAAGATTTTGCCAATCTGGCTCTTCTGTGCATTTCATCCATAATTTTCAGACCCCGATTGTGAAAATAAAATGCAGTGTAGCATCCCTGAAGAGCTCCATCAGAAAGGAGTGGAGTCAGGCAATGGCAGAACACACTTGCTTTTCGCACTTGGAAAGAATATACAGAAAACGTCAACGTACCTGATGATATTTCACTCTTACATGAGCAAAACAAATCAGAAGAAGAAATACAAGAAGAAGCACATAAAGAGGGAGGTTTTAGTCATTATGCCAGAGAGATTTATGCAGTACTATGTAATGTATAGATATAAATAAAGAGTTTACAGTGCAGAAAAGATGAAGAGACCTTCCCTCTAGGATAATGACAAGCAAAACTGATAGAGGAAGAGTAACATAGTAAAGTGTAAAGTCACCAGCTTCCAAGAGTGTACGTGCAGACACATGTCTAACACAAAGATACTCAGGAGAATCTAACTCTGCCAGTAGTGAAACCAGGAGAAAATATAGAATAAAGCACTTTTCACAGCTCCGGCAACTGTGCAATAAGCTAGGTTATTCAATGTTGCGAATGGATGAATGAAAGGCTAAATGGATATGCAGTTGAATGGGTGTTTGTGTGTGAATGGTGGTTGTGAGAATGACAGAGCAGACCAGATAGGTGGATAGATTGGGGCCATAAGATGGTAGTGATCTGGGTTGATGGGTGAGGTGGTAAGTGAGTAAGTTTGTAGTTGTGACATGTGATAGGTGATTGGCATTGTCTGGTCAAATGAGTAAACAGGTCAGGTGGTTGGTATGGCCAGGTGCTCAAGGGAGGTAGAAGTCAAGTTTGGGTGAAATCAAATTGTGTTGAGGGGGATAATCAGCTGCTTGAGAGGCCTTTGTGTCAAGGATGGAAGTGGGTTGGTCCGTGTATAGTCAGGCAGACTGTCAGGGTTGTCGGATCAGGTCTGATGGGGGGGCACGGTTAGCGAGTAATCAAAAGACTAGTTTTGGAGAATTGTAGGCGATTAATTTGGTTCAGAAGTTGCTGTTGCTTTCTATAGGTTCTTGCAAATTTATGAAACAAAATTTAAAAAAAACCTGATTGTTAACACATGCCATTTTTTAGCTGAAATTAGTGGCATGAGTTAGAGACATAACCACTGTTTCGGAAAAGTTGACATTCATTTCTCCTGGTAGTTGCAAATCAAAGAACTTGCAGTAAGGTGGTACCTCTTTTGTGTATTTCTAAAGTAAGGGGTCGATAATTACCTCATAAAACTTAATAAGAAACATGAATACATACATTATTGATAGCCAATAACAAAGCAATAATCACATTGAATATTTCTGATAATTGAATCATAGATATTCTAACTCCGAAAGAATGTTTTTTGTCTGCTACCAAGTACAAACAAAGAACAGAAAAAAATATAGCACAGGAATAGGCCCTTTGACCCGCCAAGCCTGTGCTAACACATTTTACCCTTTCATACAAAAACTGACCACTTACATGATTCATATCCTTCAGTTCCCTTCCTATTCAAATATTCATCCAGATGTTTCTTGAATGCGGCTATTGTTTCTGTTTCCACCATTTCCTTTGGCAACACATTCCAGGCACTCACCATCCTTTGTGTGAAAATCTTGCCTTGCGTACATCTTTTAAACTCCTCCACACCAACACAACCCCCCATGCCCGTACCTTGAACCTGTATTCTCTAGTAACTGACCCCTCCACCCTGGGAGAAAGCCTCATACTTTCCACTCTATCCATGCCATTCACAATTCTATTAACTTCTATCAGGTTGCTCCAAAACCTCCTGTGTTTCAGTGAAAACAAACCCAATCAATCCAACCTTTCATCATATCTAAAATCTCCCATACCAGGCAACATCCTGGTAAAATTCTTCTGTACCATCGCCAAAGCATCCACATCCTTCTGGTAGCATAGTGACCAGAATGTAGGCAATATTCCAATTGTGGCCTGACTGAAGTTCTATAAAGCTGCCACATAACTCGTCTATGCTTATGCTTAATGCCCCTTCCAATGAAGGTAAGCATACCATAGGCAAAATAACAAAGTGTGAAGCTGGATGAACACAGCAGGCCAAGCAGCATCTTAGGAGCACAAAAGCTGATGTTTCGGGCCTAGGCCCTTCATCAGATGAAGGGTCTAGGCTCAAAACATCAGCTTTTGTGGTCCGAAGATGCTGCTTGGCCTGCTGTGTGCATCCAGCTCCATACTTTGCTATCTTGGATTCTCCGGCATCTGCAGTTCCCATTATCTCCAAGCATACCATAGGCCTTTTGTTTACTACCTTATCTACTTGAGCTGCTACCTTCAGTGATCTGTGGACTTTTACACCCAGATCCCTCTGCGTATCAATACTCCTGAGGATTCTACCATTCACTGTATAATTTCCACCTTTGTTTGACATTCCAAAATTTATCAACTCACATTTGTCTAGCTTAAACTCCATCTGCCATTATTCTGCCCATGTGTCTAACTGATCTATATCCTGCTGTATCCTCTGACCATCCTCCTCACTGTCCACAAGACCAATCTTTGCATCATCTGTAAACTTACTAATTAGCCCAGCAACGTTTTCCTCCAAATGATTTATGTAGACTATGAACAGTAGAGTCCTAGCACTGATCTCTATGGAACACCACCAATCACAACCCTCCATTCTGAAAAGCATCCTTCAAGGACCGCAACTTCCCCCCACAGTGGTCGAGAACACCTTTGACTGCGTCTCCTGCATTTCCCGCAACACATCCCTCACACCTCGCCCCCGCCACAACCACCCCCAGAGCACCCCCTCATTCTCACATACCACCCCACCAACCTCCGCATACAACGTATCATCCTCCGACACTTCCGCCATCTACAATCCGACCCAAGCTATTTTTCCATCCCCACCCTTGTCTGCCTTCCAGAGAGATCACTCTCTCCATGACTCCCTTGTCTGCTCCATACTCCCCTCCAACCCCACCACACCTGGCACCTTCCCTTGCAACTGCAGGACGTGCTACACTTGCCCCCACACCTCCTCCCTCGCCCCTATCTCAGGCCCCAAGATGACCTTCCATATCGAGCAGATGTTCACCCGCATATCTGCCAATGTGGTATACTGTATCCACTGTACCCGGTGCAGCTTCCTCTACATTGGGGAAACCAAGTGGAGGCTTGGGGAACGCTTTGCAGAAAACCTCCGCTCAGTTCGCAACAAACTACTGCACCTCCCAGTCACGAACCATTTCAACTCCCCCTCCCATTCCTCAGACAACATGTCCAAACATGGGCCTCCTGCAGTGCCACAATGATGCCACCTGAAGGTTGCAGGAACAGCAACTCATATTCCGCTTGGGAACCCTGCAGCCCAATGGTATCAATGTGGACTTCAGAAGCTTCAAAATCTCCCCTTCCCCCACTGCATCCCAAAACCAGCCCAGTTCATCCCCTCCCCCCGCTGCATCCCAAAACCAGCCCAGCTCGTCCCTTCCCCCCACTGCATCCCAAAACCAGCCCAGCCTGTCTCTGCCTCCACAACCTGTACTTCCTCTCACCCATCCCTTCCTCCCACCTCAAGCCGCACCTCCATTTCCTACCTACCACCTCATCCCACCTGCTTGACCTGTCCGTCTTCCCTGGACTGACCTATCCCCTCCCTACCTCCTCACCTATACTCTCCTCTCTACCTATCTTCTTTTCTCTCCATCTTCGGTCCGCCTCCCCCTCTCTCCCTATTTATTCCAGTTCCCTCTCCCCATCCCCCTTTTCTGATGAAGGGTCTAGGCCCGAAACGTCAGCTTTTGTGCTCCTGAGATGCTGCTTGGCCTGCTGTGTTCATCCAGCTCCACACTTTGTTATCTTTCACCATTACCTTCTGTTTCCTGTGACTAATGTAATTCAGTATTCATCTTGCCATGTCACCCCAATACCATGTGGACACCTTTTATACCAGTCTGCCATAAGGGACCTTGTCAAAGTCTTTAATGAAGCCCATGTAGACAATATCAACTGTTTTTCCTCATCAATTAGTTTCGTCACCTCCTCAAAAAAACTCAATGAAGTTAGTGAGGCACGACATATCCCACGCAAAACCATGTTGTCTGTCGCTAATAAGTCGATTGGCTTCTAATCGCATATAGATCTCATCCCTGAGAATCTTTTCCAATAATTTTCCTACCGCTGACATGAGGCTCACCGGCCTGTAATTTCCAGGATTATCCCTGTACCCTTCTTAGACAATATGACACCATTGGCTATTCTCCAATCCTCTGGGTCATCACCTGTAGCCAAAGAGGATACACAGTTGTCTGTGAGTGCTTCAACAATTTGTTTTCTTACCTCCCTCAATAATCTGGGACAGATCCCATCAGCATCCAGGGACTTATCTATGTTAATACATTTTAAGATGCACAATACCTCTTCCTTTTCAACAGCAACTTGGCTTAGAAATTCAATACTCCCTTCCCTGAGATCATCCTACACCAATTGCTTCTCTTTGGTGAATACTGACACAAAGTATTTAGGACCTCACCTACCTCTTCTGGTTCCATACATAGTCTCCTTCCTTTGTCTTTGAGTAGGCCTATTATTTCCCTGGCTACCCTGTGGGCACAGAAGCATTAATAAGCTGCCAACAGGCAACCTGTATGTTCTTGTTAAACGATAGGTAGCATGCTTTCATTGTCAGAAAATAAAGAGCGTGATATTGTATCTTAATCACTGACTCTGCAAATGCAGGGATACAATAAGTTTGTGAGAGAAACATTTATTATTACAGATGTTGTTATTTTGAAATTTTTATATATTTGAAACTTGCTTCATTGATTCACATTTTTAAAACTAAGTATGGGGTTTTCTCTGTAAGAAGTCATGCCAAGTGTAATGTTAATAGAGATTTAACAACGTACTTTTAGAATGTCTGTTTGGCCAAGAGCTAATCAGAAGACCAATAAATAATGAGAATGACAAGATACAGAATATGGCCCGAAGCGTGGCAGGAACTGTAACTACAGGCACAGAATACTGCATTAAATACTAGCCCAGCATGATTTTAAATCTACACCTGGACGTGGGTAGTTGTAACAATCCCATGGCCCCATCTTCTCACTGATATGAGGCTGAAAGTGCTGTGCAAATAGGAAAGTATCATTACTGCAAATATGCTCGTCCAACAGAAGAGTATAAGAACTGAATGTTGCTGCCCACTTAATAGTATGGTTAAAGTATCAGTAGGAGTTATAGCAGAGGCCCATTCAATCAATTGATCTCACGTATCTCTCAAGAAACAAAGCAACCAGATTGTGTGTGTGTGTGTGTGAATTATCAATTATTTACACCAGTACTTTTACACAGTATCTAGGCTTGGGCTGAGAGGTGATAAGTGATAATCGTGCCACGCAAATGATCATCACCAACAAGAGACAATCTAACCCCTGTCCCTTGACATTCAATGGTGTTATCATGACTGAATCCCACACTATCAACATCCAGTGGGTTATCATTGACCAGAAACTCAACTGGACTCACCACATAAACACAGTGTGTTCAAGAGCATGTCAGAAGCTATGAATACTGTGGTGAGTAACTCACCTCCTGACTCATCAAAGTCTGTCCACCATCTACAAGGCACAAGTCAGAAATGTGATGGAATACTCCCGACTTGAAATGGATGAGTGCAGCCCGAACAGCACTCAAGAATCTTGACACCATCCAGGACAAAGCAGCTCGCTTGATTGGCATTGTGTCCATAAACATTCACTCCCTTCACCACCGATGCTCGGTAGCAGCAGTGTGTGCAATGTACGGGATGTACTGCAGGAATTCACCAGGACAGCACATTACAAACCCAGGATCACTTCCGTCTAGAAGGTCAAGGGCTGCAGATACATGGGAACATCACAACCTCTTTCCTCAAAGCCACTCACCATCCTGACTTGGAAATATATTGCCCTTCCTTCACTGTCGCTGAGTCAAAATCCTGCAATTCCCTCCCTAATAACATTGTGGGTCAATGCACAGCAGGCGGACTTCAACGGTTCAAGAAGGCAGTTCCTCACCACCTTCTCAAGGGCAACTAGAAGAAATACTGGCCAGCCAGCGATGCCCACATCCCACAAAAAAAACACATATCAATTTCTATGGTACAAATTTAGGCTAGTAAAACTATTACTTGTGGTGCAAGTAAATGGATATTGAGTTCTTGGTATCTCTGAGCAAACCCCAAGTGTTAGGTAATGGACCTGGTGAAGGGGACAGCCTACAATACCAAAGTGACTCCTCAAAGGAGAAAAGAGAATTTATAAGAATTCCCAAAAGTAAAGCGCAACCTGAAGAAAATGCTTTACATGAAAATACTTTGCAATTGCTTTACATGAATAGCACGTGGAAGATTAACAGCAATGATCTCCTTTCGGCTGAGACAACTTCAGAGTTTGTGACTGAGATCACGCCTACCCACACAAAACATTGAGTTTGCGGTTGTCATTACTTTTAGGGCAAGAGCAAAAAATAATCCAAATTGACAGCAATGTTTCATTTTTATTGAATTTCTGAAAGTACATCTTGGAACAGACTCTGCAAAGCATTAGACGACATAAACCTCTACACTTTGGCAGCAAAGTACCATTTAGTTGCCAGACGTATTTCTTCAAGGTGATGCATTGTGCAATAAACTATAAATTATTGATCAGATGATGCTTTCCATTTATTTCGGAGTAAAAGAGGACATTGTTTCCACTCGTCATGGAATCCAAAATCCATGACAAAGTCTTTGGATTAACGGTTGGCAATTTGGGACAGAGATGAGAAATGACCTCACACACATTGTGGCATTTTAAAAAATTCAGACGTGGGACATGGATGTCACTAGCTGAGCTAGCATTCATCACCTGTCCCTGTCACCCTTGAGGAGCTGGTGATGAGCAGCCATCTTGAACCTTTGCAGCCTGTGGCTGTAGCTAGAGCCACATGGCTGTTATGGAGGGAATTCTAGAATTTTGACCCAGTGACGGTGATGGAACAGTGATGTATTTCAAAGTCAGGATGGTGAGTGGCTGGGAGGGCAACTTGCAGGTTGCAGTGTTCCCATGTATCTGCTGCCCTTGTCCTTGGTGGAAATAGTCATGGATTTGGAGGGTGTTCTCTATGGACTTTTGGTAGATTCCTTTAGTGCACCTTGTAGATAGTATGCACTGCTGCAATTGAGTGTCAATGCTAGAGGGAACAAATATTTGTGGATACAGTGCCACTCAAGCTGGCCTTTTTATTCTGGATGGTGTTAAGTATTGTTGGAGCTGAATTCATCCAGGCAGGTAGGAAGTATTCTATCACACTCCTGATTTCTTCCTTGCTGGTGTTGGATAGGATTTAGGGAGTCAGGAGATGAAGTACTCACTGGAGTATTCTTAGACTTTCACTTGGCCTTGTAGTCATTGTCTTCATATGGTGAGCCCAGTTAAGAGTTTTTAACCAATGGTATCCTCCAGGATGTAGATAGTTGGGGAGGTTTGTTGATTGAAATGACTTGAATGTTGAGGGGTGGTAGTTGGATTGCCTTTTGTTGGAGGTGGTTATTGCCTGGTGTTTGTGTGGCACAAATGTTACTTGTCGTTTTTATGCCAAGCCTGGATATTGTCCAGGTCTTGTATCATTTGGACAATGACTGCATCAGTCTGTGGAATTGCAAATGATGCTGAACATTGTGTAATCTTCAGAAAACATTCCTACTTCTGATTTTATAATGGAGGGAAGAACATAGTTGAAGCAGCTGAAGATGTTTGGGCCTAGGGCAACACTCTGAGGAACTCCTGCAGAGATGTTCTGGAGCTGAGATGATGGACCTCCAAAAACCACAGCTATTTTCCTATGTACCAGATGTAACCAACCATTGGAAAGCTTTCCCCTGATTTCCATTGACTCCCGTGTTACTGGGGCTCCTTAATGTCACACTTATTCAAATACAAGCTTGATGACAGGGATGTCGCTCTCATTTCACCCCTGGAATTTGGCTCTTTTGTCTATGTTTGAATCAGCTCTGTAATGAAGTCAGGAGCTATGTGGCTCTAGCACAACCCAAACTAGGCATCACTGAGCAGGTTACTGCTGGGCAGGTACTGCTTGGTAGCACTTTTGATGAGACCTTGCATTATTTTACTGATGATCAACTGTAGACTGTTGAAGTCACAATTGATTTAATTAGATTTTTCCCGCTTTCTGTGTACAGGACATACCTGCACAATTTTCCACAATATTGGATAAATGTCTGTACTGTAGTTATTCTGGATCAGCTTGATTAGGGATTCAGCAAGTTTTGACCTCTGGTCTTCAGCACTATAAATGGAATATTGTTATGGCCATTGCATTTAAAGTATTCAGAAACTGAGGCCATCTTCTGTTGACTCATGTTTGAAACTTACTTTGGCTGATGGTGGAATTTGAACTCAGTAAAAAGCTGGAATTAAGCGTTTAATTGCAAATTGTTTAGGGGGAAACCCATCTGGTGTACTAATGTCCTTCAGTGAAAGAAACCACCATCCTTACTTGGGCTGGCTTGTATGTGACACCAAACCCACTCAACGTAATTGACCGTTAACTGCTCTGTACAAAATTACGGAGATGCGCAATAATTGCTGGTTTGGCCAAAGATGTCTACATCCTGTAAAATAAAAAAAAAGTAATGGACTGCCACAAAGTTCAATCTTTTGGTCTCACTTACTTACTATCTAAATTAGTGCCATGGCAGAAGTGGTAGTGTAAAATGTTACCAAATTTTCTGCTGGTACAAAACTCCATGAGGGTTCCAAGTTGGACAGAAAGAGTCTGGAAGGAGATATAGATAGGCTGAGTGAATAAGCAAATGTTGGAAGTTGGAGGTTAAGGTAGGAAAGTGTGAGACAATGCACTTTGGGAAGAAGAACCAAAAGAAAACTATTATTTAAATGGAAAGATACTCTAAAACACATGCAGTACTGTACATTCTTGTGTATGAACACAAAAGGTAGCATGCAGGTACAACAAGTAATTAAGGGAATTAGAATTTTGGCCTGCATTGCTCATGGTTTTTATATTTTAAAATAGGGATATCTTCTTGTAAGAGCACATTGTGTTTGGGGAGGCTGAACCTCGACAACTGCTTATAAATTTGGCCTCTGTATTTAAGAAAGGATGTCCTATCATTGGAAATGGTTCAAATGAGATCCACTAGGCTGGATCCAGAATGAAAGAGTTGACTTATCAGGAGCGGCTAACCAGGTTGGGCCTTTCTTCATGAGACTGTAAAAGAATGAAGAATGATCTTATTGAAACATACAAGATTCTGAGAAGGTTTGGCTGGGTAGACATTGAAAAGATGCTTTCACTCGTACTGAAATCTCAAACTAGGGGACACAGCTCGAGAATAAAGGGACATTTATTTAAAATCAAGATGCAAAGGACTTTTTTTTTTCCTCTCTGAGAGTGGCGAATATCTGGAATTTTCTACCCCAAAGAGTTCTGCAGGTTAAGTCACTGAAAGTATTTAAACAGAATGTAGATAGACTTTTGAAACATTGAAAAGTTGATGGTGTAACGAGGAGCTGGCACTAAAGAGGGTTTGAGGCCTTGGGCAGAACAGCCATGATTGTGTTTAATGGCAGGGCAGGCTTGAGGGGCTGAATGGCCTGCTCCTGTTTCTTATGTCTTTGCATCGTTATTTCTTATGATGTTAAGGTTGCATCTCAAAAATGTCTTCATCAATACATGCATTTCAATTGTCCATTCCAAAGCCTTGGTTCATCCTCCAATTGTTTGGAGCAGAGATGTCAAAAATCAGATGGCTTTGTCTATTTGGGTGATACTGGCACAAATCCATGACCTGCATGGAAACCTGATGTGCAAGTGCCATTGCTTGTCCCTTGATGGCCCCACTGGAAGAAGGTGTTGCATTCCAGATGTACCAGACAGGGTCACATGGTGTTCTGTCCTCACCTTCAGCAGCATTGCCCCTCTCCTGTATGCACTGCATTCCATGGAAGATGAATGCCTGTGATTCTCTTCTATCTTCATAAGGATTCCAGTGGCTGTAGGCTCTACAGTAGGGGTTGGCTCCATATCTGCTGGATGTTGATGCTGGTCCTGGGCATTCAGACGCATGAGTTCCTCATCAAGTCAGCTTACAGCCTTCATTGCAGTGCACCAGAGACTGACCACAGCTTCTGTGCATTGTTCCAGTGGGGACAGTTCCAAAAAGCCTATGTGGGCAACATCAACAGCAAACCAGGTCTCATTATCACTTTAATGATCATTCAGTAGTTGCAGCACACACAAATAACACTTAAACACTAGCTGCAAAACACTGGGACGTGGAGACCCCAACAAATAATTCAATGTGAAGCTTCTATAGGGGTATAGCACATCATCACTCTGATTCAAAAGTATGTTGCCCAAACTGTTCAGCTCAGATACAAACTGCAGATTATACATCTGGTAGCAATAGCAAGGACTCTTCCAACTCCCCAACAGTCCAACTCTGATAGTTCCCAATAAACACAATGGGCATATAGAATAATGATGCAGATGTTTTATGGTCCAAGGTCTGAAGTGAGAATTTCCTGTATTCTATGTAGGCTATCACACTTTGGAAGGTAATTTCTGGTTTGATAACTCACATGAATTATTCTAGGCTGTTGAACATTATGATGGCAGTATAGCGTAATGATTAGCATTGCTTCTTCATAGCGCCAGGGATCCAGGTTGAATTCCAGCCTCAGGACTGTGTGGAGTCTACACATTCTTTCCATTTCTGCATGGGTTTCTTCTGGGTGCTCCAGTTTCCTTCCATGGTCCAAAGATGTGCAGGTTAAATGGATTGGCCATAGTAAATTGCCCATAGTGTCCAGAAATGTGCAGGCTAGGTGAATTAGCCTTGGGAAATGTGGGGTTATGGGAATGGGATTCGGGCTGGCTGTGGATGGGATGTTCTTTGGAGGGTTCATGCTGACTTGATGGGTAAATGGCCGCTTTCCGCACTGTAGGGATTCCACGATTCTGTGAACATTGCTTGTGCCTGACTACATTAATAGAATCGAGTTGTTCTTTGATTGATGTTGTCAAGAGTGCTTGTGGCCGGGATTTTTAGTCAACATGTCAATGCAGAATACATCCAATCACAGATGTCCTTTACTTGTACTGTGCAAGTATCCATTTAATGTGAGTGTTTGAGAAAGACCTCACATCGCACAAGAGTGATACAATTCTCCCTCATAAGATGAAACACTTCTTGAACCCAGTCTGGGTGGGGCTGTTGCCATTTCTGTGCACAGTTGTAATTTGGATGAGGAGATGAAGGAAACAACAGTTGTGTTTCACCGAGTGGGTAACAGGCTCAGTCTGTCAATCTAGGCAATCCTCAAGCCTTCATGCTCCCTTCTTGGAATCCTTCTCTGTAAATCCCATCAGTTTTGATCATCCCCATGTTCCCACCCAATTTGTTTATTTAACTGTTCATCTCCCCACTTTACCTCCTGAACCTCAGCCAAATCCTGCTAGCATGGCAGGTATAGCAGTGCACTCTATCTCAATGGAAGCCAATGTGATGCTGACTGTCAATGAAATATCCCCTCCCTGACTGACTTATCATGCCTCCCTAGGCTGGGTGCACTGGACCTGTGGGACAGACTCTGGCCCACTCTGTGAGCAGTCAAGGTATGGGCTCCCTGACTATCAATGCCCAAGCTATTGACTGCGTCCAAGCCCCATGACAGTTATTGGATGATACTCTTTTCTCAATGTGCTTGGAATCCCTGACTGCAGGCTGTTTCTCCTGACTTGACTGAGGACTACTTCCCTTAAAGTTTGAGGCATGGCCATTCAGTTGAATCAAAGTATTTTTGTCACATATGCTTCCAGCTCATGATGCAGGTGTGATATTTATGAAGCTGGTGCCAAAAGAACAGATCGACCTTGCTTTAGTAATCAATAGCTGACAATCATGTCAGGTTGCCTGGCTTTGTGTCTATACTAATTAGCAAGGTGGGAGTGAAAGGATTGTGAACCTTTCAACTTTGGACGAGTGGGAGAAGTGCAAAGAATCAAGGCAGGAAATGCTGTGAACATCCAAGTAGGTGCAAAGTGAGTGCATGCTAATAGAGCAAGCAGGGAGCCGTAAGATCCATGTGGTCCATTCTATGAACTATGTGACAGTTCCCTTGCACCAAGTGTTCTGGCATCAGCATTACACTGAAAGGTGACAGTGGGCTCCAAAGTGTAGCATGTAGCGCATACAACAACTGGATTAGTCTTGATGGTGCATTCAGGCTGGTACATGTCCAATGTAAATGTTCATTGATGGAAATACAGCAGTAGCTGACCTTAGCATGTGCTCTGAGATGTTGGAACTTCAATGCAAGGTAGAGGTCTAGAGGAGCAAGCAGGGAACAGGAGCTGCCAGATACCCACTCTCACTTTCGTGTCAGGAGTCATTGTTGCCATGACTCTGCTTAGCATGTGGGAGAATCGCAAACTGCATTGAAATGAGGGAACAATAAATATTTATTACATGCTAATAGATGCAAATGACCCTCTTGCCATTCACTAGCAAGATTCTTTTCTCTCAATTTCATTCCCAATTTTTCAATCTTGCCATATTTTCCTCAGTAACTCACTATTATTCAGGGGCTGGGAATATTCTGCCCTTCATCTCAAAGCAGACTTTGTGAAAGGAATATCATACCTGATTAAGATGTTGACTGTCAGCCTAGATACATGCATCAGTAAATAACTCTGAGTAACAGTAGTTCAATGAACAAATTGATTGAGAAAGTTGGCCTGTTATCGTTTGAAACATTTTCCAAGAAACAGACTGAAAAATTCAGGAAAGGAACTTTGAGATGCACTGGCATCTACAGAGCTGGCTAGAGATCAGGTTTTCGAATAGTTTCCTTAGCTATCCTCTCAGTCAAAAATTGCAAAGCACATCATAAAGAGGAGAAAAACAAAGAAAATCTTGATTACATATCATTTAAGTGCTTTAGCTGTGATAAGTGCACAAGCTAGGAACACAACAGTTGAGAATATCAACAATACTTAACCATTTTTTCTGAAAAACACTGTTCACCACTTTTATTTCCCAAAGCCTAATTGTCTAATAAATGGGAAATCTCTCCTAAGCACCTATTTTCTGCTTTAATACTTACATACTACCTTATATTGTGTTTCTAATTGTGACATTAATCTTAGTTTTGAGCTTCAAATGTAAGTGAAATTCAAGTCTTCCTGATCCTGTAGACTTAATGCTGATTAATTACCTCTTGCTGTTGCTGTGACCTATACCAAGCATGTACATCTCTTAAATGGAAGTTAGTTCTGTTCTTCTCAGCTGCAAAGGCCTTAATACAAAACCAGCATCAGTCTGCCAACAAAAGAGTTATAATCCTTAGATAACAGATAACGTATTTCAACTAGCACAAAGACTGAAGAGACAATCAGCAGGCCTCAGTGACTTGCTCTTTGAGGTGAGCACAGAGAGCAGGTGCAGGCCTACATTTCAGTTTATACCAGGTTCATTATTATCTTTTCAAAAGCAGCACTGTTTCAGTAGCTCTACAGGAAATGGCTATTGTTTCGTAGAACAATCAAAGGATTAGAACTATTGGGACCAAAATTGGACTCACTGTGAAACTTTCCACACTGAATTCAAATCAAAGTTTCCAATGGATTTCCATGGGCTTGCCTAAGATTTGAAGTTTAGCCAAGGTTGATTTTCAATGTATTATTTGTAGATGTCCACATAATTTTCATTTCATCAATTGGAATGCGGCTTAGATTTTCTGTAAAACTGACATACCGCAGAGGATAAGCTTGTTAATTTTCATTTTTCTTTCATAATATTTGCTGGTTTCAATTAAGTTAACAACACATGTTTTTCACAGATCAATTAATTTAATTTTGTTTTATGAAGATGGCATTTTCCAATGGTCCCCAGACATTCATACTCTTAGAAACAAATTTATATGGTACGTAAATGAAGGAAGTGATGGCCTAGTATTATTGATGGACTGTTAATGCAGAAACCCAGGTAATGCTCTCGGGGCCTGAATTCAAATCATGCCACAGCAGATAGTAGAATTTGAATCTAAGTTTAAAAAATATGGAATTAAGAGTCATATGATAACCATTAAAACATTGTTGATCGTTAGAAAAACCCATCTGGTTCATTAATGCACTTCAGGGATTGAAATCTGTATCATTAGCTGGTCTGGCTTACATGTGACTCTAGATGCACAGCACATTTAGCTGCGCTCTGGGCAATTAGAAATTGTAATACATGCTGGCCTTGCTGGCGATGCTGTCATCCTGTAAATGAATAAAAATCAAACATGTGTGGCAACACAAAAACTGGAAAATACTCTCTCTGTCTACTGTTGGTATTCTCCCTTTGTTTCATCTCTAACATAAGTTCTACTTCTAACCACTTCATTTGATTAATTCCAGCCTTTCTATTACTGCACTGTTTCCCACTCATTCATTACCATTCAATTTCCCTAACTTCTGAATAATTCGCCCCTTACTGATATCTATTTTTCCATTTCACTGTCTTTTCTTCTCTTAACTGGCATTTATTCTTCCTTTTCCATTTTGCAACCAGCACATTCCTACCAGTCAGCTCATGCCTGAGGCCAATGGTTAATATGCCTTACCTTCACTTCCCAATGTAGATTCAGCGCTCAGTACAAAGAATTCAATTCTGACAACTCACATCGGGAGAAATGCAAAAATATATCAGAAACACAGGAATTCCACTTTACTCTCGTCACAGTGATGGATCTGGATTTGGGGTAAAGGACAGGTGCAGCAGTTCAGTACCTTCTGAAATATGTTTCATCCAGAATTGAAGGGGGAATTGCCTGGCGTTCTTTTTTAACCCTCTTTCAGTCATTCACATCAAATAGTTTCTTCATTTTTTACCGTTCAAGTATAAAGGGACGACACCTGGAACCGGGAGGGAAAAATAAGCCTTCGCAGTTTGACGTCCACAGAGCCTTTGAGAGTTAGATTTTTAACCTGAGGCCACAATTGATTAATTATTGTCTCTTATTCACAGCGGCATCAGAATCTGTAGATGTGGCTGACAATTAACTGCCCTCTGAGAAATTATGGATGGGCAATAAAGGCTGGCCTAGCCAGCAAGGCCCTCATCCTGTGAATGAACAAGAAGAAAATCTTTGTTCTTGGTAAATAGTTGTTTTACCAAATTACATTCTCAACAGGTACGATTTTTTGAGTTGATGAGATGAACAGGCAGGCAAGGAGAGAATTCCAATTCTTGTCACCAATTCATTTTCTTTTTCTTTGTTCTACTGCTTGTGTCTTTTTGGGTGTGAAGAAAAAAGAAGGCTGTCTTTAAATTAAAGTGAATTTATAGCTCTATTCTGGTTACATGGCAATGATAATAAGTGGCTCTATGCCTGAAGTATTTTGAGTTGAGAGAAAAATGCTGAAGTTACCACAATCTTACCAGAACTTTAGATTGCTTTCTCATTCGAGAGAAACAACTGATGTTGATTTAACATGAAGGTTACCATTCCTGAGGTGAGGATGGGTTGTTGGGAAAGTGTGACATTCATAGTAACCTCGGCTGGTGCAGGAATCAAATCCATATTTTTGGCATCAGTCTGCACCACAAACCATCTGTCCAGCTAACCAACCCACAATAGGGAAATAACTCTAATTAATAGATATAATACTTTTGTGTCAGTTTAAAGGTTCAATCACAATTTTGATATATTATGTTTATGATGTGCTCATGTGGGACATCACTTTCCTATTCAAGTAATATGGGTAACCTGAGCTTCGAAAGATGTATTCCAACATCGCAAAAAAATTCCATTGTACTTATAATTAGCTCATTACTTTATTTAATTCACTTCGGATCAGATTCTGTCCCCTGGGAATTATGGAAGATCATGATCGTTCTATGGTCAGATATCAGTTTCACAGATTTAAGGACCTTTTGGCCATATAGTGATGAAATTAGCATTTCAAGTTGAGTTCTTTTTCAGGGCAAACAATTTCTGATACTCAATGTGCTCCATCCAGATGTCCTTAACCAGGTATATTAAGGTCACATGGGTACTGAAAGGACAAGGCGACTTGCACAGCAGGCTGTTTATTGAGGTTGTAAACATTCTCACCGAGCCAATGGGGTTGGTTGCAAATGTTTCGTCACCCTGCTAGGTAACATTGTCCATGCACCTCTGGTGAAGCATCAATGCTTTGTCCGCTTGTTATTTATATGCCTCAGTTTGCTGGGGTGATTGGTATTACTTCTGGTTTGTTTCTCAGTAGTTTGCACACGGAGTCTAATTTAATGTGTTTGTTGATGGAGTTCAGATTGAAATACCAGGCCTCCAGGAATTCCCTGGTGTGTCGGTGTTTGGCTTGAGTGATTATCGGTGTTGTCCCAATCGAATGTGTGCCCCTCATTGTCCGTGTGTAGTGAGACAAGTGAGAATTGGTCATATCTCTTGGTGGCTAGTTGGTGTTCATGTATCCAGATGGTCAATTTTCTTCTAGTTTGGCCAATAGTGTTTCTCTCATGGCATTTTGTATATTGCCCCAATTTTGCTGATTTTGGTTATGGGATCCTTTATGTTTGTCCGTAGCTGTCATCAGGTGGTTGTCAGTTAGTGGGCTACTCTCATATCGACTCTCATATCATTGACTACAGTTGCATTTTAAAATATCAGAGATAATAGGAAATGCAGATGCTGGAGAATCTGAGATAACAAAAAGTGTGGCACTGGATGAACCCAGCAGGCCAAGCAGCACCTTAGGGCCACAAAAGCTGACGCTTCAGGCTTAGGCCTTCATCAGAAAAGGGGGGGTGGGGAGAGGATTCTGAAATAAATAGGGAGAGAGGGGGAGGCAGACCGAAGATCGATGGAGGAAAAGATGGGTGGAGACGAGAGTATAGGTGGGGAGGTAGGGAAGCGATAGGTCAGTCCAGGGACGATGGACAGGTCAAGGGGGTGGGATGAGGTTAGTAGGTAGGAAATGGAGGTTATCTTGGCTTCTCCAGCATTTGCAGTTCCCATTATCTCTGATCATTTTTGATCTCATTTTGGTGAGCAGTGAGCAGACTTCAGAAGGATAAGTTTTCACATAACAGGAGGCACAATTTTTAAAAATGAATAAAATGCAAAAGCAATAAATTGATCATTTAAGTAGTTTAGTAGTTAATTAAATAGAACATTAACAATGCCACACAGTTCTGATCACTAGGAAAAGGAATAGGCGCTACTGCTGAACCAAGAGTATAACCAACACTGACCTTGTATTTGCCTCGGGTGACACACATCCTCTACTGAATTCACGTGAAAGTGGTGGTCAGAAATTGGCTGCCTTCTAGCCTATGTTTTCTTCCTGCCCTGCCTTTGTCACAGAAAGATCACCCAAGCCCAGCGTTGACAAACTCTCTTTCTCACTCCTTTCCCTCAGTGTGGGCTAACCTGCTTGCTGACACAGAGCCATGTTCCCTCTACTCACTTGCTGACTCACAATCTCTTTCTCCAAACTTCTTTCCAATTCTGACCCCTGAGGATTCTTCCTAATGCACCGCACTGCCCAGCAGACTTGCCTTTTAGTTTCATTCACTGGGTCGTTGACTGGCCAGCATTTATTGCCCATCCCTGATTCCTACTGACCAAGCCTGAGGCTAGAATGAAACTACTTTTCTACGTACAACTCACTGAGCTTCCAATCAGAGCCATTTCTCTTCTCTTCACTAATGAGCCTATTGGCAGCGAACGTAAGGGGATGCTGACGGGAAGAAAGAGGCTGCAAGTGTAGTGTATGAAAGAGAAATGTTTTTGAGGTGTTTGGGGCAAGTGGGAGAGATTTAATGAACATTAGGGGATAGGGAAAATGAAAGGGAGCTGGGGAGAGGAGGAAGCTGCAGGGGCAGAGTAGAGGAAGGCTGTGGGAACAGGGGAATGTAGAGCTATAAGGGAGTAGAAGGAGGCTACTGAGAAGAGACAACAGTTGCCACACACACAGTTAGTTTAGCCTGTCCCTGTTGGTTCGGATATGTTGTAAAATGGAAGCTGTACCTCCAAGCAGGAGTCACTATGATGCACGTCGGAGGAGCACAAGGCCACCACAACAAGCACATAAGGCAGGCACTACAGGATTGCACAAGAGCAGGTCTTAATTTAAAAAGATATATGTTACATGAATTGAATTGTACGTGAAGCCAGTCATGTTTTCTGTATGTGTTACTATTCATAGTGAGGGCAATGGCATATGAGAATATATTGTTAGCCAACTACACAGTGATAAAAGGCAACAAAAGATATTGCATTGGCATATGGAAGGTGGTAATTCAGCAAAACAACTTTTTAAAGAGTTGTTCTTCAGACCTTGGAACTTTGATATATATGATTACGCTACAATTTACAATCTTCACAGCAATGCATATTATCTTTAAATTGGCTGGAATTAGCTTTCTTTCCCCTAATAGTTAACATCTTTGGACAATCATCATATCTTTCTCTGAAGGCCATGAAAATATTCGGGGCCAATGACCAAAGTGACTTTGAAATTAAATGGCATTTTTATTGGACCACACAAAGACAATATATTGATAATTGTTAGCTAATCTCAGTAAATCCAATGTGGATGAAGCAAGTGTTTTGATATGTAGCTTATTTAATATCAAGATTTAATAAAGCAGCATACAGTCACAGAGTCATAGTCATTCAGGAGGGAAGTAGACCCTTCAGCCCAACTAGTCCATACCAACCGTGTTCCCAAACTAAACTAATCCCACCTGCCTGTGTTAGCCCATATCCCTCCAAACCTAATGTAAATCTAATTTAACTCTAATCTATTCATATACTTAACCGAATGTCTTTTAAATGTTATAGCTGTACCTGCATCCACCACTTCCTCTGGCAGTTCATTCTACATATGTACCACTCTCTGTGTAAAAAGAAGTTGCCCCTCATGCCCTTCTTAAATCTTTCTCTTCTCACCTTAAAAATATGCCCCCTAGTTTTGAATTCCCACCTTAGGAAAAAGACCTTTGCTATTAAGACCTTTATTTATGCCCATCATGATTTTAGAAACCGCTATAAGATCACCCCTCAACCTCCTACACTCCAGTGAAAATCCCTAAATAAATCAGTTATGCTCATTTGTTGTTATATTGTGTCTCCCACGATTGTCAGCCTTTCTCGGTGGCCAGATGGCTGAAATTTGTGAGTAAGATTGGCAGCTAGCTGCTGTCAGTCACTTTTAATCTGAGATTCAGTTGTCAAGTAACATCAAACCTGACAAGACAAAAATTTGCAGAGAAGGTAAAGCAGATTGTGATGCAACAGGAAAGGGAAATAGGGTTCGATTTAGGTTAAATTATCAGAAAAAATACTTAAACCTTGGGATGCATTCAGAAACTGTTTATTTTATAGTATATGTATGATTCCCATTTTAAGTCACAATGACAGGTATTTAGAACAATCATTTTACAGTTGTGAAGCAATTTTGTGTCTCATGCACAAGATGGTTCATGATTACAACAGTTGCATTTCAATCTGACCTATTCTTTGAATGTGCAATTTTATTCTTTGGAGTGATTTTATATACAATTGTATTTGAAAACACTCAGCAAGCCAGGCTGCAGCTGTCAAGTGAAAAACAAGACTTCACAACAAATGTCGGTGACTTTCCAACCCCATTGGAAAGTCAACAAGGTTGATTCATTCTTTCTTCGAGATGTTGCTTGTTCTGCTGAGAACTTGCAACATTTTCCATTGAAGTGCTTGAAGTTCTGCACTGCATTGCTTCTGCACAACAGATCCTTGGAATTTCCTCAAAAGATTGGCTATCTTAACTTCAATGGAAGATCATTGGAAACACAATTTGCATACATTGGGTAGGCTTCTCTTATATTCCAATAATGTTATGGTAGCTGATCAAGAAATGAGAAAGTCTTTTATCTAAGCGCCATTTCAGATCCACAATGACTTTTTAATTTGAAGATCCTTTGAAATTCCTAACATGTTCTTAACACCAGATTGGCTATAATGGGTTTTATAAAGTTTGATTAAACACTTATGTTTACATCAGGTGAATACATATGGCAAACACTTAATTATATTCAAGATGCAATTTTCCACCTTACAACCTGACACAAAGAATTACATCATGACCGTTTAGTGTAAACACATAATATGCTACCAACTTCTTACAGAAAACAACTGTACAGTTACTAAAAAGAACGCTGTGAATGAGATCACTCTCATTATAAAAGGGTTAAGTGAAATGTAGCATGATTGTTATAATCACCGACTACCAGTCTGGTCATATTAACAATAAACAAAATATTAGGTTTCATTGCTTTCTGACTTTAGCATTTGAAAATATATCATATAAATTATAAGCGTATTATTATGTAAATAACTTAAAAGTCATTTTGAAGGATACATAATACATTGGGATCCAGTTTGAAATTTATTTGCCATCCGGTCTAGACTGCAACAACATTGGTCCATTTTAGTGCTTCAATAGCTAGTACTGCCATTTCATGATTTGACACATTTTGTAGGGAATAGAAAAAAAATCATGGAGCAAGCAAATTTCAACACAACAACAACAGAGCAAGTAAATTTCTATCGGTGTAATTGATATGAGGAGTAATTTTGTTTCAAACTGATTCCGACGTCAAACCAGCTTGTTTTAACAGATCACTATTGGTTCATGATAAATTGTTTGCATACGTTTTCGCATTTTTTTTCCCTGTCAGGTTGAGATAAGGAGCTCTATATGGCAATTTTCAGATGATGGGAATTCAGTTTAATAGTTTGAGAAATTTGTTTGGAAGTTTGTTGACTGTTTATTTTTTGCTGTCTCTCAAAATTATGTTCAGGTTGTGAAATATCTGAATTTTGTTGCTAACAGCAAGTGAAAGAAGCTACCTACTGAATTTTAATAAACCCTATAGCTCAAATTTCCTCTGAGCATTTAAGATGGTGCTGGCACAGGACAACTCTTTCTGAGCCCTCAGCAGCAAATTTTATTCACACATTTTTTACAATCATTCTGCACTTTTAAATCTCAACCCTAAGTTTGTAAAAATTGTTAACAATGTTCTCTTAAATATACACCTGCCTTGCAGCCATAACTTTGTATTCCCAGCTCTGTTCAATCACCCTATGATATTTGTGTTTGTTAAGATCTGCCTGTACTGCATGGAAAACAAAACTGTTAACTGTACTTATGTACATGTGACAATAATAAGTCAAATCAAAGAAAATAAATCAAACATATTTCAATGTTGGTCTACATATAGTTTCTTCCACCAGGGCAAAGAGCAGGCAAGGTGATCACTGACTCCGTATGAAAAATTTCCATAAACAGAAAGTAAAAAGTACAAATGTATCAGTGATAATGGGAACTGCAGATGCTGGAGAATCCAAGGTAACAAAGTGTGGAGTTGGATGAACACAGCAGGCCAAGCAGCATCCCAGGAGCACAAAAGCTGATGTTTCGGGCCTAGACCCTTCATCAGAGAGGGGGATGGGGTGAGGGTTCTGGAATAAATAGGGAGAGAGGAGGAGGCGGACCGAAGATGGAGAGAAAAGAAAATAGGTGGAGAGGAGAGTATAGGTGGGGAGGTTGGAAGGGGATAGGTCAGTCCAGGGAAGACGGACAGGTCAAGGAGGTGGGAGGAGGTTAGTAGGTAGGAGATGGAGGTGTGGCTTGGGGTGGGAGGAAGGGATGGGTGAGAGGAAGAACAGGTTAGGGAGGCAGAGACAGGTTGGACAGGTTTTGGGATGCAGTGGGTGGAGGGGAAGAGCTGGGCTGGTTGTGTGGTGCAGTGGGGGGGGAGGGGACGAACTGGGCTGGTTTTGGGATGCGGTGGGGGAAGGGGAGATTTTGAAGCTTGTAAAGTCCACATTGATACCATTGGGCTGCAGGGTTCCCAAGCGAAATATGAGTTGCTGTTCCTGCAACCTTCGGGTGGCATCATTGTGGCACTGCAGGAGGCCCATGATGGACATGTCATCTAAAGAATGGGAGGGGGAGTGGAAATGGTTTGCGACTGGGAGGCGCAGTTGTTTATTACGAACCGAGTGGAGGTGTTCTGCAAAGCGGTCCCCAAGCCTCCGCTTGTTTTCCGCAATGTAGAGGAAGCCACACCGGGTACAGTGGATACAGTATACCACATTGGCAGATGTGCAGGTGAACCTCTGCTTAATGTGGAAAGTCATCTTGGGGCCTGGGATAGGGGTGAGGGAGGAGGTGTGGGGGCAAGTGTAGCATTTCCTGCGGTTGCAGGGGAAGGTGCCGGGTGTGGTGGGGTTGGAGGGCAGTGTGGAGCGAACAAGGGAGTCACAGAGAGAGTGGCTTCCTCTACATTGGGGAAACCAAGTGGAGGCTTGGGGACCGCTTTGCAGAACACCTCCACTCGGTTCGCAATAAACAACTGCACCTCCCAGTCACAAACCATTTCCACTCCTCCTCCCATTCTTTAGATGACATGTCCATCATGGGCCTCCTGCAGTGCCACAATGATGCCACCCGAAGGTTGCAGGAACAGCAACTCATATTCAGCTTGGGTACCCTGCAGCCCAATGGTATCAATGTGGACTTCACAAGCTTCAAAATCTCCCCTTCCCCCACTGCATCCCAAAACCAGCCTAGTTCGTCCCCTCCCCCCACTGCACCACACAACCAGCCCAGTTCGTCCCCTCCACCCACTGCATCCCAAAACCAGTCCAGCCTGTCTCTGCGTCCCTAACCAGTTCTTCCTCTCGCCCATCCCTTCCTCCCACCCCAAGCCGCACCTCCATCTCCTACCTACTAACCTCCTCCCACCTCCTTGACCTGTCCGTCTTCCCTGGACTGACCTATCCCCTCCCTACCTCCCCACCTATACTCTCCTCTCCACCTATCTTCTTTTCTCTCCATCTTCGGTCCGCCTCCCCCTCTCTCCCTATTTATTCCAGAACCCTCACCCCATCCCCCTCTCTGATGAAGGGTCTAGGCCCGAAACGTCAGCTTTTGTGCTCCTGTGATGCTGCTGGGCCTGCTGTGTTCATCCAGCCTCACACTTTATTATATTAGCCTGATGAAGGGTCTAGGCCTGAAACGTCAGCTTTTGTGCTCCTGAGATGCAGCTTGGCCTGCTGTGTTTATCCAGCTCCACACTTTGTTATCTAGTAAAAAGTACAAAACTGGGTTTAAATCACTGTATAGAAAGCATAATGAAGTTTGGAGTATATGCATGGGATTAAGAGTGAAAATTAAATAGCATAAATTTAAGTAAAACAGAATTCTTCTTTATTAAAAAAAAGAAAAAGATTTTTATAAGAAAGTGTAGCTTCACCCTTGTAAAATCAAATTTTCAGCCTAAAGAGGCTTGTTCAGTCCCAACTATGACATGGTGTAATGTTAAGAATGCAGTTACTCCTAATTACAAACATCTAAATAAGAATACATGACCATTCAATCCCTCAAGTCTGCTATGCCAGCCAATAATTAGTTAATGCCTAATCTGTTTTGAGCTTCAGATTCCACAGTACCAACTATCTATGATAACTTTTGTTTCTGCTCCCGAATAAGAATCTTTCTGCATCAATCTTACAAAGGTACATTGACCCTGTTTTAGCAGCTTTTAGAGGCACAGGCTTCCAAGTCTGCTTAACATTTTCAGAGAAAAACTATCTGCTCAACTCTATCTTAAGAAGAAACAACTTTCATGTAATTTCTCTCTATATCTTACCAAAAGCATCACATTAACTACCTGGCCTCGTCATGCCCAATTCTATCCCCATTTTATCACAGAAAGTCCCCAAAACAACCCACCACTCATGAGATATCTGTGGAAAGACTGGTATCCTTTGTACCCACACCATCTTTGCAAGTTAATTGTGCACTTGGGCAAGTGTAGGCAATCTTTTGTTGCTTTTGACAAGGAATAAAATGGCACAGCAGCCACACAGCTACTGTGTTCACATTATACAGCTGGCATGGCTTAAGCTCCCTTGTACATAAAACTCCATTCGCTCACCCTTGATGCTATTTAACCATTGAGTTACACAGTTTATCACTCATTAGCTACATTCCACTGAAGCACCTTCTCTATGTCACTGCTATTCTACCCCAACGTCCTCTGCATCTTGTCAATTTCCAGTGGCGAAATACTGGCAAGCCAACAGACAATTCCAACCATGACCTTTTATTGACAGCCAGCAAAAAGGGCACAACAAAACCAATGTAGAGGCTTCAGTTTATCCTCAGAATACATGCCAAATGCTAGCTTCCTGATCAATGATTCGTTTACATTTCATGATGCTTTCGCAGAGTCATCGCTGATCTCCATGAGCCAATTGTCAATCAGGTCCTTTCGGGGTTTGTAGTGTCCGAAACAGCTGAGCTCTGGCGTGCACTAGGAGAGCCTCCTCCTTCTCCTCAAAGTCCTCATTTACCTCTTTGGAAACCTACTCCTGCTCCTCTAGTTCCTCAGCATCTACCACATCACCCCATTGCCTTCTCCAATTGTGCAGAGCACAGCATGCCCAGATCATGCTACACACACTGTCTGAATAAACATCCCCCCACCTCGAACCCTTAACATATCCTGAAAACCAACCAACCCTATACTCTGCTCCACTACGGGCCTGGGCAAGCATTGTATCTGTGCTACATCAGTCAGGAGGTGCGCCATGGTGTCATGAGCCATGGTTACGGTGGGTACCTCTTGTTCCCAAGTGACCAGCCTTATAATGCACCAGGGCCCTCAAATGTACCAAGCGCACAAGACTGCTCCAGGATACAAATCTTGGCAGTTCACAGGGCAGCAGGCATACACACAAAGGAAGTGCTAAAGGTGATCACAGTTCATCTGCACATTAATTGAATTGAATCCCTCCTTACTGATGAATTCCACAGCGTGATGGGGCAGTCCTTTCAATGTTGCGTGTGTGTATCCGGGGCTACAGTGCTGACCTCATCAAAAGGATAGAAAAGGAATGGTGTGATATTGTACAGATGGCATCAGTCACTGTGCTGTTTTATTTGTAGATGCATGCCTGAGAAATTCCATACAGCACGCCTGTTGTTCTCTGGAAGGAAGCATACACATTCATAGCAGTTATCCCCTTAGCCCCAACTGAGGGAAGATGAGTTTCTTCTCCTGCAGTTGTCAGTCCCACTGTAGCAACCAGTATATTTCAATCTCAGTGTCTTGGGACATACAGAGCCTTCATCAATGCTGCACTTCATTTATTCCCAGGAAAGGGAGGTGGGGTTGACAAACTCTGGGCCTCCTTTGATCCCAGGCATCCTGAAATGCCCTGTGTCTGTGACCTCTTTCCATCCCAGATCCACATCAATCATTCAACTTCTCAGAGCACTCAGTCAAGAATTACAGAATTGATGCCGTTTAGATGAAGGTCATTCAGCCCATCACTCTTGTCCTAGTTCTATTCCCTAGTGTCAATCTCCTTTCATTTCTCCATATCCCTGCACATTATTTCTACCCAAATAATCATACAATACCCCCTTTCATGCCTCAATTGAACGTGCCCCATCACACTCCCAGTATTCTTACCATACTTTATCTACTTGTTACTTTCTATTCTCATATCAATCTTGTGCATCATTTTCAACCAATGTGAGGTTATCCACCTTGGCAGTAAAAATAGGAAAGCAGATTATTTCCTGGATGGCAATTGCTTGGAAAAGAGGGAGATGCACTGAGATCTGTCCATCCTTCAGTAAAAGCTGAAAGTAAGCATGCAGGTGCAGCAGACAGTGAAAGATCTAGTGGCTAGCCTTCATCACAAGAGGGTTTGAATACAGGAGTAAGGAATGGTGCACTTGAACACGGTCTTTGTGAGATCACATCTGGAGAACTTTAGTCTTCTTATCGGAAGAAGGATGTTCCAGAGGGAGTGCAACAAAGGTTCACCAGACAGATTCCTGTGAGGAGAGACTGGATTAGTTAGGACCATATTCACTAGAATTTAGAAGAATGAGGAGGGATCTCATAGAAAGATATAAAATTCTAACATGACTAGACAGGGTAAACGCAGGGAAGTTGCTTTCTATGACCAGAGAGTCCACAACCCAAGTGTCACAGCCTATGGATATGGGGCAAACAATTTAGGACTGAGATGAGGAGAAAGTTCTTCACTCAGACAATAATGACCTTGTGAAATTCTCTTCAATACAAAGTAGTTGAAGCAAAAAAGTTTTCAAGTCGGATGTAGATATGGTTAGTAGGGCTAAAGTGATCAAAAGGGCATGGAGAATAAGCAGGAACAGGGTACAAAGTTGGATAATCAGCTGTTATCGTATTGCATGGTGGAGTAGCCTTGAAAGATTGAATGGCCTACTCCTGCTCCTAGTATCTGTGTTTCTAAATCTGTACCCAAAACATCGGCTCTTTGAAGCTGGCCCATTGCTCGGTTACTGTTTGTCCCACCAATTTCTTATTTTAATGAATCCTGCTCAGCTCTGTTCCTGCCCCATTAAAGCCAACTGTCTGCCAATTAATTCTTCCTACTCTGGATTGTTGCATGTCATTTTCATGAACCAATTGACACAATGATCACTGTCGCCTAAATCATCCCCCACTGGCACTTGATCTGCTTGGTCCAGCTTATTTTCAAGGATCAGGCCCAACAATGAATCCTTCTTTGATAGACTGAACACGTACTGTTGTAAAAATCTTTTCTGAATACAATATAAGAACAATTGTCCCTCACTGCCCTTTACACTATGAGTATTTCAGTCTATATTTAGGTAATTGAAGTCCTCCATTATAACAATCACTAGTATTGCCATTTCTGCCATTTCCTTGCAGACTTATTCCTGTCCATCCTTTCCACTAGTTGATAATCTAGAGACTACATAAAGCAATGTTATTGCACTGTTTTTATTCTGTAGTTCTAACCAAATTGACTCTGTCCTCAAAACCTCAAAAACATCTCCCTTCTCCAGAACTGTAATTAACTCCTTAACCAACACTGCTACCCTTCCTCCTTTCCTTCATTTTTAAAAATCTTTCTCTTAGAAAGTACCAGCAGTATGCCTAAGTATTTTGCAAAGACTGGTAGTTTTGTCTATTAGCCTGTTTTAGTTCCCACAGCTCTACTGATTTAGTTTTAGGCTCTCCCAATGGGATGAGCAAAATGTCCCACCAGGGCCTCAGTCCCAGCACTGTTCAAGTGTGAACTATTTACCTTATTCAGGCATTGCTTTGCCTAGAGACAGTCCCAGTGTTTTTGTATCAGTGTTATAATTCGACACACATTCTGTCAGAGACCCTATACTTTTGCGTTTTTTTTAACTGTGTGACATCCATTCATGATAGTTGGTGTATTCTCAGCGTGTATTTTCCTCTTCCTCTTCCTGCCATTCTCTCACCTTCATTTCCCTTTTTGATATTTCCCTCTCCTATCTTGTTTCTGCACTTTGATATGTGACACCTAATTAAGCAAGGTTACATTTTTCATCAAACATTACATCAAGGATAGTGGGTAATTTGCTTAAATTCACACCAAATTGGTGTTCATTATATTCGTGCCGACTGTAACTGCCTTATTCCCATCTTATCTTGTGTTAAAGCCCAATGCTGCAACAAAAGTAATCAAATACCCATTTTGAGAATCTTGGGTTGAAATGTATCCTTCTGAGGATGCTTCTTCATTATCACTAAATGATTCTCTTCCGCCCCATGGACTGTGACTCCTTCATTTACACCTGAACATAACAGGTTTCAAATACAGCTCTTTAATATGCTTCCTAAGACCCCTCTCTCTCTATGCTTATTTTAAACTAGTGCCTTCTCTTCTACTGATAGAAGAATAAGGTGATCAGTGCACTCTGATGTAATATAGGTAAGGTTGGCCACATTATGTTATACAAATACTTAATCTCACTTCTTGGTTTGAGTAATATCAAAGACTTGCTTTTCCTCCTGAATTTACGTTCTGAAAATTTACGATCTTTATTTGTCTATATGTGCGATGGCTGTGCCTTCTAACTTCATATCCCTGAAACAGACTTTCTGCACTGGCTTTAAGGTTGGCAGAGTTTTTACCCTGTGTCTAGAATTGTAACACCTCTGCTGATTTTTACTGTGGCTTTTGAATAGTTATTTTCTTTTCTTATGGTCTTCAGAGGTTTATGTTTGGTTTGAGGTTGTGCTCCAAAACAGGTACCTTCATTTTTCCCCTGCTTCCTAGTAGCAATTTCTCGAGCAAGTATCCATTAATCAAAGGTGTTTCTTTGTAACTGAATAGAGCTAATTCCCATCCTGGATTCTTATGCATCAGTGACTTCGCACTCTTGACTGCTTTTTCCACTTCATTGTTTGACTGAGGACACACTAGAGGACTGGTTGATGCCTGCCTCCAAAGTGAACTTCCTGAAATCCTTTTTTCACACTTTGTGGTCCATTATCTGCTACTAATTCTTCCCAGGAAAGTGCATATCACAATGATCCAATCCAATCATGGAATCTCCTGCGGTTGCATGAAGTCATGCAAGGTCAGTACATCTTGAATAATAGTTGACAATGATCATATACGTATTCCCTCTAAAAAGAATGGAAAAAAAATCCATTGCATGACTTTCCCATGGTGTTTCTACAAATCGTGCTGAAACCATTGAGTCTGTAGACACATTTAGTGCAATAAACTGTAATCCTGGATGTTTTTCTAAAATGCTAGACCACCACCTTGATTGTTGTGCTCTTTTTCTCTGCAGTCCATGATCCCCAGAGATTTTGTTTCCCTTCACATCAACTTTGGAAAAATCATTATATGGTCATATGCCAATAAAACTATTTATAAAACCAATAAACCAAAACTATCAAGTGCTGTTTTGTGCGTGGACCTTTCCAGCATCTTGGTTTACTGAATGATATTTTGGCCACCCTTGCAGAGTTGTCTGATTTTTGTGAACTCCTTGCCAGAGTTTGGGCCGCACACATTTATTTGAGTTTGGTCACAGTTGCTATCAAAATGTTGGTTATAACCATAGAATAAGTTGTTGCTTCTTCTGCAAGAATAACGTCTTCTTTTTCTGCTCAATACACTGCTGCACTTAAGACTGTGTCTGTCATTTCTTCTAACTCACCAGGATAAATGATACTTGGATCTGACGAATCCAAGTCTGAACATTTGTCTGCATGAAAGGTATTTTTGAGACTTCTTTCAATACCGATAATGTTAACAAATGTTTGGGGTAAATCTTGTTCTGGAATATCAGTCCCATAAGGTGGCCTATGAACTTTTCATATCCCTACATAAATTCCTTTTCTATGGTTTGTACCTCCATTGATTCGCCATCAAAATTCTTGTCAAAAAATAAATAGTTTCCATGTTCTGTCAGTTTGCACTTAAATAACGACTGCTCCTTTTCCTGGGAACAAAGCGTTTATGACTATTATAGCGAACTAACCTGGAATTGTGTTCTGCTGAAACTTGAGAAGAAAGTAATGCCTCTCTTTATTCTTTTCAGAAGTTTCAATCTGTTCCTAAACGTAGCACCATAGTTGGCCTTTTTTAAAAAAAAGCTCCGTTTCGGATCGATAAACACTGGCTAAGTTAATGATAAATTACCCCATTGATTCACCATGATAAAAATGAATATCACACATGGACTTCAGTGCTGGAAACCCATTAATAGCTTCTTTCTTCCTCGGAATGACCGTGATGCCTTTGTCTTGGATAATATGAGCCGAAATGGGTTTTGTTGACCTCCAGAACGGGCATTTCTTATGTATTTTCATGTGTACATTCTGCAGAGCCTTTAATATGTCCCTGACCCTCTGGCTGTATTCCTTCTTCCTTTCACCATGCACTAGGCTATCGTTCTTATGGCAAATAGTTCTTTGTTGTCCTTCCAGGATTCTAGACCATGCCCTTTAGAAAATCTGAGTGCAAATGAGATTCCAGTTGTCAGATGATTGAAGTAATTCCACCCAAATTCAGTCATAACAGCAGTCTTTTGTTTTAAGTCAACTGACGGAAGGGCAGTTGGCATACAAATTTGTGAAAAAACTTCCCTTGTTGCCAACTTGCCAAAATATATTTGAAAGACGAAATGAAAGAGATTTCCTTTCTGATTTTCCTTTGTTTAACAGTCTGTAATCTACACAGAATCTTAGTTTTCTATTTGTCTTGGGAATAAGTACTAATCCTGAGCTCCATCCAATAGGTTCTATCATTGATGATGTAACCCCACTTTGAATTGTGATGTTTGAGACTTTACTTCTCCCATCAAAGGTTGAGAAATTTTCTGGGAATGTGGAAGGGTGCAGAAAAGATTCACAAAGATGTTGCCAGAAGTTGGAGGATTTGAGCTGTGGCGAGAAGCTGACTAGGCTAGAGCTATTTTCTCTGAAGTGTCAGACATTGCTGGGAGACTTTATAGAAGTTTATAAAATCATGAGGGGCATGAATATGGTGAATAGCCAAAGTCTTTTTCCCAGGGTAGAGGAGTAGAAAACTAGAGGTTGATTTAAGGTGAAAGGAGATAGATGTAAATAGACCTGCAATAACTGCACAGAGGCTGGTGTCCCGTCACCAAGACATCCTTTATTTACAAATGCACTGTACATGGGCTATGACCAGTTAGCCCAGAGCCTGTCCTGAGACTGAGGAGACATTCTGAATCTCCTGTTTGTATCTGTTAGCCAGGAGTCCCCAATTGGTCCACATTAACAACCCCAGTCAAGGATCTCATTGACTCTGGTTCCAATCACTACACAATCTAATTGGTGATCTTTTTCACGGAGAGGGTTGTGCATGTATGGAATGAGCTGACAGGGGAAGTGGTAGAGGCTGGTACAATTACAACATTTAAAAGACACCTTGAAGGGTACATGGACAGTGAGGGGTTAGAGGGATATGGGCCACATGCTAGCAAATGGGACCAGGTGAATCTAGAATAACACAATACCCCTCTGAGATATATTTTTAAAAATACATCAAACAAACATTTCCTGTACTTACAAACAGTTCTTTTATATTATTCTTCAAATCAATTCGCAAATGGATTCAAAAACGGAATCCATACCCAACCCTGCACTGTCTGTACACCGCCATTACTATCAGTCATAATTTCTAACATGTGAACTTTTATTCAGTGGATCTGTTGCCAATGAGATTCAAGGTAAATATCTAATGTGTGAATAATTTATATTTCTACTGAATTCTGATGAAAAGTCACTGACGTCAAACTTTGACCTTGGTTTTTCAGTCTCTGAAATCAGACATAGCATGAAAGAATCACTTTGGGACCCCTTGATTGTCCTGATGAACTGCCAATGAGTTAATTGTTGTGGAGGTCGAACTTTCCAAAGGGCAATTAATCTTGCATCTGGAATCCTCCAACCAAGTAACCAACTGTAACTTAGAGTCAGAAAGCTTAAAAGATTCTGACGTGGTCACCTGGGTAGTTACTCGGAACAGGTATGAAGAATTTGAAGCAGTTCTAACACCATGATAATATTCAAACACTCACTCTCACCTTCCCAATCATTCACACTGACATCAACAACGACTTAGAATGACTAGCATCTCCATGGACACTTGCAAACTTACACTTCATCCACTCAACTTCCACAATCACCTCCTCTACATAGCCTTTCAGATGCTTTGGATATCAAACTGTATTTACTTACTAGAACATGGCAGCTAGTGCTGTAAAAAGGGATATCATATCCACAAATATTTCTTGCAGTCATCTCTGCAAGGGCTCCTCTGCTTTGATACTCTTGCAGTATCCTCCATTGGAAGATGTGTCAAAACCATCAAAGATAAGTAACTGCAACTTTTTGTCTAATCTGTGGCAGAAAAAAAGGATAATAACCCAGATTGGATGATTTGAAAGATGAATTCTTGATTTTTCTCTCTGCGCTTCAGACCTACTGCGTATTTCCAGCAGTTTATCTTTTCATTTCAGGTGCTCAACAGCCACAATATTTACTTTTGCCCTCAGTTTAAGACAAGATTTGACAGAGGGGTTCAAAATCATGAACTGTTTTAAGTGCAAATAATGAAAAAAAATCTCATGGCAGAAGGATCACAACTAACTACTGTGGATTTGAGGTGATTGACAAAAGAATTAGAGGCAATAAAAGTAAACAGTTTTATTTGAACAGAAGTTGTAAAACCTGGCAAACACTGGATGAATGGATGGTAGAAACAAATTTAATAATAACATTGAAAGAGAATTGGATAAATGGTTCATGGGGAAAATGTTTACTGAATTACAGTAAAAAGCAAAAATGGAATTGGGTAATTCTACCAAAACAGCCAGCACAAATGTAATGAGTCAATCAGCTTCCTTTGTACTGTATCAATTTCAAGCTTATTATTTTAACAAAAGGTCTGATTAAAAGCAGTGAATTGTACAAATTTCTTTTGTGATTTTTTCTATGTGAGACATGAAAATAAATGTTTCAGGTTATAAGAACAGGTTCTGTCACACTGTTGCCCAGTCATTACCCAGGAAGCTTAAACTTCGGACAAACCTGTGTCCTGAACCCTCTGAAAAAAAATGTCAACTCTGATTTAGAGTCATAGATGTTGGAGGATTCCAACTTGCTTATCAGAAAATATTAGACGAAAACCATTTCCAGCACCAGGGCCTCAACCTGAATCAATCACAAGATTGCCATGCACCTTACCTCCGGACACCAGATCGCCCACTGAACTGTACAACCTGACTTTCATGCCTTATGCCTCAACTCATTCTACCACCTCACTTACTTACCTGCTAACCTTGCCCCTAACCCACTTACCTTACACATATCAAAGGAGCAGGAAAGTTGATGAAAGAAGGGTCCTGGCCTGAATCATTAGCTTTCCTGCTCCCCTGATGCTGCCTGGCCTGCTGTGTTCATCTAGCCATATATTGCATTATCTCTGACTCCAGCATTGGCAGTTCTTGTTTTCTCTACCTTAAATATATATCTTCTCTCCAAAGCTTTCAAAGAAGCTTGAATCTTTGAACATTATTTTACTTATTGGAAAACAGCACCGAGTGCAATAAGGGGATATGGCTTGTACACTCCGCTCCATGAGAAGTCTTGCATGTGAAGACTTTTTCCAGATCTTTCAAATAATGGTCCTTTTACAATATTTTTTCTGATTTGACTTGGACCTAGATCAGAAGGTTTATGCTAACTATAAAATATTTCCTAATATATGGGCAGTACTTTCATTACATTATCATCCCAATTCTGAGGTTGATTTCTGATGTCAGAACTGAAGCTCAAGAAAAAAAATGGCAAAGGAACTTCATGCGACCTCATTCTATAAGATTTTTATGTTGCTTATTTCTGTGTTTATTCATATTTTACATTCTATCTATAAACTCATGGCAGACTCACCTAACCCTCTTTTGATGTTGACCTTCCCTGCAGGATAATCTCTTTGGCATGTATGTGAACAATCATTTGTATTTAGGAACTTTCCTTTGCATGTATAACCTACTGATCAACATGACACTGAAGATCATACCTCAATTCTCATCCAAGTTGTGGCTAAATCAGCATACAATTGATTTTTATACCCTGCACCTTTTAAGCTATATTGCTCAGAATCACAACACATGATGCATTTTGTTAACTGAGTTACAGGCAACCCTATATTTTACCAAATTTTTGCCCTGAATGATCTTGCGAGGGATGTATCCTTAAAAAGGTTTAGTACTTTTTGCTCGCCAAGGAAAAAGAAATGTGGATATCTTCCCATTTCAGCTGCCAACGAGCACATCAAGCATGCCCAGATTAAATTAAACACCAACAAATGCAGAGGAATCCCCCTATGCTTAGATTCATAAATATATCTTAAGCCTAACCTCAACATGCTACATTTCAACGTTTTTTCCAATTCCCACCACAACTATCTTTAAAAGTATCTTTCTCCTTACATTATAGGCTTATGTCCACAAGAAACTTAAACTAGGCCACCCAAGCTTATTTTATATTTGACTCATGGAACTAGAAGATGGAGGAGGCATTTACTATTCTGCGTTGAATCTGCCTCCAGTTCTCAAAGGGTAAAAGATAATTTTTAACTCACTAAATCATTCAGTTCTCGAAAAAAAAGTCACAATTAAATTGGGAAACTAATAAAAAAAAGTCCTTGAGAATATGATGGAAAAATTAACAAATGTGACAGAGAAAGTAACTCTTTCTATGAATTTAATTACAATGCAAATATATAATAATTCAGAAAGCAAGTTAAAATACCCATTAAAATGTATTTGTAACTTTTAAAAAAATTTTCCATTAATATGTGGAAGAATATATCATCCCTAACTTCTGGAGATTAATCACTTCACTGCTTTAAAGTGTGACCTACCAGAGCAGCAAAGTATTTACATAATGAATTCAGTTAATTTTGAACTGATAGGAATGGTCTGCCAGTTTGAATGAGGGTAATATCTTGGAAAAAATGGGAAGAAGGTAATATTATAAAGATGAATCAAATATGTCTGGAAAAATAAACATTTAAAATAAAACACAGGAGAAGAACAGTATTATTAAAATTGACTGCAGCTATTGTTTAGGTGACTTCTGCAATAAACTTGTTACCGTGTCTCTGTGTGATTCCACTTTTCATTATTTCAGCAGTAACTGAGGGAGACATTGAATCCTGTTTTATCCATTTTCTCATGTGAGGAATATGCGAGAGCTTACTGCAATTAGCTCATGATTGCTTTGCATCAGATTTTTATTTGAATAGGCCACATTTTAAATCAACTGGAGGTATTTATGGTGCGTTGGTAGTGAGCCAAGAGGCCTTGGTTCAAGTCCCAATTGCTTCAGAGGTGTGTGATAATATCTCCGAACAAGTTGATTGGAAAATATCTATGAAATCAACTGATTTTTAGTTATTGGCCTGGTTAATGAAAGAAGACGGGATAAAACACTTGTCAAGCAGTTATTTTTAAGCAAACTTCGCATCCATTTAAGATATTTTAGTATTGATCTTTTCTCTTAATTTTGTCTACTGTTCAATGATATTTCTGTGTTGGCACTACAGCTTTTGTGAAGTCTGTCTTAAAGATGGCTGTGTAGCTCTATCTGCAAGGAGTGAGGAAGGTGTTCAGGAGAGTGTTTGTTGACTCTGGAGGGCAGCTTTTATAAGATGAAAACCATGCTGGCACATAAATTGCAATAAAGAATAATGTTAATACACTGAAAAAATGTTTAAGCTGTTTGGAGGCTTCGGTGGAGCCCTGCAATTGTTGGCAAATTGAGTGGCATTTCTGGTGAGATTTTGGATGTTGTGCAATCTTCTTGTTATGAAGGGAGAGCCCTCATGAGCAGCTATAGTATGAGCTATGGGGGAGCATGAAGAAGTGGGTGACCAACCGGAGCATGATCAATATCATAAGGAAGAAGAGGAAAAGAAAAGAGAGTGGCAATTTGGACAGATCCTTTCTTTCCAGGCTTTCTGGGAAAAATGTAGTTGAGCTCAATACCAGGTCACCAGAACACAATTTCCCTTTCACCAACTCTCCCACATTTTACCAGGTGTTTCTGATTTTCACTCCGCCAACTTGGCCACCGTGCAAATTGAAAACCCACAACTATTTAAACATTACAAATCATATTTTAGAATACATTGTGCAACATTGCGTACAAATGTCAACACAGAATGCTTGCATGTCCCTTTAGTTCCTTTCTTTCATGTGACTTTGCCTGCCTGATTGCTTCAGCGCAGTGCTACCCTTGTGACTGCAGTTGGCTAAGGAGAGGTGTCGTTCTGGATCACAAGGTTTTTTATGTTTTCATGGAGCTAACTGCAGTCAGTCTTGGGAGACAAAGAGACTGCACTATCTCAGCATGGAGAACGGCAATCTCCGCTGCCTGACTGAAAGTCACCAACAAGAGTGGTAAGAGTGGGAGATTGAATGTTGTCTCCACGAGGGAATAACCACTCTAACTCTGCCAGGATGCATCTCTCAAAGATGCTAGCCATTTATTCAATGACAGACTGCAAGGTCCTTTGCCTGACATTGTCTGCAGTGGAAGAAGTCTGAGATTTCAGTGTAGCACTTCCACTTTGGATGGCCAATGCTTCTGCTGAAATGGAAGCAGTGCCATCAGCTATCACCCCATACTCGGCTCAAAAATTGTGGCAAACAGTCTGAACCACCGTATGCTGAAAAGAATGGATTTAAAGGTCTGCACAAAGCCCTGTATAAAGATAATGCCAGACTCCTCCAGGCCTCTTGACAGTGGCCTCAGATTTTCTGGGAGGCTTTCAATATGCCAAACATTTTCTTGTGTCTTTTGTAGGTTGCCCTGTTGAAGTGTTCATCTGAACACTCTTCAGTGGTAAATGGTGAAGAGCTAAGTGTGCTGTCCTTGCTCCCTGCCATGTGTGCCTAATGCTTCTCCACATACATATGCCACCTTTAACCTAGCCTCTGAGCCGGTGTTTGAGAGTGTGAGTTTGATATTATTCTTTGCCTATCTCCCTTTTCTTGGTGTTCCTGCACTGCTTGACCAATGTGCGTGGATATCTTGCTTATTTGAAAAATAAAAAGATGTTGAAGTAAGATTGTGATGTGGGAATGGGGCAAAAGGGCGAGTGCATCTTTAAATTATCTGCAGCTGGTAAATCATAAGAGAATGAATATTGAAGGGGAAGTGGAATGTGAGAGAAAGATTAACATGAAGCTGTCATTGTTTTCAATGTATTCTTCTTTCCAGTGTTAAGGAAGAATATTTCTCAGTAGCTCTTTTTATTTGCAGCATTTGGTATTCTTTAAACATTTGGAATTTATCATCATGCCTTGTCTTCTCTTTCAACCAACTCCAATGCCTTCTGTCATTGTATTGGGTCATTAAATACTGGTGTTCAGGTTGTGTCATGTGGGTCCTCATTATGCCCACTGTTGTCCAATCATTGCTGAACCAGGAAGTACAAAAATATCCCGGTTGTATAAAAAAGGCACAAGTAATTTTCCACTCTCCATTTCATACACCCAGTTTCCTATTTGTGACAATCCTGTGGCTTTAAGAGGATATTTTGTCCTGTTGTTTTCGAAGAGTTTGTAAGGCAGAGGCATGGAGCAAGTAAGCAATTTGTGAGGCCTTGGGAACTTTTTAAAGTTGGCTAGGTCTCACAGACCAGGCTTTCTAGCCTTTTTTTTCAGTTTTTTAAGTTTTGTTTTAAGCAGAAACCTTTGAGGGCTCAAAAGAGTTGGAAGCTTCAGTGAATGTCTCCTAGCTGCTACTTTGTCTGATCTTTCGCTTGATTTTTTTTCCCTCCTGGATTGGAGAACTGCATGTGAGAAACTGTGTCTGAACTTGCCTTCTTGCCAAAGGTGTGTTTATGGAGTGTTACTTATTGGAACAGTTGATTGATAATAGATACTACATCTATTATTCGGTTACGTTTTCCAATAGTTAAGTTATTCAAAATTCCTCTTTCTTTGGCTTGTATCTTAGCTGTGCTATTTCGATAACTTGTATATTTCTTAACACTGACTAGTTTGACCAGTAGCAGTGCATCTGAAACACAGATACCTTTAAAATAAGAAAAAGTTAGGGTCTAGACTACCTTCATAAAATATGTTGAGGGAGTCTGTTCTGGTCTATATCATATGCAATGGTGGACTTCATTCCCTCCACCAAAGCACCTCCAAGTTAATATTGAAATCTGTGTCTTTCTCATGGGGACTCTCATCTTCCTTTTCCAACTGCTAGTAGGCAGACTAATAAACAACTTGGTGAACTAAGGTTATTATCAAATCAAGAAACTGGATTAATACATGGAATGTCAAGGATTAGACAGTATATTATTTTTAGGATTTTTCACTTACCTGTATGGTGACTACTGAATTTTATACAATTATAGTTTAATATCCAGTTCAGTTCAAAGTCCACCTTTTTTCTTCTCATTTATGCCACTTCTGAGCACAAAAAATGGATGTGGGAATGACGGTCTCTCTGATTCCTTGCTTCATCACTGTTGGAGAGCCTAGCAATAAAACCAAATGCTGTGCCACTCCCTAAGAGTAAAGTTGCAGCAAACAGTGTGTGTTGAGGTCAGATAAATAGCTAGTGCCCATAAAAATAGGTGAGGATGTTGGCACAATGTTTGTAATGAGATACCAAGTTAACTGTTGCTCCCAAACATTGTAGTGCACATCTTAATCATTGCTAGATTAACACATAATCTCATTTTTGTTACATGAACTGTAGTATGTGGTTGGAAGCAAGATTTTAAAAGCCACAGATTTGGTTTAGAATTTATCACATACAACTTAAATCTTCCCTGGACAAACATTAAAAAAGATCTGAAGTACAACAAAAGAAAAGTCTGTTTGGATTTTATGTGGAAATAGTGGAGATGTAGCAATTGCTTCCCAGCTGAAAAATCGAGAATGAGCTCATTCATGCTTTACCAGGTCACCCTTTGTTTTTCAATCAGCATCAGGCATGTGAGACTACCATAGGCCTGAATTGAATGCAGAATGTTTGAAAAGTAGGGAAGCCTTTTTGCTGGTGCAAGGGGAATATAACTGCCTTGTGATGTGGTGTGGGCAGTTCTTGCTTCTGACAAACAGTGAACAAAGAGGTCCATAAATTGACATTAATCCAGAATGTTACCACTTGAAGGCATTCAACATTTACAGACCCCTATGCATTTCCAAAGCCTGAAAAATTCCACTCCATAACTGAAGAGTCTGCTTGTTGTATTATTGCATGTTATCATGACATATGTCACTCCATCCATAAAGGTCCTTGCTTTTAGTCACTCTCTGCTCAGTACAATGGAGTCAGTGTGATTTGTTCCGTCATTGAGTTATGTATTATAATAGGAAGGGTCAGGAAGGACAGAACCCTAATTATTTGTAATCCTGAGATATCATAATGCTGTAACTAGTTCATGTTGTTAATGAATTTCAAGATATTTACATCTACAAGAATCTAGTTTTCCTGATATATGTACTTGAGCTATACTATGGGGAAGCACTGAGACTCTATCTTTCAAGCAGTGAATTTAACCAAAGAACATCAAGGCTGTGTGTCTTTTTATAACAGATTTTCAGCTTTTGTTTTTTTTTGGTTTGGAGTGAGACAACTACTTGAACCACTGAGCTTTTCTCTACCAAGGTATATATCTTTTTCTGACCATCTCCAACCAAGAGAAGGATTGATGAAATGCTAATATGCTTAAAGCTCAATAAGATAAAATACAGTGGAGTAATTGAAATTAGGTATAAAAATAAAGTTTCTAATTACCATGGGGAAACACTAAGTGTATTTGTACATATTTGTCATCATACACAGGATAAGATGAGTCAGAATGTTTTTGTTCTGAGGTTCTGGTTTGGAGAATGGAGAATTCAAAGCTTTGGCTACAGTTTCTGTAGCAGGCTCTCCCTTGAACAGCAGCCCATTGATTGACTACATACAGGACTGAGAGTTGTTCTATAAACATTGACGTACTCTGAATTTTCAGTTCCAACCTTAGCTATCTAAAGGAACACAAGTATCAGTGCGCAACTATGCATTAATTATACTTCTTTCAATAATGAGAGGAAATATGATGTTTATGAGGTGAGAACAGAATGTGTATTGACCTCAAATACTTCTCAGACGCTGACACTTCTTATTTCCATGTGAGCCCATTTCTAAAATTTTTATCATGTGACATGAGCAGCTCATAGCTGCTTATCACCAGCTCATTTAATAAATAAACAAATTCCAACTATCTTATGGTATATGTTACACAAAAATATTTCTGAAACAAGAACTAAGAATAGACATATTGATGAGACAATGTATGTTTTGCTACAAAGAACTGTCAGGATTTGTGCTTTTACCAATTAACTCCACATAAATGAAACACAAAGGGAATGCACAGGTAAATTTTGTTTGCACATTTCCGGTCTGACCCTTTGCAAGGGCTCTCATGGTGCAATGGATGTGCCCCTACTTCTGAGCCAGAAGACCCAGGTTCAAGTCCCATCTGCTCCAGAGGTGTGTCATGAGAAAAGAGTTTGAGTGACTTAAGAAGGGTCGCTTGAATAAATCAGCAGGAAGCACCAGAGAGGTTAAAAATGGGGAGAGGTTTGGAAGGGGCCATAAAATCTATGGAGTTTCAAGTGGCTCAGCAGCAGTCACATCAATTGATCTGAGCGGAGGTAAGGTTAATAATGACGGAAATTGCCAGGTCCAAACATTGGTGTTAGGCCAATAAATGTAAAAGAAGACAAGAAGGAACTAGACAAAATGACAAAACATGGCACTGCAGAGTCAGAAATATGATCAACAACTACCTCCATGATAAAATTACAGGGGGCCCAGTGGTGTTCTCTAGCAGGTATGAGAAGGTAGAAGTGAAGCCTCACTTAGGGGAAGAGCCGCCAGGATATATAACAGAATCTGAACGACCACCTGATTATGGTAGTGCTACAGAGAAACTGAAACAGACTATGGGAAAACCAACTCCCAAAACAAAAGGGAAGAGAACATATCCCAACATAATCCCCACAAAGAAGTCTACTGGCGCTGCATCAGTGGAGTAAAAACCGAATTACCCACTTTGGGATCAAAGAAACAGAACCAAGTTTCAAAGCTCAATGAGTCAAAATGGGTTGACATCAAGCTGAATAAGACTGAGTGCGTCTTTGCCAGAGGCAGATGCATCCTTCTTGGCTTGAACTCCCACAGGTATGAGGGTCACAGGTACGGTTGGGGTAGAAGGCACTTCCTGGTGCAGACTGTCCTGAGAGGAGAATTGTGAGGGCCCGGTGTGTGGCTTCTCCTCTGACTGACTGCTGATGAACCGCAGGGTGGACCATGACCCACTCCCTGGACCAGCGAGCACTCTCACAAGACACTTGACCAGGGCCAAGCCCCTGCATTGGTTTCAGATGCTGCTGTTGACCTCCTGTGCCACACCCTCTTACAGGTGGTGGATTTTAGAAATATTCCCCTTTGACTTTGCAAGGTGGCCATTTGCTTGCAGCATGTGCACTTTGTTTGCTGTTCATGTGGCTGGCACACAGTGTAGATGTGACATTGAGATATCAAAGTGCTGTTCAGAAAATATCTGCCCTCTTGACTAAGGTTGCTGATCAGTATGACAAGTTGCTTCACTCTGATGGGTTATCTATGGTCGCTGCTGGTATCCAGGTAGTCTCAAGGTGATTAAGTACTAAAGAAACAAGCAAGCAGCCCTAGTCCAAACTCTGAGTGCCTATCCTTGAGCGAATAGTGCCCTTGCAGCTTAATTCCACTGCTAGCTGCTGGTATAAATACCTGTAAGCAAACAGGAAGGTGCCATGATGGTCACAAGAGACTGGCAGATATCAGATGTCAGCATCTGAGGACCTGAGGTAAGTATGACAGGTACTTTGGAGATTGCCTTAAGATGTTGGAGATTGCTTTCGAAGATGGGAGCTCAGACCAGCAAGGACTGAGATGAAATCACCAGTTATCCACTCCGATTTCGAGGATTAGAATTGTTGACATCTAATTTCCTCACAGTGTGTGACAGGATAGGAAGCTGCATATTAATGAGTCACGACGTACAACAAGCAATAAGTCTCTGTCTCGCTGTTCCCTAGCGAGAATCTTGTCTCAACTCTCGGATTTCTGTTTGAAAATGCAACAGGTTGCTCCCCACATTGAGAAAGACCTCGCCTGTTGTCTCATGCAATTCTCCCAAATTTCTCTCCATAGTCCATTTTGTTCAGGCCCCCATGAGATTCCATCCAGAATCTGCAATGACAAAGCTTAATGCTCTACACCGTTTACTTTGTGAAGAGAAAACAGAGCTACTGCTGTGGGCCCAGAACATGCAGTTCTGAAGAAGGGTCACTGGAACCCAAAATGTTAACTCTAATTTCTCTCCGTAGATGCCGCCAGACCTGCTGAGCTCTTCTAGCAATTTCTGATTTTGTTTTTGATTTCTGGCACTGCCAGTCCTTTGTTTTTGTTTTGTACATTGTCTACTGTCCCAATGTAAATAAATCCCCATTATTCTCAAGGAAGTTTTACTCTAAGGCTCTGTTTAAAATAAATCACCATGGCTGCAGAAATACTTGCAAGATAATCATTAATTCCCTTCAGACAGACAGAAAACCCATATATTACTAGTTTAAAAGTTAAAAAAAATGACAATATATACAAATCACAGATGAAACAAATAAAAATATTTGCTGTGATTAATTGAAGTGGCTTGAAAAGTGGGAGCTGAATTATCCATTCCTCATCTGGTCATAATACTAGTGACGAGAAAGGAATGTGCATTTATTAATAACTAAAGATAGATTTCTAGCTTATCTTACTACATTGCTGTGCGCAGAGAATTTATGCACTTATTTTGATGTATTCATGAGTTCCTATTTATTTAAAAATGTTAAAAGTCTGTGTCAAAGAGTGCACACAGGAATCCAACATGAGACTGAAGTGACCAGACATAGACTTCACCAATTGGAGGTTCCATGCTACAATGCTAGGTATCATTGCTAAAAAAAAGGACATCCTATTTGTTAAGGCATATAGCTGATGTGTGAGGCTGATACCAAAGGATTCAGATTAATCCATGCTATCTTAGAGAACATGTTATTGCTTTTGTGCCAAGTTGCTCTGTGTGTAATTTTGATGAAGTTATTAATGGATTCCCTTATAATAAAACACAGAGGAGCGTGAACTCCTGAATGAGATACTGTTGGGTCGTAAGAAATTATTTTGCAGTTAAGCTCAGAAGGCTCAGAGACTGACGCATAAAATTACATAGAACATAGAACATAGAACAGTACAGCACAGAACAGGCCCTTCAGCCCACAATGTTGTGCCGACCATTGATCCTCATGTATGCACCCTCAAATTTCTGTGACCATATGCATGTCCAGCAGTCTTTTAAATGACCCCAATGACCTTGCTTCCACAACTGCTGCTGGCAACGCATTCCATGCTCTCACAACTCTCTGTGTAAAGAACCCGCCTCTGACATCCCCTCTATACTTTACACCAACCAGCTTAAAACTATGACCCCTCGTGCTAGCCATTTCTGCCCTGGGAAATAGTCTCTGGCTATCAACTCTATCTATGCCTCTCATTATCTTGTATACCTCAATTAGGTTCCCTCTCCTCCTCCTTTTCTCCAATGAAAAGAGACCGAGCTCAGTCAACCTCTCTTCATAAGATAAGCCCTCCAGTCCAGGCAGCATCCTGGTAAACCTCCTCTGAACCCTCTCCAAAGCATCCACATCTTTCCTATAATACGGCGACCAGAACTGGACGCAGTATTCCAAGTGCGGTCTAACCAAAGTTTTATAGAGCTGCAACAAGATCTCACGGCTCTTAAACTCAATCCCCCTGTTAATGAAAGCCAAAACACCATATGCTTTCTTAACAACCCTGCCCACTTGGGTGGCCATTTTAAGGGATCGATGTATCTGCACACCAAGATCCCTCTGTTCCTCCACACTGCCAAGAATCCTATCCTTAATCCTGTACTCAGCTTTCAAATTCGACCTTCCAAAATGCATCACTTCGCATTTATCCAGGTTGAACTCCATCTGCCACCTCTCAGCCCATCTCTGCATCCTGTCAAATTCCCGCTGCAGCCTACAACAGCCCTCTATACTGTCAACGACACCTCCGATCTTTGTGTCGTTTGCAAACTTGCTGACCCATCCTTCAATCCCCTCATCCAAGTCATTAATAAAAATTACAAACAGTGGAGGCCCAAGGACAGAGCCCTGTGGAACCCCACTCACCACTGACTTCCAGACAGAATATTTTCCTTCTACTATCACTCGCTGTCTTCTGTTGGCCAGCCAATTCTGTATCTAAGCAGCTAAGTTCCCCTGTATCCCATTGCTCCTGACCTTCTGAATGAGCCTACCATGGGGAACCTTATCAAATGCCTTACTGAAGTCCATATACACCACATCTACAGCTCGACCCTCATCAACTTTTCTAGTCACATCCTCAAAAAACTTGTTAAGGTTTGTGAGGCATGACCTACCCCTCACAAAGCCGTGTTGACTGTATTTGATCAAGCCATGTTCTTCCAGACTGTAGGTAGAAAATAAATTTGGTTGAAAGTTCACTTTCAAATTTATGAGTCCTACGGAGGCTGACTAAGCAATTCACTAAGGAGATGTGTGATCAGTTCTAAGTTTTTACAAAGCAAACAATTATTCAGCCTTAACCATTCAATGATACTCAATACAGAATACGGGTCCAATATCTTTCTTTTCAATCTCTTCAAATTCTGTCAGATACTGAATATGTACAATTCTGAAAGTGCGTCATGGATAGTTCCATTGTAGAACCAAATAAGGCCCAAGAGACTTAAATATCCGCAGCGCAAAGAAAATGCATGCCCTTTGTATTGCTGAACTGAAATACAGCCGAGATTAATTAGAACAACTTTGGATAAATGGCAATCTACGTGGTTTTTGTACTTCTCAGTATTGAGGTGCAGCATTGGCAAAGACACTGTGCACCCTGGGGAAGACTGTTATCCAGCAACAAACAAAGGTGTAGGCCTGTTGCATCTCTCTATTCACAGAGGACATAAAGGAGTTTTGTCACCTAGGACATTATCTGCGAGGTGTGGTGATGGACAGTGGACTGTGAGTTTACTATGCTGCCTATGTCAACTTGGCAGATGATAAACACCACTGGCAACACCGAGCTCAGTCTCCCCTGAGGCTGGAGAATGGGTCCCTAGAGTGGTAAACCTCTGTGAATAGCAATTAGTGCAACACAAATGTCAAAAACACGGCTTCAGCAAGAAAATAGAAAATTCTGAAATACTCAGCAAGTCAGGCATCATCTTTGGAGACAAAATTTCAGGTTGATAATGAGTCTTCATCAGTTCTGAGAACAAAACCTGAAACGTTACCTGTGTTTACCCGCGGAGGTGATGCCTGATTTGCTATATATCTACAGTTTCTTCACATTACAGCATCCGCAGTATTTTGTTGTTATACTCTCAGCTGACCCCAGACTGAATCCCATGTTCAGCGTGTTCCTCCTCCTCCCTTTTTGGTAGATTTTTTTCCCCATTGTGTTGTAGCACAGAGACAGACAGCCATATCAAATCAGCCTCCCTATTCCTATATTAACTACACAGTAAAATAAAACAGTGAATTTCCCTCAAAATTGAACTCAAATAGTTCCTAAAGCAAATTTTTGAATAACCAAGACTTTGTGAATGATAGTAGACACTGAACACCATATTTATAGCTTAAACAAAATATTTAACAATTTATTAACGAACAATAGCTTTAGCAGAGCAAAGTTAAAGAACAAGATAATCTAATTAATCATTTTTGAAGAAGGGTCTAGGCACGAAACATCAGCCTACCTGCTCCTCTAATGCTGCTTGGCCTGCTGTGTTCATCCAGCTCTACACATTGTTATCTCAGATTCTCCAGCATCTGCAGTTCCTACTATCTCTGAAGGTAATCTAATTAACAGCTATGACTTAACTTCATTTTTTATTGATTCTAGCTTCTACTTTCACAAAGACAGACTGGCAAATAGACATGAATAAGAGATAAATCAAAAGAAAAATATATAAATGAGATTGAACTGGTTCGATCACTTAAGCAGTTTCAATGATCCATCATCTCACAGCCACATGGAATTGGATCCTACTTGAGGTGACACTGATGCATGCAAATGGTATCTGTTGCTTCTAAGGAATATTCATTTAATTTTGATAACTGAGATTCTATTCTCTGAACTTCCAATACCTTGACAACAGGTGGTGAGCCAGCAGCAATCAAGCCTCTGCTCTGTAGCTGTAACAGGCACAATCCTTCTGATCCAAAACACACTTCAAAAACCAGTTCAAACTCTGGCCTATCTGTCAGGCTGGCATCTTCCCCAAGGTCCCAGGAAACATTTAACATCTGCCATGAGTTTGAGCCTAATGCCTCTCCAGAGACAAAATGTTCATTCAGTACTTTTAACAAGAATCAACCTGCACTTACATTCCAAGCCTGACCTCATAAACAAACAACAGTTTGTTTGTTCTTTCTTTAAAAGGCCAACAGCTGCTTGCAAGCCAAATGTCACCTTCAGCTCTCAGCTCATAATTCACAACGTCCAAACAAAAAATGATGAAAAAACAAAGTGAAATATCAGTGAGGGTTCTAGTAACAGTATGTGCTCAGTCTCTCTCTGATGCTGCATCCCAAAGGGACTCCGATTATGATGCACAAAAACGGAAGTTGCTGGAAAAGCTCAGCAGGTTTGGCAGCATCTATGAAAGGAAAACAGAGTTAACATTTCGGGTCTGGTAACACCTCCTCAGAACAATTATGACACCTTTAGCTGGGAACCTTGGCTTTACACAGAAGCATTTCTTTGAAAAATGAAATAACCCTACAGAGGCCAGTATCCCTTTATCAAGTCAGCCTTTATTTACATGTAGAGAATCCTTGACACTGATCTAGCTTCATCGGAGCCAGCTCTCAGAGTGAACAGAAACACTTGACACTCCTGTTTATACCTGTCTGCCAGGGGTCCCTAATTGGACCGGGTTAACAGCCCAAATCAGAGAACTCATATTCTATGATGTCGACCTCGCTAACCTCATTATGATCACTCTAAAAAACATGACCATCCCCAAATCCAACACCATTCTTTGCAGATGTTCCAACTTTTCAGAATTGTTCCAACAACTCAGTACTACCAGGAGTTCTATAAAGAACCAATAAATAGTAATCACAAATTAAGTTGCATGTTGCATGGCTGCATTCAAGTGGGGCTGGTTGGTAGGGAGGGCTTTGTGAAAACCCTATACTACTGAATGCATGTTCACCTGTGTGTATTTAAGTGCAGTCACTTACTGGGTTGCCATGTTGAAAATTTCAAGTTTAGCACCAAGGCAGTGTTGATTTTCTCTAACAACCTGATCTGTAGTCCATATACTTCTCGCACATGCATGTAAGACTCCTGTTATTACAATCAATTATATGAAATTTGGGCCTCTGGCCCATCACTAATTTTAATTCTTCCACCCTTGTTGGAAATGCCCTCTAATGTGCTAGCCCTAAGATCTGACATACCCTTCTTATAACTCTCTGCTTCTTTACCTCACTTTTAGCTTAAGAAACTTTAAAAACCTATCCCTTTGTCCAAACATTTATCCATCTTACCCAATATGTCATTGCGTGATTCAAAGTGAGATTTTGTTTTCCCATATCCACACAATGTGCCTTTTCTTTTAGGAAAGACACTATACTGGCATAACTTGTCGTTATTGATTGGCATACCTGCACCATGATTGGAAGAGAGTGGCACAGGTACGATTTTTCACCTAAGCCAACAGCTAATGGTGCTGATTTTGTAGCCAAGAATTTTCTTAGCAACCTTCCCAATGCCTACCATGTGCATTTCAGAGATGTTGTTACGCTAATACAGTTAAGCCATTGAAGTTGTTGGGAATGCTTTATTTTGGTATTAATGTTTGTAATTGCACAAAATTTTGGAAAATGCTGAACTCAAACTAATAAATTCTGCACTTAATCAATGTACACTCAGACCAATGTGACAATGTCAGCGTTTTCCAGGATTTTGAGAGATTGAAGTTGTTGTGTATGGACCTGAGAGTTACCAAACTGATGGCAACTGATAATGGTATGTAGCTTTGTACCATAATTCTGCTCACAAAGTTGATATAGTACAGTAATACTGAACCACATTTTAATATGATGTTTAAAATATTAAGTTATATTCGAGATTTTCTGTTTGCATCTTGAGCACTTGGTTCTGTACATATTAAATTGTCAACATTCCAGAGTATTCATATGTTTATAGATGATTCAGTTAATAATCAGAGTCTAAATGTAGGCAAATTTTGATAAATTACCTAATTTATGCAGTTTGGAGTTCCGTACCTAGGGAAATTATTAACAAATTCAACTGTTATTAAGAAAGAACTTTTCAGTCATTAGTACCATGAGCAACGCAATTGGCTTTAATGATTTTCACTGGGGCTGTACCTTCCTGCTGAGTTGGGTGAGTAGATGAACAATTACTATAACACTGGCTGTCAGCCACAAAGCAGTGGCATTGACCAGTGTTTTGAAGAAATATATAACCTTGACCGTCTTTATCTATTGATGTGAAATTGATGATGAAAAGCCAAAGAGGCTAAAATGTTGGGAATAATTGCAAAGAAAGTAAAAATGTAGTGGTGGTGATGCTGTGCATCATAACAGTGAACTGTGACTGCAATGCATTATTTTCAATAGGAAACACCATGAATTATGAAGCAATCATTACTTCCAGACTTGTCTTGAAAAGATTCACTGACTGACTCCCTCTCACTCACTCAGTCAATCCCTCATCAGTTTTCTGCCCTTCTTCCAGATAAATCAGTCTTATCCTGTTTGAGGTGAGCACTGCTAATCTAGTTAACTATCGCCAAATCTAACTTGAGCATATCAAACACCATTAAGCTTCTCTTTCTTTGGACAAAGCAGATCGTGTTGGAGAGAATACCCTTTTTTTCTAATATCATGAAGCAATCTTTGGCCAGAAAGCAATGAGAAACAACATTTAGAAAAACGACTTGATCAGAATAATGAACCACCATAAATTTTATTTGGAGATAAAATTTCTGAACCTAACAAAATATAAACCCTTAATACATATATGTTCTGGAAGAGGAAGTAAAGTGGTGGGTAATAGGATCAGATAATGCTGATCACATCGTTACTAAAACTGAACTGAAATAATCATATGAATACTGTGACTACAGAGCAGGTCAAAGACTGGGAATCCTGTAGCAAGTAACTCATCACCTGACTCTCCAAAGCCTGTCCACCAACTACAAGGCACAAGTCAGGCATGTGATGGAATGCTCCTCACTTGCCTGGATAGGTCCAGCTCTGACAACATTCAAGAAACTTGATACCATCCAGGACAAAGCAGCCCATAAAATTGGCATCAGATCCAACAATATTTACAATTTCTAGAGCTACTTACTTAAGTACTCTGGGATGTAGATTACTAGGCCCTGGGGATTTATCAGCCTTCAATCCCAACAAATTTCCCAGCACCATTTCTTTACTCATATTGATCTCCCTCAGTTCTTGCCTCTCACTAAATCTTGCCCCTTCCAACAATTCTGATAATGTGGGTGGCCTTGGTGGACGTGGGTGTAACAGCAGAAAGAGAGTGAATGAGAGATTGCAGAAAGAAGATTGTGGCACGTTTGGAGCAGAAAAATTCATTGACTTTCTTACAGCACTGCTGGCCATCACTCTGGACTGTGGAGGTGGCACCGACCCAGATGGTGACCTTGGACCAGGCTGCCAAGGCCTGGTGGCACAGGATCCACTGACAGTCCTCCAGGAAGAGGACTTCTCTCCTTTGCAACAAATCTTCTACTGGGACCTTGAAGTCTATGTCCGAGAATGAAGGTGCCCGTCTTGGACATCTTAGGACAACATCCTTGACTGAGCTGGGCAACTTCAGAATGCCAGTGATCACCTGGGTGCACAACAGCCTTTTAAAGATGGTGTAGGAGCCAGGGATTCCTGTCTTTTGGAGGATATATACCGAGTGGCAAGTTGTACGGGGAATGTAAGACAGGGCTAGGGTCAGACTTGAGGGACACCATTAGGCCAATGCAGGTAGTTAATGAGGTACAAAATCTCACTTGGACTCCTGCCAATCCCTCCAAATAACTTGACGCCACTAACATTTACCTGAAATAATGTATGGTTCAGCCCTTTGTGACTAAACTGATTTTAAAGTGCTGAAAATAATGCTTTAAAATATACACTGCTATTTGCTCTTTATACTGTGGTATTGTAGTCAGTAGTGTCCTTCTGTTGTGCAGACTTTTCAGACTTGTCCTTTGAGGACTCCTCAATATCTGCAAACAGGCTCAATTAGCAAAAAACCTGCACAGGAGATAAATTCATGCTGGTCAGTTTTCTGGCAGAGCCTGCTTCCAGCACAATATACTTTAAAAGTATGCAAAAGATTAAGAACCTTGAGTCACATTGAACATAATTTGCATTTTTTGTGTGAGTTGCAACACTCTAAGGGGAATTACACCAAAGGAAAAAAAACAGTTTGAAGCAGAAACATCAGGCTAGTCGATCTAATGCGGCCAGAAAGAGAAAAATTGCATATCTTTCAGATAGATTTTCATAAAATTGTAATTTTGTGGGCTGATGCTCAGTGAATTTCTCTGAACTCATAGTATTTTTCTTCATTTTGTCTTATAAAGTTGCCTCATTTACAAATGGGTATTTATTCCGTTGCCAGAAAAGATTCATACAGTGCTGTTTACCATTGTTATTTCCACTACTATTATGCTAATATCTTGTGTTAGTTTATTGTACCTTATTTTATGCACATAAAAGAATTGTCCTCAGCCTCCTTTAGGCCAACTTGTCAGGCCTATGCATTTGAACAAAAATATTTATCAAGCAGCCACACAAAAATTAAGCATTACTAAAATGCACATGGACAATTAAAAAAAGCTGTTATTCTTAATAATATGAAACTGAATTGTTTCCAATTTCATCTGTGAATGAAAACCTGGTGTCAGACTAAATTTTCTGCTTTCATTTGAGATCTGAGTGGAAGCATCCCTGCTATCTAACATAAAGCAGAAATTGTCAAGAAGATGTACATGGCTTCAAACTATGAACAGTAATCAGAAACATATTTCCCATCATGCAAATTTATGCTTTGTGAGCAAAAAATCTCTGCAGCCTTTTCACCACAATCAAATCCAAGGATACACAAATCTGAAATAACTGTGTTGTTTTTCAAGGTGTAGATGTGACATGCTCATTTCTCAACTGAATCTAATTTATTGGAAAGCTTCACTAAATTAACTGTGGTAAGCGTACAGGGAAGCTCGAACATTCTAATACATTGAGACTATGCATGGGGGAGAAAGCTCAGGATGAAGACAGGAAGAAAAAGAAATGAAGCAAAACAAGGGCTATTTACACAAAGAACACAGTTAACTGCAAGATTAAAAAAAACTGAATACAGTAGCAGTGACAACAATCAATGACCCCTCCTTTCAATTGTTCTCCCCACATGTAGAGCAATCTCATGAATCTAATCTTTTTCCACCTGCCTGTTATTGTTATTTTTGAACTTGTAATTCCACAATAATGAGTTTGACTGGAGTATTTTATCACTAGACGCTGAATTGCATGTCTATTTGAATCATGTTGTCATTATGACATCATTAAATAACCTCATCATCAAGCTAATTGCCCCAAGAAAGGTGTCCCATCACAGTTAATCATCAAGAAGAGTCTAACTTCTATTTAAATACTTGATGACTAAACTCTTTAATAAGTAATTAACTTTGTTCATGTTTTCATTTCAAAACCATTCCGATATTGCATTTTCCCGCTTTAATTATGATTTCTAGGGTCGTTCTGAACTCAATTATTTATTTCTTCCTAGGGGAAATTATACAGACTGCAATGAGTGCATCCATCGAGCAGTATGATGATGCTATGAAAGAATCATAAATGCAAAGTTGTTTTCTCCCACTACCAGGCAGCGCATGATGGTACGTCAGTGCTTTGAAACATCACTGTGCCTTCATTGCACTTTTAATAAAGACTGTCACATTTCACGTTATAAATAATAGATTAGAAATCAATATGGCCAGAATTAGTGCACTGTTCTTACTGTGCCCATTGTATAAATTTATATCTGCACTATTTCAACAGGGTTAAAATCTACTTAATACAAGTAGATTCTGATGTTTTAAAATAGCACATAGGATAATTTTGTAACAATGCTCAAGGGAATGTTCCAGTAATTCTTTGCTTTATATCCTATTGTATTTTGCTGTACGTTTTGTGTTAACTCCATACAATAGATACAACTAAAGTCATCATATTTACGTGAGTCTTCAGATGAATGCAACATTTTATTAACTGTGTCAGGATTCTTTTTGAACCTTTTTTACTGTCACTGTATATGTTTCAGATCTAATGTTTATAGCTCTTTCTTAGCACCATTTCCCTCTTTCTTGCCTACCAATGAATACTGTCCTTTCATTAATTGAAAACAATAATTGACAGCCCTTTGAGTATTTTTTTTCCAATAACATACTATAAATGTTGGACATCCAGCTAATTTGCTATTCTCATGAGTCAGCTTAGATAGTTCAACTGTGGAAGCATCTGATGATGCTCACCAACTCCTATCTTAAAAAGGAATGGCAATCTGGTAATCAGGCTAGCATTCCACGTATCACTAGGGATCTTTTCCCTTCTTAAATTGGAAGCCTATAATTAACTGTAAGGCTTTGGCCATTGTTCTGACAGAAATCATATAACAAGGTATAGACTGAGATTCAAACCTGGGTACTTTATAATTTGTATGCTCAATAATTCACTACTTTGCATAGAAGCAGCAATCAGCATATTCCTAAAGATATCATCTTAGTTGTAGGATGATGGATTAAAGTAGCACTGTTGTGATTTGGTGTAGAACTGTATTATTTTGATGAGAATCTTGTTCCCAGATAGTGAGGTAATTATTAATTTTGATGTGGCAACACTAGAAGGAATTGCTAGTAAATAAATTTGAGATGTTTTGCTGCAATGGTTTTATATAATGCTCTCTTTTTCAAGAGGGATGCTGAGTAATTTACATTAGGCAAATCCATTTGACCTCATTTACATCCTGCTGGGGTAGCTATTCCACCTCCTGAAGTGAAAAATTAAATATGGCAAAAGTTTGTTTTAATTGCATATGGATGTAGTTAAATAATTTACATTATGTTACACATTATTTTAGATCGCATAATTGTAGATCAATAGTCATTTTGTCTAGTTTATTGAAATTTATGCAGTACTGTGTGACCCAATGGTTTTGATAGACAGATAGGGAGAAACTGTTTCCATGGGCAGGAGTGTGGGTAACTGGAGAACTCAGGTTTAACATAATTGCGAAAAGAACCAGAGGGCAGAATTTTTCTTTGCACCAAGCTGTGAATTTGTTATTCATTCATTGGATATGCATGCTGCAATGCTAGCATTTTTGCCCTGTTCATCTCAACAGTTGAGGTTATGGGTTTTCAAGATGTTCTGGCCTCACCAGATTAGCTTCTCAATTGTAGCTACAGCTGATGCTATTCCTGTAAGTCTGTAGCATTCTATTCAGTGAAACCAGCTTGTTTTCCAGCCTTCACAGAAATGCGATCATGAAGGCTATGCCAGCCTGTAAGTTTACAGTTTGTGAAAAAATGCTGAAGGATCATATGAACACATGATCATATAAACAAGGAGCAAGAGTAGGCACTTGGCTCTTCGGCCTGCTGCACAATTTAATAAGATTAAGATTGATCTGATTTTAACCTCAACTTTATACTCCTATATTCAATAATCTTTCATCCCTTTGCTAATCACTAAAAATTGATCTACCTCTGCCTTAAAATTATTTAAAGATTTGTATTCGCTGTATTTTGAGAAAGGAAATCTAAGGTCTCACAACCCTCTGTGAGGTAAAAGGAATTTTTCCTGAACTCTTGTCTTTAATTTTAAAGCCATAAATGTCCCTTATTTTTAAACTAGGAACCCTAGTTCTAGATTCTCGCACAAAAAGAAACATCCATCTGGTCAAGTCCCCTCAGGATCTTATATGTTTCAATCAAATCATCTCTGACTCTTGTAAATTCCAGAGGACACAGATCTAGCCTTACCTCATAGAACAATCTGTTCATTCCAGATATTAATCCAGCAAACCTTCTCTGAACTTCTTCCAGAAGATTATCATCCTTTCATAAGTATAATGACCAATACCACAGTCAGTACTCCAAATATGGTCTCACCAGTTCCCTGTATATCTGAAACATAACCTCCCTCTTCTTGTATTCAATTCCTATTGTAATAAAACATACCATTCTATTAGTTTTCCTGATTACTTGCTGTACCTAAATAGTACTCCTCTGCAATTCACGTAGTAAGTCACCCAGTGTCTGTTCTACAGCCACTCACTATTTAGAAGATGTGCTTCCTTCTTATACTTTCTGCCGAAATGGATAATTTCATGCTTGCCACATTACAGTCCATTTGCCAGATGTTTTCCTATGCTCTTAATCTATCATAATCCCTTTATAGGCTTCCAATGCCCTCATCATAATTCATTTTTCTAGCAACCTTTGCATCATCAGAAAATTCATTTACCTTACCTTTGATAAATTTGTCAAAGTCATTTGTGCAAATTGTAAAGTTTTGAGGTCCCAGCACCAACCGCTCTGGTACACCACTGAAGACATTCTGCCAGCCTGAAAAAGACCCAGTTATTCCATAGAACCTCATTGATAGCTAGTTATAAAATGAATCTATCAAGTTTAGCATAGTGCTAGTACCGCATAACATGATGGAGAATATTTCCAGTGTGAAGCTATGATCTTTTATCCTGAACTGTAGCTGGAGATGGTGAAACAATTGTTGACTGCTGTATAAACCCATCTGGTTCACTAATGTCCTATAGAGAAGGAAAACAGTTGCTAAATGGACTAGCCTATGTGACACCACAGTCACAGCAATGTACCTGATTCTTCATTGCCCTCTGAAAAGGCCAAGAAAACCATTCAGATGTACCAAGCTACTAAAAAGTTTCAAAGGTAACAAATCAGACAGACTAACAGGCATTGACCTCATCAGTGGAAACAACAATGGCAAATTTAGGCGTGTCGCGGTTGCAAAACCCTCCTACCTACTATCTGGTGTCTAAACGCCAAAATTGGGACAGCTGTGACAGGTTACGTGAGCAACAAATGTCCCACATGTGGCAGCATACCTTATCTACAAAGTGCCAGACAACACAGTCCCTTTGCAAGTTCTGTCAAACTGGCAGGACAGATCCAACAGAGGTGGCAGTATAATGGTTTATAGCCAGCAGAGAGTTGTCCTGGAAATCCTCAACATTGCCTCTGGACACAAAAATCACTCATGGGCATTAGGTCAAACATGGGTGAAGAAATCTGCTGGCTATCATGTGCCACCTCCATGCCATGCTTTCAGCTGATGAGTTAGTGCTCCTCCATGTTGAGCAACAATTTCTGAGGGTGACAGGGGCCTCTGGGTTAAGGGAATTCTTACTGTCCATTATCAAGAATGGCTTGGCAACGCCACAGACCAAGCCAACCTCCAACCATTCACCATTCTGACTTGGAAATATATCACCATTCCTTAAATTGGGTCCAAACCCTAGATCTCTCTCCCTCATCGCACTGCATTTAGCTATGCTAAATAGACTGCAACAGTTCAGGAAGGCACCTCACTGCCAACCTCTCCAGGGTGATTAGGAATAGCCAATAAATACTGGTCTAATTGTTAAAATGTGCTTCCCATGAATGAAAAACAAACCAATACTGTCAATGACAGCTTCATTTGTGAAAAGTGGACTAATGAAGAGCCCAAGTAGGTTTCTCTCTCATGTTATTTCCACTGGGCCCTGCAGCATGTGTAGTCCTTTAGATCTTTACTAGCTCAGCCAGTAGTGGTGTCATTGAGCTACTCTTGTAACAGACATTGAACTCACAACTCAGCATAAATTATTTCTGTGCCCTTACATCCATGTGTACCAAGAGCTGTTTAACTTAATGGAGTACCGTTTCATCAGCTGACGGAGGTTGGCCCTTTTTGGTCAATGGTTTCTGGGGTCAGTGTTGCAAATGACCAGAGACACTTATTCTTGATTCTATGCCCCTCGCTCTGTTGGGTTTATCCTGCAGAAGTATAATTGAGACTGTTTCAGGGATGGTAGTGCTATAGTCTATGATGTGCTGTGAGAGGTGTGATTATTCCACGCATATGCCTATGTAAGGTTATTGCTTGTCATTCTGTGAGGCAGTTCTCCTAATTTTGGCATAGTCCCACAGAAATTTTGGAGGGTTGACCAGGATGTGCACACTTTTCTCATGTTCAGATCCTAGGCTGGTGAAGACTGGTTCATCCTGTTTTAATTGTTTTGATTTTTACTAGATTAATTCAGAGGGCCTTTAAGAGTCTGTCACAGTATTGCATATTTGGAGACATATAAACTAGACAGGCTGTGGAAAGCAGGCTTTCTTTACTAAAGGGCATCAGTGAAGCAGATGGGTCTTTACAATCTTGCATATTCATAATGATCATTCCTGAGAGTATCTTTTATTCCAGCTTTGTTTAGCTATTAGCATTTATATTCCCCAACTGCTGCCATTGGATGATTAAGATAGATTTTTGGATTACGTGACCACTTTTATAGTCACCATATTATCTTATGTTGGAATAGATACCTTAAAATGGTGCTAAAAGTAGACTCAATAGCAACTTTCAAAAGAGAATTAAACAGGAAAATGTTGAATTACTACCGGGATATAAAAAGAGACTGAGACTGATTGGATACAGATGTTTTAAAGAATTGCAGAAAAATTTACCTCTGTTCTGCATGGCCCCTTAATACAAACCTATCAAACTGATAAGGAAGAAAAAATTCTCAGTGCGAAGATGTTCTCTTAATATGACATTAACAAAGCATTATAAATGAACTGTTCCAATAAAATGATTTGATGTGTTGATTAGAGTGCATGTTTTGTATTGCTTTATAGTTTAAAACTGAAGATTGTACAGCTCCATCCAACAGATCACCCCCACTAAGTATTGGGACACAGTAATACTCTGGATGGGGATCTTTAATGTCCATGAACATGTCTGTCAGACTGAGGGCACAGCATGTGATAAGGAAAACAACAAGAGCAGTACAGCTATTACATGTTGTCCACAGAAATTGATCTGTTGCTATTGTACCCGTTCATGACAGTATAGATATGGGTGACCATTGCAAAGCCCTTGTGAAGATGAAGTCCCATCTTTGTACTGACTATGCCCTTTCTTGTATTGTGTATCATAACTGTTGTGGCATAAAGGAGGGTTTCAGCATAGACATAAGAATTCAAAACTGAGAATCTGTGAGTTGCTGTGGGCCACAAAGTGAAATGTTGTGGTCTTCATATCCCTCGTTCTACCAGTAATACCAACCAGGTGATCAATCCTGGATGAATGAAGAGTGTGGGAAGTCATGCCAAAAGCAGCACCAAACCTACAAAAAAGGTATTAATCGAGTGATGCTAAATCCGAAGCAGAACATTTGCATGTCCAAAACTGGAATCAGCATTTGATGGCAGAGCTTAACCATCTCCCGTCATGTCAATGGCAATGGTCTACTAGTCAATTACTCACCACGGATTAAGTCATGGGTTTATTTAATAAGAAAAATTAATTGCATTATAATTAAAAAGCAGATGTTACAACAAATTATATTATGAATTTCAGCTTGCAAAAGCGCAACAGGAAAACGCCAGCAGAATCACAATCTTATATGTACAAATGAAGTGCATGATGAAATCCTTAATGATGAACTGTCTTAAAGCCAAGGTATTGTACACTAGACAGAACTAAGCAATCTCCCAACCAATGGATTGGCTGGAATCTCTGCACTCCTGCCATTTCCAGTTCTGAATGGTAGTGGACAACTCAACAACTAACAAGAGGGGGAGATGGAAGAGGAGGGTCCACGACTTTTATCTTGTCAAGATGTGCCAAGTGGATAATCCGTCTCAATTTTCTCCTGATGTCTCCAACATCATGGATACTCATTTCAGCCCATCACATCAAGCAGCAACCAAATGATGAAAAGTTTATGGACCCTGAAAACATTCTGGAAATTGTATGAAATACATTAGCTCCAGGACTTGCCATACTTCTAGCCAAGCTATTCAAGTACAGCTAGAACACTAGCATCTATTCAATAATTGCCTTTAGGTCGTGTCTACCAAAGGTAGGATAAATACAATCAGGTGAACTAGAAGCCAGCATCCTCACGGTTATCAGTAAAGTTATGGAAAGTGTTGTTGGTAATGCTATAAGGTGGCACTTACATGGTAATAAGCTGCTAGTTGAATTTCTCCGGGTGAATCATCTCCTGAATTCAGATTTAAAGCAAACATGTACAAGAAACTGAACTCATGACTAGAAGTGAACATGACAACTTTTGATTGAGAGTGGCATCAAACAGTACTGGTAAAATTTAAGTCAATAGAAATCAAGGGGAAACTTCTCCACTGGTTGGATTCAAACATAATATAACAAAAATGGTTGTAGGGCATCGCAGCTTACATTTCTCAGATGTCACATGACACCAGGTTATATTCCAACGGAGATAATGGGAACTGCAGATGCTGGAGAATCCAAGATAATAAAGTGTGAACCTGGATGAACAGAGCAGGCCAAGCAGCATCTCAGGAGCACAAAAGCTGATGTTTCGAGCTCTCTGATGAAGGGTCGAGGCCCGAATCGTCAGTTTTTATGTTCCTGAGATGCTGCTTGGCCTGCTGTGTTCATCCAGCTTCACACTTTGTTACCTATAGCCCAGCAAACTTGTTTGAAACCACAAGCTTTCTGAGTGCTGGTCCTTAACGTTCCGAAAGCTTATGATTTCAAATAAACATCGTGATTTTAATTCCAACTTCCACAACACTACTTCATGAGAAAAGTTTCATCCCTGTATATTGTGCAATTAGAGAACATACCTACTTTTGAACTTATGATGGAGGAAATGCCATTGGAGTAGCAAAACATACTTGTGATGAGAACACTATGTTGAGAAATGCATGATGTGGAAGTGCCGGTATTAGATTGGAGTGGGCAAAGTCAGAAGTCACATGACACCAGGTTATAGTCCAACAGGTTTTGTGGAAGTTGGAATTAAAATCATTGAGTTTGGACCATTAACAGATCAGCCATGACTTGACCTAATAGTGGTGAAGGCTCGAAGAGCTGAATAATTTACTCCTGTTTCTGATTCTTGTGTTCTTGAGCCCCTCAGATACTGAAGCAGCCTATGTCCATATATAGCAAAACCTGGACAATATCTAGGCTTGAGCTGAAAGGCAGTAACTAATATTCATGACATACACAGTATCAGCTATTACCACCTCCAACATGAGAGAATCTAAACGACTCATCTTGGCAATCAATGTTATTACCACTCTTGAATTCACCGCTACATCCTGGGGTATTGCTGTTGAACAAAAACTGAACTGGACTAGTCATATCAATATTGTAGCTACAAGAGCCAGCCTGAAACTGAGTAATGAGATAAGCAACTTCATCTCTTTCTCCCCAGTGCCAATCATTCATCTACAAGACACATGTCAAGACTCAATATAGTTGTCTCCACTTGTCTGGATGAAACTGACTCCAACAACACCTGAAAAGTTTGATACAAGATAAAACAAACTGATTAATCAACTTAATTATTCACTTCATCCACTACCAATGCTTAATGGCAGCAAAGAGTACCATCTACAAGGTGCACTGGAAATACACCAAGATGTTTTCAAAGGAATGTATCAAATCTGTGAACAAAAAAATCCTAAATAGAACTACAGATTCTTGAAATCAGAAACAAAAACAGAAATTTCTGGAAAAACTCAACAGGCCCATAGCATCTGTGGAGAGAAAGCAGTGTTGAGGTTTCAGGCCCAGTGACCCCTCTTCAGAACTGCCCTGGATAAAGGGTGACTGGATATAAAACATTAACCCCAATTTCTCTTCACATGCGCCTGTTGAGTTTTCTCCAGCCGCCACTATTTTTGTTTCAAACAAGTGACATCTAACACCTCAAAGAACAAAAATAAAAGATGCATGGGAACAACACTACCCAGAAGTTCCCATCCAAACCGTTCTAGCTTGGAACTATAATCTTCGGAGATTTAACTGTCACTTGACTCAAGTGAAGATAAGAATAACGAAGTTGGAGGACTTCAACAATCACAAATCAAACCAGCTCTGTGATGCTTACACAATGCAGCAATTCCCATTTATTCTCTTTGTGCTCTACTTAGGCAATTCAATCAAGATGTAACAAAAACGAATGCCCAAGTTCTTTCTTATTAGTAAGTGAGAGGGAAAATCAGAGTAAAGAAATGGTCCAATCTTGTTTACCTGCTAATGGTCAGTTACTAAAAAGCACAGACAAAAGCTTCTGTTGCTTTCAGCCATGGTTTGTATGTATTTCGGGAAAAACTCATGCCTGCAGTAGCAGCAAGTACCATACCCAAAGAGGCTGTCAGCAGTGTACAGCTTTGGCTGTTATTTTTATGAGCTGCCCACCTCAGGACCTACTGCCAACCTTAAACAATTCTGAAATGGAGGTAGCTTTTTCCGTCGCTGCTTCCCATACTATTACAATGCTATGTAAACAATTGATACCCTTGGGATTGATTTGAGCTTGAAGGAATGAAAATTTCAGTGAAAAAATCCCCATCCTAAGTTCCATAGAAAGAAGACTCCCACTGCACAGATTCTACTTGCTGGTAGATCATTTCCTGGTCACAAATAAATTCCTGAAGCTTCAGTTGAAACTTGCATTCAGGACTTTATTGCTTCGCACCCTACTCTCATTAAGTGGCCACTAGAGATCGAACAGCTGTCTGGTTGATAATCAAATGTTTATTCACAAAGCATTTTCCAGTCTGGATGCATTCTTTGCATGTAATCACAGTTCCAGCTCTTTGGAACTGTCTATTTACGAAGCATTCGTATTAGGAATGAGAACTGGCTTGTAATTTATGCAATTGTGAAAAAGAAAAGACAGAGGTCAGCAGTTAGCTTAGTCCAGGGCACAAACAAGAACAGTTTCATTATTCTGTCAATTTACAACAACCTCAAAAGAATTCTGGTAAAGTTATTGTGTTCAGCGTGAACTGCTAACAGATTCATACTGGCAGGTCAAGATAATCATTCCATAGCCAAAGGGATCAAAGTTATAGCGGGCGTCTGGCAGCTTGGAAAGATAAAAGCTGGAGTTCTCAATGACACTCCAAGAGATTATGTGATTATTAGTAACAGATATTAAAACACAATTTTAGGAAATTATGGACCTACCTTATGCTTTGTTTCAGAACTGGAAGAAACAATGCACTGTTTCTAATGATTTGATCACTTGATTTGCATTGTGTTTAATATATAGACAATGCAAAATTGTGTCACACTGAATACATGACCTGGATCTTCTGTTTCTATATTTTTGCTATTGTTGAAATTTCATGGCATTTGCAACAAGAATGTGCTCAGTACAATAAGTACTGTTAATTGTCCAGAGTGATTATTATTTCTATCTAGGATCTAGGTTCTCCCGATCTTCTTTGTATTATAATTTTCGTTTAACAAAAAGGTAAAACTGTTGAGAAAAGGTGTATGATTCAACCTCTCTAAACTCTCCCAATGGCAAGGAGCTCCGAGAACGCTATGTTAATTATGGGCTACACTTCCCTGGCAGGTTTTGGCCTGATGATGGTTCAAATGCAAAACTGGGCCATTTTTTTTTCTGAGAACATTGATAAAATTGTCCAAATTCGAAAGAAAACTATTGGAGAAATTTCCGTGATCATCCAAACTGTTTCAAAGCTTTGTCCACTGAAAGCCACAGCTTATGTATCCATGCAAAAAGGCCAATGAATTGGAATTTTATCCCTTTACACCAGACTTGTACTCAAAGGTTAGGTGTGACAGGACCTGATGTAACTCAATAGTAAGGATTTTTGTTAAGGTAGCGTTTCAAACACATTCACTTGGAGAATTCAGCAAGCCAACATAAAGGAGAAGCATTTGGTAAAGTACTGAGTATGGGTAAGAATGAATAAACAGTCCTGGCAGCAGAACGACAGGAATCACCCTGCTAGATTTCCAGCCAAATATTTCTTGCCAGTTGAGGTCGATGTTGCTGCTTTATATGGTCAACTTATAGAAGAAAGCTGTCATTGGAATAACAGAAACAAAAGCAAAATAGTGTGAATGCTGGAAGTCTGAAATAAAAACAGCAACACTTCAAATTTCTACAGAGATAGTAGGAACTGACGATGCTGGAGAATCTGGGAGAACAACGTATAAGAGTCGATGAATACATTTTCTGAAGAAGTGTCTAGATCCGAAACGTCAGCTTTCCTACTCCTCTGGTGCTGCTTGGCCTGCTGTGTTCATCCAGTTCTACACTTTGTTAACACTACAAATTTGAACATGTCAAGAGAGAAACTGAGTTGACCTTTCAGGTCAATGATCTGGTGGCAGGCGCTTGAGTGACAATATATGAAAAAACTCATTGGTTCTGTGTGGGCACATCATCCAATTGCATGCACGTAATGTTATATGATTTTTGTTAAATCATTTATGGCTGGAGCACATTAATTGCTAACCACTAATTATATTTGAGAAGGTGGTGATGAAATGCCTTCTTAAACTTCTTCAATTCCTGTGATGTGGGCACAGCCATAAGATTGTTATGGAGGGATTTCAAGATTTTGACCCAGCAACTGTGAAGGAATATGGGTCCTTGAAGGGAAACCTGAAGCCGATGGTGCTCTTATATAACTCCACTTGTTTGGCTAGGTGCTAGAGATGGAGGTGGTTAGCTCAGTTGGCTGTACAACTGGCATGCAATGCAGAGTGATGCTAACAGTGTGGGTTAAATTCCCACACCAGCTGAGGCTACCATGAAGGTATCTTCCTCTTAATTTCTCCCTTTACCTGAGGTGTGGAGACCCTCAGGTTATCTCTCTCCAATGAGAGAGCAGTACTATGAATTGGTGCAATTTTACCTTTCAGAAGTACCAGACTTGAAGACTGCCATCTTTCAGGGCTTTAGACCAGTACTAAACAAAAATGAAGGAATGAAAGTTATTTTCTTCATACCCTTCATGAAAGTTGGGCATTCCGGATGAAGTGATTTTGAAGCGTAGTCACTGCTGTAAAATAGAAAATGCAGCAAATCAATTTGCACACTGCAAGCTCCCACGAATGGGAATGTGGTAATGCATAGCTACTCTGCTTGTTTATGATGTGAATGGATATGCTAACCAAGGCACCAAAGGTAGTTCCCATGCTCTACTTTGAAATTGGACCATGGGGACTGAAATCAACAGACCATCCATCAGCAAGGAAACAGAAATGTGAGTGTGTAAAGTAGGATACCATGGCACTGGTGATATGCCAGGCTAGCTGTGCAATCCTCAGCCCAATTTTACAAGCGCTGGACAATTCATCAGATAGATTATTTGCCAGTAGGGGCTTTGTGCTTACATTTATCTAATATAATGTGCAGCCCAATAAATTTAACTCGGTGGCCAGCTGCTCAGTAAAATGGCATGGGGTTCCCCTTCCAGTGCCTCCTGTGTAACTCAGAGGACTCCCTGACAGCTTTGCTCCCCAAGCCCATCCTCCTCACAACCTCATCCAACAGATCCGTACCTATCCTCTCTGAGGTAGAGCAGCCTGGACATGAAAGTGTCGCAGACTTACATCAAAGCCCAGGCCCATTGCTGAGCTCCACCTCCTGTGTTACTTACAGCATGAGCAATGGTCATTGCTGCTGCCATCCTTGGCTTGGCCAAACAGGTGGTCCACGTGGTCAGACATATGCCCAAATTTGGAGGGAAGTTCTGCCTCATACCAATCAAAGAGCTACTGCCGAATAAATTAAAGCAGGTGAGCTGCTAACTAAATATAATCAGGCCCACCCCAAAATGTACCTAGCTGTGGGGAGTCCACTATTTGTACAAAATCCATGCCCACGAGTTCTATTATGGCCACATAAGGGAGCAGACAGAGCTCACTTAACAATCTCTTCCAACAGAGAGACAACTTTCCTTCAATGCTCCACTTCAGGTTCAGCATTGAGCTATGTCCTTAAATTCCTGAAGCAGAACTTAGGCCCAGAACCTTATGATTCGGAATCTGGTTGCTACTAACTAACAAACTAACACACACGGGTGAAGCATGTGGTGGCTTCGCGATTATGTCCAACAACATTTTCAATGATAAACAGCTTACTCTATAAATGGTTGGTTATTGCCTTTAATTTTACAGCAGTAGATATTTCTCTTTTGATTTCTGTGTGGCATTCAATAATTTTCAGGGATTAATACAGAGGGAAGCATCCGTCAGGAAATTTATAAGTAAAACGCAAATGAAATGTTTGGGATAATAGTACAATCTAGCTATATACGGATTTACCTTTCCACTCTTCAAATGTAGCTTTATTATTCATAGTAAACAATGTTTTTCTTTCACAAATGATTTTTCCTTACAAAATAATGTCTTAGAGATGCTGTACTTTTGATCAACATTGATTGTTTCATGCTCAAATAAATTCCATTGTAAAAGAAAATTTTGTGAATGCAAACTGCAAAAACACTGAGCTATTATGAGCTTGCTTCGTTAAGCAATGAAATTGTTTGGGACAACAATTTCAATGAAAAATTATTTGTGCGTGTAATACAGGATGTACCATTTGCTACTAATGTCAAAATTTAATCTTGATTTATCATTAGTAAGATTGTCAGCTCTTTTCCTGTCACTCTCATGCACTTTTGTATTGCAGGCACTTTTGCCACTCTCCTATGCTTATATCTTTTGACACAGAATTGTGCTAGTCTTTGTGTAAACGGGCTGTAATGTGGTGTTCAACTTTTGTCTCATCTGGGCCCCTGTAAGATGATACCCCATGATAAATTCTCATGGCATCACCATCAAACCGTATCTGTGCTGCAGTGCATTTCTTCAGATCTCACAAAGATCAGACCAGAGTATGTTAAAATGTGCATCTGCTAGATGAGACAGTGGTAGATTAGATTCCCTACAGTGTGGAAACAGGCCCTTCAGTCCAACAGGTCCACACCGCCCCTTGAAGCATTCCATCCAGACCCATTCCCACATAACCCACAAACCCCTGAGCAGTACGGGCAATTTAGCATGACCAATCCACCGAGCCTGCACATCTTTGCACTGTGGGAGGAAACCAGAGCACAGTGAGACAGTTTGTGAAATAGTAAGACAGAAGCCAAGTATAATATAGAAGTGGATATTTTTGTACATTGTCAGCTTTGCACAAACTTATTTATCATTTTTCCCACATTTTCTTCTATGCTTTTATACATATTTTATACATATGCATATATTTTATACATATCATGAAATATAAGGGATCTAGCAATGATCTATATGGTACACTACAACACAGCGTACCTGTCATACAAACAGCTTTCCACCACCACTCTCTATCTCCTATCACTAAGGCAATTTTGGATCCATCTTGCCAAGTTTCTTGCATCACATGTGCTTTTACTTTCTTTACCTGTCTCCCATGTGAGATCTTGTCAAAGATTTTGCTGAAATCCATATAAATTGCACTACCCTCATCGACATAATTATCTGCCTCCTCAGGAAATGCAATAAAATTTGTTAGGCATAACCTCCTTCAGGGAAAGTTAGACTAACAATCCCTGATCAAACCTTGCCCCTCTAAGTGAAGATTAATTCACTCCTGTAAAAACTAATAGTTTCCCAAACACTGATGTGAGATTTACTAGTCTGTAATTCTCTGATTTATCTTTACTACCCTTCCTGAAAAGTGAAACCACATTAACTGCCCTCCAGTCCTCTGGCACCTTCCCTGTGGCCAGAGAGGAGTTAAAAATGTGAGCGAGAGCCCTATAATTTTCTCACTCACCTCCCGCAGAGGCCTAATATACAATTCATCTAGACCTGGAGATTTTTCCACTATTAAGCTCACCAAAATCTCCAAAACCTCCTCATTCCACAAATCAAATATTTAAGAAACGTCTTACTTTTTCTTCTGAATTCTGTACCTACATTCTCCCTTCTTCAAAGTTAAGGCAGAATTTAAATATTTATTTAAAACCCTCCCAAAGCCATTTGACTCCATGCACAATTGCTTCCTTTGTCCGTAATGGACCCTACTCATTCCCTGATTCTTCTTTTATATGCATAGAGTATCTTGCGGTTCTCCCCTAATCTTACCCATCGGTTCTTTTTCATGACATCTCTGCTCTCCTAATTACTTTTATTTAGTTCCCCCTGCACTTTCAATATTTCATTTGGGTCTCCTTTGATTTGCTGCATTTGTGCCAATTAAATGCCTGTCTTTTCCTTCGTAATTGATCCTGAATATTCATAGAAATCCAGGGTTTTCTGGGTTTGTTGCTCCTATGTTTCACCCTCAAGGGAATATGTTGGCTTATACTCTCACCAATGCCATTTGAATACTGTGCACTGTCCTGTTGGAGATTTATCCAGAAGTACTTGTTCCCATTCTACTTTGTCCAGATCCCTACCCTATTATAATAAAATCTGCTATCTCCCTATCCAAAACTCTTTTTGAAGGCCAACCCTGCCCATTTCCATAACAAATTTAAAACATATGGTGTTATGTTTACTACCACTAAAGTGCTCTCCCAAAGTTACCTTGAATATTTGTCTACTTTGCTCCCCAGAATTAAGTCCAAATCTTCAGTGTCCCTTGTTGGAACTTCTACATGTAGATATAAAAATCTCTTCTGAATAGATTTCAAGATATCTGACCCCTCTAAACCTTTCACACTATGATAATCCCAAATAATATTTGAGAAGTTGAACTGCACCAATATAATTACTCGTTTTTTTGCACACCACTGCAAATATCTACATATATGCTCCTGTATTGCTCTCTGACTGGCGATGTATATAACACTCCCATCAGTGTGCCTTTCACTTTTTTAGTTCTAAACTCTAATCACAAAAGCTCACCTGAAGACCCTTCCAAGATATTGTTGCTCTTTCATGCAGTAGCTAACTCCTTAATTAATAACTCAATACCACCTTCTCTTTTATGTCCTCTTCTGTCATGCCTGAATATCCTGTACCTGGGAATGCTGAGTTCCCAGCCCTGACCCTCATTCAACCACACTTCTGAATGGCAACAGCATTGCAAATTCACAGCTCAATCCACCCCCTTAACTTATCTTTCTTAGCTATAACACACCAAATATTAAACTATAATGGTTTAATAGAGGCCATCCAGCCTTGCCTCACTCCCTTGAAACTTAACATGGCTGAACTCTCTCTGCCTTGGTTCTTTTTCTAAAGTACTAAAGCGCTGTGTTCCCTTCCCTTGCCTTCCAAAGAGAGAGGTTGGAGATTACTTGAATTTTCAAGTTGATTTGACAGGCAAGTTTTCTACTACTCCACTGAAACCCTCTCCCCTTCCTCACCTCACCCACCTTTGAAGTTCATGTCCTGCCTAAGAAAATGTCTTCCAATATGTCCTCATTCTTTTACCAGCAAGCTTAAATAGATGATGCCTTGTCCCTGTTTTATCACTTCCATTGTCAGCCTATTAAAATTCTTTATAATTTCAAAAGCTTCAATTGATCATTCCTTAGCCTTCATGTTCCAGTAGAATTTTGCTACTTTAAAAAGATTCTATCCTCATACCCTGGCAAACATATGCTGAATGACGTTATCTTCTTGAGCAAGAGAGTCATACAGCCTGGAAATAGACACTTCAGTCAACTTATCCATACTAAGAGATTCCTGTATATTGGATATTAATTTCCATGAGCTGTTTGAGCCAACATTTGATCAATTAGGAATAGTAGTGTTTTCATTATTCGTACTGTTTCCAGGTATCCGTGAATTCCTTCAAAGATTTAGCAAAATTTAAATGGCTTATTAAATGATCACCAACAAATAATAAAAGAGGTTTGGTCAAAAATGTTATTTGAATATTTTTTGATCAGGATGATAAGAGTTTACTTCACAAAATCAGTATTATCTCACATTCCGTCATGTGTGACAAACTCTTTGATCTTTGAGGCCATTTAAATCTGTGTTGATGTTAACTTTACAGACTTTATTGAACAGCAGTAAAAACACTTTCTCTAAGAGAGAGAAGAGCAATCTGGAAGAACAATGAAACATAACAACGGCTATATTTGAGTCAATGGTACAAAGTAATGATTTTATTGATACAGTTCACTAATACATTGGAGCTGATATTGTTGCAAATGTAGTGTAAATGTTCACTATATAAAACATTTTCCAAGTCCTAGCTTTTGACTTCGTTTTCTGACTTGCATAAGTATGGTACAAAACATAAAACCCGAGAGGTATTTTCACACTCTGCATAAATTCAGGGCCTTTGTAATCCCTAGTATGCCTTTTCAGAAGGACTCGACAGAAGATTTCCTGTCTTTTCACCCTTCAAATCCGGAACTTCAAAGAAATAAATCTCTCCATAGATCAATGAGTGTTTGTAACAGAAGTATCCATGGTCCTCACGCAAGTCCCCCTGGTCTGTCTCTTTGTCCTTGCTCTGCTGTATAACCTGTGCCATTCATCTCTGTCAGCCAGTGAATCTCAGTCCCTGCACTCAGGAGACATTTGCTGCATCACCCTTCTCAAACTAAACAACTGCTTTGCACATTATTGACTGATCTGAGGTGTAATACACTCGGCCTTCAACAAGGTCAAAGAGATCATTAAGACATAGGTATACAGTGAGAATTTTAAGGTATAACCTTATCCCTTTATCTAATTTGTAGTGGCCTCAATTCTGGATACAAAGTTGTGCTTTTTCAATGAAAAAATTGAAGGAGCCACTCTTGATTACAAAGACCAATGATATTTTGAAAAATTAATGAGAAAAACAAAACAATAATTTTTGGAAATCTGATGCTGAAATACTGGCAATTGGTGACTATGAGTCAAGAAGGGCAAGAAGGGTTAAAGTTTCCATTCACTGTCCTTTGACTGATCTTAAAACTAGACATCAAGAACTTACTTTGTTGTTCAATTGCAATTCACCTGCTTAGTATAACTAATGTTTTCAATTTTTATTTTCAACCTTGTAGTTTTAATTGAAAGCTTTTACTTTCACTGTCAATTAAGTCAGTTATTTATTGAACTGATTTATACATTAACCAGAGTTTCTATGTTTTTGAGCTTTTCAGTAAATATTCAATTCAAATTCAGTATCATTGATCACTCTTATAAAAAGCCTTTATATTACCTACAATCTGGAATGTTCCCTTATTTGCCCTCAAACTGGATAATTGATGGTGAGTTCTAGGGATTAAATGGGGAACCACTACTGCTGACTTGATGGCTTGATTATGAATTCAAATGAGAGTTAGTATATAAACAAATAGGCAGTTTACTCAAATAAAACTAACAAATTAATATTCAGTGTTAAACAGTATATTTAACAATAATTGAAATCTTAGTGATTCTTAACCTTAATTAATATTTTAAGGAAAAGAAAATCTCTGAACTGTCCTTCAATATAATTAACTGGCTGGAAACGAGTGCTCACCTGTCTAAGTTACAAGGTTATATTTAAGGTAACATTTAAGAAATGTGTTGAAAATTAGGAATCAATGTTCCGAAAAACATGAGAACAATCTGTTTTCACTGGCAGAAGGCTCAGTAACTAGTGGGTCTAGAAATCTAGGACATTAGCATATATTCTGAGGCTACATTTCAGTGCAGTACCATGGGGAATGCCGATTTGTTGACTTTGTCATCATTTGGCCAGATCAGGTGGATATAAAAGATTTTGTGGCACTATTTGAAGAAGAGAGCAAGAGTTCATTTAAAAGGTATCTGAGTGATGTAGCCTATGTGGAATGTGTAGCAGAATCAGGTGACAAGTACAGCAAGTCCCATCTTGACATCAAAATCATCTTGCTCCATGGTTTAGGCTTTTCACAATCAACGAGGCATGATCCTCACTGGAGACTAGTGGGTGATTAACATTTGTTTAATGACTTGTTAACACAACTTGCCTTGTTATTACTGCACTCTTACCAAACTTGCCAAATAAGCCTAACATTACGAAAACTCAAGGAGATAACTAGATTATGTACCTGGCAGATTTAGATTGCCAATTACTGTGAACCACCTCCATATTGCCTGCAACCAAACCATAATGCAAGGCAAGATAAAAAAAAACACCTGACAGACTCAGTTCTGCTCCATAGACATTGGCATTCAACATCTGTTTGTTCATCACAACCGTCTAGATGCTTCGCTGACATTGTCACCTGGAAGCTCATACTGCATTCTGGGATGAATCAGCAACTTGTATTGAAAGTCTGCAGCAGGGACACATTGCACAAGGAACAGGCATCCAGCTGGCACACTGGAATAGGCTGCAACTCAGAGATGCTTGCTTGCTCATTGAGCACTGATCGGCTGGCTTACAACATCCACACTGTGTCTTGCCTTGCCATGCCATGCTATGTTGTGCCAATTAGTGCATTCACTCAACCAGACAGTTTGTCTTCCTGCCAAGCAGTCCTCAATCTAAGGGATACATATCTTGTTGGACAGCACCGTGTTATGTCAATTACATACCTGCTCCATGTGCCAGAAGCTTACATGACAAAGACACAGCATATGCATGCAGCAGGCAGCCAAGTATCTAACTCTTAAGAATTATTAATATTAACTCTTAAGAATATTAATATTAATAAGATTAAGAATCTGGTCTTCACCCAGAGAGTTGTGAGCACAAGGAATAGTTTGCCAGTGGTAGTCGTGGAAGCAGAGTCATTAGTGACATTTAAGCGACTGCTGGACATGCACACGGACAGCAGTGAATTGAGGGGAGTGTAGGTTAGGTTATTTTATTTTTGGATTGGGATTATTCCACAGCACAACATTGTGAGCCAAAGACCCCGTACTGTGCTGTACTTTTCTATGTTCTATGTTCTAATATAATCATTGTGAATATCAGGCAAGGTTTCCTGGCTCAAGGACAACCTCCTGTAATAGTCTAGGGGACTGTTTTGGGGGAGATCCCAGTGGCTACCCTCAGAGCAGGTTCTGCTGGTGTAGTCTCATCTCAGGGAAGAGAACAGATCTGCTGTGCACCACCCCAACCACCACGACCTCCAGGTTTGTGAATAGCAGTGGCAACTTCCCCTTCTCTGACATCTTGTGGACACATCATTCAACAAATAGGGCAGATTTGGTTGACAGTCCTTATGTTGATGCACTGCAACATTTTAATAATGGCATGGATGCAAGGAACGCTGATCTTTGGGCAGATGACCGTGGGAACGGCACATGGTAAGATGGCATGGAAACCAGACATGAGTGAAGCCATAGGGATAGGGTGGCCAGTTCATGAGGTGGGCTTGGTGAGATCTGGTGAAAGATGGAGACAAACCGTCCAAAAATCTCAATGCAAATATACTTTGAAAAAAAAAGTAAGGCTCAGAATGTTGGGAAAAGATAAACTGCTTACTCATTTGCAGTTTTTTCATACACAACTCTCTGCAAATGGGTTGCTACATTTGGCTATATAGAATCAAGGCAATTTTAACCCTCGGCAAGTGGATCAGTTGTGAATTTGTTTGATTCATTCTTGCTTAAGGCTATTTGGGAATAGACAATAAATGTTGGCAGTGTCGGCAATGCTTATATCCCAAGAATGAGAAAAGAATATTGGCAAGTTACTCGCTTTCAAAGCAAATCCATTATTTGAGGCCCTATGATGTGCCCAGAGGCTATCATAAGACACCATTTGAATACAAGTACTTTTTAGGTATCAGTTCAGGCTGTAACAAGTTGTTTATAACTTTTTACAGGAACACACTTTATGACACCTGCACTGCAGAATAGCTGCTGATATAAAAAAACAGCCTGAGGGAAGTCAATGTTGGAGACATCAATGGGCATTCACTTTAAGTTTTTGCACGACAGTCTTCTGTTTGCCAATTCCGTGTGCCAGCAATGGATTAAGAGAGCAGGTAGTGAAATAACACAGCACAAAGTGTTTCATTACTAAATACTACAATTGTATTTCCAAGAAATGATTTTATTTTCAGTTATTTCGCTGTACAAGTATAATTATCTTTCTTCTATCTGAAATGTGCAGTAATTTACAGTAATTTCAAGGCTAATGTTTCCTGCAAGTACAGCATTGTAATGACAAAGCAGCAGCAGCAACCTTATTCAGTTACGGGATCTATAAAATGCTTTTTCAATCAAAAGAATTTTTCAACTGAAAACATAGGAGTATTATAAATCCGGCATGTCAAGGTTGCCCATGATTTGTAATAAAGAGCTTCACATTTGAGTAATCTGGTTAGTTTCACTTGTGGAGATATTGCGCATATGTCATGGCAATCTAAGTTCTAGTGGCCTTTTACTGTTTTGCCTGTGTGTTGTGGAGAATCCTACGCTCTCATGTTAGCAGCACTGAATGAGCAAATGAAGCAGACCATAAAGTAACTGTCAAGATAAAACCAACAGACCAGTGATTTTGGGAAGCATTCTAATGAAATCAGAACATATAACTTTGTTCTGTCACTTTTACTTTTGATCTTTGCCTTAAGCCTAACAGATTTTGAGCATGTTACCCTGCAGGGAAGGAGTTGGGAGGTAAGCCTGATAGCTTTTGACTTTCAAGGGATATTTCCAGAGACGGGAATGACACACACGCACATGCGCGCGCGCGCATACACACACACACATGCACACACACACACCTATTCATGCACTTACTACTCACTCTCACACTGTCACATTCTCTTACATACTCACTCTCACTCTCTCACACAACCTCACTCAGACACACACATTGTGGGGAGACATCAGATAAATTGAGGATGCACCTAGTGATTTTTCTGGTAAAAGACCTTCCTCTCTAGCCTCTTCCTGGAATGCAGAAGAGACAGTCTGTTGCAGTGATTGTCATGAGTTCAGCCAAGTGGACCTCATAGAATATGAGCTCCTGGGTTGGGGCTGTTAACCTCATCCAGTCAGGGAGCCCTGGCTAACAGGTATAAACAGGAGTGTCTGTTCACTCTGAGAGATGGCTCTCTGACTCTAAGAAAGACAGACCAATGTCAAGTACTATGTACATATAAAGAAAGGGGGGCTTGGTGACAGGATACCAGCCTCTGTGGAGTTATTTCGGTGGCGACGAGAGAAAAGCACATTCTTATTGCTTGCAACAGTCATCTTTCAGTGGGGGTAAGCATTTCTGGCATCATGCAATTATTTGGAAAGCTTGACTCATTTGCACCTGCTGTCAAAGACTGGGCCCCATGTGTGGAAAGAATGCATTATTTTTTCCTGGCAAAATGACATTGAGGCAGACGAAAAGCATTGAGTAGTTCTCTTGACAGCTCGTAAACCCACAGCGTTTTTGGTTTTTAGGGCCGTGACTTTCTTTGAGGCACCTTTTAAGAGTTGATGGATTTAGTTATGAAGATTATGAACTCAAATCTACTCTAATTCTGAGATGCTATCAATTTATTTGGCCGCAAAAGTTCTATAACACAACATCCTCATTTGTTCTAATATCTCCCTTTGTGGTAAGGTATCAAACTTTGTTTGGTGACTGTTTGTGTGGAGTACCTTGAAAAAGTTAATGAAGTTAGAATACTAAATAAAAAAGTATTTTTCCTGCTTCAGACAGTGTAAAAGTTATATAAAATACAGAATTTGTAAAGTGCAATCAGGAGAACTCTTTAGCCAGAATGTTAGCAAGCTCTACAACAAAAGGCGAATAGCAGCAATTCTTTATTACTATGAACGAACAACAGTTAGGCAAAAGGAGTAATAGTGGTCGATCTCTTTTCTAGCAGTAATTATAATTCAGGATATTCAGGGAAAAATGATAGAATAGGTGTAAAGGCTCTAAATTGGGGCAATGTCATTTTTAGTGGACTGAGAACTGAATTCGCAAAAATGGACTGGAAACAATTACTTCAAGAGAATTCAGTGCTATGCTGAAGAAAGACATTCAAAAAGGACATTCCAACTGGTAGGATAAATACAGTTCTGGTTGCAGCGGCAGCGCAAGCGGGACTTGGAGCAGGGGCCTGTCAGGAAGCCGGTGAGCCACTGTTTTTGAATCTTTAAAAAGCTTCCCTCGTGAATAGGCGGAGGTCGCTGAGCAGGAGCCGACACGGGACTGGTGAGTGAGTGAGGTAATATATTTGTGTGGTTGTGTGCAGGGATCCCCTGTGGCCATTCCCCTCAACAATAAGTACACCGTTTTGGACACTGTTGGGGGGGACGACTTACCAGGGGAAAGCAGTGGGGCACAGGTCTCTGGCACAGAGTCTGCCCCTGCTGCTCAGAAGGGAAGGGGGAAGAGGAGCAGAGCATTAGTCATTGGGGACTCCATAGTTAGGGGAACAGATAGGAGGTTCTGTGGGGACGAGAGAGACTCACAGTTGGTGTGTTGCCTCCCAGGTGCCAGGGTGCGTGATGTCTCTGATCGTGTTTTTGGGATCCTTAAGGGGGAGAGGGACCAGCCCCAAGCCGTGGTCCACATTGGCACCAACGACATAGGTAGGAAGAGAGATGGGGATTTAAGGCAGAAATTCAGGGAGCTAGGATGGAAGCTGAGAGCTAGGATGAACAGAGTTGTCTCTGGTTTGTTGCCCGTGCCACGTGCTAGTGAGGTGAAGAATAGGGAGAGAGAGGAGTTGAACACGTGGCTATAGGAATAGTGCAGGAGGGACGGTTTTGGATTCTTGGATAATTGGGGCTCTTTCTGGGGTAGGTGGGGCCTCTACAAGCAAGATAGTCTTCACCTGAACCAGAGGGGTACTGATATCCTGGGGGGGACATTTGCTAGGGCTATTCGGGTGGGTTTAAACTAATTCAGCAGGGGGATGGGCACCAAAATTGTAGTTCGACTATAGAAAAGGTTGAGAGTAGGGTGGTCCGAAATAATGTTTCAGAGAAGCAAGATGGCACCGGCAAGCAAGAAGTTGGTTTGAAGTGTGTCTACTTCAATGCCAGGAGCGTCCGGCATAACGTGGGTGAAATTGCAGCATGGGTTAGTACCTGGGACTTCGATGTTGTGGCCATTTCGGAGACATGGATAGAGCAGGGGCATGAATGGTTGTTGCAGGTTCCGGGATTTAGATGTTTCAGTAAGAACAGAGACGATGGTAAAAGGGGCGGAGGTGTGGCATTGTTGGTCAAGGACAGTATTACAGTTGCAGAAAGGATGTTTGGGGACTCGTCAACTGAGGTAGTATGGGCTGAGGTTAGAAACAGGAAAGGAGAGGTCACCCTGTTGGGAGTTTTCTATAGGACTCTGAGTAGTTCCAGAGATGTAGAGGAAAGGATAGCAAAGATGATTCTTGATAGGAGTGAGAGAGACAGGGTAGTGTCATGGGGGACTTCAACTTTCCAAATATTGACTGGGGACACTATAGTTTGAGTACTATAGATGGGTCAGTTTTTGTCCAGAGTGTGCAGGAGGGCTTCCTGACACAGTATGTAGATAGGCCAACAAGGGGCGAAGCCACATTAGATTTGGTACTGGGTAATGAGCCCGGCCAGGTGTTAGATTTGGAAGTAGGTGAGCACTTTGGTGATAGCGATCACAATTCTGTTATATATACTTTAGTGATGGAAAGGGATAGGTGTATACCACTGGGCAAGAGTTACAGCTGGGGGAAAGGCAATTACGATGAGATTAGGCAAGATTTAGGGAGCATAGGATGGGGAAGGAAACTGCAGGGGATGAGCACATTAGAAATGTGGAGCTTGTTCAAGGAAAACCTCCTGTGTGTCCTAGATAAGTATGTACCTGTCAGGCAGGGAGGAAGCTGTAGAGCGCGTGAGCCGTGGTTTACAAAGGAGGTGGAATCTCTGGTCAAGAGGAAGAAGAAGGCTTATGGTAGGGTGAGATGTGAAGGCTCAGTTAGGGCACTTGAGGGCTACGAGGTAGCCCGGAAAGACCTAAAGAGAGAGCTCAGAAGAGCCAGGAGGAGACATGAGAAGTTGTTGGCGGATAGGATTAGGGGAAACCCTAAGGCTTTCTGTAGGTATTTGAGGAATAAAAGAATGACGAAAGTAAGATTAGGCCCAATCAAGGATAGTAGTGGGAAGTTGTGTGTGGAGTCAGATGAGATAGCTGAAGCACTAAATGAATATTTTTCAACAGTAATTCACTTTAGAAAACGACAATGTTGTGGAGGAGAATACTGAGATACAGGCTACTAGACGAGGTGGGATTGAGGTTCACAAGGAAGAGGTATTAGAAATCCTTCAGAGGGTGAAGCTAGATAAGTCCCTTGGGCCAGGTGGGATTTATCCTCGGATCCTCTGGGAGGCTAGGGAGGAGATTGCCGAGCCTTTGGCATTGATCTTTAACTCGTCATTGTCTACAGGAATAGTGCCTGATGATTGGAGCATAGCAAATGTGGTTCCCCTGTTCAAGAAGGGGAGTAGAGACAACCCTGGTAATTATAGACCAGTGAGCCTTACCTCAGTTGTTGGTAAAGTGTTGGAAAAGGTTATAAGGGATAGGATTTATAATCATCTAGAAAAGAATAAATTGATTAGGGATAGTCAGCACGGTTTTGTGAAGGGAAGGTTGTGCCTCACAAACCTTATTGAGTTCTTTGAGAAGGTGACCAGACAGGTAGATGAGAGTAGATAATAAAATGTGAGGCTGGATGAACACAGCAGGCCAAGCAGCATCTCAGGAGTTTCCAAGATAATAAAATGTGAGGCTGGATGAACACAGCAGGCCAAGCAGCATCTCAGGACCTCAGTATCTCCAGCATCTGCAGTTCCCATTATCTCAGGTAGATGAGAGTAAACCGGTTGATGTGGTGTATATGGATTTCAGCAAGGCGTTCGATAAGGTTCCCCACAATAGGCTATTGTACAAAACGCGGAGGAATGGAATTGTGGGAGATATAGCAGTTTGGATCGGAAATTGGCTTGCTGAAAGAAAACGGGTGGTAGTTGATGGGAAATGTTCATCCTGGAGACCAGTTACTAGTGGTGTACCACAAGGGTCGGTGTTGGGTCCACTGCTGTTTGTCATTTTTATAAATGACCTGGATGAGGGCGTAGAAGGATGGGTCAGTAAATTTGAAGACGACACTAAGGTCGGTGGAATTGTGGATAGCGACGAAGGATGCTGTAGGTTGCAGACAGACATAGATAAGCTGCAAAGCTGGGCTGAGAGGTGGCAAATGGAAATTAGTGCAGACAAGTGTGAGGTGATGCAGTTTGGAAGGAGTAACCGGAAGGCAAAGTACAGGGCTAATGGTAAGATTCTTAGTAGTGTAGATGAGCAGAGAGATCTCGGTGTCCATGTACACAGATCCTTGAAAGTTGCCACCCAGGTTGACAGGGCTGTTAAGAAGGCGTACAGTGTTTTAGCTTTTATTAATAGAGGGATCGAGTTCTGGAACCAAGTGGTTATGGTGAAGCTGTACAAAACTCTGGTGCGGCCACACTTGGAGTATTGTGTACAGTTCTGGTCACCGCATTATAAGAAGGATGTGGAAGCTTTGGAAAAGGTGCAGAGGACATTTACTAGGATGATGCCTGGTATGGAGGGAAGGTCTTACAAGGAAAGGCTGAGGGACTTGAGGCTGTTTTCATTAGAGAGAAGAAGATTGAGAGGTGACTTAATTGAAACATATAAAATAATCAGAGGGTTAGATAGGGTCGATAGGGAGAGCCTTTTTCCTAGGATGGTGACAGCGAGCACGAGGGGACATAGCTTTAAATTGAGGGGTGAAAGATATAGGACAGATGTCAGAAGTAGTTTCTTTACTCAGAGAGTAGTAAGGGAATGGAACGCTTCGCCTGCACCGGTAGTAGATTCGCCAACTTTAGGTACATTTAAGTCGTCATTGGACAAGCATATGGACGTACATGGAATAGTGTAGGCTAGATGGGCTTGAGATCAGTATGCCAGGTCGGCACAACATCGAGGGCCGAAGGGCCTGTACTGTGCTGTAATATTCTATTTCTATTTCTATTTCTATTCTCACAAAAGACAAGATAGGACAGTTAAATCTAGAATCCTGTACTGGGGAGATGTGTAGGGGGTGAGATGAGGCAGAAAAAATGCTCATGTCAAAAATTGAGAGCTTAATACACCAGAACATAAGAACTAAAAGCTGGAGGCAATTCAGCCTGGTCCACCATTTAATCATGACCAATCTCAGCTTGCTCCAACTTTCCTGCCCACTCTCCATAACTCATTACTAAGAACCCATTACTAATGAAAAATCTCTGTTCCTCCTTAAATTTTCTTCATGCCCCAGAATGCAGCACATTTTGGATTTTGACGTCCATAGATTCACAAGTCTTGAAGGGTACAGAAAGCCGGGGAGTGAAAATAGAAAGAAAGCAGAGAGGGCATGACAAAATACTAGCAAACAGAATCAACACAAAGATATTTTTTCAATGCATAATGAACAAGAGATTAAGTAATAAATATTATGGACCATTATAAGCACAAAAAAGCAGCCTATGTGTAGATGCCAAAGATGTGGGTAAGGTTCTTTTTTGCTGTCTTCACAAAAGTAAGGTGCAATGTTAGTTAATCATTTACCTGTGTTAGTTAATGAGGAAGACTATGCTATTATCAGAGAGGACAAACATAGTAAGAGACAAAATATTAAAGACAACAACAACAACAGGAACAAAAACAAAGTTCCTGGTGAAGCTCAGCAGGTCTGGCAGCATCTGTGAAGGTAAAAAACAGAGTTAATGTTTCAGGTTCAGTGACCCTTCCTCCGAACTTGATTCATTGCTGCTCCACACTGCCTGAAATTTCTTATATTTCAGTCAAGCTATTGCCTTTGGGTGGGGCTATAAAGGACAATTTCCACTAATTTGCAACCATCATTATTATATTTCAAACTCTCTGCTTGTTCTATTTTAAAGTATAAAAGTGGAGAAGTTTTGCTAAAACTATACAAGACTCTAATCAGACCACAAGTGAATACTGTAAACAGTTTCGGACTCTTATCTCAGGAAAGATAAATTGGCCTTGGAAACAGTCTAGAGAAGGTTCACTAGATTGAGATCAGGAATGGTGGGAATGTCATATGAGGAGGCGTTGAGTCATTTGGATCTGGACTCATTGGAACATGGAAAAGTGAGACGTGACCTTATTGAAACATACAAGATTTTTAACGGACTTATCAGGGTAGATGTAGAGAGGCTATTTCTCCTTGTGAGAAAGCCTAGGGCCAGAAAGCATAATCTGATGTGGATCACTCCTTTCTTACTACATATGTCTTTAACTGGTTTGTAAGTGAATTTCAGTCTGCAATCAGAGACTATCTATCCTGGGCTATAAACAAAAAAATGAAAGTAGTAGTCACCATATCCACAATGGTTGAACTTTTTGTGCTGCTGAGTCATTAAACAATAAGAAATTTGAAAAAGTAATCATCACAACAACTTAATGTTTTCCATTCCGTTTGAATAATTCTGTTGGTACTTTTATCCAAGGAGAGGATGGAACCTCATGTGGATTAGAAACTTCATGCGCTGCTGGAGTTGGTTAGTTTGGCATGCCTCACATGGATTCACAAGCCATTGAATATCCTGATTTGTCCATGACCTATGAACTGATTCAAATTCTATTACACAATGTTATGTTGTTGTAACGAGTTACTCCACATGTTAACCATTTTAAGCTTTCAAAACCTATGTGTCCCTGATGTAACTTGGACATGATTTTTTGATGTAATGTGTTTGGTGTTAGAACTTGTTCATCCTTGGAAATAACAAGTCATGCTGTAGAAAGTTCATCTCTACATGGCCAAACTGAACAAATGTTCTCAGGTACTTCCTTAATACTGTCAGGCCAAGCCTAGATGTAACACACATAGTTGCTCATCTTCAGCAGTTGACAATTGAAATTGTTCATACTGATCGGGCCAAAGTGGTACAGATCAGCCTTAAGAAAATCTGTTTTATGGTCTAGAACATCATCATGGAAATCAAGAAGAATATTTTGGTCTCTGTAGAGTTTGAGTAATCTGATGAGTGTACCAGATATCATCATTTTGATACCTAGTTTATATTTCACTTCAATGCCATATGTTTGCACATGAACAAATAAACACTGCAAGTGTGGCGATGGTCTAGTTAGCATTTACAGTAGATAATTTCTAGTTGCTTGTAGTCTGTTTCAATGATTGATTTCTTGACAGATAAATATGTCCAAAATTGCATGATGCCAAATATCACAATTAATATTTCACATTCCATATTAGATTGACTCAGGAGGTCTGGCAGCATCTGCGGACGAGAAACCAGAGTTAATGTTTCGGGTCCGGTGACGTTTCCTCAGAACTGAGGAAGGGTCACTGGACCTGAAACATTAACTTTGTTTTCTCCTCCACAGATGCTGTCAGATCTACTGAGCTTTTCCAGCAACTTTGTTTTTGTTCCTGATTTACAGCATCCACTGTTCTTTTGGTTTTTATCCATATTAGATTAGTTGGCTTCCATGGATGGCAGGTCTTTTTACCTGACAACAATTGGTTTATCATCCTACAAAAGACACACACTTTGGGCTTATTGCAATGTATTCTCTTTGGGAATTGTGGCTTTCCTTGGGTCATAGTACTGCAGTAGGCAAGAGTTTGTTGCCAGATCCTGCGTGACAAATCAAAGAGGTTTTGGTGATTGTCTTACCATGCATTTGGAACATTTTTTTACAAAATCTCAGCAGAAAATCACTGAGGAGAGGGAGTTGAAAAATCCAAAGCAAACTTGTAGATCCCTTTTATTCTGTGGGGTCAGCATTTGTTGAAAATAGTTGTTCTTGATCCTTGTAGAAAATACTCCATTGGCAGAATAAATGGATACAAGAAAATCTATCTGTTTAATATTGACCTAGCATTTTTACTGTTACATACAATGTCATTGCACTCCTGCAATTAGCAGATAAATGTTTTGATCACGCTTTGCCTTTGTGTGATCCAATACCACAAAACTGCCAGCTGTGCAAACACAGAAAGATGGATTTTCAATAATTCTATCAATGTGTTGCTGGAATAGATCTTGACTGACTAATACACATACTTTGCACCTACTTAAGAAAGAAACCTAGTTCCAGAAAATTTAGCACTTCATACTTCCAACATCTGTATTTTATGTGGACCCCTTTTAACATAAATGCTGAGGTGCCTCAAACTTGATATACTCTTGTGGCATCATCCTTCTTTAAGACATGCATGATGGAACAACATCAATCTGTTTGGGTGTCCACCTCTGAATAATTTCATTTTGTTCCATCTCTTTTGGCTTTGCTCAAACCTTCTCATGAATATGGATGTTGCACATGCGGCCAATTCTTAAGATGAAACATTGCAATATTGTGTTGTTCTTAAAATTGCCAATTACATTAAATTTGTTTGGGTACAGGTGTGTGAAATTGCTGACTGATTTGGTTGTACCATACCTGGGCTGTTATACCACAGTAGGCATGGCATTAATTTCATGAATTGTGACCACACTGAGGTTTTTGCATATTGATAGTCCTGACATTGCTGGACTGTTGTTATCTACTCAGTAATAAACTTCATGGGAAGATTTTACCAGTGAGCACCCTTTATGGAAGCACATGTCTTTCAGTATATGTAGTAGTAATATGGTGACTATGTAATCACTGTTAATTGTTGTTAAAATCCCATCTACAACACTTATGTCCTTTAGGAAAGGAAATCTGCTGTCTCTATCTGGTCTGACCTACATGTGTGTCCAGAATGACAGCAATGTGGTTGACTATTAATTGTAGTCTGGGAAATTATTGATGAGCAATAAATGCTGGCCTAGCTTACATCTCATAATATTTTTTCAGAATATGTTGGCACTAGCTCCAGTGTTGTTTGTAGCTTTTAAGGTATGTTATCATGCTTTTTCAAGGCAAATAATAATGTTTGCATAAACTTCTTCTCATCTTATACCATCAACATAGTGAATGAACTGAACAACCTGGCAACCTTGTTCATCTTTTGAGATCTGTCTTTCATGTGGTTGACTTTGAATCTCATGGCTGTGTTTGCATCTGTGCACCTTCATGATATTTTCCTTGCTGATTGCATTGCCTTGAGCTGGCATGTTGATTACCAGTGTTTTACTGACATCTTTGAAGGTAATTGCTGGTTTGTTTGTGGAAGCAGATTGCAATGTTTGCTTAAAAAAGAATCACGGATACTAGAAATCAGAAACAAAAACAGAAATTGCTGAAAAAAGTCAGCAGGTCTGGCAGCATCTGTGGAGGAAATTACGGGTCCAGTGATCTTTCTTCAGAACTCAATGTTTGTTGTTTGTTTTGTTTGTTTTGTTTTATCTCCTTTTACTTTTTCCCTTTTTGTTTCTGTTTCGCTTTATTTTTCTTTGTTGCTGCTCCTTTCTTGATTTAGCTCACTCACAGTTGATCCTTTAAGGCTTGTAGGAGTATATTTCTGCCTTGAGGCAAGGTTCATATGAAAGGAATGATGTTATCATGCAGCCTTCCCTCTACTTTTGCACCAATTAACACCAGAAACCGAAAAATGAACTAATCTTTTTCCGGATTACCCTCCTTAGTGCAGAAAATCAATGTTAATCGTTTTATTTCACTTATTTCCTTTCAGGAGGCCTTTGTATCTATTCTGTAAAGAACATTTGACTGTTTTTTAAATTGGAACTGCAGGCATTCAAGGTCTTTCTTTGAAAAGACTTGGATCTTCTAACTTGTAAGAATTCAGATTTTAGTCTGAAATAAAACTCCTCACTTCTAGCCAGTAAATTCCTACCTTACAAATGAGCTCACAGACCTGATGCTGCTCATTGTCTGAATTCTTTGATGTCTCAGGCTGTTGTCTAATTCATGTTCAATGCCAGCTTAAAGAATCTGTCATCAAGTTTGGAGTTTTTCTCATGGATGCCCAAAGCTGCTAACCATAATGTGCATTTACCTTAGCAGGGTGTCTTAACCTAACAAAGCAAAGTTTATGTTATACCTCATAACATAAGAAACTAAGATGTGAGTAACATACTACTGAAAGATACAATTGACTTTAATTACAGTTTACTAACATATACAAATTGCTGTGTCTGGCCTATCATTTAAGCTATTTAACTACAAGGAGTAACATGCTGCCATTGGCACCTCATGCTTAAATTGGCCGAAATGATGAAGAAGTTTAAGATATTTATTCCCTCAGACCACATGCAATGATATAATTATATCATTATGAGTGTGTCTCTTAAAGGGATACTACCACACTCACTGTGAGATCTATCTGCAATTTTACAATAGGATGTAAAGCAAAAACAGAAATTCCTGGCAAAACTCAGCAGGTAAGGCAGCATGTGTGGGAAGAAAGAAGAATTATCGTTTTGAGTCTGATGACTTATCATCAGAACGCATGCTGCCAGACCTGCTGAGTGTCCACAGCAATTTCCGGTTTTGTTTCAGGTCCGCAGCCTTGGCAGTTCTTTGTTGTATGGCAGTAGGATGTGTTGAGTTAAATTGGGGTGGGGGGAGTGCTGTTGGACAGAGGAAAGTTCGTTCAAAAAATTTAATGAGCTTACCCTCCTCCAGATATGAACTATAGAATTCTGAGTAGAGAATTATCGAGATTTACAACATAGAAGGACAGCAGTCATTCCATTGTGTCTGCAACAGCTGAAAGGCAGCACTCCTGTCAAATGGTAGAGGGTGTAAAATGAGACCAATTTCTATTCATTGCTCATAACACAACAAATCCCAGTTAATCACAACTGGTGTTGCTCCTTACCAGAAGGCTAATGCATGTTCTGCCATGATGAAATTAACAGCTCCAATTACTGTTGAGTAGCACTCAGCCACCTTACTCAGTTAATTTTGTTTTCAGTATACTCTTAGAAAGGAAACATTAACATTTTTAAGCATCCAGTTCTGCACTGACTAGCTGCAACATAGATAAATATCAGAAATGGTAATTATAGAACACTTTAGGGACACTGGGAACTTCAATACAGAGATTTGAAATCCTGGTTGCTGATTTCGCTTGCTGTTGCTTGTCATATTAAAATATTATATTAAAAAATAGTTTTAATACACTAAGCAATTATGATGTCTGGATATAATCTGAAGGCTGCTTCCCTACTAATGACAATTGGAAGTAGCTTATTGCATTGTCCTTGAAGCAATGCAAAGGATGTTGGGAGTTAAAAACATACAAAATCATAAAAGAAGGAAAGATAATGAACTCCTACCACAGATCATGTACAATCTAACCTGTCATGGACATCTTGCCTGTTTAATGACCTGAGCAAAAGGCATACATATGCACTTCCTGATCCCCAACAGTGATCTAACAGAAGTACAGAATATTCATCTATCTTCACATCTTCATTATTCAACTCTAGCTCACTATCATCCACTGACAATCTCTTATCTCCAGAATCATGAATTATTATGTTCTCTAAGGTTTCTGATAAGCATCACTATATGCCTACGCTTCCTATAATTTTGAATCAACACCCAGCCAGATTTTTATCCAGTTCTTTGAAGGCATTCACAAATTCAATATTTTATCTTAATGCTTCTAAGCACAAAAAGAGCAAGGCCGCTTCAACTACCAACCATTACTGTTTAAGAACACAACTACCCTGCCTTTGTTAGACACATGCGATACACGGTTTTTCACTTATGTTCCTGCCAAGATTGTTGATTATTTTTCTAATCTTTCTTTTTACATATCTGATGTTACTTTATCACTAAATAAAGGTAATTTATTTTTAAATTGTTTTGGCATGAGATGATCTTGATTTAACTTTCACAGAAGAGCTTCTGAAGTACTTTTCTGTGCTCCTTAACTTAAAGTAATTGCAAAATGTAACATTGTGATAATGAGAAATGTGCCCTTATGAAACTTCATAGAACAGTTGAAGTCTCTACCAGTGAAACTTTTAATTAATAACAAAGAGAATTCAAAAGCAGTTCTGCATTATATTGTTAGCTTCGATTAACATGATTGCTCTGTTCCTCAGAGAGATTTAGATCACACAAATTATTTTAAAAGTAGCAATGTACAGGGCTGCCATTCTAATGATTTGCTTGTGTTGAGCCCGTGATGAAGAAATCAATGTCTTGAGAAAAATTTCAGCCTCAACAGGGAGCCAAAGAATTACCCCCTAATCACCTCATGAAAATATGGTATCATATTCCTCATTAAGTGTGTCTTTTTTTGAAACACGAAACAAAGCTATTTTGCTACTGGGACAATATAGGCAATGATGAGTAAAAGTATGATATTAATTTTAAAATTTGCTTTTTGATATTACAGCCACTGTTTCAATATCAAGTCAATGGTGTATTCTTCCAAGTGAAGAAGTGTGCTCACAGTAGGTGTATTGTGAGAAAATGGATCCATGATTTTCTACACAAGAAATTAATGGATCGAACTCTGCACTCATAATTTCCCATTCTGTGTGTCTTGCTGGGACTATTGAATTATAACTATCACATTTTGATGATATTTTCAGACCGTATATTGTTGCAATATCCAGTGTAAGGTATTACTTTCTTTTTGATTAAATCCAAGGAAAAATAACGACTACAGAGATATGCTGTTGAGTGTGCTCAATGTTAAATTTCACTGATTACAGTTAGTTATCCTAAGAAGAGAAAGTAAAACCATGCTTGTTCCACTTGGAGAAGTGGTGTCTTGTTGACATAGGTCCAGTTTTCCCATGCACGTCCATCATAATGATCAACCTTCACCCATGCTGAGATTTTCCTTTGAGACTAAGAAAACACCCATCGTGTTGTTCATGGTACGTCACATTTTAGATCAATGAGTACTCTATGTTATGTAATGTGCAATGCATTATCTACTGCAAAGATCAGGTCTGTTTAAGGTGCCTTGCTCTTGAAGGCTGGAACATCTATTTGCTGTAAATAGTTCATTTAGATGTCAGGTAGATATTAATTGCTGGTTTGAGAAAAACTTGTTGGTTGGCATGTTCTTGTAAATTCTTAGTTCTGGGTCAAGATAGGCCTGAAGCGAAGAATTATGTTTATTTATATTTTTTATCCTTTTAACAGTGCCAAGTGTAGCAGTTGAGCTTTGAGGGACATGCCTGGTACATTTTTTTTCTGTATAGAATTATGATTTCATCAACTATTGCTGAGACAGTTCGTAACTTCCTCATAACAAAATCATTTACTAAAACATGATAGCCACAATGCCTAGATATAATTCCATGGCAAGATTTGATTTACTGTTGTCGAGTACCTAAGATATATCAGTTATCAGGTCATGTAGTGGTCTATGGAAAGGTTTCACTTAATTCTTGTTTCAAAACATGTTTTATGGCCTATGGAGATGTAATAGGGAGGTGGCAGCTTACTGAGATAATGTTCATGAGGGACCAGACCTTGAGCACTGTAGTGATTGGAACCAAGTGGATCTTGTTGACTATGAAATCCTTGATTGGGGTGGTTAACCTGGGCCAATCAGGGAGCTCTGGGCAACAGATATGAAAAGGACATTCAAAATCTCCTCCTTCAGCAACTGACTCTGAGCTGGCTGCCACAACCAATATACGGTGCACATGGAAATAAAGTGGATGAGTTAGTGATGGGAATCCAGCTCTGTGCAATTATTTCAAACCTCCTGGTTGGGCTACACCCTCCAGGTTCAGAAACTACTAGAGGCCTAAAACATTTGCCTAAAACAATTTCAACCATAAAGGCTTTTCAAACAGGAGCAATGAAATTGGCTGATAATCTTAGGATAAAGAAGAGAAAAACTCAGGCTCTCACTTAAATATCTAAACTCCTCAGAAAAAAGTTGACTCAACTCAAACACATTCACCAGCTGTACTTTAAAAGTATCAAAAGATTGCAGATGCAGGTAATAAATCTTCTAACATTTTATTCAATGTTAACTCTACTATGATGGATATTATCCTAATTTTACTTTATTTACTATTATGACTTATTTCATTGATGTAGGGCAGGAAAGTGGATATGAGGAAAGTAGGATCAGTCTTGATTCCATTGAATGGCACAGCAGGCTTCAGGGGCTGAACGGCCTACTCCTATTTCTATTTCTTATGGTCTTTATGGCCCCATGATTCTGTTGCATAAGGATTAAAGTGTCTGAAAGGGTTAGTATTGTGGATGCCTTAATCACCACTCACAATGACAATGGCATGCAGTCTAGATGGGAAAACAGCTTAGGATTTTGAAAATGTGAGACAAAAGGATGTGGTGGCATTATGTTGTTTTCATTGGACTAGCATCCAGAGGTCAAGTTTAATGATCTGGGGACATAGGTTTAAATTCCATCCCATTTGGCGAAATTTGAATTAAATTAGTTCTAGCTATTTTAATGATGACCATGACGTCATAAAACTTGTCTGATTCATTAGTGCTGTCTATGAAGTGAAAATCTTTCATATTAACCTAGACTAGCCTACATACAATTCAGACCCACAGCAATATGTGCACCTCTTGATCACCCTCTGAATTGGCTTCCAAAGCTACTCATTTCTGGGAAACCAGGGATTTTCAACAACTGATGGCTTGCCCAATGATGTCAATGTCCAATGAAAGAACAAAGAAGGCTCTCCTCATACAATAAAAGCAAAATATTGCAGATGCTGGAAATCTGAGAAAAAAAACACAGAAAATGTTGAAGAAACCCAGCAGGCCTGGCAACGTCTGTGGAGAGAGAAAAGAACAAACATTTTGAGTTCAGTATAATTGTCTTCAGAACTGACGGTGGTTGGAAAACGTGTTCTTAAAATATTTCTGTCAGAGGTGGAGGAAGTGCAAAAGGAATAGATGGTGTTAAGACCCAAAGCAAAAGATGAATGGCTTGATAGTGCAGTGACAGGTGTAAAATGGGAGTAAATGGGGGTGTGAAAACGGAAGTGGGGGAGAGCTAAATAAATAAGACACAAACAAGGCATGGCTGTGGGTGAAGAGAGAGAATGGACAACATGGAAGACAGACATTGAGACTAAAAAAATCATTCTGGTCTCTGTAGCAGTGTCTATCACGTTAGTATAACATTTGTTTGATAACATAAAAATGAACAACATCTTGATTGAGAGAGAAACTTCTTCTCATTTGGTGAGCAAGTGGTTTTCTCATATCATACTGGACCAAGTGAATCCCTACCTTAACAGAGAACACTGGCAACAAACCTAACCCATGGTGTGTGGTGGAGCAGGTAGCATCATATAACAAAATGATCAGTAATGTGGATTGCTGATAAAACATGCCAGCAATAATGGCGATCGAAAGACCTTTCAGATCCAGTGTTAAGAATTCTACTCATCCAGGCAGCCAAGCATAGGAAGAAATGAACATTCAAGAATGCACAACATTGTGGGCTGAAAGGCCTGTACTGTGCTGAACTCTTCTAAGAACCGTACAGAAGAGAAGTTTGTGGCAAGGTTGAACATGGAAACATCTACAGGCAATGGTAAAAGTATTTCAAAATGGGAAAAGATTTGATGCAGCAAGTGAGTTAGCAACTCCCTGGAGCTGGGACATTAGTCAATCCATGGCAATTATAAGCTGTGATAGATACTGGTGATCTGTAAGGAGCACTCCCAAGTTGGCTTTCAGCCAGAGAGTGGATGGACATCAGAGGCTGGATGAGTAAAGTTCAAATCCCTGGTGGGCAAGGAAAATCTGAAAAAAGATTGAGCAGAGTTACCAGCTGTAAAAGCTGGACATTAATAAAAGTACTCACAAATTGTCGCTGTCAAAGCAAGGAAGCGCAAATATGGTAACGGAAATAAATGGCTACAGACGTGATTCCAACTGAGGTTGCAGAGCTGGGGAATATTGCAAAGCCAGAATTAGGGCAATAAAGGGCCATATTTGAAGCCTTATTGGGCAAGGCCCAATGGAAGAAGAAAGTTCGGAGACTTTATTAAGGACACAGAAAAGGCGAGAGGTGCATTATTAAAACTGTAGTAAAGGCAGGAACCATTTTTTAAAGACGATAGATAGCAGGAATCATTCAGTCGTAAGATAAACAGGAAATGTTGTTAGAGTTGTATCCACAGAAAATAATCATTAAAGCAAGTACTGTTATTAAAGCCATTAGGCAATGTGATTCTTTCACTAAAGCCGTTAAAGAAAGAATCCTTAATTCGGGCAAATTATTCTGAGATTCATTTAAGGAAACAGCGAAGAAAATACGATGAGAATCATTCATTTTACCCGCAAAGGGCAGGAATTCATAATTTTGAGTGCAAACTTGTGCCATTATCCACAAAGTTAGAAGCCTTTGCTAAGGAAAACTATGTCATCACATTAGGAGACTTGACATCTTTCAGTTATAGTAAGCCTACAAGAGAATCATCAGCAATTCCAACAATAATTCTGTCTCTAATTACCTTTGACTTGAAATCACCATAGTCACATTTGTCTGCAAATGTGTAGAGATCCCAGTCGTAAGTGAAGAGGTAATCACCATCCAAAGATCTAGAATATGGTTGATAAGAAATTGTCCAGTGCAGACATTCAGGACGAAGTTGCCTAGTTTAACAGCAGAAATTCTCTCCACAAAATAGATAGATAAGGTGAAAGGTAATCCATTTGTTGCATTGGAACAGTCGCCTGTTTAATCAAGAAATACGTTATTTGCAAAGAAAATCCAAGGGATTAAAGAACCCTCAATTTTAAGGGATTTTCAGACCTTACACTGACAGGAACAGGATCAAAATCAACAGTCTTCAACCCAGTGATTTCTTAATCTTTTAAATCTTAAAAAAAAAACATATTCTTGGGGGAAACCTCCAGTCCACATGAATTCAAAAATGTGGAGATGAGGAACTGATATAAATAACTAAATAATATGAACAATAACAAAAAGTCTTCGGGAGATGTTGAATAAGATAATATGGCCTGGAAAAGTTAATAGTTAGGAGAGCCTTAAACACAATATGACAATATCATGTAAATGTGGTGAAGTAACTGCTTCAGATCTCAGATGAATAAGGCCTACCATCAAGATCCTCCTTATAGTGTTTGTGCCAATGCCTATAAAATCAGTGTGACTTATTTTCAGTTTCTAGAATGCAATAATCTGCATTTTGCTTAAGGCAAGCATTGCCTTCTCATTAGATTGGCAAGTAGCTTACCTCTATAACACTAGACCAAGTTGGCCCTGCAGATCCCGACCCTAAAAGATGGTGATGCTGATGCCAGCAAACTACTACTTGATGCTGTCTGCCCCATACTACATGGTACTCAGTAGTGAGGATTTCTCAGATAACACATTGAACAAAAGTAGGATTTATAGATTGGGAAACAACAATTTTAAACTAAATTGTGACTGTAGATCATGAGGGCACTATTAAAATATTAAGGGGGAATTTTAGGATGAACTCTTTTGCATGCAAAGAATAATCAACATGTGCAAATCAGAAGGGGTCACATACTCTGGATAAATAGTTGATATCAAGTGAATCTCTTGAAGAGTATAGTGGTGTAGGAGCATTCTTTGGAAGGAAATCAGGATGGCAAAAAGGGGATGTGAGATAACCTTGCCAAATAATGTTAAAGATAATGTAAAAAGATTATACAAGTACATTAAAAACAAGAATAACTAGAGAGAGAACAGTGCCCCTTAAATATCAATGACATTGTCAATGTGAGGAACCACAAGAGATGACAGATTCTAAATGAAGATTTTATGTCAGTTTTATTTGTGGAGAAGGAAGTGAAGGCTATAGAATTCAGGGAAATAAATATTGATGCTTGAAAACTGGCAACATTATAGAAGAGGAATTGTTGGATGTTTTAAAAAAAAACATAATGGTGGATAAATCCCTGGGACCTATTCAGGTGCATTTCAGGACATTGTGGGAAGCGAGGGAGGAAATTGCAGGACTCCTTGCAGAATCATTTCTAAAACCACAGAAGAGTTGCTAGATTACTGGAGGTGGCTAATAGACAATAGAACATAGAAAGGTACAGCACAGTACAGGCCCTTCGGCCCACGATGTTGTGCTGTGGAATAATCCTAATCCAAAAATAAAATAACCTAACCTACATTCCCCTCAATTCATTGCTGTCCATGTACATGTCCAGCAGTCGCTTAAATGTCACTAATGACTCCACTTCCACGATGACCACTGGCAAACTATTCCATGTGCTCACAACTCTCTGGGTGAAGAACCTTCCTCTGACGTCTCCTCTATACCTTCCTCCTAACACCTTAAAACTATGACCCCTTGTGGCAGTCAATCCTGCCCTGGGGAAATGTCTCTGGCTATCGACTCTATCCATGCCTCTCATTACCTTGTACACCTCGATCAGGTCATCTCTCTTCCTCCTTGTCTCCAGAGAGAAAAGCCTGAGCTCAGTCAACCTCTCCTCCTAAGACAAGCCCTCCAGTCCAGGCAGCATCCTGGTAAACCTCCTTTGCACCCTCTCCAAAGCCTCCACATCTTTCCTTTAATAAGGTGACCAGAACTGGACACAATATTCCAAGTTAACAAAGTGTGGAGCTGGGTGAACACAGCAGGCCAAGCAGCATCTCAGGAGCACAAAAGCTGACGTTTCCGGCATAGACCCTTCATCATCTCTGATTTTCAGACCTTACACTGACAGGAACAGGATCAAAATCAACAGTCTTCAACCCAGTGATTTCTTAATCTTTCAAATCTTAAAAAAAAACACATTCTTGGGGGAAACCTCCAGACCACATGAATTCAAAGATGAAGGGTCTAGGCCCGAAATGTCAGCTTTTGTGCTTCTGAGATGCTGCTTGGCCTGCTGTGTCCATCCAGCTCCACACTTTGTTATCTTGGATTCTCCAGCATCTGCAGTTCCCATTATCACTGATACAATATTCCAAGTGTGGTCTCACCAGGGTTTTGTAGAGTTGCAGCATAACCTCACGGCTCTTAAACTTGATCCCCCTGTTAATGAAAGCCAAACCACCATATGCTTTCTTCGCAACCTTAACCACTTGGGTGGCAACTTTGAGGGAGCTATGCACTTGAACAACAAGATCCTGCTGTTCCTCTACACTGCCGAGAATCCTGTCTTTAATCCTATATTCAGCATTTAAGTTCGACCTTCCAAAATGCATCACTTCGCATTTATCCAAGTTGAACTCCATATGCCGTTTCTCAGCCCAGCTCTGCATACTGTCAATGTCTCGCTGTAGCCTGCAATAGCCCTCGATACTAACAACGGCACCTCCAACCTTTGTGTCATCAGCAAACATACTAACCCACCCCTCAACCTCCTCATCCAAGTCATTTATAAAAACTACAAGGAGCAGAGGCCCAAGAACAGAGCCCTGCGGGACACCACTCAGCACTGACCTCCAGGCAGAATACTTACCATCTACAACCACTCTCTGCCTCCTGTCAGCCAACCAATTCTGAATCCAGACAGCCAAATCACCCTTTATCCCATACCTCCTGACTTTATGAATGAGCCTGCCATGGGGAACCTTATCAAATGCCTTGCTGAAGTCCATGTATACCACATCCATTCCTCGACCCTCGTCAACCTGTCTCGTGACCTCCTCAAAGAACTCACTAAGATTTGTGAGGCATGGCCTGCTTCTCACAAAGCTATGCTGACTCCCTTTAATCACGCTATGCTTTTCCAAACAGTCATAAATCCTATCCCTCAGAATTCTTTCCAAAACCTTGCTGACGACAGACATAAGATTGACTGGTCTGTAATTTCCAGGGATTTCCATATTCCCTTTCTTGAAAAGAGGAACAACATTTGCCTCCCTCCAATCTTCCAGTATGACTCCCGTGAAGAGTGAGGAAGCAAAGATCTTCGCCAGCAGCTTAGCAACCTCCTTTCTCGCTTCCCGAAGCAACCTCGGATAAATCTGGTCTGGCCCTGGGGACGTATCAACCTTAATGTTCACTAAAATTTCCAGCACATCAACTTCCTCAATCTCGATCTGTTCAAGCCTGTTTTCCTGCTCCTCAAAGTTCTCATTCACAACAAGGTCCCTTTCTTCAGTGAAAACCAAAGCAAAAAACTCATTTAGGTCTTCCCCTATCTGCTCAGACTCCATGCACACGTTCTGTATGCTATCCCTGATCGGCTCTACCTTCTCCCTGATCATTTTCTTATGTTGTGCTAATGTTGTGCCTTTATTGAAGAAAGGTTGTATGAAGAAATATGGGAGCCATAGACCTGTGAGTTTGACATCAGTGGTGGGTAAGTTGTTGGAGGGGATTAGAGAGATAGGATTTGAATGTATTTTGAGTGAAAGGACTGATTAGAGATCGTCAGAATAGCTTTGTGAGTAGGAAATTGTGTCTCAAACTGATTGAGTAGTCTGAGGACTTAACAAAGAGATTGATGAGGTCAGAGGGGTAAACATTGTCTACATGGATTTCAGGAAAGCCTTTGACAAGTTTCTGCATGGTAGGCTAATGGGATTCAGGAAGAGTCTGTTAATTGGATTCAAAATTAGCTTGACAGTAGGAGACAGAGGGTTGTTTTTCAGACTGGAGGCCAGTGACCAGCGGTGTGTCACAGGGATTGATGCTGGATCCACTTTTGTTTGTCATCGTTATGAGTGATTTGCATGAGAATTTAGTTTACGTGGTTAGTAAGTTTACAGTTTATAGCAAAATTGGTCATATAGCTGACAGTGAAGAAGGTTGTATAAGATTACAAAGTGTTCTTAATCAATTTAGCCAGAAGACTGAGGAGAAACAGACAAGAGATTAATTTGGATAAATGTGAGATATTGTATTTTGGTAAAACAAACAAGGGCAGGATGTACATAGTTAACGGTGGGGCCGTGGTTATTGTTGTCGAACAGAGAGGCCAAGTGATTCAGGTACATGGTTCTTTGAAAGTTGCATCACAGGTAGACAGGGTGGTTAAGAAGGTTTTTAGCATGCTTGCCTTCATTGATCAGCTATTGAGAACAGGAGTTGGGATGTCATATTGAGGTTGTACAAGACTTTGGTGAGGCCACTTTTGGAGTACTGTGTACAGTTCTATCGCTCTGCTATAAGAAGCATATTACTAAATTGGAGAGGGTTCAGAAAAGATTTACCGGGATGTAGTCAGGACTAGAGTGTTGGAATTATAAGGATAGGCTGGGATTGTTTTCACTGGTGCGTAAGAGGTTGAGTGATGACCTTACAGAGGTCTATAGAATCATGAGAAGCATAGATAAGGTGAATAGCCAAGCTCTTTTCTCAGGATAGGTGAGTTCAAAACTAGGGAATATATTTTTAAGGTGAGAGGAGAAATATTTAAAAGGGACTTGAGGAACAACTTTTTCATACAGAGCGTGGTTCACGTGTGGAATGAACTGCCAAAGGAAGTGCTAGATGTAGGTACAGTTTCAGCATTTAAGCACATTTGGCCAGGTACATGAATAGGAAAGGTTTAGAAGGATATTAGCCAAATGCAAGCAAGTGGAACTAGTTTCATTTGGGAAACTTGATTATCATAAATGAGTTGGACCAAAGACTGTTTCCAAGCTGCATGACTCTATGAGTTCAAGTTTAGAGCAGGGGAGATTCCCTGAATACTTGAATTCACATGAACTGAACAGTTCCCCTAATCTGTAAGAATGCTTGTTATGTTGTAACATTTCTTTCTCATCATGTCCCTGCCCTTAGTAATGTTGCTTTTTTTTCAATTCTCATGGAAAATATCCATTATCCTTAATCAAGTACCATATTTTTAAAATTCTGATACTCCAGGTTAAAAAAAGACAGTAGTCAGCAAATATGAGCTGCAATTCTTCAACAGATTCTATTTCAGTTATGCCTCTAGCAGCTCTTAATTCTAAAGTAGGGATCGTACAGGGTCATCCCAGTCTTTGTGACTGTCACTTCAGGGGCCTCTGATCATATTGTTGCACACCGGTCAATCAGCAAAGAACTTGGTCACGTAAACCAAGCATCAAGAATGCTACATACCTTTTTAACTTGTTAGATACAAATGACAGCACTTAGGGCACTTAACATTCCTTACTGCCTCCAGTTACTTTTAGGTGTATATAACACCAAACCTGTCAGTGCTGCTGCTTGATGTGCTCATCCTTTCATATAGATTGCAAAAAAAGTCGGGAGTTTTTGTAATGGATAAGCTGATTTAAGTAAGAGATCAGACTAAGCAAAAACTTTTGCAGTTGAAATTACTTTAGAATTTATTCGGTCCATTACCAAAATTCAGTGGAAGACTGGTGAAAATTCTTTGGAAAATGTTGGCTATCATTTGATGTCCTTGATTTCCATGCTTTTTGGTAGTGTATTCTTTGCCTTGTATAAATGGAACTTCCATGCATTCACTGTAAGGCAAATAACTACAAAATAGTGACAATGGTAAGAATTATTTATGCTAGAGGTTCACATCGAGTTGGCACAGCCTGGACACCACATCTTATCAAGCTCACAGTCACAATCACATCAGATGCCAGTCATGACTTTGATGAGCACCCATGACAGGGATTCAAACTAGACACATACTTGGGATTCAGATGTTGGAGATAGCAAAATGATCAAGGTTAACAATGGTAACAACTTGTGTATATATAGTATCTTAGTCATGGAGATGTACAGCATGGAAACAGACCCTTTGTAAGAACTCTCCATACAACTAGAAAGCTTAAATTAATCTAGTCCCATTTGCCAGCTTTTGGCCCATATCCCTCTAAAGCCTTCCTATTCATGTACTCATCCAGATGCCTTTTTAAATGTTGTAATTGTAACAGCCTCCACCACTTCTTCTGGCTGATCATTCCATACATGTGCCACCCTCTGTGCGAAAATGTTGCCTCTTAGACCTCTTTATATCTTACTCCTCTCATCTTAAATCTATGCCATCTAGTTTTGGTCCCCTCTACCCTGGGAAAAGGACCTTGGCTATACACCCTATCCATTTCCCTCATGATGTCATAAACTTCTATAAGGTCACACCTCAACCTCCAATCCTCCAGGGAAAATAGCCCAAGCCTATTCAGCTTCTCCATACAGCTCAAACCCTCCAAGCCTCGTATAATGTACTTGCATACTGCACAAATAATGTTATAATATGAGATAATAAACACTACCTTGACTTGCCACTCTTGGAGTCCATCTTCTTTCTGAGTGCCACCTGATAGGTTAATGAATTATCATAGGTTGCTGTTTGCAAATATTGACAGCCAGTGACAGAGAGGACTGCATTGAAACAGATTGGTTAGATTCTGGTGACCTATCTGTTCAGATGGTGAAGATTTTGACTCAAATGGAGAAGATATGAGCTTCAAACTATCAGGTCAGTGAATGGGATGCTGCTGAGTCCAAGGACATGTCAGCTTGAAAGTGGTCATCTTGGTAAAATATTATTTTCAACCAGTAATTAGATTAGTTTGAGAGTCCACTGATACACTTCACTAAATCACTGTGAATTCGGAAATGTGGCAATATATTTATGGATGATTTTATAATTTTTCTAAAGATGTCGAAGATACTCACTGCCTAATGGGAGTCCCTGGCTATGACCAACCAGAATGGAGAAGGTACATTTGGAAAGGCACCAAAGACATCAAGAGACTTTGTTGGGAACATGCAGAATTGAAATCAAGACTTTGTGGAGAAGATACAAATCTTCAACCAAATCTACTCCTAACCCATCAAGCACTACCTACCTTAATTGTGGCAGTACCCATACTGAGTCTTATCAGCTGTCTTAGAGTTCATTGAACCAGCATGGAAGTGAGTCATCACCAAGCCTGAGAGGCTGACTCAGGAGAAGGATATGTAAATGTATACCAGCTTGTTCTTTCTATCCTCAGAGAGCAATTTACAACCTAGTAATTTCGTCTTCAAATCAAATCATTATGTAAACAAACTTCTGTAAATTTTCTGTATGTCTTTTATTTTTACTTTGTTTGTGAATGTCTGATATGATGAGCGAAATCTTATCAACCCAGTGTTGCAAATTGGGTGTGGGTTGGTATTAGTTGAGGTCGGGTGATACCCAGGGAATTTTTAAAAGCTGAGTATTGGGTTGGCTCCCTGGTATATTTCTACTTCTGTTTAATTTTGCTGGAGGCCATCTGCTAAGGACACTGATAATCACTCCACGGAGGATAAGAACTAATTAGGGACTTAAGCGTCCAACACTTAGGGGCCATTTCTGGAAGCCCCTGGATAATTTTCTGGCATTGACTTGTTCACTGCTGAGACTAGAACCCAGAGGCAGAGCTTCTTCTCAATGCCACAGTCATAGGGTTGTTGAGATGAGAAGGCCGTTTGCATGGCCGCAAATGGTTTGGCAGAAAGTTTGTTCAGACTATAAACATTCCTCATCAGTAATTATATTTGATTCTGTCATTGGTGCTGGGCATTGCCGGCTGTCCAGCATTTATTGCCCTTTCCTAGTTGCTCTTGAGAAGCTGGTGGTGAGCTGCCATTCTTGAACCACTGCAGATCACATACTACAGCCCTTAGGGAGGGAATTCCAGGATTTTTACCCAGTGACAGTCAAGGAATGGTGATATATTTCCAAGCAAGGACAGAGAGTGACTTGAAGGGGAACTTGCATGTGTTTGTCTTCCTGCTTCCCTTGTCCTTCTGGATGGTAGTGATCATGGATTGGGAAGGTATTATCTAAGAATTGTTAGTGAATTTCTGCAGTACATCTTGTAGATAGTACACACTGCTTCTACAGAATGCTGGTGGTGAAGGGAATAGATGTTTACAGATGCGGTACTAGTTGAGTAGGCTGCTTCGATGAGGATGGTATCAAGCTTCTTGAGTGTTGTTAAGGTGGACATTCCAGGCAATGGGAAGTACTCCAGCATACACAAAGGCTTGAGTAAACAGCAGAGGAGTACACCTGTGCTCCATCTCATGTCATGGTTTGAGCATACAAGTACATGGCTACCTCTACAGGTATGTTGGTGCTCCTCGTGGAGAATCGTGCCCAGTACAACAATCAGAATGCATTGGATAAGTGTTTGGACCTTGACTCCATTGTATGATCAATGAATATTTTTATTGACTGACTCAGAACATAAGAGAACTGCCTTGCTACACTACTTCCGTCTGTCAGGTATCGAAATGCCTCCCTCAGATCAGACTGAGAAGGTTAAACCTGTGCCTGTGTAAGAAACTCCCAGCAGGCCAGGGCCTCAATGTCTAGGCCTAACACCATGGCTGCCAAGTTCATCTGAGACAAGGCAGTAGAGAAGTCAACAGGCTTCTTCCACCTCAGCTCTGGCTGCTGAGGTGGCACCAAGATCTAGCAATAGGAAAATAAAAATTAAACAATGTTGAAGTCACTTTGGGTGGATGGATGTCAACTGTCTGGACAGGACTACACATGATTACCCTAGATGGTCGCATCAAGTGTAGCAGTGTGAAAAGTACAGAGGTTCTCAGTAACTGGTGACTTCTGGGACAAGCATTACCTCTGGGAAGGAAGGACCCAAAGGAGGTGGTTGGGTTTCAATAATAATTCAGCACAGTGCAGATCATCTATATCCCTGCAATAATAAACACACCTTGCAGAGCTAAACTGTGTGCCTCAGATTCATGACCCCCATTTAAGCCTGCAGATATCCGTATTGATGTTCTGGACAGGGAAATGAAGAGGTTATTGGTGCAAACAAAACAATCTCTCATGACTGTCACAGTTATAAAAGAAAGCATTTCCTTGAGATGGCAAACGTTAACAATAGCTGGGAGCTATGCAGAATATAAATGCACACTAGCTACCTGGATAGCCGGTGCATATCTGCAGAAATTATTACCTGTGTTCACAAATGACCCTGACATTTAAGGAGTGAAATCTCTTTCTGCACCTGTGTTACCTTTGTTTTGGAGTCTGCTGGAAGCTATGAGTGTCACATGTGTGGAAACAGTGCCCCCTTGTTCCTGATGGATACAGATCTGATGGTTTGAACAGCTTGGTTATTGGAGTTGATGGTTAACTGGACAAATACGTTCACTTTACTTAGAGGGGCATCTGTGGACTCACAAAATACTTGCTAGCTGGCAATTGGGAGATACCACACATGGCCCCAGTTGAGGTTTGAAAGGTGATAATGGCAAGGAAGGCCAAATACTGTGTGATAGTCAGTACCACAAGCATAATGTTTCTCCCAAGCTACAAATCTTCCTGCAGGAACTCATAGGTGCAGGCAACAACTTCACAATCTATGCATAAGGCCTGCAGCATCAATAAGCTCCTCATCTGCAGGTGGTTCCAGTGTCTTTGGTAGACATTCTTTTGGTGCACTGCTTGAAGCACTGAAAACCCTCTAAGACACGGTTTGTTAATCTACAGCTAGAGTTCCTGAGCCTCAGATCTCTGCTACTAGTGGGTCTCATAAATTGCTTTGGGATTGTTAAATTACTTTCATAGGATCACTACAGTATAGAAGCAGGCTATTCAGCCATCAGGCCTGCACCGACCCTCTAAAGCACATCCCACCCAGACCCACCCTCTAATCCTGCATTTCCCATGGCTAAACCACCTAACCTGCATACCCATTGATACTAAGGGCAGTTTAGCATGGCCAATCCAACCATACATCTCCGGACTGCGGGAGGAAACTGGAGCATGGGGGGGTAAGCCCATGCTGGTACAGGTAGAATGTATGAACTCTATACAGACAGTCGCCCAAGGCTGGAATTGAACCCAGTTCCCTGACGCTAAAATGCAGCAGTGCTAACCACTGAGCCACTGTGCCAGCCTTCTGCTTCATCTTCTCAATAAGCGCAGCACAGCAATTACAGCTGATTGGTTCAGTTGGCCATATATTTTGCACTGAAATAAAGATCTGTGAACAAACAGGAGGAAAGAGATGTTTGGCTTCATTTTGAGAACATGCAGCAACAGCCCAACATTTGGGACCTTAGTGGGCTGTTCCTCAAAACAGTGTGATGTTGTAAGGTTCAAAAAGTGGGCCAGTGAATGTCTCTGCACAACTGTTCTGACTCCCGTGAATCACCATTAATGTGTTCAGTGCGCGTCGTCCTTCAACGCAGAGGTCACTGTGTTATAAGATCTGTTTAGGATGTCAGTGTCATGAATTGCTAGAGCCTGTTAACATTTATGCTGTAGTTAGTGTTTCATTTTAGCAAATATTCCTTAATCGAGTGCTCACGCAATCTGTTATTTTGCTGTCTGTTTCAGTTTACACATGAATGTGTAATTGAGTTGTGTAGGAACCTATGAAAATAGACTCCAATTCCCTCCAATTTTTACCGCACATTCTCAGGGAACGTTATATTGACTTCACAGAAGATAGGAATATTGCATGTAGGTTTATCTTTCAATTTATTCAACCTCAATCTTCCCCCTTTCATTTACACAGTTCTGTTGATCACTGCAGACAATCTTCTCCTTCCCTCTAGACTTCCCTCTATCATGTTTCAATTTCCCAGTGTAACTCATTCATGATTTTCCATTCCTTCTCTGAGTTTCCCTCTAATCCCACATCCATTCAGCTCTCCATACCAGCACATTGTCTTACACCATCCTGTATTCGTTTTCACCTGCTCTTTCACATTCACCAAAACACCTCGCTACCCCACTCCACTATCAAAATGCAGCCCCCACCTTTCCTTGTTCCTCTTGCCTCTGTCGCTATGACACTGCCCTCTGCGTACCTCATTCCCCTAGATCCTTCTGGCAGCCTGAATCACTACACTGTTGAAGTTTAGTTCCCTGGTTGCCTTTATAACTAACTTTTCTGTTGAGTCACTTTTATGCTGAGCCAATACTGTAATTTACTCCTTTGATTTGAGCCCCTCAGTTCTGCCCCAGTGGAGTTTGCTAGCATTACCCAGTGAACAGCAACAAAGCTTTGCAAGGCTCACTATGAATACAGTTCTTATTAAATGGGTGGGGTTGCATCCTTTATCCTATAGCAGATTAGGCAAAGAAACAGTTTAATTATGAAGGACCCATGCTACTACAGAAGTTGTGTATTCACTGGAGTTCCCAGGGGTGTGGCTACTTCACTAAGTACACATGCAATGCTCATATCAGAGATAATGGGAACTGCAGATGCTGGACAATCCAAGATAACAAAGTGTGGAGCTGGATGAACACAGCAGGCCAAGCAGCATCCCAGGAGCACAAAAGCTGACATTTCGGGCCTAGACCTGTCATCAGAGAGGGAGATGGGGAGGGGGTTCTGGAATAAATACGGAGAGAGGGGGAGGCGGACCGAAGATGGACAGAAAAGAAGATAGGTGGAGAGGAGAGTATAGGTGAGGAGGTAGGGAGGGGATAGGTCAGTCCAGGGAAGACGGACAGGTCAAGGAGGCAGGATGAGGTGGGAGGTAGGAAACGGAGGTGCAGCTTGAGGTGGGAGGAAGGGATGGATGAGAGGAAGAACAGGTTAGGGAAGCAGAGACAGGCTGGGCTGGTTTTGTGATGCAGTGGGGGTAGGGGAGATTTTGAAGCTTGTGACGTCCACATTGATGCCATTGGGCTGCAGGCCTATGATGGACATGTCGTCTGAGGAATGGGAGGGGGAGTTGAAATGGTTCGCGATTGGGAGGTGCAGTTGTTTGTTGCGAACCGAGCGGAGGTGTTCTGCAAAGCGGTCCCCAAGCCTCCGCTTGGTTTCCCCAATGTAGAGGAAGCCACACCGGGTGCAATGGATACAAGATACCACATTGGCAGATGTGCAGGTGAACATCTGCTTGATATGGAAGGTCATCTTGGGGCCCGGGATGGGGGTGAGGGGGGAGATGTGGGGGCAAGTGTAGCATTTACTGCGGTTGCAAGGGAAGGTGCCAGGTGTGGTGGGGTTGAAGGTGAGTGTGGAGTGGACAATGGAGTTGCGGATAGAGCGGTCTCTCCGGAAGGCAGACAAGGGTGGGGATGGAAAAATGGCTTGGGTGGTGGAGTCGGATTGTAGTTGGCGGAAGTGTCGAAGGATGATACGTTGTATCTGGAGGTTGGTGGGGTGGTATGTGAGAATGAGGGGGATCGTCTGGGGGCTGTTGTGGTGGGGGCGGGGTGTGAGGGATGTGTTGCGGGAAATGCAGAAGACGCGGTCAAGGGCGTTCTCGACCACTGTGGGGGGAAAGTTGTGGTCCTTGAAGAACGTGGACGTCTGGGATGTGTGGGAGTGGAATGCCTCATCCTGGGAGCAGATGCGGCGGAGGCGGAGGAATTGGGAATAGGGGATGGAATTTTTGCAGGAGGGTGGGTGGGAGGAGGTGTATTCTTGGTAGCTGTGGGAGTCAGTGGGCTTGACATCGTTACATTGGTGACTGTATCGGCGCTGCCTCTTGCTCCCCAGAGGAACTCGAACAGTTCATCCACTTTACCAACACCTTCCACCCCAACCTCAAGTTCACCTGGGCCATCTCCAACACATCCCTCACGTTCCTGGACCTCTCAGTCGCCACCTCAGGTAACCAGCTAGAAACTGATTTCCATTTCAAGCCCACTGACTCCCACAGCTACCTAGAATACACCTCCTCCCACCCAACCTCCTGTAAAAAATTCCATCCCCTATTCCCAATTCCTCCGCATCCGCCGCATCTGCTCCCAAGATGAGGCATTCCACTCCTGCACATCCCAGATGTCCACGTTCTTCAAGGGCCGCAACTTTCCCCCCATAGTGGTCGAGAACGCCCTTGACCGCGTCTCCCGCATTTCCCACAATACATCCCTCACACCCCACCCCCGCCACAACAGCCCCCAGAGGATCCCCCTCATTCTCACACACCACCCCACCAACCTCCAGATACAACGCATCATCCTCTGGCACTTCCGCCATCCACTATCCAACCCCACCACCCAAGACATTTTTCCATCCCCACCCTTGTCTGCCTTCCAGAGAGACCACTCTCTCCACGACTCCCTTGTCCGCTCCACACTCCCCTCCAACCCCTCCACGCACGGCACCTTCCCCTGCAACCGCAGGAAGTGCTCCACTTGTCCCCACACTTCCTCCCTCACCCCCATCCCGGGCCCCAAGATGACCTTCCATATCAAGCAGATGTTCACCTGCACATCTGCCAATGTGGTATCTTGTATCCATTGCGCCCGTGTGGCTTCTTCTACATTGAGGAAACCAAGCGCAGGCTTGGGGCCTGCTTTGCAGAACGCATCCGCTCGGTTCACAACAAACAACTGCACCTCCCAGTCGCAAACCATTTCCACTCCCCCTCCCATTCTTTAGATGACATGTCCACCATGGGCCTCCTGCAGTGCCACAATGATGCCACCCGAAGGTTGCAGGAACAGCAACTCATATTCCGCTTGGGAACCCTACAGCCCAATGGTATCAATGTGGACTTCACAAGCTTCAAAATCTCCCCTTCCCCCACTGCATCCCCAAACCAGCCCAGTTCTTCCCCTCTCCCCACTGCATCACAAAACCAGCCCAGCTCGTCCCCTCCCCCCACTGCATCAGAAAACCAGCCCAGCCTGTCTCTGCTTCCCTAACCTGTTCTTCCTCTCACCCATCCCTTCCTCCCACCTCAAGCTGCACCTCCATTTACTACCTACCACCTCATCCCACCTCCTTGACCTGACCATCTTCCCTACAGACCTATCCCCTCCCTACCACCTCACCTATACTCTCATCTCCACCTATCATGTTTTCTCTATATCTTCGGTCCGCCTCCCCCTCTCTCCCTACTTATTCCAGTTCCCTCTCCCCATCCCCCTCTCTGATGAATGGTCTGGACCCGAAACGTCAGCTTTTGTGCTCCTGAGATGCTGCTTGGCCTGCTGTGTTCATCCAGCTTCACACTTTGTTATCGTAATGCTTATATGGTTGGGTTTGTGAACAAACATTTTTCTCACTTTTTCCTAACAGGATTGCACACACAAACATATTTCCAGCAGTCTAGCATGTTAATTAGTATTTGTGACATACCAATGAATGCAAGAAAGGCTCCTGATTATCACTGTTGGGAAGGCTGAACCACCTGAAAGGTTCTGACAGCTTAATTTCACAACTTTAACTCAATATTGGGAATCTGAATTTCCTCCTTCTGGCCAATTAAGTCCCTATCCGACCTTTGCAAATGCACTGTGTGAGCTGGAACACTCACTCTAGAAAGGTAACCAAGTCCTTAGTTAAAGAAGTAGTTTTTCTGTCAGGAGGCAGACAAATTCAGTGTTCAATTTCAAAATAGTAGATAAATAACTGGTGGAATAGAAGACAAATGAGTGTGAGCGTGTGCCTGTCTATGTAAGTGTGTGCGTGCGCATATATGTGACTGTGCATGTGCGTGTGAGTATGCATGTGAGTCTGTGTATTGGGGTAGAGCAATAGCGACTTGGGGAGCAGTTTCACCCAAGAGGAAAACCCTGAGTTTAGTTCCCGGGGAAGTTGGAGCTCCAGGAAGTGGTCATGATGGGTGTGTGGCAAAGGATTTTGCTGGGGGTAGTATTGGGCATGTGCATTGTGTTGAAGTCATAATGTATTTCAATGTTAAATGGTTAAGTTTGGAAGTAACAGGAAGCATATAGTGTTGCTATGTCAGGGGAATTTACAGGTGCCAAATTCTCAGCAAATGAACTGGTTAAAACAAAGGTAGCAAAGTGAGCTGGAGTCCAAAGGAAGACAACACAGTATGGAGCTGAAGGAACACAGCAGGCCAGGCAGCATCAGAGGAGCAGGAAAGTTAATGTTTTGGGTCAAGACCCTTCTCTTGAATTCTAAACATCAACTTTCTAGCTTCTTTGATGCTGCCTGGCCTGCTGTGTTCCTCCAGCTCCACACTGTGTTATCTCTGCCTCCGGCATCAACAGTTCTTACTATCTCTGGTGTCCAATAGGAGCTTCACCCAGGCTTGTATGAGGCAGTGCAAAAACAGAGATTGCTGGAAAAACCCAGTCGTTCTTGCAGTGATTGTGGAGGGAAAGCAGAGTAAACATTCAGGTCTAGTGGCTCTTCTTCAGAACTTCCTGCCATGATTTGATTTTTTTTCTGGCTTTGTCCAGTCCCTTTGCACTTACATGTGCAATTCTTCTGACACTTTCCATCTGTTTTTGGTTTGCTAGTTCATGTCTCTAGCAACTTCTGTTTTAATCACGTCCGTGATTATGGACGTGTAATCCCTCTACACATCTGTCCCCATCAAGGTGGCCTCAGTGCTCTTCACTTCTTCCTGGAAAAAGGTTTGAGCCACCCCTATCCAGCCCCACCCTCCTCCACCTAGCCAAGCCTGCCTTCACGTTAAACAACTTCCCCTTTGTCTCCTCTCACTGTCTTCAGGTCAGAGATGTGGCCACAGGTACCCGCATGTGCACCTGTTTTGCCTGATTGTTGTGAGGTACATGTAACATTCCTTGTTCCCGTCCTACTCTGGCCCCACCTATAACTTTTTCTCTGGTACATTAATGACATAATTGGTGCTGCTTCTCTCTGCTGTCTGGAAGTGGATAAAAAATTGCTTCAAATTTCCAACCTGCTCTCATCTTCACCTGGTCCACCTGTGACTTCTCCCTTCCCTTCCTCAACATCTCCATTTCCATTTAGGAAATATAGGATTTATAATCATCTAGAAAGGAATAATTTGATGAGGGATAGTCAACACGGTTTTGTGAAAGGTAGGAAGGGTAGGTCGTGCCTCGCAAACCTTATTGAGTTCTTTGAGAATGTAACTAAACAGGTGGATGAGGGTAAGGCAGTTGATGTGGTGTATATGGATTTCAGTAAAGCGTTTGATAAGGTTCCCCATGGCAGGCTGGTGCATAAAATACAGACTCATGGGATTGAGGGTGATTTAGCAGTTTGGATCAAGAATTGACTAGTTGGAAGAAGGCAGAGGGTGGTGGTTGATAGGAAATGTTCATCCTGGAGACCAGATACTAGTGGTGTACAACAAAGATCTGTTTTGGGGCCACTGCTGTTTGTCATTTTTATAAATGACCTGGATAAGGGTATAGAAGGATGGGTTAGTAAATTTGCAGACAACGCTAAGGTCGGTGGATTTATGGATAGTGCAGAAGGATGTTGCAGGTTACAGAGGGACATAGGTAAGCTGCAGAGATGGGCTGAGGTAGCAAATGGAGTTTAAAGTGGAAATGTGAGAGTTGATTCACTTTGGCAGGAGTAACAAGAATACAGAGCACTGGGCTAATGGTAAGATTCTTGGTAGTGTAGAAGAGCAGAGAGATCTCGGTGTCCCTGTGCGTAGATCCCTGAAAGTTGCCACCCAGGTTGATAGGGTTGTTAAGAAGGTGTACAGTGTGTTAGGTTTTATTGGTAGAGGGATTGAGTTTCGGAGCTATGAGATCATGTTGCATCTGTACAAAACTCTGGTGCGGCCCCACTTGGAGTATTGCGTACAGTTCTAGCCGCTGCATTATAGGAAGGATGTGGAAGCATTAGAAAGGGTGCAGAGGAGACTTACCAGGATGTTGCCTGGTGTGGAGGGAAGGTCTTGTGAGGAAAGGCTGAGGGACTTGAGGCTGTTTTCGTTAGAGAGAAGAAGGTTAAGAGGTGACCTAATAGAGGCATACAAGATAATTAGAGGATTAGCTAGGGAGGATGGTGAAAGCATTTTTCCTCTGATGGAGATGGCTAGCATGAGGGGACATAGCTTTAAATTGAGGAGTGATAGATATAGGATAGATCTCAGAAGTAGTTCTTTACTCAGAGAGTAGTAAGGGCGTGGAATGCCTTGCCCTGCAACAGTAGTAGACTTACCAACTTTAAGGGCATTTAAATGGTCATTGGATAAACATATGGATAATAATGGAATAATGTAGGTTAGATGGGCTTCAGTTTGGTTTCACAGGTCGGCGCAACATCGAGGGCTGAAGGGCCTGTACTGCGCTGTAATGTTCTATGTCCTATTTCTGGGAATAGGCTGGCCACAAGTATCTACTAAGAACACAATGAATCCCACAGTTACCTCGACTATACATCCTCATACTCTGCTTCCTGTAGAGGCTTTACTTTATTCTTCCACTTCCTCTGCTTCTGTCATATCTGTTCCAATAATGCAAGCTTCTACAAGGTGCATCCAAAATGTCAACCTTCTTCCTCATCCAAGGATTCCCCACTGCTGTGGTTGACAGGGCTCTCACCCCTCCTTTCCTTTCCCACAACAGCATCGCAATCCTCCTAGTCCTCACTTACCATCCAACTGCCATTTCTGTCACTTCCAGTGTGATGTTATCACCAAAGATATACGTCTCTCCCCTTCCATGTCAGTTTACCATATGGACCATTGCTTCACCTTGGCCAATTTCTCTTCCACAGCCAACAACATTCCATAGGCCCACAGCACTTCTGTTGTAATTGTAGAAAGTATAGCACCTTCCCATTCACTTCCGCCATTCTCACTACCCATGGCTCCAAAAACACCTTCCAGGTGAAGCAGTGACTACTTGAACTAATCAACTGTATTTGCTGCTCACAATATGGCTTCCTTGGCAGTGGGGAGGCAAGTGCAGACTGGACTACTACTTTGCAGAGCACCTACATTCAGTCCACAAAAATAATCTTAAGCCTTCCTGTTGCCTGGCACTTCAACACACCATCATGTTCGATGACCAATATCTCTGTCTCAGGCTTGCTGCAGCCAAGCTCCATGCAAGCTGGAAGGACAGCACCTCATTTTCCACTTGGGAACTCCATGGCCTTCTGGACTCAATATCAAGTTCAATTATTTTAGGTCTTAAGCACCTTCTCCCATGTCATTACATGCGCTGCTACCACACACAATCCATTGTCAGCTACTAATGGTCCCCATTAGCAGCTATTGATTCTCCCAAGTGGACCTTTACCCATTCCTTTGTCTGTACAACTATTGTTCTCTCTCTTTGGGCTCCATCTCCACCTATTGTTTACTCCTGCCCCTCTGCCCACCCCATCTTCAGCAAAAATATCTATAACAATCCTAGTTAAAATAAGCTCTTCAGCAGGATCACTGAACCTGAAATGTTAACTCTGCTTTCTTTCAACAGTTACTGCCAGACCTGCAAAATTTCTATAGCAAGTTCTATTTTTTGATCTAATTCCCAACATCTGCAGTTTTATTTTTGCGCTTTTTTGTGTGAGGTGGCACCTGTTGTCCCAAACAGGCTTCACTTTCAGGAGGTGGAATCCTTTCCGACTGATCACCACACCAGTTTGATAAAGGATTCATACAAAAGCTAGTGTAGACATAGCCAATGCATCTTGGATTCTGGGTAAGTTTGTAATTCAGGTGAAGCTAACAACAATCTCATCTTTCTTTTCTGTTTCCATTGAAAGGTATCTTACCGTCCCAGTGTAGAGTTTATTGGGTGACGTTCCCTAAGGCAGGAGTAGCATGGACTACAATGTGAACTATGCAGCAGATGTCAACTATTGTAGCTTAGAACAAACTGTGGTATAGGACTGAATAACCATAGTAATGCAGGCTTTGTGGCCGAGGCACTGTGTTGGGGTCTCCAGTTGTGGCTACAGCAGGTGACACGGTACAATATTAGACAATTTGGTGAAGGCAATATTCCTCAAACACTTTCTTTGCTGAAGTTCAGGAAGGTGGAGAAGAGACCTGGGAAGACCTATTGTGACTATGCCCTTCTCCCAAGTGTTCCCCTGCCCCTTCCTCACAACTACTGTCCTCTCTCTTGTCTTCTTTGTTGCTTTCCTCACCGTTCAACACTGAAGGCAAAGCTGCCAGATCACTCAGGATTCATACACTCTTTTCAAAGCAGATATTTGAAGCACAGTCCTCATACAAGCTCCCTTGATGGTTCCAAAATGTTTCTTTACGATTTCAAGGACCCCAGTTGTTGGGAGAGTTTATGGTAAGGCATTGGACTAATTTCCCAAAATTATCCTTCAACAAATAGAAGGCTCATTTAATATTAGAATGTTCTTGAACACTTCTGCACATTCTTCTGGAATGGAATGAGCTGACAATTGGCAAGTAACATCCATGCCATGCAAATACCAAGCAATGGCTATCTCATAAGAGACAATCTCGACACTATCCTTTGACATTCAATGTTGATAGCATCACTGAATTCCCGACTATCAACATCCTTCAGGTTACCATTGACCGGAAACTCAACTGAACTGAGCACATAAACAAAGTAGCTACAAGAGCAGGCCAGAGGCTTGGAATACTGCATCCATTCCCTCCCGCACTGATGCTCAGCAGTAGCACAGCGTACTCTTTGCAAGATGCATGGCAGAAATTTGCCAAAGATCCTTAGACAGCAATTTCCAAATCCACGTCCATTTCCATCTAGAAGGACAAGGGCAACAGATACACGGGCCCATCACGAGCTGCAAATTCCCCTCCAAGCCACTCACCATCCTGGCTTGGAAGTACATCACTGCTCCTTCACTGTCAGTGGGCCAGATACCAGAATTTCTTCTCTAACAGCATTGTAGGTCAACCTACAGCAGGTGGACTTCAGCGGTTCAAGAAGGCAACTCATCGCTACTTTCTCAAGGGCAGCATGGGATGGGCAAGAAATGCTGGCCCAACCAGCAATGTCCACATCCCATGAATAAAAGTAAATCAAAACATGTAGCTGTGGTTACATTTCGGATCCCTATGTGCCTATTTAACAAATATAAAATTGTTGCAGTGTCCTTTTGTTGTTACGTGAATTTCCAGCCTATTCTGAACTATTTGAGCCAGGAAGTTTAATTTCTATTCATCAACTCAGTAACATTCTTGTTCCCAATTATTTTTGGATGATTCCAGTTGGGAAGTACAAGAGCTCATATGAAAACAAAATGCAAATTAATTGTGTTGTCCTTCTTGCTGACTTCACCATTAACCTGATATTTGAAAACAGGCAAAATAGTCTGGGATTGAACTCGGATAGAAAGTCAACGGCTATCACAATGAAAGTCAATAGTTTTGGAACAGGAAGGGAATAAAAAGTCCAAAAACAGGACAAACATAATATGATTCAGCAAGCCATGCAGTAATGGAAATCATCTATTCCACATCCCTTTTTTTGTTATTCAATATTCTACAAAGCCTGCTCAAGCTGTTATTTGGCTATGTGAAGACTTTTTAGAATCCTGTCTCATCTTAAAATTGATTTCCCTGAAGCCAGTATAAAAAGATAGTTGAAGTATAAGTAAGATGTATGACAGTTGCTTCCAGTGGAGATAATTACCACAAAACTAAGCTTTGGCTGGAACTAGTGTGAGGTCTGTTACTTGACAGATGATCCCAAAAAGATGATTGACATGCTGCTGAGTTGTCAGCTGTTCAGTGCTTCAAGTAAACAGTAAAAACACTGTATCCTTTTAATCAATGGATATTAATGTATAAAAATATTAGAAGGTTGGTTTGCTTTATTTTTTATTGTGCCAGAACCCACAATTAAGCCCATCCTTTTAGATTAAGTAGGAATTTCATGTATAATTATAGCTGTGCATTTCTTATGATTCTGAATGATTAATATTGGAATACTTGCTGTGATGTTTGACTATTAAAATTGGTGTATTTTTCACATTGTATTAAGCACTTACTTTATCTGCAAAATGTTATGAGTAATATTGGAATTCATTAACAGATTGAAAATAACTGCAGGACATATTTCTCACAATTAATATAGAAACCTTTTGTGCTGTCTTTTCTACGACCAGGAAAAAAAGTGTTCTTGGCTATTTCTCTAGTGAAATCCCACTGGCACAATTTTCTCAGACAAATAATGAGTTCAGTTGAGGAGGAGAGAATCCAACAGCTTGGAAAGAATGTATTCAAGTGGAAATTATAAAATTGAAGGAGAACTTTTAATCAAAGCACTAATCTTCTGTGGATTGGAAAACCAGCCTGAAATTGTGCGTATCTGAGGATTAACATTCTTATCATATATTACAAGGGCAAGTTTTTATGAAATCTTTTCATTATTTTTCTCCTTTTTATAAATTCTCAATCCAGAAGTTTTTTCTTCCCTCCAGAGATGATCCAGGAATGATCAAAGCACTTTCCCAGGTGACACAACCAGATTTCAATGTTCCCCTTCACTAATAGAGACATTGACAGTGAAAAGTCAAATACAGAGAGAAATGACAGCCATCCCAACACTAAAAAGGAATGTATGTCTCCAGGAAAAATAAAGAGCAGCCAACTTGCTTTGAAGAATCTATGGGACTGTGAGGCAAATTATTCAACAAGAATTCAGGATGCAAAAAAAAACTCACTGCAGGCAAGCATTGAAATAAAAGCAGGCTCAGGCAGAGATTGAATTTGCAATCATTTGAGGAAACGATAATTTGTCAAATGAAGACAAATTAGGTAATCAACATGACAGTATGTTTCATTTTGAATGGGTACATCAGATTTTCTAATAGATTTTATCATTGAAGCTATGAAATATTTATTAAAGCAGTTATTTTACTGATTACAAAAGTCTTTAATTTTTGGGCAATTCTTTGCTCTTTCCTGTTTCTGACATCAGTGACAGGTTTACAGGATGCTTTGAACAGTTTGCCCAAGTGTCTATTCCTCACTGGTTTGATGAAACATTTGGGAACTTCCACTGATGCATGGTGCCCACTGGGAACATTACTGTAGGATTAGAAACCTGCAGCCTCTGATGTAGGAAGGTAAGAGATTAAGCCTTCACATGTGAACCAAGACAGTGGCCAGAAAATTCCCTGGAGCTGCTCCTACTCATTATTATAGCTCCACTAGAAATGTGGTCGGAACTCTGGCCAGTGAATTTTAGTGTTTTGTTTCACAATCGAAGGCATTACAAGTGAAACTAATCCTGCTCTCACCGACAATTTACATGATCTGTCCTTTATGCTTGGGATAGTGTTAGAGAAAATTTAAGTCTGAACCTCTGTTCCAAAAAGCTACTGCTTTTAAACTGTGTTTACCATCCAATATAAATATTCAGCTTGGCCCTCCATTCTCCATTCCCCTCATTATGATAAGCTGTGTCCTGCTTCCTGTCAATGTTTTATCTGCATTCAAAAATATTCAAAGTTGAGATCCCCTGAGGAACAAAGATGAGCATTTGAAGAATGACGTCCCTGGATGACAAAGGAAGTTGAGGTTAAACAAAGCACACAGACAGAGGAGGTTTATGTTAAATAGTAGGTATAGAATACAATAGAGGAAAAATGGCAGAATACAGAGATAGGGCAAGAAAGTGAAAAAGGGATAGAAAATGTTAAAGAGAGAATACAAGAAAAGATCAGTCTGTGACATTAAACAGAACTCAAAACTCTTTTATTAATGTTTAAAAATAAAAAGAAATGAAATATTGGTAGAGCTATTTAAGAAAAGCAAGGGAGGAGAGACAAAATATTGAACAGAATAAAAATAAAAATAAATAAAAAGGCGGTAGCAAATAGATTAATGCAAATCAAGCGTTAAAGAGCTGATTCTGGAACCCACATAAACCTCCTTCCTCAAAATATCATGTTTGGTGTGGAAGATGATGAGCATTAAATGACTGCATAACTATTAAGTGACAAAACCTGGCCCAGTTCAACCTCTCTGATGAAGGGTCTAGGCCCGAGGCGTCAGCTTTTGTGCTCCTGAGATGCTGCTTGGCCTGCTGCGTTCATCCAGCTCCACACTTTGTTATCTTGGATTCTCCAGCGTCTGCAGTTCCCATTATCACTCACCAGTTCAACAACTTGTGATTGCATGCCTCAGTAATCATGACGATCTTCAATGTCCTTATGAATATCATGGCAACAAAAATGTAACAAAAATTTACATTTGTAGATGATCTTGTTGCATCAATGCAAGCAATCACAAGAAAACACTTTCAATAACAGAGTCCACCATAAAAGAAGACCTAATCATAAATATACAAATTTATTGAGAAATGGAAACAGAAGGCAAGCACCCACAAAAACAATGACTGCATTCCATCTCTGTACCCGGAATGTATTAGGACCAGACCCTGGATGAAGTTCCCAGCTATTATGGTTTCAGATGGCATACCTTAAATTGTCAAGCATCTAAATAAGAAAGGATGAACTTTCTTTATTCACTCACCTTCAGGACTAGTCACAAAAAAGTTAGTTTGAAAAAAGATATCTCCCTTGTGAATATCTTTCTCCCAAGCCAAATGAATTCATGTTTGACTGGATAGCAGTAACAGAATAGGTCAGAGTCAGCATGGATTTATGAAGGGGAAATTGTGCTTGACTAATCTTCTGGAATTTTTTGAGGATGTGTCTATGAAGATGGATAAGGGAGAGCCAGTGGATGTAGTGTACCTGGACTTTCAGAAAGCCTTTGATAAAGTCCTGCATAGGAGATTGGCGAGCAAAATTAGGGCACATGGTATTGGGGGCAAAATACTGAGTTGGATTGAAAATTGGCTGCCTGACAGGAAGCAAAGGTTAGTGATAAATGGGTCCCTTTCAGAATGGCAGGCAATGACCAGTGGGGTACCACAAGGTTCGGTGCTGGGACTGCAGCTGTTTATGATATATATTAATGATATAGACGAAGGCATTAGAAGTAATATTAGCAAATTTGCTGATGACACAAAGTTGGGTGGCAGTGTGAAATGTGAGGAGGATGTTATTAGAATACAGGGTGACTTGGGCAGGCTAGGTGTTTGGACGGATGCATGGCAGATGCAGTTTAATGTGGATAAATGTGTGGTTATACACTTTGGTGGCAAGAACAGGAAGGCAGATTACTATCTCAATGGAGTCAAGTTAGGTAAAGGGGAAGCACAACGAGATCTAGGTGTTCTTGCACATCAGTCAATGAAAGCAAGCATGCAGGTACAGCAGGTAGTGAAGAAAGCTAATAGCATGCTGGCCTTCATCACAAGAGGAATTGAGTATAGGAGCAGAGAGGTCCTTCTGCAGCTGTACAGGGCCTTGGTGAGACCGCACCTGGAGTATTGTGTGCAGTTTTGGTCTCCCAATTTGAGGAAGGACACTCTTGCTATTGAGGGAGTGCAGCATAGGTTCACAAGGTCAATTCCCGGAATGGCGGGACTATCATATGTTGAAAGATTGGAACGACTGGGCTTATATACTCTTGAGTTTAGAAGGATGAGAGGGGATCTGATTGAGACTTAAAAGATTATTAAGGAATTGGACACTGTGGAGGCAGGAAGCATGTTTCCGCTGATGGGTGAGTCCAGGAACAGAGGACATAGTTTAAAAATAAGGGGTAGGACATTTAGAACAGAGTTGAGGAAAAACTTCTTCACCCAGAGAGTGGTGGATGTATGGAATGCTCTGCCCCAGAAGTCAGTGGAGGCCAACTCTCTGGATACTTTCAAGAAAGAGCTAGACAGAGCTCTTAAAGATAGTGGAATCAAGGGTTATGGGGATAAGGCAGGAACAGGATACTGATTGTGGATGATCAGCATTGATCATAATGAATGGTGGTGCTGGCTCGAAGGGCCGAATGGCCTACTCCAGCACCTATTGTCTATTGTCTATTGAACCATTTAAATCAGATTTTCTCGAATTAATGAAAAAGTGAGTTTATTAGTTAGAAATGTGAGAAGGAATAATAATGTAACATTCATACACACAGGTTAGAAATGAGTAGTCAGTCCAAAAAAAAGTTAAAAGATACACTTGGATCACTCATGAAATATGGATAGTGGAATGTTGATAGTTAAACGGTTGATTTCTGGATTGTTGGCTTTGTTGGTTAATTGAATTCTTTTTGCCATGATTCCTTTGAATAGTTGTTGGTTGGCAGCGCTCATAGTGAGAGAATCTTATCTTTTTTCCTGTCTCCTTTTGGCTGGCTTGCTGGTGATTTGGCTTCTAGTACTCAGAGGCAGATATATAATTTTTAATCAACAATGCAGGGGGAATAATGAGTTTGCAATTATAACCTTCACAGAACACTAGGGCTCTAGTGCAAGCATCTACACATGAAAACCCTGACCCACTGATACATACATGTATGACTTGTGCCATTTTGTGCACGAGCACACATAAACCAGAGTTGAACTGGATCTTAACCCTTGTTTTAATGTATTCTTGAAAGTAGAAGCCACAAAATATAACCATCTCACAGAGTGCTGTTGTTGCTGTCATCATGTCTAACTCCCAAGTGTATTACAGTTCAGTTTTTTTTCCAGGATATTGTAATTCAGTTTTAAGTCCACCCCATTAAAGCCTCCTTGACACCTTGTAAGAGTCTCTCATGTCAGGATCTGTCTCTGTCTCTGTCTCTCTCTCTGCCACTAAATTTATATCTAGTCATTTTTGGTAATAAGGGAAAATATCTTGTAATTATAAGTTAAATATGTAAGCACCTTGGGGCTCTTCCATGGAATGCTATATAGATCCTCAAAGTGACATTGGACAGCAACATTTTGCGAGATGCCCACACTCTGCCCGGCACAGAGTGAAACTCGACGACGTAACAACCCTTCAGTTCTACCCAAAGAAGGTAGCTGCAAAAGTAAAGGCAAGTGTGTACCTGATCAAGAAGCTGGGAAGCACAAAGGAAGTAAAATACTACAGGTACTGGAAATCTAAAATAAAACAGAGCATGCTGGCATATCTCAGTGGGTCTGTGGCAGCATCTTATACTAGCAAGTGCAAGCTTGGAAGGTTGAGCATCGGTACTTTGGCCATCAATTATCTCATTTGTGTGCTGTATAATTGAATATTGTGCATTGACATGCTGTAAATGTAGGTATACTGCATACTTGACTTGCTAATTTCCAAACAAATTCTGCAACATTGTGTGCTACTGCTCTCCTCAATTATATTTAATTTCATTCACTGACATATTGCTGACTAATCCATTTGCCACAATGCCACCAGTGGTTAACTGCTGATCACACGGCAAGCTCAGACAGCCTCCTAATCAGGCACTTCTAACCCTAAAGACAATGGCCACCAAACTACCCCACAGCTTTATTGGAATGCCTGCAGGAACCCTCCAGTCCCCTTACTGGTGTCTTTCTGAGCTGGTCGGGGTGTCCCAGACCCACTTAGTTCATTGTGAATGTCTTGCCCATCACAATATCCCTTTCCTCTAAGTGCAATCCCAGCAGTGGCCACCTCTCCTGGTGGGGCTGCTGATGATTCAACTTCCATTATTGACCAGTAGCTCTTGTGAGCAATAGGCATCACTAACTGTGATGGCCAATACAGGGACAACTAATCAATAGTTTCTCACAAACATCTGTGTCCCAATGGCCACCAATGCAAGGGCATCTACACTTGGCCCATCATTGGAACATAATTGCGATCACTAAGTCCTGGCCTGATTCTCTAAGTGTCTGAATCATGTTTTGCACCCTTAATTGAACTATCCCCAATGCATTAAACTCATTTTGTAGATGCAGTGTTCAAAAAGTTCCACAATTCTGAATATGCCCTCATTGGCTATCTCAATGAGGTTAAGAGAACTTGTTTTGGCTGAGTGTCAAATAGCTTTGTGATGCATTAATATGATTAATTTCACTGATAGGTTACATTGATTACTTATTTTCAATACTGGCCAAAAATCATGCCATTGTCAATAGTGTGAAACTGTGAATTCATACAGCAGGTATTATATCACGTATAAACAATGTTTGTGCGTTGTAGCTTAAAACAATATTATATTGCCGAAGTATGATAACATCTTATACTCTGCTAACACTTACAGGAAAATTATTATTGCTCCATGATTCTAGCTATATGGGTGTGAAGTACAAGATAAATATGAAAGCAAACCTATGAATTCAAAAGAATTGCACAAATAACAGCATAATAGAAGGTCCAATCCTGGCCTGTTTGTAATTCTCAGGGCAAAGTTAACTGTCAGTTATTAGTAGCGTAATGCCAGGAGAAAAACATTGAATAAAATGATGCTGCACACCATTTTTCTAAAGCTGTTACCAAAACATAGGGACAAAGTACTGCCTGCAAAATGTTCATTAAGCAGTCAAATTATCTGGTCAATTTTGAAGAGCTTTTTTGTTGAATATAAACTCAGACTTGGAAATTTGATACCCAGCACCACTTATGGGATGTTGGCTTTTCTAGCTGATCCACATTTATTGTCCACCTCTAATTATTCTTGAGAAGGTGGTGAGTTGCTTTCTTAAACTAGTGTACTGTATATGCTGTGAATACACACACAATTCTATTAAGGAGGATATTTGCTCATCATCGATGAAGAAGTTGCAATATATTTCCAAGTCAGGATGGTGAGTGGCTTGGAGGGGTGCTTGCTGGTAGTGGTGTTCCCACATATCTGCTACCAGTGCTATTCTGCATTGTTGAGGTTGTCGACTTGGAAGGTGCTATATAAAAAGACTTGGCGAGCTTCTGCATTGTTTTTTGGTAATGGCACACAATGATGCTACTGTGCATCTGTGATGGGGAGATTGAATATTGAAGGTGTTAAATGGGCTGTCAGTTAAATGGACGCCTTTATCCTGGAGAGCATTGAGCTTCTTCAGTGGTGTTAGATCTGCGCTCACCCAGGCACTTAAGAGTATTCCTTCACAATTCTGACTGATGTCTTATGGATGGCGAACAGGATCTGATGACTCATAACTGTGTTACTTGCTGCAGAATTTCCCGTTCCTGACCTACTCGTATAGCTTTGGCATTTATACGGTTGATCATATCAGCTTCTGTTTCATAACACCACACAAGAGTGGGCCTGGTGGAAATCAAACTGAGCATTAATAAACAGGTTGTTGGACCATTGTCAGGGTCTATACATCTTAGGTTATATGTTGGCCATTTTGTGTTACAGTATAGAGTGGATACAATTGGCCAGAGGCTGACATCTGTGATGCTGGGGACTTTAAAAGGAGGCCAAGAATTATAATCTACTTGGCATTTTGGGTAAGATGTATCTAAATGCTTCAAGGTTGCCCCTTGCCTTGATGTACTCAACCACTTCATTATTTGAGGATTATGACATTTATGGAGACTCCTATTCTGGCGAGCTGTTTAATTGCACACAGCCATTCATGGTTGGAAGGGGCAGAACTGTGGAACTTAGAGCTGATCTGTTTGTTGTGTGATCAGTTAGCTAAGTCTATCACATGCTGCCTGCACTGATTAGCATACACATAGTCCTGATTTATAGCACAACCAAGTTGACACCTTACTTTTAGATATGCTCAGTGCTGGTCTTGGCATATCTTTCTGCATTGTCCATTAAAGCAAAGTTGATCCCTCAATTGGTGGGTTATGCTGAGCTAAGAGGTTACAGATTGTGTTGGAACATAATTCTGCTGTTACTGATGGTCCACAGTCACTCATGGATGCCCAGTTTTGTGCTGCTAGCTTCTTAGAAAATCTTTCCCATTCAGGACGGTGATAGTCTCCTGAACATGTTGAATGGTATCTTCATTGAGTAGGAAGGATTTTGGCTCCACAAAACAGTGCAGTGCTTAAACCTACTAAACAGGTGGCCCTGCTGTAGATAAATTGGTGAAGACAGGTCATGTACATTTTTTGCTCTTGTTACTCCCCTCGCCACTTGCCACAGGACTAGTCAGGGAGCTATATCCTTTATGACTCAGCCATTCCTGTCAGTAGTGGTGCTACTGAGCTACTGTTGGTGATAGACATTCCAGTCCCTCACCCAAAGTATATTCTGCGTAGGTGCGATCCTCAGTATACACTTCAAGTACTGTTCAACATGGAGGGGAACTGTCAGTGATAAACAACAAGCTGTTTCATTGTCAGGAATTGACCTGATTCCATGAGACTTTATGGGGTCTTGAATCAATGGTGTGAATTCTAAGATCAACTCTCTTCTAACTGCACAACACTATGCTACCTACTCCAGTGAGGCTGTCCTGTCTTTCAGAATGATTATGTTAGGCGATTGCTTGAGAAACCGGTAGGACAGCTCTCTTAATGTTGGCACAAGCTCTCAGCTGCTAGGAAAGGAAGATGTTTCAGATATGACAGGGCTGTTTGTACCATGGTCATTCCAGTGTCGGGTCTAGGCCCAAAATGTCAGCTTTCCTGCTCCTAAGATGCTGCTTGGCCTATTGTGTTCATCCATCTCTACACCTTGTTATCTCGGATTCTCCAGCATCTACAGTTCCTTTTATCTCACATTTATTTATGGGTTGTTTATCCAGTTACATTCCTTTTATGAGACTTAGAACAGTTTGATAGAATGGCTAAGTGGCCTAGTGGGCTGACAGAGGGCATTTAAGAATCTACCTCATATCTGTAGATCTGGAGTCACATGCAGGCCAGAGCAGGTGGGGATGGTAGATTTTGATTCACTCAAAGTCACTTGTGATACTATATTTTTTTTCATTCATGAGATGTGGACATTGTTGGCTGGGCCAACATGTATTGCTCATGCCGAATTACCCTTGAGAAGGTGGTGGTGACCCAACTTCTGCTGTCCAAGTGGTGTGGGTAGACCAAAATGCAGTTTGGGAGCTATTTCCAGGATTTTCATCCAGTGTCATGAAACAATGATATATTTTCAAACCAGCATGGTGGGCGTCTTGGAGAGGCACTTACAGATTGTGGTGTTTTCATGTATTTGCGGCCCTTGTCTTTCTAGAAAACAGGCCATGAGATGATCAGGTGCTGTCTGTGGACACTTGGTAAATTTCTGCACCAGGTAGATGGCACACATTGTTACTATTGAGCATCAGTGGTGGAAGGAGTGAATGTTTGTAGATGTGGTGCTGATCAATGGCTGTTTTGTCTGGATGCTACTAATCAACAAAAGCCACTGTTAGATTAACTTTGAATTACTATCTGCTGTGGTGGGATTTGAAACATGATCCCAGAACATTAGCCAGGGTTTCTGCGCTACTAATTCAGTAACACTACATCAGCTCCTTCCCCCAAAATGCTCTTAAAGTATATGGAGCTGAATATTGAGCCAAATGCTGCTGGCCATAGATTATCAAGATGATGACTTGCCTCTCTCATTCCAATCCATACAGCATTATAACCTCCCTGACTGATCCAGGCCTCTGCCCACCACCCAACCACCCTGACCAGGATTACTCATCACTTTTCAGCATTCAACTTCCCAACATAGCCATCCTCTTTGCTGGCCCAATGTCTTCCCATTCTAATTAGGTTAGCCCAATCTGTCTTAACTACTTTAGAGGCAAAAAAATACTGTAGATGCTGGAATCCAAGGTATACAAACAGGAGGCTGGAAGAACACAGCAAGCCATGTGGAGAAAAGGAGCAGTCAATGTTTTGGGTATTACCCTTCTTCAGGACTGCTCTTGATGTGTTCTTCCAGCCTCCTGTTTGTCTACCCTGCCCTAACTACTTACCTAGAGACTTGCTGCTGACCTTGCCATGGATGTCTCTTCAATTTCTGTCTGCCAGTGAGATTCCTGACGCTGCCTATTAGGTGTTTGCACCCTGCTGCTTGATGAGGTTAGGTGTCAGCTGCATCTCAGGCTTATCCATTCAGGCATAGAGACTTTGCTAACTGTCCCTTCTATGTCCCAGAAATGCATGAAATAAAATATTAACTTGTCACTTATTGAATGACTAAAGGTTTTCCAAGAAATTGACAATTGCTTGTTGTGCCTCCAGCATAACAGAGGCAGAACAAAATTGAAACTCTGTAAGGGTTCAAAGATATTATTGCCTGGTAAAGTGACATTTTTACTGGGTTCTAAGCAGTGAGATGATAACATCATTACAGAAGTGATCTTGTTTATCACAACATTTTAGAAAATCAATGAAACAAGAAAATTGAAAATAGACAAAAGTATTGCAGTATTTCATGCTATTGCCTGCCACTGTTTGAATACTAATGCAACGCCATGTCCAAGATGTTTATAGCAGACAACTTCTCAGAGTCACTTTACTATTATTTTAACTTAAAGGATTTCTTGATAGGGACCTCTAAGATGCTCAACTTTCTGCACACCATTGTTTAGCTTCAATGCCACAATTTCATTTTATGGCACTTCATTTATCCAATATCACATATGGAAAACTCATACATTTATCTCACACTCAAGACTGTAAGGTCAACAGACCAAATATCATTGGAGTCCTGCAGACATCTTCATCAAACTTGAAAGCAATTTAATGACAATAAAAAGGCCTTGGACCCATTTATGTTGCAAGGAAGTGATTACCACAGTGACCTTTAACCTATGCTGTTTCAAAGGGATGAGTTTAGAATGATGAATAATGTTTAATCATCCTCATTAAGTATTATCTTCAAGCTTTCCAAAATATTACTTGAGCATCTTGGCTTAGTGCCAAATGGACTTTAAAGTTCATAAACTTTCATGAACCTTGAAAAAAAAAGCCATTTACCATTGTAAACGACCTAAGAGTCCAATAAATGCAACATTAAAGATTTTGAACCCAAACGTTGTTAAATGGGTGAGTACATAATCATACCCTTAACAACTCTGCTTATGTTTTTAAAACAATTTTCATCCAAAGGATGAGTGTAATATTATTCAGATAATTAATATTCCACCTATGAATAGCTTCTCGGTTATCAAATACATTTTAATATGAAGCATAATTCTAAAACAGAAGTCAACAAAATGCTTTTCTTGCCAAACTGTTCTCATTGAATGATCTATATGAATTTCAACAGCGAATTTGTTGTGATTGCTGAATGGATATTTATTATTCACTTGTGGGATGTGGGCACTGATGACTCAGCAATATTTATTTCCCATTCCTAAATGCCCTTGAGGAGCTGTTGGCTTGGAAGGTGCTGTCTAGGAAGCGCCTGCAGTGCATCATGTAGACGGTGCACACTTCCACTACAAAGCATCTGTGTTGGAAAGAGCGGACCAATGTGATAGTAAATGGACAGAATGGATTTGTCAAGTGTTTTATGTACAGTGCGTAACTAGGCAATTTTCCACATTGGTGGGTAGATGCCAGTTTTGTACCTGCGCTGGAATAACTTGCTAGGGTTTAACAAGTTCTGGAGCACAAGTCTACAGTACAAGTGCTGAATTGTTTTCAGGGTTCACAGTATTTACAATATCTAGTGCCTCCAGCCATTTCTTGATATCCGTAGAGTGAATCGAATTGGTTGAAGACCAGCATTTGTGATGTTGGGGATCTCTGGATGAGGCCTTAGATGGATCATACACTTGGCACTTCTGGCTGAAGATTGTTGCAAATGATTCAGCCTTATCATTTGCATATTGCAAGTTACTTTTCTCAATAATGAAGATGTTGCAAAGAAAATGAAAATTTCTGGAGAAGGGTCCTGATCTGAAACGTCAGATATCCTGCTTCTCTGATGCTGCCTGGCGTGCTGTGTTCCTCTAGCTCCATGCTGTGTTATCTCTGACTCCAACGTCTGCTGTTCTTGCTATATCTCAATGTAACAAACTAGATATGGATCAGCAGGATCACCAGAGAAACTCGGAACATGATTGTAAGAAATGAGGTAACATTCATTGTAACAATTCTAGGTATTGACAAGGACAGTTAGAGCAATGAGGTTTTCCTTTTCACTGCCTAATTCACCCGTATCCATTTTTCTCAGAGGATTTGGATCCCAGCCCACTTGTGTTTTCATGAGCTTCAGTTACCCCTTAATATATCAATCAATGTAGCTGATGAGTGAGTTCTACAAAACAGTGCTGGGAGGTTATTTAGCAACAAGAGACTCGAACAAACAAATCCACTTCAATCCTTAACTGGAGCTCTCACAATTCCCTTATCTAGATTGAGAGTGGCAAACCTAGTTCAATTTATAATTTCTAATTAAGAGTAGAGTGGATGGTCATGTTCCTTGTGCTCTGTTAGCTGATAGCAATTAATTCAGAACAGATAAAGATTAAACTTAATCTCTATGGCTCAACTACTCACTGAAACATTTTGAATGTGGCAGATGAAAATGGCCAGTGTGTGCACAGTTTACATAATTGTTAGTGGTCAAATTAAATAGGAATAACACCAGACCAGCAGCCTCGAGAGGCTATTCCATCATCCAATTAGAAAATGGTTAATCCATAGCGTAATTCCTTTTATCTATTACATTCCAAATTCCTTGGCAACTTTATCTAACATATTGCTTTCCTGAAAAAAAACATAAGGGCTAAAGAGAAAAAAACTAGGGAATTACAGACCAGTTAGTCTAACATTTGGAAATAGTCTATAAACAAGGATAGGATAACTGAATACCTTGAAAATGTTCAGTCAATGAGGGAGAGCCAGCATGGATTCATGGCTCTCTGATGAAGGGTCTAGGCCCGAAACGTCAGCTTTTTGTGCTCCTGAGATGCTGCTTGGCCTGCTGTGTTCATCCAGCTTCACACTTTGTTATCATGGGTTCATGGTAGATTGTTTATGCCTGACAAATCTCATTGGATTTTTTTGAAGAATTGACAAAGATAATAAGACAGGGGAATGTCTATGGGTATTGCATAAACGGGCTTCCAGAAGGCATTTGTATGAGAATGTGAACTAAAGTGAGAATGTGAACCAAGGTAGAAGCCCACAAAATTGAGGAAAAATTACTGGCATGGCTGGGAAATTGGTTGAGTAAAAGGGAACTGAAAGTAGCGATAATGGATAGTTACTCAAATTGGTAGGATGTGACTGTAGTGCCCCTCAAGGACCGATGTTAGGGCCTCCATTATTTGCATTATTTATTGATGACTTGGATAATGGCATACAAAGTCATATATCCAAATTTGCACAATTTGCCTAACACTGAGTTAGGTGGCATTGTAGATTGTGTAGACAATACAAAATATTACAAATATATATTGATAGGCGAAGCGAATGGGCAAAACAGTGGCAGATGGAATTCAATGTAAGCAAGTGGGAAATTATCCATTTTGGATTAAAGAAGCATAGATCCAGGTACTTTCAAGATTTTATGAAGTTAAATGGATGTCCAAAGATACTTGGAGTGCACAGATCTATAAACTATTACAAACAGATGCAGAAAATGATCAAGAAATCTAATGGAATGCAAGTCTATTATTTCTGGAGGACTGGTGTTCAAGGATGCCGAAACTATGCCACAGTTATGCAAAACTCTGATTAGACCCCACCTGGAGTTATGATGAAGTAGCAGCACTCGAAAGCTTTTGATTTTAATAAACCTGTTTGACTATAACCTGATGTAGTATGACTTTTGACCTTGTCCACCCAGCCCAATACCAGCACTTCCACATTGAGAGAAATCAGAGTTTAATTTTTTGGGTCCGATTATCCTTCCTTAAAATGTTTAAATGGAGTTAGGCAACAGATCAGTTATGATCTCATTGAATAGTGGAGTAGACTCGAGGGATTGAATGGCCTACTCCTGTTCATATGTTCCTTTGACTACAATATCTCCTCGTGTGGTATATATTATAGCAACCATAATGCAGATGAGATACTCAAGTATAACAAAGACAATGTATTAAAAAGGCATTATTACATTTGTTTGCATTTGTTGTGCTTTTCATGGCTGATCACCCATACGTGCTGCAGCTAATTATCCTTAATTTGTTCATTTTCATTTGATTCAAATACTGCAGAATTGTACTGCTAATGAGCTACATTTTAGAGATAACAAGGTGTAGGGCTGGATGAACACAGTAGGCCCAGCAGCATCAGAGGAGCAGAAAGGCTGATGTTTCAGGCCTAGACCGGTCTTCAGAAATGGGGGGCGGCGTCGTGAAGGGGGTTCTGAAATAAATAGGGAGAGAGGGAGAGGCGGATAGAAGATGGATAGAGGAGAAGATAGGTGGAGAGGAGACAGACAAGTCAAAGAGGCTGGGATGAAGCCAGTAAAGGTGCTTATAGGTGGGAAGGAAACAGTTCAGTCCAGGGAGGACAGACAGGTCAAGGGGGCAGGATGAGGTTAGTAGGTAGGAGATGGAGGTGGGTCTTGAGGTGGGAGGAAGGACAGGTTAGGGAGGTGGGGACAGGCTGGGCTGATTTTGGGATGCCGTGGGAGCAGGGGAGATTTTGAAGCTTGTGAAATCCACATTGACACCATTGGGCTGCAGGGTTCCCAAGCGGAATATGAGTTGCTGTTCCTGCAACTTTGGGTGGCATCCTTGTGGCACTGCAGGAGGCCCAGGATGGACATGTCATCTGTGGAATGTAATGGGGAGTTGAAATGGTTTGTGACTGGGCAGTGCAGTTGTTTATTGCAAACCGACAGTAGGTGTTCTGCAAAGCGGTCCCCAAGCCTCCACTTTGTTTTCCCAATGTAGAGGAGGCCAGAATGGGAACAGCAGATACAGTATACCACATTAGCAGATGTGCAGGTGAACATCTGCTTGATGTGGAAAGTCTTCTTGGAGCCTGGAATGGGGGTGAGGGGGCATGTGTAGGGACTGGTGTAGCACTTCCTGTGGTTGCAGGGAAAAGTGCTGGGTGTGGTAGGGCTGGAGGGGAGTGTGAAGCAGACAAGGGAGTCACAGAGAGAGTGGTCCCTCCAGAAGGCAGATAAGGGTGGAGAGGGAATAATGTCTTTGGTGGTGGGATCAGATTGCAGATGGCAGAAGTGTCGAAGGATGATGTGTTGGATCTGGAGGTTGGTGGGTGGTATGTGAGGACGAAGGGGATTCTGTTTTGGTTTTATTGCAGGGAGGGGGTGGGAGGGATGAGTTGCGGGAAGTGCAGGAGACATGGTCAAGGGCATTCTCAACCATTGAGGGGCTGGTTTTGCAGTCCTTGAAAAACAAGAACATCTGAGATATAGGGGAGTGGAAAGGTGCATCCTGTGAGCAGATGCATTCAAGGAGAAGAATTGGGAATAGGGGATGGCATTTTTGCAGGAAGGTGGGTGAGAGGAGGTGTATTCTAGGTAGCTGTGGGAGTCAGTGGGCTTGAAATGGTTATTGGTTTCTAGGTGGTTGCCAGAGATGGAGAGAGAGAGAGAGCCCAGCCTGTCTCTGCTTCCCTAACCTGTTCTTTCTCTCACCCATCCCTTCCTCCCACCTCAAGCCGCACCTCCATTTCCTACCTACCACCTCATCCCGCCTCCTTGACCTGTCCCCTCCCTACCTACCTACCCACTTATACTCTCCTCTCTACCTATCTTGTTTTCTCTCCATCTTCAGTCCGCCTCCCCTTCTCTCTCCCTATTTATTCCAGTTCCCTCTCCCATCCCCCTCTCTGATGAATGGTCTAGGCCCGAAACATCAGCTTTTGTGCTCCTGAGTTGCTGCTTGGCCTGCTGTGTTCATCCAGCTCCACACTTTGTTATCTGAGATTAGAGAATGTCCTGTTTAAACCATCACTTCTTTCTTATGTTATTTTTCTTATTTTAGATTTAAAACTGTGAATTGCAGTTAAGAATTGAAACTTGAACTTTCAACAGCAGCTTGTTTTTTTAAAAAAAGACATGATGTTTGCAGTTGGGAACTGACCTGGATAGATTTTTAATTACTTGTCGAAGGGTACTGAATGTAAATTAGCACAAGGTGTTAAGCTCAGGGACTGGCAGTGGTTGGATGGTAAATTGGGTAATCAAAGAATGACTGGGGCTGACCAACCAATCACAGTGATTATTGAAAATAAAAGAACCAAAGATGCAACTGGCTCTGACAGGGTTGAGAGCAGGAGGTAGTTTTGCTTTGGAAGATATTTTTGGTGTCTCTAATTGTTTGCCATTTCATGACTTGTTTGAAAGTTCTGTGAAAAGCATCCCAGTCTGTAAGCAATAAGTTAAAAAGAGGTCTGTAGAAACTGTTTGTATGAACTGGAGATTTTGGAATATAAGCAAGACCTGCATATCCTATGTGCCTGTAATACATCCCATTGTTAAAGGGTTTCAGTAAGCTCTATAATTCATCATTGAAACAGCTGTCAAACTGGCAGGTTATGATTCTTTTATTTTCTTATTTTGATTAACTGTGTCTGTCTGTTGCTGAGTGTTTGGACTTACTGGCCTTAGATTGTAAATGTTAATAAACTATCTTGTTTTCCTGGGTTCTCTGAAAGTCATAATCTTAATAAAATATTAATATTTGTTTGAGTTATTACCTTGGTGTCCAAGATCAGTTATTTGTAATGTCTGGTTTGGTAAAATTACCAATCTTAACAGTCATTGAATACTCTGAAATCACCATTTTGCAAATCCAGTGATAGCTCTCTGAAGGGTCCAGGCTGGAAACAACAGCTTTTGTGCTCTTGAGATGCTGCTTGGCGTGTTGTGTTCATCCAGCTCCACACTTTGTTATCCTGGATTCTCCAGCATCTGTAGTTCCCATTATCACTGATAGTGACTGTTTTGATTTGGTTTGCTATGCCTGTGTTGTAAGAGTACCCACATGAGGCAACAGTGACAGGCTGGCCAGTGTGCATGTGTCAGAATCACATCATGATATCAATCTGTCAGGTTGACACCACAAAACAGACATGTGAGATGTTCCAACGGTTGCTGTGCTATGTGGATGTTATGTTTTTTCCTGAAAATGGTCAGATCAAGGGCAGGTTATAACCAAGGAGAGTAAGGGGAAATTCTCATTTTGTCTGATCATCTTGCAAAATAGAGCATTTTCTGTTCTTCTGGCTCTTGGCTGCAGATGAAGAACCAGGTACAGGAGCTGGAAGCAAGTTTAATTGCAGCTTTTGATTATTAGAAACGATCCCACAATCTGATGCTCGCAGTGGGGAGTGGCACTCAGCAAGAACAGCTCAGGAAATTGCAGACTTACAGGCAATGACTTTACAACTGCTGGGAATATCAGATTATACATTTACATCTGTAGATTTAAACATCATTGACAAATCTCCAAAAACAGCACTAAGGGAGCAGTTCAGTTGCTGCAAATGTGAATAGGCTGATTTGATTTCATGTTTGTTGGAAACAAGCAGAATAATTGCTGTATTCTGGTGTTGGATTAGGGCTTGAACATATTTGATGCAGCAGGCAAACTATTTGATTCCAGAAACACACCCACACCATAAGGAAAATTATCCCTCTCTTTTCCATTTTAATTGAGATACAGATTTATTGCTAAACTTCATGATAATAGATGTTTGCTAAAATTAAAACAAGTTATTCAATAAAAGTATTAAGCAAGTTAGAAGTGGAAGCAGGAGTACTTCCTGACAATAATCTTGAATGACAAATGGTCCTAAATGCCCTTAATCATATCAAAGATATTTTCCAAAAACAAACACATTATTTGTGTTGTGTACTTGGACAAGTATGGAATGATAACCAGCTGGCTACAGAAATGAAAAGTTACAGGAGTTAAAGGTCTTCAAGGTAATAACTTAAACAAATATTAATATTTTATTATTAAGATTATTACTTTAGCAGATTAGTGGAAATTGGGAAGTGGTATTTCAGGGGTCAGCGCTAGGAATGCTATTATTAATCATTTAGGTAAATGATTTGGATTTCAGAATTGGAATTATGATGTCAAAATTTGTAGACAATGCCAAATGGAAAATTATAACTATTAATGCTGACAAAGACTTCAACAAAATACAAGAAGCTGTTAACAGCTAGAATGGAACTGTAAATTGCAATTGGATTTCGATAAGTAAGTGTGGAGCTGGAGGAACACAGCAGGCCAGGCAACATCGAGGTGCAGGAGAGTTGGCATTTCAGGCCGGGACCTTTCTTTTTATTTGAAGGACGGTCCCAACCCAAAACATCAGCGTTCCTGTTCCTCCGTTACTGCCTGGCCTGCTCTGTTTCTCCAGCTCCACACAGTGTTATCTCTGACTCCAGCATCTGCGGTTCGTAATATCTCTAAGTGTGCTTCTATACAGTTAAATGTCAAATAGTTTATTTTGGCCTAGCAGACCTCTCCCTTGGCATTAAGCACACCCAGGTAAATGAATGAAGGACAAGGAAGAGGAGAGGGTAATGAGTTCTCAGCAGATATTATAAGTACGCTGGGTCTTTATAGGAAGAACATCTAATGGGGAGCAATGTGGTGTCCTAGAAACCCCTTTACCTACTGGTATAGAGACAATCATTGTAATGGTTTGAGCTTCCATGACTGCAGCTGAGTTTTACAGTTCTCAGACATCAGGTGGATGCTGCTTGACCTGTCATAAAGCTGAGACATAGGCCATCAGGTATTACATCAAGGTGAGCTCCATAGGGATAGTAAGAATTGCAGATGCAATTGGATTTCTATAGGTAACACAGTTTGGAGTTGGAGGAACACAGGCCAGGCAGTATCAGAGGAGCAGGAAAGTTAAAGTTTCGGGTCAGGACCCTTCTTCAGAAATAGGGTTCAGGGTGGGCGGGAAAGGAGCTCGGAAACAAATAGAGAGAAAGGGTGGGGCTGGGGAAGGTAGATGGGATGGTGATAGGTGAGTGCAGGTAGGGAGTGGTGGGGATTGGTCAGTGAACTGGGAGGAGCGGGTGGTTGGGAGAGAAGATGGATAGGTTGTGTCAAGGAGGCAGGGATGAGAGGGAGGGCTGGTCATGGGATGAGGCCAGGGGTGGGGAGGTTTAGAAACTTGTGAAATCCACATTTTGGCCATTGGAATGTGGGCTCCTGAGCTGGTCCTCCAGTTTGCGGGTGGCGTCATTATGACATTGGAGGAGGCCCAGGATGGACATGTCACGCAGGGAGTTGCGGGGGGTGGGGAGTTAAAATCGTTCATGACTGGAAGGTGTTACTGTTTGTCGTGAACAGAGTGCAGGTGCTCTACAAAGCAGTCTTCAAGCCTCTGCTTGGTCTCACCGATATAGAGGAAGCCACATCGGGAGCAGCGATTACAATAGACCACATATTCGGATGTGCAGATGAACCTCTGTCTGATGTGGAACTTTTGTTTGGTGCCTTGAAGGGAGGTGTAGGGGCAAGTGTAGCACCTCCTGCAGCCGCAGGGAAAGGTGCCAGGGGGTAGCGGGGCTGGTGAGGAGTGTGGAGCGGACAATGAAGTCATGGAGAGCGTGGTCCTTACAAAAGGAAGATGGGGATGGGGAGGGAAACATCTCTTTGGTTGTGGGATTGGATTGTAGGTGAAGGAGGCGGCGGAGAATGACACACCAGAGGCAGAGGAGCTGGTGGGGTGACACATGAAGGCAAGTGGGGCCCTGCCTCTGTTCTCACTGGGGCAAAGGTTGCGAGTGGAAATGCAAGAGATGTCACGAAGAGCATCCTCAACCACTGAAGGCAGGGAACCACAGCCCTCGAAACCTCCATAGCCTAAATGTGGATATTACCAGTTTCAAAATCTCCCCACCCAAACCCCCTTCAGCCTCATCCCATGATCAACCCTCACTCCCACCCTTGCCCCCTTGACCTGACACACAACCTGTCCAGCTTCTCTCCCACCTACCCTCTCCTCTCACCTCACTGACCAATCCCCACCATTCCCTTCCTGCACTCACCTATCACCATCTCAACTACCTTCCCCAGCCCCAGCCTTCCTCTCCCTATTTATTTCTGAGCTTCCTTTCCCCTCCCCCATTTCTGAAGAAGGATCCCCACCCAAAACGTCAACCTTCCTCCTTCTCTGATGCTGATGCTGCCTGGCCCAATGTGTTCCTCCAGCTCCACACGAGGTTAGCTCCATCGGTGTTGATTGAGCAGAACCTGTTCCATGCCGAGAATGATGGGTTCTAAGCTCCATGTAATAAGTAGAGTCAAGGTGATACTGGATCCATGTTTGCTGACATTAAATGCAGTTTTTTGGCAGATTTCCTGGAGCACTATGCAGTTAGGTGTGTTCCCCCATTAGACTTGGCTATAGCCTGATGAGTTGCTATGGGCTCTGGATCCGTTGCTTTCTGTTGTCAGTATATATTGTTGTTCACTTCCACCATCTATAACCATAATGGTCAGAACAGTTCACTTAAAGGGTCACTGGACTCAAAACTCTAACTTTGTTTCTGCATGTTTGGATGATGCCAGATATGTTAAGTTTCTCAAACAATTTAGGTGCTTTTTAGACTTCCAGCATCCCCAATTCTTTGTTTTAAATCATCGTATTACTTTTACATCTGTCATGGCTGTGACACTTTTACAGCTGTCACCGTATTTGCAAACCAGGGAAAGAATTTTGGATTCTGAAGATGTGAAGCAAATACAGAAATTGCTGAAGAAACTCAGCAGGTCTGGCAGCATCTGTGGGAAGAAAGCATTAACATTTCAAATCCAGTGTCTCTTTATCAGAGAGATCAGAAGATCTCTTAATTCTCGTACATAACCGATGTGTTTGAATCCGGGCATGTTTAATTGCTAAATTTTCTTGTTCAATTCTGGGTCCACCTGGCAAGGTCTATCAAATCCGGAACTAAATTTCGATCATGTTCAGCAACAGCTTCACCCCTTATGTTTCCACATACGTAAACTATCAGATCATCCACTGTAGCTTCTACTCCAGGAATATCACTAACTATCTCATGTAGCCTGCATTGATATTTCTGGAGCAATGGAAACCCCAAACAGCATGCAAAACCGCTGTGTATCCCAAAGTGTATATTGAATGAAATTAGAAAGCTACTACTTTCATCCAGCTTTATTGCTGGCAACCATATTTGAATATTAGGTGGTGAAGACTTTTTTGCCTTTTCAAGTTGTGGAACATGGCATTTTGAGTGCGAGCAGCAGCGGAGGTAAGATGAACCCGGAAGACTGCAGCTAAGGTAAAGCAGTTTATTTTTAAAATTACTTACCGGTAGCGGGCAGCGGTGTTTTTCCTCTTTCAGAGAAGGAGCGGGAGCAGCGGAGGAAGTGACGAGGACCAGACCAAACAAAATATGACAACTCACACATAGGAGTTCTGTCAGTTAATGTTTTATTCCAAGTCACGTAGGTAAATAGCCAACATATGAAATGCAGTGGAAACGACTAAGATTACTTTTCCAGCTGGAGCTGGATGAACTACGGATCATTCGGGAGGCAGAGGGGGTAATTGAGAGGAGTTACCGGGAGTTGGTCACTCCTAAGGCTCAGGACAAGGATAGATGGGTTACAGTTAGGGGGAGGAAAGGGGACAGACAGACAGTGCAGAGATCCCCTGTGGGCATTCCCCTCAGCAATAAGTTACCGTTTTGGATACTGCTGGGGGGGATGACCTACCAGAGGAAAGCCATAGTAGTCAGTTCTCTGGCACTGAGCCTGACACTGTGGCAAAGAAGGGAAGGGGGCAGAATAGAAAAGTACTCGTGGTAGGGGACTCGATAGTTAGGGGAATCGACAGGAGATTTTGTGGTCAGGATTGGGATTCCCGGAAGGTATGTTGCCTCCCTGGTGCCAGGGTCCGGGATGTCTCTGATCGGGTGTATAAGGTTCTAAAAGGGGAGGGCGAACAGCCAGAAATCGTGTTACATATTGGCACAAATGATATAGCCAGAAATAGGATTGAGGATATAAAAAGTGATTTCAGGGAGTTAGGATGGAAGCTGCAGAGCAGGACGAACAGAGTAGCGTTCTCTGGTTTACTACCAGTGCCACGAGATAGCGAGGCGAGGAACAGGGAGCGGGCGCAGCTGAGCATGTGGCTACGCAGCTGGTGTAGGAGGGAGGGCTTCAGATATGTAGATAATTGGGATGCCTTCTGGGGAAGGTGGGACCTGTACAAGAAGGACGGGTTGCATCTGAACTGGAAGGGGACCAATGTCCTGGGTGGAAGGTTTGTTCGAGTAGTTCGAGAGGGTTTAAACTAGTATGGCAGGGGGGTGGGAACCTGAGCTGTATACCAGAGGTGAGCGTTGATGCAGGTGAGGCAGTAGCAAGAGGTAGACCAGCTAGTGGGAAGGAACCAAGGGATCAGTTAAAGTGCGTTTGCTTTAATGCAAGGAGTATCAGGAATAAAAGTGATGAACTTAGAGCATGGATCAGTACCTGGTGCTATGATGTTGTGGCCATAACAGAGACATGGGTTTCTCATGGGCAGGAATGGTTGCTGGATGTTCCAGGGTTTAGAACATTTAAAAAGAATAGGAAGGGGGGAAAAAGAGGAGGGGGTGTAGCACTACTAATCAGAGAGGGTATCACAGCTACAGAAGCTTCCATTGTCGAGGAAGATCTGCCTACTGAGTCAGTATGGGTGGAAATTAGGAACAGCAAGGGAGCAGTCACCTCGTTAGGGGTTTACTACAGGCCCCCCAATAGCAGCAGGGAGATTGAAGAAAGCATAGGTCGACAGATTTTGGAAAAGTGTGGTCGCAGTAGGGTTGTTGTAATGGGTGACTTTAACTTTCCCAATATTGATTGGAACCTCCTTCGAGCAGAAGATTTGAATGGAGCTGTTTTTGAAGGTGTGTTCAGGAGGGTTTCCTAACGCAGTACGTTGACAGGCCGACGAGGGGAGAGGCCATTCTAGACTTGGTGCTCGGAAACGAGCCAGGACAGGTATCAGATTTTGTGGTGGGAGAGCATTTTGGTGATAGTGACCATAACTGCCTCACATTCTACATAGCTATGGAGAAGGAGAGGATTAGGCAAAATGGGAGGATATTTAATTGGGGAAGAGGAAACTACGACGCGATTAGACACGAGTTAGGAAGCATGGACTGGGAGCAATTGTTCCATGGTAAGGGAACTATAGACATGTGGAGACTGTTTAAGGAACAGTTGTTGTGAGTGATGAGTAAATATGTCCCTCTGAGACAGGCAAGAAGGGGTAAGATAAAGGAACCTTGGATGACGAGAGCGGTGGAGCTTCTTGTGAAAAGGAAGAAGGTAGTTTACATAAGGTGGAGGAAGCTAGGGTCAAGTTCAGCTAGACAGGATTACTCGCAGGCAAGGAAGGAGCTCAAAAAAGGTCTGAGGAGTGTCAGGAGGGGACACGAGAAAGACTTGGCAGAAGGAATCAGGGAAAACACAAAGGCATTTTACACTTATGTGAGGAATAAGAGAATGGTCAAAGAAAGAGTAGGGCCGATCAGGGATAGCATAGGGAACTTGTGTGTGGAGTCTGAGGAGGTAGGGGAAGCCCTAAATGAGTTTTTTGCTTCTGTCTTTACGAAAGAAACGAACTTTGTAGTGAATGAAACCTTTGAAGAGCAGGTGTGCATGCTGGAATGGATAGAGATAGAGGAAGCTGATGTGCTGAAAATTTTGTCAAACATTAAGATTGACAAGTCGCCAGGCCCGGACCAGATTTGTCCTCGGCTGCTTTGGGAAGCGAGGAATGAAATTGCTTCGCCACTTGTGAAGATCTTTGCATCCTCGCTCTCCACTGGAGTCGTACCTGAGGACTGGAGAGAGGCAAATGTAATTCCTCTCTTCAAGAAAGGAAATAGGGAAATCCCCGGCAATTACAGACCAGTAAGTCTCACGTCTGTCGTCTGCAAGGTGTTAGAAAGGATTCTGAGGGATAGGATTTATGACCATCTGGAGGAGCATGGTTTGATCAAATACAGTCAACACGGCTTTGTGAGGGGTTGGTCATGCCTCACAAACCTTATTGAGTTTTTTGAGGATGTGACTAGAAAAGTTGATGAGGGTCGAACTGTGGATGTGGTGTATATGGGCTTCAGTAAGGCATTTGATAAGGTTCCCCATGGTAGGCTCATTCAGAAGGTCAGGAGGAATGGGATACAGGGGAACTTAGCTGCTTGCATACAGAATTGGCTGGCCAACAGAAGACAGCGAGTGGTAGTAGAAGGAAAATATTCTGCCTGGAAGTCAGTGGTGAGTGGGATTCCACAGGGCTCTGTCCTTGGGCCTCCACTGTTTGTAATTTTTATTAATGACTTGGATGAGGGGATTGAAGGATGGGTCAGCAAGTTTGCAGACGACACAAAGATTGGAGGTGTCGTTGACAGTATAGAGGGCTGTTGTAGGCTGCAGTGGGACATTGACAGGATGCAGAGATGGGCTGAGAGGTGGCAGATGGAGTTCAACCTGGATAAATGCGAGGTGATGCATTTTGGAAGGTCGAATTTGAAAGCTGAGTACAGGATTAAGGATAGGATTCTTGGCAGTTTGGAGGAACAGAGGGATCTTGGTGTGCAGATACATAGATCCCTTAAAATGGCCACCCAAGTGGACAGGGTTGTTAAGAAAGCATATGGTGTTTTGGCTTTCATTAACAGGAGGATTGAGTTTAAGAGTCGTGAGATCTTGTTGCAGCACTATAAAGCTTTGGTTAGACCACACTTGGAATACTGCGTCCAGTTCTGGTCGCTGTATTATAGGAAAGATGTGGATGCTTTGGAGAGGGTTCAGAGGAGGTTTACCAGGATGCTGCCTGGACTGGAGGGCTTATCTTATGAAGAGAGGTTGACTGAGCTTGGTCTCGTTTCATTGGAGAAAAGGAGGAGGAGAGGGGACCTAATTGAGGTATACAAGATAATGAGAGGCATAGATAGAGTTGATAGACAGAGACTATTTCCCAGGGCAGAAATGGCTAGCACGAGGGGTCATAGTTTTAAGCTGGTTGGAGGAAAGTAGAGAGGGGATGTCAGAGGCGGGTTCTTTACACAGAGAGTTGTGAGAGCATGGAATGCGTTGCCAGCAGCAGTTGTGGAAGCAAGGTCATTGGGGTCATTTAAGAGACTGCTGGACATGCATATGGTCACAGAAATTTGAGGGTGCATACATGAGGATCAATGGTCGGCACAACATTGTGGGCTGAAGGGCCTGTTCTGTGCTGTACTGTTCTATGTTCTATGTTCTATGTTCTAATTCCTTAGATGGAGGAGTGAGATCTCTTCAGAGCTTTTGTATTGATGCATACTGCAAGCTTTCCACATTCTTTCACAGCTACCAAGTTGCTAATACATTCTGCAGGTATTCCCTGCATTTTCACTTTTATTTTGTCTTTCTAGTAGAACTTGAGGGTAGCTGGAATTTTTGTTGGCAGATGCTGAATTAGTCTTACAATATCATTAACTTTGAGATGAAAATCTCCTGGAAGACATCCCAATTCTGTGAACACATCTTTGTGCTCACCCAGGATGTACTGCACAGTTGATAGCCCATGTGTTGCAAATCTCTATTGCCATGTTAAGGGTTACCAGTCAAAGCTTTAGACTTGCCCAGGGTGAGATGGATGGCATTTGTTTGCCATCTACCATCTGGACCTCCATATCTTTACGCATGTAATAGATGTGCAAAGTAATCTGTCCTCCCAGCTCAAGTATGGTGCCATTATACATTCTTAAACTTACTTTGGAGGGCTTCATTTTTAGTACGTAATATTGTGCTACTTTACACATGTCTGTTAAGCTAAAAATGTTAGAACATAGAACATAGAACATTCCAGCACAACACAGGCCCTTTGGCCCTCGATGTTGTGCCGACCTGTCATACCGATCTCAAGCCCATCTAACCTACACTATTCCATGTACGTCCATCTGCTTGTCCAATGACGACTTAAATGTACCTAAAGTTGGCGAATTTACTACCGTTGCAGGCAAAGCGTTCCATTCCCTCACTACTCTCTGAGTAAAGAAACTACCTCTGACATCTGTCCTATATCTTTCACGCCTCAATTTAAAGCTATGCCCCCTCGTGCTCGCCGTCACCATCCTAGGAAAAAGGCTCTCCCTATCCACCCTATCTAACCCTCTGATTATTTTATATATTTCAATTAAGTCACCTCTCAACCTTCTTCTCTCTAATGAAAACAGCCTCAAGTCCCTCAGCCTTTCCTCGTAAGACCTTCCCTCCATACCAGGCAACATCCTAGTAAATCTCCTCTGCACCCTTTCCAAAGCTTCCACATCCTTCTTATAATGCGGTGACCAGAACTGTACACAATACTCCAAGTGCGGCCGCACCAGAGTTTTGTACAGCTTCACCATAACCTCTTGGTTCCGGAACTCGATCCCTCTATTAATAAAAGCTAAAACACTGTACGCCTTCTTAACAGCCTTGTCAACCTGGGTGGCAACTTTCAAGGATCTCTGTACATGGACACCGAGATCTCTCTGCTCATCTACACTACTAAGAATCTTACCATTAGCCCTGTACTTTGCCTTCCGGTTACTCCTTCCAAACTGCATCACCTCACACTTGTCAGCATTAAACTCCATTTGCCACCTCTCAGCCCAGCTCTGCAGCTTATCTATGTCTCTCTGCAACCTACAGCATCCTTTGTCACTATCCACAACTCCACAACCTTAGTGTCGTCCGTAAATTTACTAACCAATCCTTCTATGCCCTCATCCAGGTCATTTATAAAAATGACAAACAGCAGTGGACCCAACACCGACCCTTGCGGTACACCACTAGTAACTGGTCTCCAGGATGAACATTTCCCATCAACTACCACCCTCTGTCTTCTTTCAGCAAGCCAATTTCCGATCCAAACTGCTATATCTCCCACAATTCCATTCCTCCGCATTTTGTACAATAGCCTACTGTGGGGAACCTTATCGAATGCCTTGCTGAAATCAATATACACCACATCAACCGGTTTACTCTCATCTACCTGTTTGGTCACCTTCTCAAAGAACTCAATAAGGTTTGTGAGGCATGACCTTCCCTTCACAAAACCGTGCTGACTATCCCTTATCAATTTATTCTTTTCTAGATGATTATAAATTCTATCCCTTATAACGTTTTCCAACACTTTACCAACAACTGAGGTAAGGCTCACTGGTCTATAATTACCAGGGTTGTCTCTACTCCCCCTCTTGAACAGGGGAACCATATTTGTTATCCTCCAGTCGTCTGGCACTATTCCTGTAGACAATGACGAGTTAAAGATCAATGCCAAAGGTTCGGCAATCTCCTCCCTGGCTTCGCAGAGGATCCGAGGATAAATCCCATCTGGCCCAGGGGGCTTATCTATCTTCATCTTCTGAAGGATTTCTAATACCTCTTCCTTGTGAACCTCAATCCCACCTAGTCTAGTAGCCTGTATCTCAGTATTCTCCTCGACCACATTGTTGTTTTCTAGAGTGAATACTGTCGAAAAATATTCACTTAGTGCTTCCCCTATCTCATCTGTCTCCACACACAACTTCCCACTACTATCCTTGATTGGCCCTAATCTTACTCTCGTCATTCTTTTATTCCTTAAATACCTATAGAAAGCCTTAGGGTTTACCCTGATCCTATCCGCCAACAACTTCTCATGTCTCCTCCTGGCTCTTCTGAGCTCTCTCTTTAGGTCTTTCCTGGCTACCTCGTAGCCCTCAAGTGCCCTAACTGAGCCTTCACATCTCATCCTAACATAAGCCGCCTTCTTCCTCTTGACCAGAGATTCCACCTCCTTCATAAGCATGGCATGTGACTGTCTTTTTGATGTTTAAGAATAATCCAACGTCCTCCTTCTGCAGTCCTTATTCCAATAGTCACAAACCAGGTCCACCAATCAACTTGACTGAACAAACCTGCTGCATGATGCAAAGTTATTCATCATAACCTTAAACTGATATCCTGCCAATGGTCATCTCTACCTACCTGTTGTACTTTTTAGTTGTACCCTTGTGTGCTAAATGATTCAGTATAATGCATAGAGAATGCTACATTCCCCATGCTGGACATGCCTTCTGCTTTGTTGTATGGACATTGTGTAGAATTTGCCTTTGTCTGTGATTGTTCTTTCCATGTACCTAGAACATCTGTCGGCATAATGCAAGACCTGGTCTGTTCTGCAATGAATACGCTCTGTTCCTTCAAGCCTTCGGTAAGGCATCACAGGTGAATTGCTCTCCTGAGAGTAAGTTTGCCTTCTCTCTGCAGATATGCTTTTAATTTGTACCCCTTATTCCTAATTAAATTATGTACCAAGTTAGCACATGATTTAATTGAACAAATTCACGGCTTTCTGCAACTTGAGCTAATAATGTTACTTACATATTGATCAATGGTCTCTATGTCACTTTGTGTTGAACATATTCTGTTCATACATAACATTCATTTAGGACTCAAAACATGCCTTCAAAGGTTTCACCTTTTCTCTGCTCATCATGAATAACAGATTTTAAACAATCTCCTTTAAAGTGGTATAAGTCCAACAACCTTTATTTGTTCTGGTTTGCTCAATAGGTCAGTTGCTGTTGCATAATTCTGCCATTGTTCATTAAAAAAAACACATTCCCAGTTTTCTATCATCTGCTCAGTCTCTTCAGTAAGAGCTAGTCAGGGAAAAACCACTATTTTTTTCATTGTAATGTTCATTTCTCTTTCTTTTTTCTTCAGTAGCATACAGCTCCACTGCTACATCTTTTGTTTCAGTCTGGGCATTCACCTCTTCTGACACCATGTTTTTTTTTGTGTCACACTGTAGTGTGTTCAACACAAAAACTTTATTGAGGTGAGGCTTAAGATGTTTGCCCACAGGGAGTTGCCTCATGGGAGAGGCCACATGATTATGACAGTGTAGGACAGATATTTGCATATGATTACATTTCAATACAAACACTTCCCATACTCCTTTTATAACAGTGTCCTTCATTTCTACTTGAGAGGAATCCAAAGTTAGGTGGCATAAATATAAAATAGTTAACAACAAATCCAATGAGGAATTCATGAAAAAAATTCTTTATTCAGAGATTACAATGTGGAACCTGCTGTCAGATGGAGTAATTGAGATAATTGTTGCTAATGTATTTTAAGGGAATCTAGAAATGTAGGTGAGGGCGAGAAATATAGCAGGAAATATTGATAGGGTGAAAGGAAGCCTGTTAGAAGACTTGTTTGGAGTACAAATCTTTTAAAAAGAATATCAATTTCTGCATTGGATGCCTGGTTTATGGTAAAGAATGATGCCAACAGTGCAATTTCAATTTCTATTATCTATAACCTATAATATATATTTCTATAATTTCTGAATTCACCATGTAGGTTTTTCCTTCTCAACCTCCACTTTCCCCTTAGGCATAGTGACCCTTATGTTAAATTCACCATTGTCTCTCTCTCTCTAATGAGACAGCAGCCTTTGGACCTCTAAAACAATGACAACTTTCATTTATGTTTCTGTGTATTTACTGAAAAAAGGTTTACGATTTGTTGAAAGATTCTGAAATCATTTGTTAGAAATATTTTCATTGGAATGCATTGTGAAACTCCATCTCCTGAATGTTTAGATTTCTCCATTGCAATAAAGCCATAGAGATTTACAACACAGCAGGAGTTTATTTAGGCCATTATGACTGTTCTTTACACTTTGCTAGGCCAATTCAAAATTAATCCCATAGCCTCTCTCTCTTTCTCTTCAGTCTTTGTTTTCCACTGTTTCGAACATTTATCCAATTTTCTCATAGAAATGCAATGGTCTTGCCTGAATCAATTCATGCGATAAAACATTCTATACTACTTATTCACTTCAGTACAAGTGCCTCCAATTTACAAATCTCCATCTTATGAATACTCATACTTAACGTGATCTCCTACATAGTGATAATGTTAGAGACCTGACATGGGAACATTTCCTGTACTTACAAAGAGCTGCTTTCCATTGCCCTGCATGGTGTTCCAACTTTCAGACAATTCAACTTACGAATGGACTCCAGAACAGAGCTCATTCACAACCCAAGAAATGCCAGTATAAAGGCATATATCTTAATTTTTCTGCCCAACTTCATGAACATTCTTAATTGATGTTCCCTCAATACCAACTCAGCAACCAAAAAGAAATGTTATCATAGTCACTTTATCAAAACTGTTCATCATTTTGAAAAAAACGTAATAAAATATTTTCTCTTCTCCGGTGGAAACAGTCTCAGTCTATACAGATTATTTTCAAACTATAGGTTCTCATCTCAGGCGTTACACTGGTTATGTTTTATTGCATGTTCTTTGTGACTTTAATGTTCCCTCTGTAATCATATGCACAAAATCAGTAATAAATGACAAAGACTAACATATTTATAGTACCAGCCTTAACAATGAGCGATTGCTTCATTGAAAGTAACATCTTTTATTGTGTAGTCATTATGTATTCTGTTCATCCAATTATGACCTAATTGTCAATTTGTGTAAATGTATCAGCTTTTTTTTATACTTGAACTCTCTATTCCTGTTTGTTTGGCTTTATCTATCTGAAATACATGTTCATAAAATTCTTTACTTGTAATCGTATATATTGATAAGTTTGTTAATCCATATCTTCGTAAATTTTCTACTGAGCTGTACACCATTCCTCGTTTCCTTTCTCCCAAAAGTGTTACCTCACGCTTCTCCACATTCGGGTTCTGCTGTCTGTGTGTCCATTCACAAACCTCTCTCAAATTATTTAGTCGTTCCCTCCATTGTTGTGTTACTTTGAAATCATGAGCTTAACGTGGAAGTATCCGTGTTTGGATCCAGATTGAAGGTTAAATTATAAATGTGCCAGGAAGCTGGAACAAACATGCTGACTTCTGCATTTCACTGCAGTGAATTTGACTGAGTACAAATCCCTATGGAAAAGCAAGCTGTCTATTTCCACATGCTAATCATTCAATTAAAGTGATATTTATACAGTATAAAATATTCCATTTCACATTGGGTATATGGGATTTCCGGGCTTCCTGAAACTTATCAGTGAAACAAAGCAAGTACACTGTATATATTGAGGGAGCTCAAGCAATCTCCAGCAAAGCTGCCAATAAATATTTCATACCTACAGCTGTTTTGGTACCTACTAACATGAAAAGCATTGTTCCTAGAAATTGTGCCAGAAGGATATATTGTACAATTTAGAGGTTTATTTTAATCAACTGAAATGGGTTTCATGGTGTTTTAGATTGGATCTCAGATGAGGACCAAGATGATCAGTAATAGTATCAATAACAACATTGACTTCAGCTTGATTTTTCACAGATCTGTGGCTGTACAACTAAGGAACAGCAGAGAGAGATGGATGTAGATGGGTCTGAAAGGGTTCGTACTGGGTATTATACACCATGATGATACTACGTGAGCTTATGGGCAGAGCAGCTTAGGATCTTGGAGGAATAAGTTCTAACATCTATTTCTTCCCAAAGTCCCTGTGAAAATGTCTATCATATTAATTTAATCTGTAACTAGTTGCTAGCGTGCAATAAACTACGTTATTAACTGCAAAGCAATCCTCCAGTTAGACCAGGAAGTGATTTTCCTCTACTACACCAGTCCATGAGGCCCTGACACCAAAAGAAGATTATGGGCAGCAACTTTCACCATGGGCAGTACCTCATTTTTAAGTTATCTGCTCCGACATGACGGCCAGCAGCAGGGAAGTGCTGAAGATTTAGAAACACACAGAATAAACCTTTGCAGCAATCCTCAACAATGAATAATCACCAGTGAATCTAAAATGCATCTCAGACCTTGTAAGGCATTCATTCCAATAGTGGAGTTAGCGATTCCTTGGAGTAGGAGAATGCGGAAATTCCAAAGCAAATACAGGTGAGCAGTGGTCTGTGAGAACAGTCTGCGTTGGAGCTCACTGGTGAGGAAACAGATATTGGAGGCTCTGTGAGTAAAGCTTAAAATCCCTTTTTGAGACAAGGTATACTTTAAAATAGAGCAGTAATCCAGTAGAGAAAAGCAACTCAGATTGAATATTGTTGCCATTGCAAGCCATGGCTCCATAAACAGAAATATATAGGCGTACCCAGCATTAGTCTGAGGTCATGAGGCCAGGGACATCCTGAACCCAGAAATTAAAACACCAACATTGTCTCGATTAAAAACTTAAGCAGACCTCACTTAATAAGGACAATTTGCTAAAGAGACTTTATTCAAGCTGCAGGAAAGGTGGGAGACCCTTTATAAGGGCAGTTATCAAGGCAGAAGTCAGTAAATAAAACTGCAAGGAGCAGGAATGATTCAGTAAGGCTGTAATTAAAGTAGACACTGTTTACTAAAGCAACAAAAAGGCAGAAATATTCATTTTCCTGTTAAAAGGCAGGAATTCTCTGTTTTACCTGGGAAAGATAAAAGATAAGAAGGGAGGAACCTCCATTGTATATGCAAAATACCGGAAAATCCTCCAGTACAGCAACAAAGAAGGGCAGAACTGCTATCTCTGCAAAATAAAAGTAATTTAAACAAAAATAGTATATAATAACATTAGGAAGACATGGCATCAGAAATAATATTGCTAGCAAGACCTATTTCTGGAGGTGGACTAAATGGAACATTGGGCTGGATGTCTTGGAGATGATAATTCCTAAAATACAGAATAGCGAAATTAAACTAAACCAGAGTCTGAATCTGTAAATACACTTCTGGACAGAATTGTGATTAGAGATGACAACTTTACAGCTCATTGAGGGGGACTGAAAACCTTTGACAATTACTTAGCTTAAAAATTAATAGGAATATAGAAAAAGTACATTTTAAGAGAAGAATTCAGCATCAAGAGGAACCCATAGATGATTTATTAATGAAAATTGCAGATTAATTGCAGATTGAAATGCAACTTTATTGATCAGAATTCCCATCAGAATTCATAAGAGGCATAACTGTTGTATTAGTTACCGATGAGTTTGTCAGATTTACTACAGTCCAAAGAAAGCCGGACTCAGAGAAAGCAAAGAAAACCACTCAGATGATAGGTAAGGAGAATATCAACCTTGGTACAGAAGTTCAGCAGAGTCCGTTCAATTCAAAACAACAAACTAGATACATGAGAAATCAGCACAGTAATTAGGGCTGACTTGAAATGCTAAAAGTCCTTGTCAGTACTCTGGTGCAAAGAAGCCTCACAGGCAAAGGTGGTGCCCAACTACTGAAAGTGAATGCTTTATCTGTCACACACCAATTCACTTTCAGAACATGTACAGACATGGAACAGTTTCGGAAAAATAAGAAATCAAACATCTACCCACATGAATTATCCTAATCTGTGTCAAGTTCATGGCTCCTTGCAAGTAGAGTTGCAGGTTGACAGAGTAGTGAAGGCATTTGGTTTGCTTGCATTTATTTGTCAGTGCATTGAGTAAGGAGTTGGAAGGTCATGTTGAAGCTATGCAGCATGTTGGTTAGGCCACTTTTAGAATACTGCGTTCAGTTCTGGTCTCCCTGGTATAGGAAAGATGTTGTGAAACTTGAAAGGGTTCAGAAAAGAGTTACAAGGATGTTGTCACAGTTGGAGGGTTTGAGCTATGGGGAGAGGCTGAATAAGCTGGGGTTATTTTCCCTGGACTGTCAGTGACTGAAGGGTGGCCTTATCGAGATTTATAATATCATGAGGGGCATGGATAATTTGAATATCCAAGATCTTTTCCCCAGGGTAGCGGAGCTAAAACTTAGAGGGCGTAGGTTTAAGATGAGCGGGAAAAGATTTAGAAGGGCCCAAAGGGGCAACTTCTTCAAGCAGAGCATGGTGCGTGTATGGAATGAACTGCCACAGGAGATGGTGGAGGCTGGTACAATTACAACATTTAAAAGGCATCTGGATGGGTAAATGGGCCAAATGCTGGCAAATGGAATTAGATAAATTTAGGATATCTGATCAGCATGGATAAATTGAACCTAAGGGCCTGTTTCCATGCTGTGCAGCTCTGATTCTAAGTTAATTTTTAAGTTAATGTTTCTGCGTCTATCATTCACTTGCTTTGAATAAATCAGAAAGGGATTAACATAATAAAACAGTCTACAACAAAAGAATTGAACTAAAGTGCTCCTGGGGAAGTGGGTAGAAATTTAGATAACCAATATTTAAGTGAATGGTCACCTCGTTAGTTTTAAGTTAGACTCCAGGGCGAGGGTCACAATAGAATCTGATAGTGAACCATGGTTAAACAAACACAGTCTGCTATATAACTGCATAGCCCAGGAGGTGTAGAATCTTTAAGAATAACGGTAAGTTACAGTCACAACTCCAATTCAGAACATGCTAAATAATAGAAAATAAATATATAATTCACAATCAAGTATTCTCACACTTGAGAAAGAAGGCATGTTTTGATGTCAATCTTCATTGATGGCAGAAGGGGTTAAATTGTAACAGCCGGCCAAAGAATAATAGCACAAAGGACAGCCAGCAGAAAATTTCACAGTTCTCCCTTGGCTCATGGTGGAACCCAAACATAAACCAGAATCTATGAGATTAATTCTCTTAGCAAAAGAAACCTACTTCATACGGTAAATGAGATAGGACCCTCTGACTATACTCGGTTCTCACCAGCCAGAATCTCCAGAATGTATGCATTATGCACATTGGACAATAATGAGCTTCGGACCTACAGCAGGAAGAATATGAGGAAGTAGGATTCTTGTTCGGTTTTTCAGAGAAAATAGAAGATGGCAAGGAAGATGTTGATAAAGGCAATACACTCTGGCTGCTAACATTGCTTTCTGCTCCGCCTCCCTTAGCACAAAGTTCACTTTGGTTATATCAGTGAACATGTCTTCATAAAATTCAATAGACATTCCATTCAATGAGAGATCAACCCATCCACTAAGAACATCCAAAATAGCTCATGAAGACCAGTCACCCTGTTAATATGCTTACTTCGGCTCCCAAAAGGAAAATGCCCTCATTTTCACCATTGCTTTCTACTGAGCATTAGGCATTTTTGTACTGGGTTTGGAGCCTGAGGATCATACCAAAAGCAACTCCGCATGCAGGGAGAGGCTCAGCCATCAGAGGACAAGGCCACATGTGGGCTTCTCACTGAAAGGGGTGCTGTGCCTGAGCAGTTAAAGTACTTAGCGTGGTTGATTCCACTTTTGTCACAACTTTCACTATCATCCTTGTAATGGCTCAATCACACTTTGCTGGTACGACTGTGCTGGAGAGTACTTTGGTGGGTATCAGTATAACTCTGTCATTGTCGAGGTTAAGAGAGCTATAAAGTAAACTCTAATGCTTAAATCCAGAGTCTGCTACTGTTGTTAAAATAGTATCAGAGATAATGGGAACTGCAGATGCTGGAGAATTCCAAGATAATAAAACGTGAGGCTGGATGAACACAGCAGGCCAAGCAGCATCTCAGGAGCACAAAAGCTGACGTTTCGGGCCTGGACCCTCTCTGATGAAGGGTCCAGGCCCAAAAGGTCAGCTTTTGTGCTCCAGAGATGCTGCTTGGCCTACTGTGTTCATCTAGCCTCACATTTTATTAAATGCTACTGTTGTGATTACTTCTAATAATTGACCACAGGAGTCATGAGAACAAATTTTCAATCTTTTATTCAAGCATGCGTGGGGAGAGAATTCATTCCAGACTGTAATCATTCCAAACTCAGATGAATACAAAAGCATAATTAATTTATACGTCTTTATTCACTTTCACAAATTCCAACTTTGTCAGTACATAATGCATAAAAAGATGCCTCCATTCCTAAGCATATTCATTCGCCCATACAGGAATTACTTATTCCAGTATTAGCCTGGTATTCAGAGAAAAAAAAACTGCAGATGCTGGAATCCAAGGTCGACAAACGTAAGAACTGAAGAAGGGCTGTACCCGAAATATTGACTGCCCCTTTCCTCCAGATGCTGCCTGGCTTGCTGTGTTCATCCAGCCTCCTGTTTGTCTACCTTAGCCTGGTACTGTTTGTCTCAACTCCAGCCTGTTTATTCTACCCCTCCTTCTATCCCATAACCAGCCAATCCTTTGTGGTTCCCAAACCTTTCTGTAAAGTTTCTGCTATTCCTGGTCTTTATGGTGTACTAGGTTCATATGACAATACCTGTACTTTTAATTTTACTGTGAACATAGTATCCCCTATTTAACCCTTATAGCCTAATTAACCATAAATGGTGTTGCAGATACACATGGGCTCAGTTGGCTGGAGCATATGTTGGCCCATGGCAATCACCACACTATTCCAATGAAGATGACCTTTAATGACCTGTTACACCAATCTCTCATTCTCAAAGTGAATATTTTCAGTGTATGAAATTGTGGTAATTTAAAGGCCTGTCAGTACAACATCGATTGCTTGCTGCTGTTTAATGATTCTGATTAATGATGCCCCTAGGATGTTTACATCCTGCTCCAGTTAAGCAGTGCTTGGAACATCCAGCACCTCCCAGAGTGGATGCTCCACTGCCATCTCTGTCTCTACCATCTGCTGTTACTGACTTTTAGTGTGAGCCATCAGATGAAATTTCCACTCAAGTGTGAGTAACCGAGCTTAATCTACATGAGGACTGTGCCAGTGTACGCTTACAGAGTGTCAGCTTCTCTCAGCAACCACAGTTATCTTTGTGCAGGAGACTGCAAACCTTATTTAGAGATTATAAACATAAATTAGAACTGTCAACGTAAGTATAGTTAAATTGACACTATGCATATGAATATATTTCAATGCTGTTGAAACTGAGTTCACATAACCAAACGTTGTATGACATGGATTTCATTTAATTGTACTACTTCATAGCTGGGACCCCCTAACTTCCCCATCTCCAACAGGGAAATCACAACTTCACTGATCTGTATTGTCTCCCACTCAGTGCTTGTCAGTTGCAAGATGCTTTGAAGACTCACACTGATTCTCTGCTTCCCCATATGGATCAGTACTCTCTTCAGAAAACAGAGAACAAAGAAACATATGAGAGAGTGTACCAGCGTGCATTTAATAATGGATGGAGTAAATTTGGTCACAGCCATTATGAGGAAGAGGCAGAGAGTGAGTAGCAAGTCTACAGATACTGATGTGAAGAAGTGTAGAGAGGGAGAATCCTGGATGCAATTCCAATTGAGTGTGCTGGAAGAGGTCTCCGAAGGTCGATTGATGGGACCAGTTTGGCAAAATGTGGATGAATGTGTCAGTGTACTCAGCTTCCTGGCCAACTTGTGTCAGTAAAGCACTTCCTACATGAATTTAACAACATAATCTTGCTGCTGATCTCCTTCATGGCCTTCCATTGTGCCATTTTGATCTCTACTGCTGGTGACTGTCAACACAACCGCAGCAACTGACCCAGTGAACTAAGGCTGAACCTTTGCCATACGCAAACCATTCTACTACTTGTTGCTCTTTTCCCATTGGCTTCAAACTCCATCAATTGGCAGGCATAGAATTGTGGAGTTTGAGTCACAAGATTAGTGGCCTATACCGTGACCTCTATCACTAACTGGATGGGAAAGCTGAAATCAAAACTTTATTGAGGAAATGCAGTTAAAAATACACTGACGGATACACTGGACATATTTCTGTTTTCATGCCTGCAATTAGGCCTCGTCCTTATTCCAGGGCATCACAAAATTAAAATTGAAGCCTCAGTTTCTGTTGGTCAAAGTCAATGATTCTCAAAATTACAAACTAAATTGGAACAATCCTGAAATAACTCCATGAAGACCAGTGCCCCATCACTAAATCACCCCTTATTTACATAGGCATAGTGCATAACACTGACCCAGCTAGCTCAGAGCTGGCTCCTAGAATAAATAGAACCCCTGATGTTCTTGTTTATATTTGTCAGCCAAGGCTCCCTGATTGGACCAGTTTAACTGCCCCAATTAAGGAGCTAATTTTCCACAAGATCCACCTAGCTGATTTTGTTCCAATCCCTCCAATGCCCTGAATGCTTGTCAGCATTTCCAACCTTTTCCCAATCAAAGAGGTACGAACTCATCCTTTCCATTTCGCTCCATGAAGATATATTTGCTTTCATACCAACTGTTTCAATTTTACTGATATGGCTCTCGTGAACACGATACCTTCTTGAATGTTTTCTGAATTCTTTATTTCTTTGGTGGAAACAAATGCCTGAATTCAAGCATCAGTTTTCTGATTGACTGAATTGACATATATTACAGAGGAGATGGGTATTCCTCTGGCATGGACATCATTGTTTTTATCTCTCATTAAGTGCATAAGGGGCTTGTACTGAGGCTCTGATGGTGGAGGTAAGCTGCACAGGGGCTTAGTTTTTCATAACCTATTTTGAAAGGTTCTGTTACCTTTGTATTTCAAAGCCTGCCATCCAACAGAAGAAATATGCTACTGACTTCGCATGTTTCCTATTCCTTGCTTTAAATGATATCTACCGCTTGAACGTGCTCACGAATGTTGCTCTATACAGGCATTGAGCTGGTAAATGAGTGGAACATATCATGGAGTGGTAAGTGGTCAGCAGATTGTTTCAGTGATAATGGGAACTGCAGATGCTGGAGAATCCAAGATAATAAAATGTGAGGCTGGATGAACACAGCAGGCCCAGCAGCATCTCAGGAGCACAAAAGCTGACATTTCGGGCCTAGACCCTTCATCAGAGATTGTTTCAATCAGCTTGTGGGCTTTCATCAGTCAGTGAATGTACTGGGGTAACATTTACGAGTACAAACAAAAGCCAAAGCAGGGGTGTGGTGCACACTGTGCAAGTTATAACACATAACTGCATGTCAAAAGATGCATGTGTGATGACCAATGCCAGGTGAGTGCACAGTACTCAGAGAAGTCCTTAGAGACAGTAGCTATAGCTGTGTGTTAGTGTAAAGGCTCATAAAAAAGAAGCCTTCAATGATCAACAGTTTAGTGAAGGTGAGAGTGAGGTTGAAGGAAGCCCGCAAACAATTCTTGCTTGGTGCAGCTGAGCAGTAATGGAGCCCAGAGAAATCCAAGGACATGACTTACTGAAGACATCTGTCTGCAAACAATACTGGAATTTAGCCCATGAGTTGGAGTTCGACAGCATTCTCAGGAATCTAGATTAGTGCAGTTCCAGAAAGGAAAACTCAACTTCCAAGACACGAGTGGCCGTTGAGACAGTCTACAACTGAACCCTAGCCATAACTGTCTTCAACTACTTCTTCCATGATATTGTCAGAAGTGGGAATAATTACAAATGATTACATAATGTTCAACACCATTTGTAACTCTTCAGCTATTGAAGCATTCCATATCCATATAGATATGTGTTGTGTTACTTTGGAACTTTCTGCCCTGTAAGGCAGTGGAGGCAGAATCTTTGATTTTTTTTTAAGTCTAGAAGTGGATAGATTCTTGTTGGACAGGAGAATCAAGAGTTATCATGGATAAATGAGAATGTGGAATTTAAAATATGAAGAGATCAGCTATGATCTTCCTGAATGACAGCACAGGCTTAAGAGCAAATGGTCTCCTTCTCCTACTTAATATGTATTTATGTTTGCAAGAGAGAATCCAACTATCACCCAATAATCTTCAATGGCATTATGCTTGCTGATTACCCATCAACATCCTGGGGATTACCATTGGCCTGAAATTGAACTGAACCAGCCAAATAGATGCTGTTACCATAAGACCAAGTTGGCAGCTAGGAATTCTGCAGCATTAAATACCTCCTGACTTCTTAAATCCTGTCTACCAACTACAAGACACAAGATAGGAGAGTGATGATAAAACCTCCATGTGCCAGGATGGCAGCAGTTAACCAACACTCAAGGTGCCTCATACCCTCCAAGACAAATTAACCTGCATCACAGCCTTCTGAACTAAGCTGAAGAGAACCATGTTCATCCCGTTCACTATAATTTTTCCTTTGGCTACTTCATTCCCTTCTGCTCCCTCAGCATGAATTGCTTTCTGTCCCTTACAGTAAAATCACTCAACCACCCTGCAACCCTGACTGTCTTCCAGACAAGAAGGAATAATCCAGTTTGCTGAGACTCATGCACTCCTGCCCATATATCCAGATAACTTGCTCCTCCCTGATGTGTCACAGTGTTTAAAGGGATAGTAGGAACTGCAAATGCTGGAGAATCTGAGATAACAAGGGGTAGAGCTGGATGAATGCAGCAGGCCAAGCAGCATCATAGGAGCAGGAAAGCTGATGTTTCGGGCCTAGATTCTTCTTCAGAAACCCTTCCCCTTCCCCATTTCTAAAAAAGGGTCTAGGCCCAAAACATCAGCATTCCTGCTCCTCTGATGCAGCTTGGCCTGCTGTGTTCATCCAGCTCTACACCTTGTTTTCACAATGTTTAAAGGTTAGGTTCCAGCTCATAAATTCTGAGCCAAAGCTACTTGAGCTGTAAGCACTTGCTGTAGGTATGTTTGCCCTGCATCACAACAGTATCCAGGAGCTTTCACATGCTGCATGCATGAAACATCACTTGTCCTGCTATTATTATTAACATGGTTTAAGAACTAACTGCTTAATTAACTTATTCAATTATTTGTTTCAATAATTTATGCATTTTATTAAATCTACCACTGCTTCCTTACAAATTAAACCCTTAGGAATAGAACAAATCTGAACTACCTTAACTTTGGAGTCAGGGGCACCGTTGAGATATTTAATGAATCTGCCTTAACAAAAGAGGAGGATGCTGCACAGACCATGGTGACAGTGGAAGAAGATCTGTCAGTAAAAGGTTAAAATTAATAAAGAAGAAATGTTGGATAGATTGTTGGCACTTAAATTTAACAAAGCACTGGGACTGAATTAGATGCAAGCAAGGGTTTTGAAGGAAATTCTGGAGCCACTGGCCATAATCTTTTGATATTCCTTAGATGCCAGTGTGGAGCCAGAAGGCTGAAGAATTGCCACCATGAGGTTATGAGGATAATCCTGGCAATTGCAGACCAGTTAGTTTGACCACGATAGTGGAGACACTTTTAAAAGCAATTATTTGGGATTGAATCAGCAGTCACTTGGAAAATAGTGGGTTGATTGGGAAGAGTCAGCATAGATTTCTAAAGGGAAGATGTATTTAAATAACTTGCTGGTGCTTTTGAAGAGGTAACATAAAAGTTTGATGAGGACAACTCTTATGATATGGTGTACATGAATGACCAGAATACATTTAAAACAGTGGTAATGTGTATACAAAATTGGTGGGTGATAAGAAACAGAGAGTAAGCGTCAATGGATAATTTTCAGGCTGGAAGGTTTGTAATGGAGATGCCAGGGATTGTTATTGGGATCCTTGCTTTTTCTGTTGATTATTAATGATCTTTATCTTGATGTGTAAAGGACAATTGCAAAGTTTCAAGATGACACTAAACTTTGAAGAATGACGAATGGTGAGGAGGACAGTTGGAATTCCAAATGAATATTGACAAGTTGCTGTAGTGGACAGAAAGGTAACAGATGAGATTCAAAGCAGAGAAGTGTGAGGTGATTCATTTTGGGTTGGATAAGTACTGAAAGATGACACAAAATAAGGGTTACAATTCAAAAAGAAGAGCAGGAGTAGAGGGTCCTCGGGGAGATGTGCACAGACCATTCAAGGTGGCAGAACAGGTTGAGAGAGCAATAAATAAAGTATACAATGTTTTCAACTTTATTAGTAAGGGCATAGAGTGTGAGTGCATGGAGGTGATGTTGAACTGGTAAAAGATACTTGTTAGACCTCAGCTGGAGTATTACATGTAGTTGTGTATAAGAAAAATGTAAATGCAATGGAGAGAGTGCTGAAACGGTTTACTAGAATGATTCCAGAGATGAGAAACTTCATCTATAATAGATGAAAGAAGTTTGGATATCTCCTTGGAGAAAAAAAAGGTGGAGAGGAGATTTGATTGAGCTTTTCAAGATCATGAGCACAGTGGACAGAGTAGGTATGGTGAAGTTGTTTCTGCTTGTGCAAGAATGAGAGAGCACTGATTTAAAGTGACGTGTAAATGAAATAAAGATGACGTGAGAAAAAAAAAACATTTTCACGCAGTGGACTGTTAAGATATGGAATACGCTTCCTGAAAATGTGGTTGAGGCATGTTCAGTTGAGGCATTCAAAGGGTCTTGCATTATCGTTTGGATAGTAATTGTGAACAGGAAGTATGTGCTATGATTCAATAATACAGCTGGTGTCAGAAGTATAGGCAGAATGGCCTCCTGCACTGTAATAATTTTGTGATTCTGTGATATTTACCAAATACTGATCAAAGAACAAGCTTCTTTCCTTGTAACAGATTTAAGAATGACTTGCAAACAATGATAGACAAGTAACAAATTGAAGGAGGCAATTTCACAGACATTACCATCCTCAATGATGGGGATGCCTGGTACATCTGCACAAAATACCGAGCTGAAGTAATTGCAGCTACTTTCAGCCAGAAGTAGTTGATCCAATTTAACCTCTTCCTTTACCTGCATCACAGATGCAAGTCTTCGACCAGGTCAAGTGGTTCTTTGTGATATCAGAAACAGGCTGAGGCACTTGATACTGCAAAAGCTACAGGTTCTGATAACATTCTAGTATTTGTAATGAAGACTGTCTTCCAGTGCTAGCTACATCCCTAGCCAAACCTTTTGAGTGCATGTACAACACCGGCATCAACATGACAATATAGGAAGTTGCCCAGGTATGTCCCATTCACAAAAGGCAGAACAAAGCCAAAGTGACCAGCTGCTACCCTGGTGTAAAATTGAGTGCAGGTCAGATAATTGATCAAAACATAAAGAACAGCAGAGAATGATTAAAAGATTAATCAGAAAAAGAAATTCGAGTATTAGAGAACATTACTTGCATGATGTGGCAGTGCCATTGTTCGACCGGGGTAGACAAGTTCAGAAGTCAATCTTTGATCATCAGCAAGCGATGGAAGATTTTGCAAAAGTGCTAGCAAGAATCATTGACACAACGGAAACCTGATTACTGATGCCGCCTTTGGGTTCTGCCTGAGCCACTTTGCTCCTAACCTTGATCCAAACATCAAGAAATGAGCTGAATCCAAGAGGTGAGGTTAACGTGACTGTATTTGATACAGAGACAGAACTTAATTGAGTGTGGCATCAAGACGTCTAGCAAAATTGGAGTCTATAGGAATCAGGGGATAAGCCCACATTGTTTCAAGTTATGTCAGCACAAGGTAAGATGGTGTGGTTGTTGAAGATCAATTATTACAGTTTCAAGACATCCCTACAGTGCAGCAAAGGCTGGACAAGGAATTGGAGTGGGAGAGAGACGATTCAATTGTAATGGTCTAGCACATGCCAATAATACAGGCAGGAATAGGGCAAAAGTTCTGTTTAGATAGTATGAGGAGCGAAGGAACAATTTGAAGAGCAGAACCTGAAATGTTAAGATATTACCTCAGCTATTTGCCAATTGGCAAAGAGTGCATAAGATTAATGAAATGAATATATGGTTCAAAGACTGTTGTGGCAGAACTGAGTGACAGTTTGTGAGCCGTTAACATCAGCACTGGGGAAGGTGGGACCTGTAACGTTGGGATGGCCTGCAGATGAACCTTGTTGGGGCCAGTGCTGTAGCAAACTGTATCACCAGGAAAGTAAAGAATCAGGTGAGGGATAAAGTTTGGGGGTCGGTACCAAATGAAAGAGTCAAGTCAACACAGAAGAGCAAAACAGAAATAAGGAAAATGAACTAACAAACTGGGCTAGAAGATCTAAGGTCTTCTCTAGATTTTTAGAGAAACAGTAGCAGACATTTAAAGGGAGTTTTCAGAATACTTCGAAATATATTACTTCTGCAAATAATTAATTCTAACAGAGGACCAAAGTCCTGAGGATTGGTAAAGAAATTAAGGAATCAGTAAACTTAAAGTTAAAATATACAATTGTGTAAAGATGAGGGCAGGTCATATAATTGATCAAAACATAAAGAATGGCAGTGAACGATTAAAAGATTAATCAGAAAAAGAGAATGTTACTTCCATGATGTGGTGGTGCCTGTGTTGGACTGGGGTAAACAAGGTCAGAAGTCAGATGGCACCAGGTTATAGTCCAACAGGTTTATGTGAAATCAGAAGCTTTTGGAACACTTCCCCTTCGGGGTAATGCTCCAAAGACTTATGACTTCACATAAACCTGGTGGGCTATAAACTGGTATCATGGACTTCTGAGTGAGTTCCACAGCGGTCAGAGTTGGAACCACTAGTTAATCACTATTAATGATCTGGACGAAGGAACTGAGGGCATGTTGCTAAGTTTGCAGATGACACATAGGTCATTGGGGGCTCAGGCTGTGTTGGAGAAAAAAGGAATACCACAGAAGAACATGTACAGGGTGGGAGAGAGGGCAAAGATTCCCATTGAGTGACACTTACACAAAACTGCTGAGCTGACAAAAAATAGAAATTGCCAGAAAAGCTCAGCAGTTCTGTGTAAGGGGCACTCAATGGGAAACTGCCAGACCTGCTGAGCTTTTCCAGCAATTTCTATTTTTTGTCTCAGACACCCCAGAACTTTTTTTAAGGTTATGAGGTTTCCCACATCAACAACCCTCCCAGGCAGAGCATTCCAGACTCCCACCACCCTCTGGGTGAAAAATCTTTTCCTCAGCTCCCTTCTCAACCCCCTGTCTTTCATCTTAAAATTGTGCCCCTTTGTTATGGGAAACAGTTGCGTCTCTCCATCCTGTCCATGCCACACATAATCTTATTTAGCTCAATCAGATCCCCTCTCAGCTTACTCTGTTCTAAAGAAACAACCCAAGTTTATCCTGCCTCTATTTATAGATAAACTGCTCCATCCCAAACTGTGGTTAGTCCTGCTGCCTCACAGTGCCAGGAACCTGTATTCGATTCCAACCTTGGGCAACTGTCTGTGTGGAGTTTGCGTGCTCTTCCTGTGTCCATGTGGGTTTCCTCTGGGTGCTCTGGTTTCCTCCCAAAGTACAAAGATGTGCAAACCCCATCCCAGGCCCCAAGATGACATTCCACATTAAGCAGAGGTTCACCTGCACATCTGCCAATGTGATATACTGCATCCACTGTACCCGGTGCGGCTTCCTCTACATTGGGGAAACCAAGCGGAGGCTTGGGGACCGCTTTGCAGAACACCTCCGCTCAGTTCGCAACAAACAACTGCACCTCCCAGTCGCAAACCATTTCCACTCCCCCTCCCATTCTCTTGATGACATGTCCATCATGGGCCTCCTGCACTGCCACAATGATGCCACCCGAAGGTTGCAGGAACAGCAACTCATATTCCGCCTGGGAACCCTGCAGCCATATGGTATCAATGTGGACTTCACCAGTTTCAAAATCTCCCCTTCCCCTACTGCATCCCTAAACCAGCCCAGTTCATCCCCTCCCCCCACTTCACCACACAACCAGCCCAGCTCTTCCCCCCCACCCACTGCATCCCAAAACCAGTCCAACCTGTCTCTGCCTCCCTAACCGGTTCTTCCTCTCACCCATCCCTTCCTCCCACCCCAAGCCGCACCCCCATCTACCTACTAACCTCATCCCACCTCCTTGACCTGTCCGTCTTCCCTGGACTGACCTATCCCCTCCCTACCTCCCCACCTACACTCTCTCCACCTATCTTCTTTACTCTCCATCTTCGGTCCGCCTCCCCCTCTCTCCCTATTTATTCCAGTTCCCACCCCCCATCCCCGTCTCTGATGAAGGGTCTAGGCCCGAAACGTCAGCTTTTGTGCTCCTGAGATGCTGCTTGTCCTGCTGTGTTCATCCAGCCTCACATTTTATTATCTTGCAAACTAGATGAGTTGTCCAGGCTAAATTGCCCATAGTCCTTAGGGATTTGTAGATTAGTTGGGCTATAGGATGATGGGTTTGGTTGGGATGCTCTGAGGGTCGGTGTGGACTTGTTGGGCCAAAGTGTCTGTTTCCTCACTGTAAGGATTCTTTCTCTGAAAACTGAGAGGAGTGGATAGCATGGATATGGAGAAAATATTTCCACTGTTAGGAGGGACTAGGACTCTATGTGTAGCCTCAGAGCGAAAGGGTGGTGTTTAGCACTGAAGTAAGGAAAAATTTCTTCAGTCAGAGGGTGTGGAACTGAAGAACTCATGGCCAGAGAAGGCTGTGGAGGCCAAGTCATTGAGTGTTTTTAAGACAAAAATAGATAGGTTCTTAATTAGTAAAGGGTTCAAGGGCTACATGGAGAAGGCAGCAGATGGGGATGAGAAATGTATCAGCATGATCAAACGGCGGAGCAAACTCAATGGGACAAATGGCATTATTCTGCACCAAATCTCATGGCCTTATGGGAGAAAGCAATCTAGATATATAAAGATGGATAACAAGAATTTCTAAAAATATTTATGAAGGAAGTGAGTAAGTAAAGTGAGCCTTAGTGCTCCAGAGAGTGAGAATGAAGAGTAACTGATGGATAAGGAAGTGGCAGATTAAATGAGCAATGTTTTGCTTTTGTCTTTGCGAGAGAAGATAGAAATAAACATTCCAGTCGTAGCTATAAATCAGGAGCTCGAATGCCATGAGGACCTTTGTACAATCTCTACAGCAGCAATATTGAGCAAATTGAAAGAAATACAGGTTGACATGTTTTCATGTCCAGATGGAGTTTATCCTGGGGAAGTCTTAAAAGAAGTTGTTAATGAGGTCTTGCATGCTTTGATGTTAAATTTCCAAAATTTGCTAAATTCTGGAAAAGCACCATGAGATTGAAAACTAGCAATTTTTTGTTTCAAAGAGTGGGATGGAAAGTGCTAGACTTGATCCATAAGGAGGTGAAGGCTAGGCACTTAGAAATACATGAGGTAAAATGAAAAGTCAGCATGGCTTTGTGGCAATGAAATTATGTTTAACCAATTTATAAGAGTTCTTTGAAGGAGTCGCATGCACTTTTGAAAAAGGGGAGCCTGTAGAACTACCATTCTTGGATTTACGGAATGCATTTAACAGGGTGCCACTTTATACATAATTGTTTAAAGAATGAGCTCACAGTGTACGGAATAACATATTAGCAGTGATAGAAGATTGCTTGGCTGAAGGGAAATGGGGTTTATAAATGATCATTTTCCAATTAGCAAGATGTGACAAGAGGATTCCTGCAGAAAAGTGTGCTAACACATTTTTAAAAACATGCATATCAATGACAGATGAAGAAAATGAAGACATACTTGCTAGATGATACAAAGGTATGTAGGAAAATATTCTGTGAAGAGGAAGAAGGAAGATGCAGGTAGATACAGCTAGTTCGGCGAAATGAGCTTATGAAGTAAATTGTGGGAAAATGATAATAAAGTGTGAAGCTGGATGAACACAGCAGGCCAAGCAGCATCTCAGGAGCACAAAAGCTGACGTTTCAGGCCTAGACCCTTCATCAGAGAGGGGGATGGGGAGAGGGTTCTGGAATAAATAGGGAGAGAGGGGGAGGCGGACCGAAGATGGAGAGAAAAGAAAATAGGTGGAGAGTAGAGTATAGGTGGGGAGGTAGGGAGGGGATAGGTCAGTCCAGGGAAGATGGACAGGTCAAAGAGGTGGGATGAGGTTAGTAGGTAGGAAATGGAGATGCGGCTTGGGGTGGGAGGAAGGGATGGGTGAGAGGAAGAACAGGTTAGGGAGGCAGAGACAGGTTGGGCTGGTTTTGGGATGCAGTGGGGGGAGGGGAAGAGCTGGGCTGGTTGTGTGGTGCAGTGGGGGGAGAGGACGAACTGGGCTGGTTTTGGGGTGCGGTGGGGGAAGGGGAGATTTTGAAGCTGGTGAAGTCCACATTGATACCATTGGACTGCAGGGTTCCCAAGCGGAATATGAGTTGCTGTTCCTGCAACCTTCGGGTGGCATCATTGTGGCAGTGCAGGAGGCCCATGATGGACATGTCATCTAAAGAATGGGAGGGGGAGTTGAAATGGTTTGCGACTGGGAGGTGCAGTTGTTTACTGCGAACCGAGCGGAGGTGTTCTGCAAAGCGTTCCCCAAGCCTCCACTTGGTTTCCACAATGTAGAGGAAGCCACACCGGGTACAATGGATACAGTATACCACATTGGCAGATGTGCAGGTGAACCTCTGCTTAATATGGAAAGTCATCTTGGGGCCTGGAATGGGGCTGAGGGAGGAGGTGTGGGGGCAAGAGTAGCACTTCCTGCGGTTGCAGAGGAAGGTGCCGGGTGTGGTGGGGTTGGAGGGCAGTGTGGAGCGAACAAGGGAGTCACGGAGAGAGTGGTCTTTCCGGAAAGCAGACAGAGGTGGTGGTGACTTTGACTGGAAGGCAGCCTTCCTGCTCCGCTGATGCTGCTTGGCCTGTTGTGTTCATCTAGCTCTACACCTTGTTATCTCAGATTTTCCAGCATCTGCAGTTCCTACTATCTCTGCTGGAATACTATTCTTTATTGTAAGTGGAATTGAACATAAAAGTAAGGATGTAATGCATCAGTTATACATAGATTTGGCTAGACCACATTTAAAATACTGTATGCAGTTGTTTTCTTCAATTAATGAAGAATGTAGATGCATTAAAGGCAATTCATAGAACATCTACTAGATTGATATCTGGAATGAATGTGTTGTCTTAAGAGGAAAGGCTGGGCTCACTTCCTTGAGAGCTTCGGAAGTTGAGGGGTTACAACTGAAGGATTTAAATTGCTGAATGAACTTGATAAGGTGAATGTAGAAAGGATGCTTCCTTTTGCGGTTGACTCCAGAACTAGGTGACATAGTTTAAAAAATTATGAGTTACCGTTTTCGGTCAAGGATGAGGAGAGTGTTTTTTCCTCAGAGATTTTGATTCCTTTGGAAATCTCTGCCTGAGAAGGTAGTGGAGCAAGGGCCATTGAATTATTTTAAGGCAGTCATAGGCAATTTTTTTTAGTCAAGGGAATCAAAGTTTAAAGGTGTTAGATGGGAATACAGAACTAAACACAAACACAGCAGCCATAATCTTATTGAATTATGGATTAGATTTTTGGGCAAAGCTTCTTTGTTGTTTGCAAATATATATGTATGTAAGTGATGTAGCAGGTTGCAGAGCTTGGGTCTAATATGAAGTTTGTGAAATTACTTAATTCTGTTTATCACATAACATTTCCATTGCTTGGCATGCAAGCACCAAGTAGCTTCACAAGGTGACACCTCATTTTTAAACACACTATATGCAATCCTTGTTATGCTCTCCTACAGTCTTCACTTAACCTTTTTCATTGTTGATCTCCCAGCTTGATTGTAATGCTAGAGTGAGGGTGTCCTGGGATATGAAGTTACAGACTGTAATTGAATAGAGTTTTGCTGTCGTCAATGCCCCACAGTGGCTCATGGATGCCCAATTGAAGGGAATAGATTTGTTCAAAATCTATCCCATTTAGCAAGTCAGTACTAGGGGATACACTTTAAAAATAAACTCTCCCTTTTAATTTTTTTTTCTGTCTTTGCAGTCTTGGCAACTCTTTTTCTCCAGATAGCAGTGAAGTTGAAGTTATTGAGTAGTTTGAAGGCAAGTGCAGATAGGTTCTTGACTAGGAAGAGAGTCAAAGATTATTAGGGATAGATGGGAATATGCACTTGGAGACACAATGAGCTCAACCAAGATATTATTAAATCTTCATAGTGTATGAGACCCAGGCACCACCTTTCCCATCAGATTCTGTCCAAGTAATTATCAAGATCTGCATTTCAGCCCCTATGTTTATGGAGAATTATTAAAATAAAATACATTTTTTTCACAATCTTAAGGCGATAAGATATTTTTAAATTAGAAATTATGGATGCAACTTCTTGAAAAAAATTTGGGAAGACATTCTTGTTGACGTGGAGTCTATTATACATGGCATAAATGTGTTGGAATGATTTACAGATAGAATCAACCTATCTGTTCATATTATGCCACCTTTACCAAGCACAACGTCCTGTGGTGGAACTTGAACCCACTGCTGTTGGCCCGTGGATACAAGTCACTGTCAAGTGACAGCTTCATATATAGATTAAAGTGCCTCTTTGTATAAATACAGACATCATGATTTATAAAAGCAAAGGGATTTCTGTGAGAGTATTCTTTCAATGAATTGAGGCATCTGCCTTACATTAAATGTGGAAAATGAACTGCAACAGTTTGATATCTGATACAAAAACAGAACATGATGGAAACATAGTGGGTCCATCAACATCTGTTTTAAAAGAAAGTTTAATTTCTGAGCTGCTTGGATGAAAGTGGAACATTCAGAACATAACATGTCTTTTTCCATTACAGATGTTGAATAAGTCCATCTGTATTGTGCTGTGTTGTTTTGGCAGTTACATCAAATCATGAAACAACTCCTTGACAATTAAGACATTCTTTATAATATTTGTACTCTTGTTGTATCTGACTTGTTTGACAAAGTTAAACATTCATCATAAGGTCTTCGTTTCCTTTAGTAAATCTCATGGAAATCCTTACATGTTACAGATCTTGCTTTGGCAGCATTTACAGCCTTTCCACACATCCCGCCCCAGACGCCTAGATCCTCGTATCCCAAATGATGTTACACTTCCTGACAGGAAACCAGAGACACATATTTCTGACATATTCAGTCCAAGGATCTTGACTTTGTATACAGTGCAGCATTAATAATCAAGGGAACTTGAGGTTTGTGATTTCAATGTAACTAAATAATATAGGCCAGCTATATATTTACCCTTATTAGACTAAAATGAAAACTGATATTTGAACGAAATTGGTTAATTTAATGTTCAAAGTGCTGCTGTTCGCTATCCTACATTTTTAAGGAAAAACAAAAACTAGGCTCTTAAATTTCCACACTGCCTATATTTGTTCTGGAAAAGTGACGAAATGGATAAGTGATAAAGTTGAATAATAGTTTCCGCAATACTGTGCAAAATAGGCAACATATATGCAAAAATGAATACCATGATCCATTGTTAAGTGTGAATAATGTTTCTTAGATTAATGCTCAGTTGAGGTACATGTTAAGTGTAGATGCGTAAAATGACAGTAGAGATAAGAGATTGGTGTTAGAACATTTTATTCTTAAAGATCACTAAATACCTTTGTAACTAAAATCTTGTGGTGCTATCCCCAATCTCTGGGCCAGCAGCACTGGGTTCAAGTTCCACAAGAGGACTTTGTGCTTGGTAAAGGTGCCCAATATGAACAAATAGGTTGATTCAATCTGTAAATCCCTCCAATACATTTATGCCAGATAGCAGGAACAGCGGAGATTCAGTGCACATATGGCTTAACAGTGGCAGCCATATACACCATTTACAAAATGCAGCAACTCATCAACATTTTATTGACAGCATCTCCCAAAACTGTAACTGCTAACACCTAAAAGGACAAGGTCAGCAGATGTATGGGAACACTACAAGCTGCAGGTTCTCCTCAAAGCCGTGCATCATGCTGACCCAGAACAATATCAATGTTCTTTCACTGTCGCTGGATCAAAACCCAGGGACTCACTCCCTAAGGTGTATCTGCACCAATGGATTGCAGCGATTCAGGAAGTGACTCCCTTATCAAGAGCAAGTTGGGATGCAAAGTCAAATGTTGAACTTGCCAGCAATGACCCATCTTTAAAATGTAAAAATTAAATTGGATGACGCGCTGATGCTGGTAAGTTTGACAGCATCATCTCCAGAACATGTATCTTTGCCATTATGCTGAGAATAAAGCTTCCAGGTTTTTGGTTTCAACTCCTCAAATAAATGTTCATTACTATTTAACCTCCATTTTTTATTCCATGATTTTGGGTGGATAAATTGTATCAATGATATTTTATATGTTTGGGCTTCTTATAACATAAGTGTGTCAACTTATGTGTGGAGTATTCACAGGCCCTGAGTCCCAAAGGAGAAAGTTACTGGATCGAAAAGATTCCACTCAGTAATCTATCATTATTATGTGATTGCAAACAGACTACCATGTCAGAATATGACATCTACCTAGCCTTATGTTTTATTTTGCTTCAGTCAACCACTCCTGCCAATTTGTACCCCCCAGGATGAACCAGAGGTTAAGCATTGAGTGATAAGCATTAGCTATTCTAGATGTAGCTCATTATAACCTTCCACCGTTCCACATGGATAGCTCTTGTTCAATGAGAGCCTACATGCTACCGCTCTGAAGATGGTGTACTAGTTAAGTTTTTAAACAACAATTCTGTTGCCTGAATCATTCAGGAGATTCAAATTATACTTGTCAGACTGTGTTCCCAAATTTGACAACCTGACTTACCACAGATTTTCAACAAGGAGAAAGAGAAGACGTACAAGGAATTGGAGAAGTGCTCCAGCTTCCTTCACTCCAACCAGACAGTTTGTGAGAGGTTGAATGGAATCCCATTCCCAGATCACAATGCTCCACAATACTCCATCATTCTGCCAGACCATCACAACACTTTATAGCTAAAACAAGACTTCCAATAACGCATAAAATACTCAGCCATTCACCTTTGTGCATGCTCTCAGTATCCATTTTACTGGCGCTCTGGCTGTTCCAGTGATCCATCTTAGTGCCACCTCAATTGTTGCAGCATTGCTCTGGAAAGCTGCTGACATTCATTGGAAGAGGGCTGCAGATGGCCCTATGGATGACCTCAAGCAGTTCTAATGCTACAAAGCCATTTAACCTCCATTTTCTTATTCCATGACTTCGGGTGGATAAATTGTATCAATGATATTTTATATGTTTGGGCTTCCTATAACATAAGTGTGTCAACTTGTACCTAATTTCTCAGGGCTCCTTAAGCTGGAGAAAGAATGACCATTGCGTGACAAGGGAATGATACTTGCCATATTTTACTTTGAAGAGATTGACATACAATGACAAGTTTCCATATGTGTAAGATGCCTGGCTGACTATAAAAAAATTCAGTTGACAGTCACTAAAACAATTGTTGGACAATAGATTACAAATAGCAACTGCCAGAGGAATCTCCTTCAGAGATAAACTGGCAATGAATATTAGAAGATCAAGAGGTTACAGATGTTTGTAATGACTTCTTTACATCAACCTTTGCAGATGTAGATTCAACAAATGCCAGATCCAGTGAGATTCATCAGGGATCCATAACAAATGTCAAATGTCAGTACACCATGTGTTACAAAGCAGTGCAAAGAAGTAAAGGCTAAATATTTGGAAGGACAGCTCTTTAGATCGTTTTCTAGCAGTAACAGCAAAACTCACAACTGTGTGGTTACTACAAGGATCAGAAGATTTGTTGAAACTGAAAATGGGTGTAGGGCTGGAACGGCAATGTTCCTTTTAATGCAGGTCAAATTCTTTTTGTCTGCTAATTAGTATGAATTTGTAAGTTGGAAGACAGTATGGGAGGAAGGGAAATGGGATGTGAGGAAGAGGATTCAGTATGAGGATACAGTCATCTTTAAAAGCTTCAGCCTTAATGGCAACAACATCATGAATGGTCATTCTAAGGATGGCAAACATTGTGTCTATGGGGATTAAGAAATGCAGCTAAGCCTATCCTACATTGCCAGATACCTCTAGCTTTATGCCAGAGCTGCAAACTGAGTGAAGTAGCCATCATGGTTCAATAAAAAGATATTGCTGGAAAAGCTCAGTGGGTCTGCTAGCATCTGTGAAGAGAAATCAGAGTTAACGTTTCGGGTCCGGTGACCCATCCATGGAATTGTACCCAAAACAATAATACTGATTTCTCTTTCCAGTTGCTGCCAGACCTACTGAGCTTTTCCAGCAACTTTCACTTTTGTTTCTGATTTACAGCATCTGCAGCTATTTTGATTTTTATAATGGTTCAAAAGCTGTGAGATATAGGTATGAGGCAGGTGCCAACTCTCTGGAAAACACACCACAGATCAATTCTGCTCTAGAGGACTCTGATGCGCACTTTGATGGGGCAGGCTACAGAAAAAACACTGATGGTTAAGCATAATGAAGGGTGCACTGGCATGTCTGCCAGAATGTTAGTGTGTAATGTCAAAGAGGAACTTGGCACCAACTTTGCATCGGGCTTTGTGCACTGCTTAGTGTCTATTCTTTTCACTGTAGAAATGGTGGCCAACTCCATTAGTCTGCCAGTGGATCCATCCATGATTCAGCATCTGATGACTGTTATCTCTAACTCAGACCTCTTTCAAGTACATACATTTGTGATAATGCTTGTCGGTATCAGTTTTAAAAAGTGTTTGCAGAGTGTCATAACAGCCCAACAATTTGTCCTCTAATGGATCCAGAAACACAGAACTATTCTGCTCTATCAGGTTGGCAATATTTATTTACCCACCACTGGCACTTGGCCAGTGCCCCTGCCAATCAGCCAGCCAGCTGAGAAAAATGCACACCCTTTCATATGCCACTCTGAAATCAATCCTCTGGATCCAGGGTTGATCAAAATGATCACCTAAGGTCATTTGACACTACTACAAGTCAGGAATTTTCAGCAGCCACACTACATTCATTGGAGTAACAATTTAGAGCAGCACTGGGGCAAGAAAAGACACATGAAAGAACGATACTGAGGAAATGTACAATAATGATTAGTTAATGACATTAATGACATGCTAAACAGCATCTTCATTTACAAATTTAGTTGAGAATTGTTGTTTTGTGGTGGCTTCATTTTTAATTGAGGCCAGGCAGACTCTGTGATGATCAGTGACAGAGGGAAGATAAAGAATGGGATTGTTGGTGAATGGGGAGTCAAGTCTGTATTCATCGGGTATTGCACTCACATGACTTTTTAATGGATTGTGCAGCCAGTGTTGTCCGCAGTTGGGTATGTGCTGTCCCTTTAAGACTGTGGGTCATGTGATCCAGAGGGAGGAGCTATGGGAGTCTGTCTAAAACTGACTGTGGAGCCCAGAAACCAACATGAAAGTATTCCCTGTTCAAGTTTACCCTCTGTCTACCTCATGTTCTATTTATTGCTCTAGTGAACTACAAATGTAACAGAAAGAGACAGTGTATTGCTTGCACTCTTCCTTCTCCTGCCTTTTCTAATGTCCCTACTTTACTTTTGCTGCTTACCAGGTGGCATGGGCTCTGATCTTATGATGATGAGCTTGTGCAGCACATGGCAGATTGCCCAAAATCTTATGTATCAACTCCGCTGAGCGCTACAGTGATCTTCCAACGTGCCCAGGCAATTTAAGCATTGCTTCTGCAGCACAGTGCTCTGTCACATTTAGTATTGCAACAAGACAGTTCACTGCTATATTCTCAAGCGCAATCAGGGATGGACAAAAATAATACGAGTCCAGCCAATGTTATGACCCACAGGGGTAGTGCGGTGGAGATCAATATATGCTATTCCCAGAGTCATCACAGAAGTTAAGATTTTAAAAAGTCCACAAAGATCTCGAATTTTCTTTTCTTTCGGAGCCAGATCGCTAGAAGCATGGGCCAGGTTTCTGAGCTGAGCAAGATTTGCACCATTTATTAGATGTAATTAGACTCTAGTTGCAAATAAACAGCTATAAACCATCTGCATATCATACTAATTGAAACTTTAAATCCCTTTATACTCTCGCTTTATACACACAGACAAGTTTTAACAGGTTATGGACAGAAAGACTGGAAAGAGTTCAGTTATCTTTACTCTGAGGTATTGTTGCTGAGATGATCTTTATGACTTTTCTGCTGGCCAGTGCATTGATTCAATTGTCTTTTTTTGGCTGGTTTCATTGTTTGGTGACAGTCAAAAGATATCTGGTGCATTTATAAAACGTCTCTGCCTTATCAGTTAGAAGTCACATGAGACTGCAAGTGCTGCAGGACAGATGAATTTGTTTTCTTCAGGTTTACAGTGAGTTTCACTTCAGAGAAAAAGATACTACTGTTGAGCTGGGAAAGAACCAAACATTTTCTCTCTCTCTCTCTTTCTGTGTAACTTGTTCCCAGCCCCAAGCTGTTTAGTTGCCTGAGAACCAGTCACACAGTTATTGGCAAGCAAAGACATTCTCTGTCATTATTAACTGTCACTAGTCCATAGACATATCTACTTATTGTTGCCAGCAAAAGCTGCGTTAGTACATGCCCCCTCCAACTCTGCCATTACTGCTGGTTTGAATAGTAGTTTACGTGGTGCTTGGTATCATTGCATAAAATTCATCACCATGGCTTGCTCCACAGCCGTCGTCAATGTTGTCCTCACCCCGCTTTGAGGTTGTAGTTGTAGCTTCAGTAAGTAGCTGTCTTTAGCGAACACCATCAACAAATTACAGTAAGAGTGATTCAAAGCAGAAGTGTACGGTTGGGACAGAGGCAATTTGAACTGCTAAGACAACTTATAACCCCCTAAAGAAGAGGTCCTATACATTCAAACTTTGTGCCATGATGTTTCAGTCGCTTCCATTTTATATGATCGAACCGAATACCATTCAAAATCTTCTGACAATCCAATCATGTTAAATTTAACTTTTTAATGAATAGAAATAAGTTGATGAACTCATAAAATCAGATTGTTAGTTGCAGGACAATATGAGGATGGCCCTCCTATTTGCAACCCTTAAATTCTTTGCCTCAGGATCCTTCCAGACAAGGGATGGGGAGCATCTCCAATGCATTTCTCAATTCATTGTTCATCACTGCACTAGAGACGTCACAAAGAACTTGCCAAATGGCAATGGAGTTCACCAGAGCACATTAAATGACAAGCAGAGCTACATAATCCTGATGGAATGTGACTCATTCCCAATGATGGGAAACAAATGCCCATTTCATTGTCAATGTGAATGGGGCAACATGGAGAATTCAACCATTGGCTAATAAGGCTTATTATTGTTATGCATACCTATGGCATCCCAGGGTATTCTTTTTAGAAAGGCACACTGCCTGATTCAGGAATGTGCCTCAGGAGAAGGTGTGTCCACTGAGAGACATTCCCCTCCCCTTGCATCTAACTCTTCCAGCTGATGACTTTCTCTGTGACTCCCAACCTGCTGGTGCTCAAGGATTTAAGGGGGCCAACAATGATTCTTGGTGAAGATCTCATTGAATTGTTGGTATCAGCACTGCCTCTGATTGGCTAACAGTTCTACTGAGGCCCCAGTTCTTTGGGAGGCTTAATACTGTGTGCTATGGGCTTGATTGCACTAAAATAATGTCAGTTGCTCTTTCGACAAGTGACATGGGTTTCCCATCTGATGCATTCTTAGCACAGCTGGTGAACCTGGGTCACCTACAATAAATCTGTCCATTGTGTGCAATGTGAAAGGGCTTCCGAGTCTTCTCTGTAACCGGGAAAAAAGAAAAAAGAAATAAGCTTTGTCAGGATAACAGGATTTCCAAACTACAGGCAGCCATTATCTGCATGTGTGAAGTATCCACAGGCCCTGAGCCCCAAAGGACAAAGTTACTGCATCAAAAAGATTCCACTCTAATCTATCATTATTATGTCATTGAAGACAGACTACCATGTCAGAAATTGACGTCTATCTAGCCTTAAGTTTTTATTTTGCTTCAGTCAACCACTCCTGCCAATTTGAACCCTCCAGGATGAACCAGAGGTTAAGCATTGAGTGATAAGCATTACCTATTCTAGATGTAGCTCATTATAACCTTCCACCGCTCCACATGGATAGCTCTTTTTCAATGAGAGCCTACATGCTACCGCTCTGAAGATTGTGTACTAGTTAAGTTTTTAAAACAACAATTCTATTGCCTTAATCATTCAGGAGAATCAAATTATAATTATCAGACTGTGTTCCCAAATTTGACAACCTGACTTACCACAGATTTTCAACAAGGAGAAAGAGAAGACGTACAAGGAATTGGAGAAGTGCTCCAGCTTCCTTCACTCCAACCAGACAGTTTGTGAGAGGTTGAATGGAATCCCATTCCCAGATCACATTGCTCCACAATACTCTATCATTCTGCCAGGTCATCACAACACCTTATGGCTAAAATGAGACGTCCAATAACGCATAAAATATTCTGTCATTCACCTTTGTGCATGCTCTCAGTATCCATTTTACTGGCGCTCTGGCTGTTCCAGTGATCCATCTTAGTGCCACCTCAATTGTTGCAGCATTGCTCTGGAAAGCTGCTGACATTCACCGGAAGAGGGCTGCAGATGGCCCTATGGATGACCTCAAGCAGTTCTAATGCTACAAAGCCAAGCTTTATATTGCACTACTTCAACCTGGGCAGAAGCAGGCTGGGTTAGCTGAACAGCAGGCAACATGAGAGGCATTGACAAAATGGCAAGGGGGAGAAAACACTCTGTTGTCTTGACAGTGGTGTCCTGAACAGGTTCATGCTCCATGTGGCCACAGACATGTTATGAGGGTGACACTTCAGCAACTGTAGCAATTAATATCAATTTTCATTTCCTTGCAATTTCAACCTTGGGCTACAGGAATCCTTCTATCTGCCCTCCAAAGCCAATATACCTTCTACAGTGAAGATCTCAGGCTGCTGGCAGTACAATAAGTGTGACCTAACGTGGGCTTTCCCTTGCTGACATATGATTTCTACTCCATTGCTTTCTATCTCTCTGGATTGGACATTGCTGTAGTTACTTTGTTCAAGAGAAAGCAATAAGCACTGTGCAGTCTGTTGGCTATCGTAGCTGATTGTCTATGGAATCAATGCAGTCATTGAGCTTACCTTTTACTTTATCCCATCTTTGGGGTGTATGGATATCCATGATTGCCTGTTCCTATTCTTTTCATGTTGTACTGTTGAAGGCCTCCTCAACCTCTATGAATCATGGCCTACCTTTTGCTTTCTATCTTCCACACTAAGGCCTCCAGCAGCCAATCTGTGGTTCTACTGGTATTTTCATTCTTTCTGAGAAAAGCTTCTACAAGGATAACTGGAATTCATCACCCATTCAAGAGCAGCAAGTTGCCTTTAAGGCATGTAAGTGAGCTGCAAGTTGTACAAGCCACACAAGTGTTTAAGAATATGGCCAGTCAGCAGTATGTTTAGTGTTTGGTTGCACAAGGCACTTATGCTGATGAGGAGGCAGCACAAAGTTTGTGTGTGGTCTACATAACTTCAACTAGACATACAGTCATCGTGAATCACAATTTCTGATGGCAGAGACTGACTCGGGTGAACTTTAAATCTAAATAAACAGACTGACCTGTCAGATTGGGTAGCTTAGAAGTTATGAGGATTATGTTCACTCAGTAATGAACAGTTATTGGCTAAAGGAATAACAGTCAAAAAATTTAATCTTCTGGCTGATCAATACCACAAACCCACTGGAGGTCCTTGAATACAATATGTTTATTTAAAGCTTTATGAAAAATAACAATTACAGTAATCATTGTAAATCCTTTGATAGAAGGCATACTAGTTCAATTTAATGCATATAGTAAATTTTACTGCATTTGGAGTAATTAGCTCATTATTGGTTCACTAACTCCTGGAACAATTTGACAGTTCATGACTATCGTCTAGAATAAATGGATGAAAACAATCACTTGCATTTTATACAGCTTTTAAACAGTCGGAATGACATCCCAAATGCCATCACAGGGACTGCAAACAAAACAATGCAATGCTAAGGTTAATTCAGAGAATCTCTTAGCCCTATGATGTCTATTATTAGAAGGCCACGAGCAGCGATTTCATGGAAAGATCATAGACTCCAAGTCATACATCATCTTCACTTAGAGACAAATCATCATTCCTTCATCAACACTGGTCCAACAGCTTGGGATTCTCTATCTATCAAAATCATGTGAGCACTCTCATCGGAAGGCTTGGAGTGAATCAGGAAGAGGTTTGACCATCTTTCTGAGGGCAGGTAGGGACGAGAAATAAATCTAAGTTGTTACTCACTTACTGAGAAAAAGGTCAAAATTAATTTACTCTAGAAAGCTGAAGACGTTGAGCTGGGGTTCTAGAATTGTTCCCTATTTTAGTAAGAGCAAGTCTATCAATGCTGGTGCCATTGCACCTGGAATAGACAGCTAGATAATAAATTAGTAGCATGTGTTGGCATAATATTCATTTATAAGATTTCTTTTCCGCACTGCAATCCTGCCACTCGGAACATTCTGCTTATATCATCATTTTTAGAAGTAGCATTGCAAAGTAATGGATGGAAAATCACAGTCTGCTTGTCCATTGTTCCCCCGCTTTCAATCCATGTAAGTGCTACTCCCTACAGGGAGCAAAAAATCAGCTCTATATATAGCAAACAGATCTGCAGAGAAATACCTTCAGTGATTTTTTTTCTCGTTAAACCTCTAACTGGAACAACCTTTATTGACAGTTATTCTTTGCTGGGACAGTATCACAAGTGTTATTTTTTTCACTGATGTGCCTATTATTCATACCTGAATGACGGCTGTTTCTCAACCACATGGACCATGAAGTAGCTTCCTCAGAATTAAAACTGAGCACAAAATTAAAGAGGGGAAATTCTGGTGGGAACCGCCATATACATTTCCCCAATGTTTGAACTAACTAAAAGTAATATTTAAGTGAGATGACAGGGAATGCAAATCAATCTACAGTGTGGTGCTCAGAACTGGGCCAACAAGTTGTACACACGATGCATTGATGGGAACAAGATTGTGTATAACTATGAGCTAATTCTTTGATTATTGTAGTGCAAGTCTTTGCAGCCAGTACCCAACACAAACAGCCTGCAGCAAACTCAGCCTCCACCATGAGGATGATGGCAATAAAAACTTTAGTGAAAACACTATCACGTCATTCAATTTCCACTCTATATCAGCGCAGAGACGTTGACCTTGATGGGAATGCATTCATGATTAGGCAAAGGGTGACAGTTTGGTGAACGCATCACAGTCATTCCCAGTTATGGAAGGTCCCTGACAGTGAGAGGTCCACTGGAGATGAGAACCAAGCTAAACCCCTTGCTGAAACTGGATCTTTGGAAATAGCAGTAAGCCATTTGCTCACCTTGCAAATTTGATGCAGAAATAGAGCATATCCAAGCTATCTTGAAGAATGACTTACACAATTCAATGGTCTGGCCTTGGGTAGTGTTTTAAAACAGAGGGACCTAGGGGTTCTGGTACATAATTCTTTTAAGTTTGCATCATATGTAGATAGGATGATTAAAAAGGCTTGTAACATACTTGCCCTCATTGCTCAGTCCTTTATTCATGGGAGATGGGAATATATGTTGATGTTGTCCAGGACAGTGGTGAGACGTCTTCTGGAGTACTACGCCCTGTTCTGGTCGCTCTGTTATAGGAAGGATAGTATTAACCTAGAGAGGGTTTAGAAGAGATTTACCAGGATGTTGCAAGAAATTTTAGGTTTGATTAACAAGGAATGGCTGGAAAGGCTGGGACATTTTTCACTGAGACATTGGAGGTTGAAAAGTGACCTTATAGAGGTTTATAAAATCATGAGAGGTATAAATAGTGTTAATGGTAGATCTCTTTCCCCGAGGATGGGGGATTTCATGAGTAGGGGACATATTTTTAAGGTGAGAGGAGAGAGATTCAAAAAACATACAAGGGGCGTTTTGTTTTTACACAGAGGGTGGTTGTATGTTGAATAACCTCCCTGAGGATGTGGTGGAGGTGGGCACGGTTACATCGCTCATAATATTTTGCATAAGTACACGAATAAGAAATGTTTGGAGGAATATGGGCCAAGTGCAAGAAGGTGGGACCAATTTAGTTTGGGATTATGTTTGGTATGGACTGGTTGGGGCGAAGGATCTGTTTCCATGCTGTATGACTATGATTCTATCACAATGGCTATCCTAATCAAGCACATTGTTTATTTTTTATTATGCAAAATTATAAATGACTTAAAGGATGCCATGTTCAAGCCTGAAAAACACCCAGTTTACCTTAAATTATCCTGAATGGAAAAATTAGCAGAAAAAATTGAACAGCAGCCTATGCAAACTGTTTCACACTGCTGTAATGCAATAGTTATACGAGTGGTAATTTTCCATTACCAAAATGCTGCTGTCTGTCTGAAAAAAATTCTGTCAACAAATAATTGAGCAACATGATGCATGGATTTTGGAGTTGTCTTGATGTAAGTTACCATGGCCATATGTTCTACTCTGGCTGATTGTATCAAACAGCAGATTCCTTCATGTATTCACAGTAAGTGAAGGACAGACTATACTCAACCAGCTTTTACTTGCTCAATGCAAAACAAAATACTTAATTTAATATGTGATTCCATGGTTAGTCAACACTTGTTGAAAGGGTGGCATCATGGCTCAGTGGTTAGCACTGCTGCCTCTCTGTGCCAGGGACCTAGATTCAGCTCCCCCCGCAGGCAACTGTCTGTGTGGGGTTTGCACATTCTCCCCATGTCTACATGGGTTTCCTCCTGGCACATCCTCCTGGTACTCTGGTTTCTTCCCACAATCCAAAGATGTGCAGGCTAGGTGGATTGGCCATGCCCATAGTGTTCAGGGATGTGCGGATTATGGGGATGGGTCTGGGTGGGATGCTCTGAGCGTCAGTGTGGACTTGTTGGGCTGAAGGGCTTGTTTCCACACTGTAGGGATTCTATGAATTCAATTTAAAAAATCCTCAATGTGTTAAAAGCTACACTAACAGCTAATTTAAGATAATTAGTCAAGGCCATAACATGGTGTGGGGCTGGGTGAACACAGCAGGCCAACCAGCATCTTAGGAGCACAAAAGCTGACATTTCAGGCCTAGACAGCTTTTGTGCTCCTAAGGTGCTGCTTGGCCTGCTGTGTTCACCCAGTCCCACACTTTGTTAGGTTTGATTCTCCAGCATCTGCAGTCTCCATTATCTCTGAAGGCCATAACATGATTCTTTTACACTTGCTAGAAGTAACATTCATATAGAAATTCTTCTTTGCCAGTCTTCACACACTTTCTTTCCTTTGAAGGATAGAGGGATGTGGCAGAGCGACTCACAGGATTTGGTTTAATATTAGGTTTAGGGTTAGGATTCCCAGGCTTTTGAACTATGTCATGAAAACTCCTTCTGTGGCCAACAGGATCTAGTGGGGATTGAATCTGGAGCTGCTGGCCCAGAGATAGGGGTTAAACCACTGCTCTGCAAAATCTCTATAAATACATTGGCATTGGCTGGGAATCACTGTCTTCAAACAGAAGGAAGATATGAATGCTTGCATCTTTTTAATTACCTGGGAATTAGAGGAGCCATGCTTTCTGCACAGCAAATCTTCAGTCAATTAGAGCCAACTCACCCACCAATCAACACCCCTTTTCTCCGCTTGTAATAAATTATTCCAATTGTTTACAAGTTGGCATTCTTTGATTTGCTTTGTTGAGCAAAATATAAAACAGTCTGCCAACACATCTCTCTTTTCAACAATATTCAGGTTCTGGGCTATCAAGGAATTTGTACATGTTGAAGTTCTAAGAGACTTGGTTATTACTTACATCGGGAGAATAAATGGTTAGCATTGCAGGTCCAACCAGTGTATGGCAAATTAGCCTTCAGTGCATGGGAGCTGAAGTACCAGATTAAAAAAAAAGTATCACTTATACAGCACATATAGAGTTAGAGTTACATGAGAAGCAGTATGCAAAGGCTCCCTAAATAGATCCTGGGGTTGTTTGATGATTTTAACAAATAAATTTGGAGGTATTGTAGGCCATTCAGCCCCCTTGTCTGTGTCATTATTCAATAAGATCATTATTGATCTGATTGCAAACTCAACTCCATGTGCCGAATTCACCCAGTACCATTAACTCCCTTGTTAGTCAAGAATTCATGTAGCACTTCCTTAAAATATTTAATTAGCCCCACCTTCTCTCTGGGGATGAGTTCCAAAGACTCATGACTCTGTGAGAGAAAATATTCCTCCTCCTCTACATCTTAAATTAGATTTCCTTTAATTTATACCATGTGCCTTTGTTTTTGTCTCTCCCTCAGGAAAAACAATTTTTCAGCAGCCAGCCTGTCAATTTGTCTCTGTTTAGTTTATATTTCAATAACATGAACTCCTATTCTTCTAAACTGTAATGGAAAAAAGGCTTAGGCTCTCCAACTTTCCATTATAAGATAACCATCATGACAATGCCTCCTCTACTTTCTACGGCCATCATCCATTGTATCATTAAGAGAATCATCTCTTAAACTCCTTCAAACATATTTAATCTTCTTTTTAACATAAAGAGTAAAGACACACATAGTATTTGACGTATGGCCTGATCAGTGCTCTGTACAACCTTACAACTGTCCTTTACATTTTGATTGCAATTTCATTGCATTACACAAGACTAGAGATGTGGCATATTACCGCTTCAACTCAATGTACCATCCAAGGTTTTATTTAAAACTCTTGTTCACAAAACTCTTTCTAATCCAGGAACAGGTGGCATCAGCAACTTCATGTATCAAGCTACAGGAAACCCCTTCATGTAGTGTCCCCCCAAATCATTAAGTGTCTTGGATTTCTTTAATCTTTGGTACCATTGGTAGACTGAGTTCTGACTTCCACACCATTTTGAGACACTATCACTTTGCCAGGGATATAATCATTTTGCTTGATATCAGAAAGTTAATCCTATCTTCTCCCACATTTGTGGGTCCAGTCATGCGACTGCATCTCCTCCAACTTTATTACTGAGGAATCAGTTAAACTTTTCCAAACACAACGCAGGTCCAGAACCAATAGTTAACCTCAAGTGACTCTTAGTCACAACTTGAAATCCATGATAATAAATCTTGATAGTTCTAAATGAGTTCTATTGTCTTGAGGTAGATTGATATGTGAGAAGCACTATTCCATTAGTTCATTGGCTTAGCCATTTCACCATTTATGTTCTGAGACTTTTGCTAGTTGAGCACTAAGTTTTTAGCTTAATAGGAATACCTTGATATTCATCATCACAATGCTCCAATGTGGTGAAATATTCCTAAACACCTGCACAAGGCTGTGATACTTATGCAAGTCCTAAGAAATCTTTCTTCTTTTCAGTCTCCATAATTTTCATCAGGAAGGAAATTAGAATTTGTTTCTTAAAAATGATAGGGGGAAGAGTGCGTAGTCCCTTTAAGAGGTGGTGTGCTTTTCCAATCTAGGAGATTTACACAAAAATGTCTGCAAACAGCTGCAGATGTACAGACAGCGCTGAAATTGACACATGCATCAATTGGCAGTGTGGTTCGAAAATGAGGCTTGTTTTGATGTCAAAGCAACTGGCTCAAATATTAGCCAATTAATTAAAACCAGGCACTTAGAAGCTGAAAAGCAATTGAATTTAAATTTGATGGTACTAACAACCTAGGACCAATCATATTATAAGAAAATTTACAGGTCATTAAGGGTATATAAGAAGAGGGTTTTATAAAAAAAGAATGAGTATGAACTGCCATCAGAAGAGTAAAATGCTGGCTCTCACATCAGAATGCAATGAAGAGAAGTGCTTGAAACACCAAAATTCAAAGGAGAAAGGCACTCCTGGCTGAGGGTCAGTAGAAAGGATGCAGTGCATTCTGGAAGATGCATCCTGATTAGTTTTGAGAGTTTGAGTTTTTTTTCTTATTACTTTGGTTTACATAAGTGGGATTTATATTTGTTGGAACAGCATACCATTAAATTGTGTGTTATTAATGAATAGTTAGTAGTTAAGGGGGAATTGTCCAGTTTGTTAGTAATTCTGTTAATTTGTTTGCTGTTACAGTTAGAAAAACAAACCGTTACTTGTTGATTATAGAGTGACTGTCAGGAGTTCATTTGATTTAAAGCTTCTTTGTAACTGATTATGAGGCAAAGCAAGCTTAACTGGTATTTCAGTTGTAATTATCAGAGGGATTCAAACTCCCCACTGTAACAGGTTGTGGGCTCAGTCTGGGATCAGGCTGGTTTGTATATAGGATCTGACTGAATCTGAATGGATTTTGACAGATTTGAACAGATTGGGTGTCCCAGCAGATTTAAACAGATTTGAGGATTAGTGTCCTGTATGTTTAAATAAAATATGTGACAAGTGGAAAATTTGTTTCATATTGGTTACTTGGGCTTGGTTAAATCAAATGTGGGGGAAATGGCTTTTAACATTACTAAAGAGGTTCTGGAATTTGAGGATGCTTCCCAAATATGCCAAGAAAGTTTAAAAAGACACAGGGAGGATGTACTTTTTAGACTTGGAAACAGGTTAGGTTTGGGTTTAACTGGGGGCAAGAGGAAAGCTGAAATCATAAAGGATTTAGTTAAGCATTTAGATATACTAGAGAATCAGGAAAGTGCAGTGGAGTTAGTAAAAATTAAACAATTGGAGCTAGAAGATAAAGAACAGGAAAAAAAGCCAATGCAGAAGAGAAAGAAATGGAAATGAAATTGTTTGAATTATGGTTCCAAGCAGAAACAGAAGAAAAAGAAAAATAGATAGGGTATGAGCATCAGAAATCGCGAATTAAACATGATAGACAACTTAAAAGGATGGAGACAAAGAAAGAAGAGAGGTCTAGTGAAGAGGAAAGTGATGATGAGCAAACCAATTGTAGCCAAAAATCTGGCAAGGATATATAAAAATATGTCAAAATATTACCAAGATTTAATTGAAAATATATGGAAGCCTTTTTCATTTCCTTTGAGAAATTGGCTAACCAGATGAACTGGCCAGAGACTGTGTGGGTAACATTAATTCAGATCAAGTTGGTAAGTAGGGCTAGTGAGGTGCTTTCAGTGCTGTCAGATAAGGTGTCAACAGAATATGAGGAAGTAAAACAGGCTATTTTGGGTGCCTATGAATTGATACCAGACGTATATAGATGACGGTTCGGAAATGTATGGAAGGAACCAAACCAGACTTGTGTTGAATTTGAAAGAATTAACGTTAACTTCAACATAGGTGAGAGCATTAAACATTGAAAAGACAAATGAGGATCTTAGAGAGATTATGCCGCTGGAGGAGTTCAAAAACTCACTTCCAGAGATGATGATAACTCATGCTAAAGAACAGAAAGAGATGGTGGACAAATATGTATTAGTGCATAATTGAAATCTAGCTTCTGACAGCAAATTCATTCCATGAGGGATAGAAATTAGGAAAAAGGGAGATCCTTCAATGAAAAACAAAATGTCGATCATACCGGGGACAGTTTGCTACCAGTGAAAAAAGAAACCCAAGAGGGTGGAAATGAGGCAATAGGCCTCTGTAATAGAGGAGGATACACAAAGCCACAGAGCTGGTGGCTTAAGGGAGGCACTGGGAAAAAGAATGTAGTAAGAGTCTAAACCAATGGAATTAGTTGAGATGGTGAAGGAAATACCAAGGGAAACTGAAGAACAGCAGGAGAGTGCACAATGTAGTCACTGCCTGGAAAGTAAGATAGCCCACAATCACTACAAAGACTTCACTTGTATGGGTAAGGTTTACTAAGGAAGAAGGAGGAAGAAATGTCACCCGAGAGAGTGATAATCTATAGAATACGTGAAGAGAGATTTAGTGTTCCCGTGTGTAAGAGAAAGCTGCAAAGGCCAATCAAGACTGGGGAAGTGACAGTGGGAGTGATTGAAAGAATGTTTAATCCAGGAATACAATTTGTTCTCAGAAACAACCTAGCAGGATCAAAGATGGAAGTGATGCCCCTTGTAGTGGAGAAGCCAAAGGAAAACCAGGGAACTGAGCAGTTTTAAAAAAAACCCTGGAATTTTTTCCAGAGTGTGGTGACAAGTTCCCACAGTCTAGGTTAAAGCAAGAAGGTAAAACCAAAGAGAAAGATGAAGGAGTTGGTGTCTAGTTAGCTGACACCCTGTTTGCTGAAATGGTAAAGGAAAAACCTAAACAGGTAAAAGACCAGGCAGAGACCTTTATTTCTGAAAAACTAACGAAGTTAAAACAAAAACAAGAGACAATAAAAGATTTATATCAAATGCTTGCTTGGAAAAGAAATCAGAATGTATTACAGAATATTATTACTTTAAGGATAGACTCCTAAGGTGGAAATGGAGACCTTGGCAGGTTAGTACAGAGGAGAAATGGGCAGAAGGTCACTGGATTGTGTTGTTGGTAGCATACAGACAGGAAGTATCATGGGTAGCATAGTGATGACCTGTAGGAAGTTATCTAGGATTGAGGAAAACCCAGGCTAAGATACAGAGGCATTTCTATTAGCCTGGATTACATAAAGATGTGTTTGAAATTTCCTGTAGCTATCATATGTGTCAGATGGTAGGAAAGCCACAGGCAGTAATAAAACCAGTGCCTTTGATGCCAATTCCCACACTGCTGTACAGGATTAAGCCTGTAGTTGTGTCGTTTTATTGGAACAACATTCCTTATATCAACCTCATGTACTACAGTATCAGTTCTCCCCATTCAATTTCTATATACTTCCTCACAGTGATGCAACAATCCTTTAAAATCAGTTCTCTGCTCCTAAGACTGATAGCTTATGACTCTATCTTGTTCTTTCAAGACAACTTCATTATTCAAATTATTGTGAGGGACATAAAAATCTGAATCATTGGATTTGATTCCTCAGAAAGAAGTAGAAGCGATGCTCCAAGAAGACATCACTGAGCTGAGTCAAAGCGAGTGGAGTTCCTGATTAAGATAACAAAGTGTGAAGCTGGATGAACACAGTAGGCCAAGCAGCATCTCAGGAGCACAAAAGCTGACGTTTCGAGCCTTGATCCTTCATCAGAAATGGGGGATGGGGAGAGGGTTCCGAAATAAATAGGGAGAGAGGGGGAGCCGGATCGAAGGCGGATAGAGGAGAAGATAGGTGGAGAGGAGACAGACAAGTTAAAGGAGTGGGGATGGAGCCTGTAGAGGTGAGTATAGGTGGGGAGGTAGGGAGGGGATAGGTCAGTCCAGGGAGAATGGACAGGTCAAGGGGATGGGATGAGGTTAGTAAGTCGGAAATGGAGGTGCGGCTAATTCCTGATTATATTGGTTCCCAAACATCATGTTGCGCAACAATTCTGTGTGGATTATTGGAAAGTCAATGCTCTGAATAAATCAGACTCAAACCCAATTCCAAGGCTGGAAGACTGTATGGAAATAGTTGGATAAGCCATTTACATCACAAAATCGGGCTTACTTTGTGGTACTGGCAAATACCTTTGTCAGAGACAGCAAAAGAAGTTTCTGCATTTGTAACCGCAAATGGGCTACATCAATTTAAAGTAATGTCCGTTAGAAAGGTGAACACACCAGTCACATTTCAAAGCCTTATGAACAGAATTGTTGCAGGATTGACTAATTGTGCCGTCTGTATAAATGACTTAGTGATCTTTAGCCACTCACGGAAAGATCACACGGTGCAATTATAGAGCTCTTTGAAAGTGAATGGAAGACAAAACTGGTCATAAATTTAGCAAAAACTGAATTCACAAAGGCGGAAGTGAAATTCCTACAACACAGCATTGGACACTGATGAATGACCCCAAGGTATATGAGGATGAAAGCCATGTAGGAATTTCCAAGACTATCCTGGAAGAAGGAGATGTTACAATTTTTGGGGCTGAGCAGATTCTGGAGGAAGTTTGTACCAAACTTTAGGAGAGTGATGACATCACTGATGGATTTGTTAAAGAGGAACACAAAATTATGGTTGACACACCAATGCTAGGAGACATTTGAGAATTAGAAGCAGCATTTATCACCACACCAGTTTTAGCCACGTCAAATTTCTTGAAACCCTTTAAAGCTGCCATCGACATGAGTGGTGTAGGGGTTAAACTGTGTTGTTACAGGAGAACAATTATGGAATTGAAACGCCAATTGATTGTTCTTCAAGGAAACTCAATATCCATTAACTAAAATATTCAACTGTTGAAAAAGGGTTATTGAGTTTGGTGGAGAGAGATAATGGGAACTGCAGATGCTGGAGAATTCCAAGATAATAAAATGTGAGGCTGGATGAACACAGCAGGACAAGCAGCATCTCAGGAGCACAAAAGCTGACGTTTCGGGCCTGGACCCTTCATCAGAAAGGGGGATGGGGAGACGGAACTGGAATAAATAGGGAGAGAGGGGGAGGCAGAAAGAAGATGGAGAGTAAAGAAGATAGGTGGAGAGAGTATAGGTGGGGAGGTAGGGAGGGGATAGGTCAGTCCAGGGAAGACGGACAGGTCAAGGAGGTGGGATGAGGTTAGTAGGTAGATGGGGGTGCGGCTTGGGGTGGGAGGAAGGGATGGGTGTGAGGAAGAACCGGTTAGGGAGGCAGAGACAGGTTGGACTGGTTTTGGGATGCAGTGGGTGGGGGGGAAGAGCTGGGCTGGTTGTGTGGTGCAGTGGGGGGAGGGGACGAACTGGGCTGGTTTAGGGATGCAGTTGGGGAAGGGGAGATTTTGAAACTGGTGAAGTCCACATTGATACCATTAGGCTGCAGGGTTCCCAGGCGGAATATGAGTTGCTGTTCCTGCAACCTTCGGGTGGCATCATTGTGGCAGTGCAGGAGGCCCATGATGGACATGTCATCAAGAGAATGGGAGGGGGAGTGGAAATGGTTTGCGACTGGGAGGTGCAGTTGTTTGTTGCGAACCGAGCGGAGGTGTTCTGCAAAGCGGTCTCCAAGCCTCCGCTCGGTTTCCCCAATGTAGAGGAAGCCGCACCGGGTACAGTGGATGCAGTTTGGTCCTGGCTTTACAACATTTTAATGTTTATGTTGCAAATAATATATCAGAGAAGGTTCAGTACACTAATCACAAGCTATCGAAATTTTTTGGAACGATTTAAAGATGGGAACAGCAGACTATTTAATTGGAGTCTTATGTCACAAGCATTTAATTTACAGATTGTACAAGTTGTGGGTCATGAAACTGTTATTATGGTTGTGTTTTCATGGGTTTAAAGGAAAATGTGTACATAAGATATACATAGTAGTGTTCAATGTTATATATGTATATTGAATTAGTATAAAATGAGTAACTCTAGATTATGCATTATGGATTTAGTAATATTGCACCAAGATCTGAAAAACAAGCCATTTTTTCATAATGATTTTTTTTCTTTCTTTGCTGGGGGTGGGGGATGTGTGGTATTGTGAAATTGTGTAAAGTACATGTGAATTGGAGGGAAGGAGTTAGCATTTGTTTGTAAACAAAAATGATGAGGAGGAGGAGTGTGTAGTCCCTTTTAGGGATGATGCACTTTTCTATGCTTTGCGATTTAGACAAAAATGACTGCAAGCAGTTGCAAATGCACAGACAGTTCTGAAATTGAAATATAAATATCAATTGGCTGTGTAGTTGGATGTTAAGGCAACGAGCTTGAATATTAGATAACAAACCTTGGATGAATACAGCAGGCCAAGCAGCATTAGCCAAGCAATTTAAACCAGGCACTTAGAGACTGAAAACCAATTGAATTTTAATGTGATATTGTAAGAAAATTGACAGAACATCAAAGGTATATAAGAAGAGCATTTCTGACCATCAGGGTGAGAGTGATCTGCCATTGGAAACTTAAAACTCTGGATCTCACAGAAATCTTTAAGCTTCTTGCTTAAGCATGGCACTCTTAGTTAATATTCCTGACATCAGAATTTGACAGAGAGAGACGTTTCAGACACCATAATTCAATAGAGAAAGGTTTTCCTGGCTAAAGATTGGCAGAGAGGGTATAGAGCATTCCGGAAGATGCTGCCATTAATTGAGACCTCCCTTGTTTTACTTCTTGCAAAGTGCATCACTTCATATTTATCAGGATTAAATTTTATCTGTCTTTGATCAGCCCATCTGATGAACCAGTCTCTATTCTCCTGTAACCTAAATTATGTTCTCCTTAGCGACTGTAGTTTTGAGAGTCTAAGTTTTACTTTATGTTTCTTCTTTCTACGTCGGTTTATATAAGTGCGACTTGTATTTATTGGAAGAGCATTCAATTAGAATTTTGTTGTATTAGGAAATAATAAGTAGTTAAGGGGGAATTGTCCAGTTTGTTAGTAGCTCTATTAATTTGTTCACTGTTAGAGTTAGATAAATTGTTACTTGTTGATTCTTGAGTGACTGTCAGGAGTTCATTTCATTTAAAATTCCCTTTGTAAGAGATTATGTGGTGAGGTGAGCTTCTTTGGGCATTTTGATATTAATTATCAGAGGGTTTTGAACTCTTCCCCATAAAAAAAGTCCCATGATGATTACAGAAATTAGTTTTTACAGCAAGTTATGTTTCAGCAAACATTGGCAAATGGACACAAAATTAATATTAAGTGTCAGCAATTTACTACTACTCTCTACTGAGAATGAGTTCAATTTGACCACCTCAGGCTTTGATAACTTTTGATTAAATTTGTTGCATCTTTGGGGAATATCTGAAAAGTAACCTTGGGATCAGAAATCAAAAAATCATGGTACTAATATATTATTTTTCATTTTTATGACCCATATGATTCCAAATTTCTTTCCCTAAGAAAATTAAGGTGAAGCTGGGCCTTTTCCTTGAGCTGCAAATTTGTGGATGATCTAAAAATTGGCTGGGTAGTTGCCATATGGAGGAATGCCTTAGGTTATAGGAGAATATAGACAGGCTCATCAGATGGGCCAATCGGTGACAGATGGAATTTAACCCTATAAGTGTGAAGTGATGCACTTTGCAAGAAGCAAAACAAGGGAGCTCTCTATTAATGGCAGGAAACTCAGAAACAGAGAGATGCTGCGGAGTCTGTCCCCACATACCTGAAAGTGGCTAGTCGATTAATAGGTCATTTTGAAGGCATACAGGATGCTTGCCTTTATCAGCCAAGGCACAGATTATGACAGCAGGGAGGTTATGTTAAAGACCTACTAAACTTCTGTTGGGCTGCAGCTGGTGTGCTGCGTGCAGTCTGGTCACTACACTATAAGAAGAATGTGATTGCATTGGAGGGGGTGCAGAGAAGATTCACCGGGATGTTTTCCCTGATCAAGCATTTCAACTATGGAGAGAGGTTGGATAAGTCTGGGTTGTTTTCTTTGGAAGTTTGCAGGGCTAGACCTGATTAAGGTACCTAGGATTAAGAGGGGCATTTACAGCATGGATAGGAAGCAACTCTTCCTCTTCACTGAAGGTTCACAAACAGGGGAGCACACTTTTAAAGGGAAAGACAGAAGATCTAGAGAGGATTTGAGGACTTTCCTTTCACCCACAGGATGGTTGGTGTCTGGGAGGGTAGTTCAGGCACATGTCCTCACAACCTTTAAAAATTACTGGATGAACACGAAGTATCGTAACATTCAAGGTTATGAGCCTATTGCAGGAAAATGGCATTCGTGTACTTGCAGTGCAGTTTTGGTATTGCAGACTCCATGGGCTGAAGGGTATCTAATGTTCTGCAAGACTCTATGGTGTTTCTGTGAAAATAACATTCCATAGCTCACATTAGTCAACAATACAAACAGATGGTATTGAAGAAAATACAGTTATATCAAAATGCATACTTCCTTTGGAAATTTTAGATATCTGATATATTTATGTTTTTAAAATCAATGCACGTTTCTTACGAATTCCATTCTATAATTCCAGTCTTATTGGGAACAGTCGAAACAAGTGTGCTGTAGGTAACACTTGAGGCCTTCGTGTTCACTGTTCAGTGTTTGAACTCTCTCTCATCATTAATCAGATGTCTTTAAACAAGCCAGAATCAATGATCTGATCATTAGAAAAGGGCTCCGCAAACAATCAGATCATGTTGAACAACCTCTGCTACAATTGTGATGGACATAAAGCACACAGAGAAGGAAGTTAATGATTGAATTACTTTTGTTAATTGTGTTGTTGTCAGGAAATAATGCCGCAAACTACTACCTCATAACTTTCATTAATACGAAGAGTTATTTTTGGCTTTTCTATGGGATATTAGTGTAACGAGATTTCCCAATGATTGGATTAACTAGTTGAAGTGGTTTGAAAATGGTGTATCCCAATCTCTTGTGTGCACCGAACTGAAAATATGAAGACTGAAAATTCAGAAAATTATCCCTTTTCAGGTGCAGTTTGAGTCTTATTACACACACAAGGACTGAATATCAATTTTTGTCGTTTATGTTGCAAATGGTTCTAACTCGCACTGAGTCATAAACCTGGAAATGAAAGTTGCTAAGAGCAAGCAGATCCATTTCAGAGAATTATATAAGAGTGGATACTATTGTTGAAGCCTCACTTCCAGGAAAGTGGCAATGTTTCTGATGATATATTCAGGCAGCAGATGAAAATTGGAGTAGCAGAAACAGTCTGAATATTGTTTGATAGTCTGAAACAAACCAAGATTTGTTGAGAACATGTCATTATCTTCAAAGTTGGTAACTGTAATATAACGGATTTTTTGGGACTGTCACCTTTATCTGACACTCTGTACTTGCATCAGAACTTTTCAATGTTGAAAACAATAGTGTCTTTTAGTGCTCATTATGAGGATAATTCTCTTCACATAAATTAAGTTAAAAGGGTTTAGGTATTCAGTGGTGATTCATTTCTTACACAGATTATATCGCTTGTTCCAAAAATATGATGGTGCTGTGCAAATTGTCAATTGGGGTGACTCTTAAGGTACATTGGTAGGGTCCCTATCTTTGAATCAGGAGGCCTGAGTTCCCACCTGCTCCAGAAATGTATCATAACAACTCTGAACAGGTTGATTAGAAAATGTCTGTTGAGTGCTAGAGCCAGAGTGTTGTGTGCAGTTTTAGCTGCCAGGCTATAAGGAAGGATGTGATTACACTAGAGAGAGTTCAGTAGAGATTTACCAGGATGTTGCCTGGACCAGGGTGGTTCAGCTATGAAATGAGACTAAATAGGTTGGGGTTGTTCTCCATAGAGCAAAGACAGCTGAGAGGGGATTCGATTAAAGTGCATGAAGGTCTGAAGGCCATAGATAGGATGAACCTTTATTTCCCTTAGAGGAGTCAGTAATAAGGGAGAACAGTTTTAAGATATTTAGAGGAGCATTTTTTGTCCATAGCACAGTTAAGTTTCAACCACATTGCTGTGGGTCTGAGGTCACACATAGGCCAGACCAGAAAAGATGGCAGTTTCCTTCTCTAAGGGCACTTATGAACCAGATGGGTTTTTCCCCAACGTTAGACTCCTCACTCCAGATATTAATTGAATTCAAATTCCACCATTCGCCATGCCAAGATTCAAACCCAAGCCCCCAGAAAATTAACTGGATGTATAGATTAACAGTTCAGTGAAAATACCACTACACCATTGCCGCACCCTAAGGAAAGCTTTTATTTTCAGTGAGCATGTAGACCTCACTGCCTGAGAGGCTGGTCGTGGCTGGAATCCTTGACACATGTAAGAAACATTTAGATGAATACTTGAAGCACAGCGACATACAAGGCCATGGGCCAAGTACTGTAAAAACCAGCACAGACACGATCAGTTGAAGGTCCCTTGCTGTAAAAAAACTCTATGATATCAAGACAAAGTCCATAGTGCAGCATGTATAATGTATATACAGAAAATAATGTCATTTTGTATCTACCTTTACCACCCCCCATCCCCATTCTCAAAGATTGTATGCAGTACATACCTGGGGGACATGTTGCATTGTCACAGGTAGCAAGGGATGATCTACTTGTATGTGTAGAATCATGAAAGAGACATGAAAAGGTTATGTTTTTCAGGGACTTCTGCTGTTCTGGCAACAAAGCCTAACAAGGGTATGACCAAGAGAATCCCCATTGGAAATTCATTTCCTAGGCCTTTCCTGCACGAACTTGTGAAGGAAAGTTCATGTTTTCTTCAAATATTTAAATGTAAGGATTCATGTTTAATTTTGAAAGGGTTCAAGGTTGGAGCGTAAGTTGTTAGTTTGTATAAGATCAGATTGGCTCATTGTGAGCCGCATTGAACATTTTTCTGCTTGACTTTGTAACAGATTCTACATTACAAATTCCACACCATTCAAAGATATTTTAACAAGATAAGATCCCTCAGTCCCATTGCTCCTGATTATATAAAATTTTAAAGTATTGTCATTTCCAGAAGACGTTTGAGACTGTATTAGTGAGCATTAATACACCGAAAAGGTCTGGACTGAGTAATTTTAGAAATTACAGAAAGACAAAGTCAGTGTTAAGTCTGCAAGCCTTCTATTGCCAAATTAAAAAAAACATACTGATATATTCTTAGCATTCTCCTTGTGATAGCAGCTTCTTATAAAATTACAGTCACAGGTCATCATTATTGAAGAACTAAAAATGTCACCAAGCTAAACACAGTTTGAAAAGCTTTATCAAATATTATCAGGCATCAAAAGGATTGATACTGGGACACTTACTCAGCATTGCATAAGTGCTGTGATTTATCATAGAAAGTATAATTGGCCAATGTTTTATTCAATAGCTATCAGTATCAGAATAATTATGAATTCTATCAGAGTATCGTTTTCATGCTGCCTCTTAGAATAATTTTTTTCAGCATTATGGTTTTTTTGCAAGATGATTCTCGCCCTTGATAACTCAGGAAAGAAGAGGAACTTTTTTCTAAGTTATCAATGGGAGGAATTTAACACTGCTAAATGTGCATTTTAGACTAAAGCCACTAATGCAGCATGCAGAACATCCCAGTATAGCATGAATTACAAACTTCAGCTGCATAAATGTTACTAAGCGGCAGAATATGTGCCTCTGGAAATGTACGCAATTTTTGGTGATAGCATATAGAAATTTGGAATACTTTCCCATTGATTCTCCATTCATTAATTTAATTGCATACGGAAGAGCAATATTGCATTTCTAATATACATCCTTAGCTGAGAAAGCTTTGTATCGAGAACACATGCTCATAAACATTCTTTCGACATTCTGGGTGCTGTTTGCCTGAAGTTATAATTGCAAATTCATGTGTCTACAACAGGAAAGGCATTTACTACTTCATGACCTTTTATATGTAATTCAAATTTGTAAGGAGTTCTTGTCTATATAGGTAAGGCGAGCCAAATTTTATTCGATGCTGTACCATTGATTATCTCAAATGTATTCAAATTCTCTTCACAATGTTACTCCTGAAGTCCAGGTATCATTCTTGTAAATCTCTGTTGTACTCCCTCCAAAGCCAAGATATCTTTCTTAAGGTATGGTGCCCGATCTGTACACAGAACTCCAAATGAGACCTAACTAGGGTTTTGTATAACTGCAGTATAACTTCTGCATCCTTGTACTTTACATATAAAGCCCAGCATTCCATTGCATTTCTTGATTATTTTCTGCACCTGTTTGTGATATTTTAAAGATTAACCCACCTGAACACTCACACCCCAAACCACATGCATACATGCACTCACACGCATACCACTCAGGATATTCACTGCATTTAATTTCATACTATCTTAGAAGTATCCTGATCTATTTTACTTATTTCAAAATGGATAACATCACACATGCTTACGTTGAACTCCATCGGCACATTCGCTTAGCCTAACAATATCCATTTGTAATTTTATGCATCATCTACACTGCATACAATACCACCTAACTTTGCGTCATGAGCAAATTTGGATATTTGACTTTTTATGCGATTATCTAAGTTGCTAATAAATAAAATGAATAATTGAGGCCCTAACACAGTCTTCTGCCAGTTTTACCTTCAAAAACATGGGGAGGTTAGAGGGACTGGGTGCCTCTGGAGTATACTGAGAGGAAGCTTCTGTGAGTTTTGTGTGTCGTTCTTCCCCTGTATGGCCCCTGTTGTTACTGTCCTGTCTCCCGAAGATAAAGGGATGCCTGCAGTAAGGTTGGCATTTCCCACCCAGTCTTGCCTTGTCACTGATGTTGCGTACCTGTGGCTAGATCAGTGGACAGCAGGCCTGTCCACGTACCCAGCAGACGCTGAGCATTATGGGCCTGACTTTCCATGGCGGTCACTAACCTTTCTACGTGGCCAGCCAGATGCCTGCATGGTGGAGCCAGCGCAGTACCGGTAGCATTGGTACGCTCCTCCATCCTTCAATCCAACACATTGTCCTCCTCTGTCAAGCCTGCCTGCTGTTCTTCTGACTGTCTGTGCATTTTGATGAATCCATTAATGATTGAGACAATAATTTTTCATTTGTCTGGGGCAAAGCAGGTTCCTCGTTTCTGGCAGGCCTCTGAGAGTCAGAGACCTGGCGTGTTTCTTTCTTAACTAGCTACAGAGTCATGTAAGTGACATGCTACCAGTTTGTGCCCCTAAGTCTAATCTGGAAGGAAAACACACTCAGTTGAAAGGCTCAAAGCTGGTAGGCAGTGCAGGTAAAACTGGTGCCTCCAATGTGGCTTCTTTCTCAGAGGTGGAGAAGGAGCTGAGGGTCTCCTGGCACTTTTGGGGTGGCTGTTTGGCTGGGTGACATTATGTCCTGCGTAAAAGGGGGAATTAATGTGTTAACATTTGTGTGAATGGAAGAGCAGTGAACTTTACTGGGTTGGTTGTCCTTGGAGATCCCCGCCCCCGCATCCTGGATAAATAGTGGGGCTCTTCTCCAGCTACTTCCTCGATGTTTTCCTCACATGCTCCTGTCTTGGTCCTCTCAGCCTAATTGTAAGCCATTTTTCCTGAAATAAGACAAAAGAAAGGATTAAACCCGATGTGAGTGTTGAAAGAGCAACATATATTTTATAGGTAATAAAATGTGAGGCTGGATGAACACAGCAGGCCCAGCAGCATCTCAGAAGCACAAAAGCTGACGTTTCGGGCCTAGACCCTTCATCAGAGAGGTCTAGGCCCGAAATGTCAGCTTTTGTGCTCCTGAGATGCTGCTGGGCCTGCTGTGTTCATCAAGCGTCACATTTTATTACCTTGGATTCTCCAGCATCTGCAGTTCCCATTATCACTGATATATTTTATAGGTGTTTTGTGGAGAAAATATCGCTTATACAAAGGAAACACATGCTTTGTAGATCAAACAAAAATTGTCTGACAATTTTGTTATAGCTGAAAAGAGTTCAAAGAGGGGAACACTAAAACTGTAGAATCTGATATAAATTGAATTATTTATAAATCACTTTGTCAGCATCCAACAATCAGATTACACCAGCAGCATAGCTGTTCCTCATTTGCAGCTTAAAGGCATGTCCAAAAACATGTTTCACTACATTGCACTCTCTAACAGAACCTCAGGTGCTCATTCTAGTGAAATATGCAAATATATTTTCACACCTCACATGCCGTCTGCAGAAATTACATACAGATTCAAAACATAATATTAATTGTAACAAAGGTTAAGAAATTATCATCTTAAATATTTAATGGTGAATTTGCACTAAACTCTTGATTTTAATCAACATTTTGCAAATTATTTTAGTGAAGGTTAGCCTTGACGCTAAGTCCCAGAACAGTTGAGGTGAGTGTTGGCGAGATCCAAATTGATTCTGTCAGCAGGAGGCAGAGGATTGCATAATGTTGGCATATGTAGGAATGTTACATGAACCATTTTCCAGTCTTCTGTTCCTCAGAGAAGTGTTCCAGGCCGACGTGTCTTCAGCTTGTCATTAACCCCCCAAGTCTCTCAACATCCTGACTTGGAAATATATTGCAGTTCGTTCAATGTCACTGGGCCAAAACCCTGGAACTCCCTTCCAAAGGGGTGGCATAGTGGCTCAGTGGTTAGCACTGCTGCCTCACAATGCCAGGGACCCAGGTTTGATTCCTACCTCAGGCAACTGACTGTGTAGAGTTTGCACATTCTCCCAGTGTCTGCATGGGTTTCCTGCGGGTGCTCCAGTTTCCGCCCACAGTCCAAACATGTGCGGCCTAGGTGAATTGAACGTGCTAAATTGATGGGAAATTGAGGGATAAGGTAGGGGGCCAGCCTGCATTTGATACTCTTTGGCGTGTCGGCATGGAATCAGTGGGCCAAATGGCCTGCTTCCACACCGAAGGGATCAAATGATATTGGCATTATGGGTCAATCCAAAGCAAATGGAACATGGTGATTAAGAAGGCAGCTCACCAACATGTTCTCAAGGGCAATATGGGATGGACAATAAATGCTGGCCCAGTCAATGAATCCACATTCCAAATGAATATGATAAAAATAGATTTACGTCACTTCAGTATCTCAAAAGTCAGTCAAGGAGCTTGTCTGATTCCAATTCACGAGCTTGGCCATGGTCAGGTCATGTGCAATCAGTCTGGGATGACAGGTGCGTTAGTCAGCATGCTGTGCATTATCAGTCCATTGAGGATGGCCACGTATTTCCTGCACTCAGACAAGTGAAGCGACTGAACATGGTAACAGTGGATTGAAGAATAGTAAGTGACATTGCAGGGGCAGGAGCAGTGATGATTTCTCCCTAGTGAATCAGTAACATGCCCAGAGGGCAGGAATGGTTCATTCTATGGGAGGGTGAGGTGATCAAGATCTGTTGAGCAGACATAATGCATGGAATGATAAAAGTTCTCATGTATAAGCCTTGGAGAGGTGAGAGTGCAGTGGCGGAGTTAGAATGAGTGGCTGCTCATTGACTGCAGGGGGACAGAGAAAAAGTGTCATTTTTTAACTTGGCATAGTACAAAAGCTAATTAACTGCTTTCCTAGACTGCTTTGTGTTAGGCTTTGTCCAAGGAACTGCATTGATCCATCTTGGTCCAGCCTGGTTTGGTCTGCTGGTGCGCCCTACTTTGCCAGTCAGCAGGAAGGAGCCCTCCTTTAGCCATGCTGTCCCCAGCACCTGCAGGTGCCTGCAGGTGAACTTACGAAGTTTTCTGGGCCACTTCCTTGTGGGGAATGGGGCAGGATGACAGTGCTAAGGGTAGTTCCTTCTTATAGTGTCTGAAGTGATGCATTATGAAATTTAGATTTGGTTTCAGTAGTGTGAATACTAGAAAGCATGGAATTGGTGAGTGCTTTGATCTTTCCTCCTGCTTGGTGCTATGATGCTGGTGCCAGAGGGGCGGATTGCAAAATTAATATGCAGAGAAGAAGATTATGTGTGAAAAGATGCATTGATTGATTGAATGAATGACTGATTTTTATAGTCATGTGTATTTTACAGTGAGAAAAAAACAGTAAAATGCAGTGAAAAGCTCTTTGGCTATCACCATAATCCAGGAATAGTTGTAAGAATAAGAAAATAAAATCAAAAGAGAGAGGTTAAAGGGAGTCCATCAGTCCTAAGCCAGCTCCTCATCAGCAATACTTTTGCCAGCATCCCTCCTCCACCACCACATCACCATTTACACCAGATCCAAGCAACATTGAAGTCACCAATCTTCAGGTGCTATATTTAGCTGCTAGGTCACTTCTCCTCTTCCATCGCCTCACAGCCCCCTGCACCATGTCCTGCAACGTCAGAGTCACATCTCTCACCGCTGAGACCAACTTGTTTGATGTCACTGTGATGCCCTTCCACCACTGCTTCACCAATCCCAGTGCCAGGCCCAACGACTGACAAAATCACTGATCCTCAGGTGCCATCTTTCATCACTGGGCCTACCTTGCTGATGTTGTCTCTGTCGATGGGGCAGCCATCAACTCCGATGCCAGGTCCCACGCTGACTCAGGAGAAGTAAGTCCTTATACACTCTCAACCATGTGGCCAAATTCTGCTCCACCTCCATTTTACAAATTTTCTGATGACTCCACTGTTGTCGGGCGGATCTCACTAAGCAATAAACAGAATACAGGAAAGAGATTGAATGCTTAGTGCCACGGTATAAAAAACAACAATGTCTCCATCAAAGTCACCAAGGAGCTGATCATTGACTTCAGAAAGTAGAGTGTAGGGAACACCCTTCACTGTCTGCATCAATGGTGCTGAGGTGGAGATGGTCAAGAGTGTTAAGTTCCTGGACTGATGATCAATAATAAGCTGTCCTGGTTCATCCATGTCAATGCAGTGGTCAAGAAAGCACAACAGGGCCTCTACTTTCTCAGGAAGTAAGGAACTTTGGCATAACCATGAAGATTCTTACCAATTTTTATAGATGTGCCACAGAAAGCATTTTAATTAGATGCATCACACTGTGGTTTGGCAACTGCTCTCCCAAGACCACAAGAAACTATAGAGAGTCATGAACACAGCCCAGTCCATCAAGCAAACCAGGCTTCCATCCATTGACTCTATTTGTACTTTCAGCTGCCTCAGGAAAGCAACCAACTTAATTAAAGCCACCTTCCATCCTGTTTACACTCTCTTCCACCTTCTTCCATAAGAGAGATGATTTAAGGGGAGGTGATGGCCTAGGAGTATTATCACTACACTGTTAATCCAGAGACCCAGCTAACATTCTGTGGACCTGGGTTCAAATCCTGCCATGGCTGATGGTGGAATTTGAATTCAATAAATATCTGGAATTAAGAATCTAATGATGATCATGAATCCATTGTCAATTGTTGGAAAAACCCATCTGGTTCAAGAATGCCCTTTAAGGAAGGAAACTGTCATCCTTACCTGATCTGGCCTACATGTGACTCCAGACCCACAGCAATGTGGGTGACTCTTAACTGTGGACTGGGCAATTGCAGTATGGGCAATAAATGCTGCCTGGCCAGCGATGCCCTCAGCCCATGAATGAACAAAGAAAAAGAGTTTGTCTACACGTTCAGATAAATTAGCCTGTCTTCTCCCATTTCTGTTTTTGTCTCACATTTGAAATTCTGTGCCTGGAATTTGTGAAATTTAGGATTTAACTCTATTAAGTAACAATGGTGGACTATATTTGAGGATTGAGATAACATCATAAATTAGAACACAACTATTTAGTGATTGTCTCCAATCCTCAGCTTTCTTTGAGAGTTTTCCAGAGTAAAGTCAGGAGTAAATATCTGCAGGAATTACATAACAACAGCCTTTGATTTGGCAGCAAATAAAATAAGTAGTTTAAAAAAGTCATGAGTTACAGATTTGGTATTTCCTGATACTCTAAAGTATAAGACCATAAGACCAAAAGACATAGGAGTGGAAGTAAGGCCATTCGGCCCATCAAGTCCACTCTGCCATTTAAATCATGGCTGATGGGCATTTCAACACCACTTCCCTGCACTCTCCCCATAGCCCTTGATTCCTTCTGAGATCAAGAATTTGTCGATATCTGCCTTGAAGGCATCCAACATCCCGGCCTCCACTGCACTCTGTTGGCTGAAGAAATGTCGCCTCATTTCAGTTTTAAATTTACCCCCTCTAATTTTAAGGCTGTGCCCATGGGTCCTAATCTCCCCACCTAACGGAAACAACTTCCTAGCGCCCACCCCTTCTAAGCCATACATTATCTTGTAAGTTTCTATTAGATCTCCCCTCAACCTTCTAAACTCTGAGTACAATCCCAGGATCCTTAGCCGTTCATCATACGTTCAACCTACCATTCCAGGGATCATCTGTGTGAATCTCCGCTGGACATGCTCCAGGGCCAGTATGTCCTTCCTGAGGTATGGGCCCCTTGACACCATGTATCATGACACCAAGCTCCCTTCATTTATTTTTCGCAATCCAATTTGCATCATTTCTCACACCATGCACAAATGAACTATATCAAGGTAACTTGATTCAGATTTTGTGAAGTCACATCTTTACTGATGATCTGTTTGAGGAGGGATGTAATGGGTGATGGTCTCTGTCAATTAAACTGCATCTTTTTCATCATGAGTCTCACTGCCAGTGCCCCTTTAGGAGGAAAATGACATTGTGAAGCCATTGGCCTTCTGTGTATGAACGTAGTTGCAGCTGACTTAAAAGATCTAACAGTGTGCTTGTCTTTCCACTAGATTTAAGGTAAGTGTTTAAGTCTTGATAACTGACTGTGAAACACAATTAATTCACATCTTTCCAATCAATATCAGCAGATTATGCCACAGCACAGTGAACCTGTATCTGTTGACATCCCTTAGTCCTCTGTCCTTGGCCCACTTCTTTAATGCACTACACATAACAGATCTCTCCAATATTTGTTGCGGACCTGAAATGTTTACACATGCAGTAAACATTATCTTATTAATTTGTACGCAAACTACAGTAGTTGCCACCAACATCCTCTAAAGTGACATGTCCTCAATTTCCCAGTGGCAATCTTAACAATTTTGCCTGCAACGGTAGTAGATTTGCCAACTTTAGGTACATTTAAGTCGTCATTGGACAAGCATATGGACATACATAGAATAGTGTAAGTTAGATGGGCTTGAGATCGGTATGACAGGTCGGCACAACATCGAGGGCCGAAGGGCCTGTACTGTGCTGTAATGTTCTATGTTCTATGTTCTATGTAATACCTCCCCAACTTAAATTTGACCAAACCAAGTTCTTTTGATTTGCATCGCCAAAGAAAACTATTCCACTGAAACAATTGCTTATTTTATGGTCATATCCTTGATTGTGCACTTCCTACTAACTATCGCAGTATGTTATTGGACAGTTCCCTAAATGTGTTCTTAGACTGGGTCATGCTGATTAATTATTTTTAGTCAAGCTGATAGGACTCATTAACAAACTGCCTCGTCTGCCTGTGTGTCATTTTATCCGTAATAAGGCTTAGCACAGACATATCTGATTATATTTTCCCCCCTTATCACTCTGCAGAAAATTTATATGATTCTTCATACTGTTGAGTTTATGCACTCGTCGGAATTGATGTTTTGGTTGGGAAGGAAGATAAAATATTCAGTCCTCAAAAGGTAAAAATGGAAACAAAATTCAGAATTAATTTTTGTGGTTGATCAGTTCCAATAAACTTCAGCCATACCAAGTAAGAGTTTCAGGAATCTAATTGTGCAACACTTGCCTTACAGGGGAGCATGTGGGATGTGGTTGTATGCAGTTGAAATGTTCCACATTCCATATCAGATAAGGAATCCAATAGCCACCTGGGCTGGCTGCCTCAAACAGTCAAATTGGGAGTGTATCGCTGTTTCAAATTACCGCATTGTCAAAAGCTTCTTTTGGTTGACAAGAGCTAACCTGTGACCTAAAATGTTTACTGTATCTCTCTCTTTCTCTCCATAGAGGCTGCTAGGGGCTTTGATGTTGGTGGGGGGGGGGGGGGGGGGGGGGGGGGGGGGGGGGGGGGGGTGGGCGGTGGTGGCGGGAGTGGAGGAGATAAAATGCAATGGATTGTCAGCCCACCACATACTCACCTGTTCCTGCCCCACCATTATTTCGCCTTTGACAGAGGTGAGATTAGGTATCCTGCCCACTAATGGGCACCCCCCTCCCCCACAATTTAAATGATGGCAGGACATGGAAAGCAGGAGCTCCCATTATTGTCCCTCCCCTCATAAACTGTCTCCAGGTTGCCACACATCCCAGCGCGCCTCAAACCATGATTCTCACCCCCCACCCAACCTTCGTCAGGGCCTCCTTAATTAGGACAAGATCAGAGCCCCAAACCATTAGAATATGATACAAAGCACCTCACCTCCTCTTAATCGTCTCGTATCTCACCTGCATCCAGCAAGTTATGGAAAATGACAGCAGGCATCTCTTCTATTTGTTCCCTTGTCTCCTTAGTAGCCTAGGATACATCTGTCTGGGCATAATTATTTATGAATTTCAGGAATGCTAACCATTTTAACATTTCTTCCTTTGCTACTGCTTTATCCAATCCAATCTAATATTGCACACTTCTTAACTACGGAGTCGTTCACATCCTTGATGTTTCACTCTTCTACTCTTTCCTTGGTTATCTTCTTGCTCTTTATGTAAACACAAAACATCTTTGGGTTTCCTAGCTAATGTTTTCCATGCCTTCTCTTCACTTTTCCAATTTTCTTTCTAATTTTACTCCTCTATTTCCTCCTTAAAGGAAGGGTGAGATAGCACTGGAGATGATAGATAGCAGAGATATTATCAGGATATTGCCTGGGCTGAAGAGTTTTGGTTATAAAGAGCAGTTGGATACATTGGGGGTGCTCTCCTTGGAGCAGAGGGGGCTAAGGGGAGGCATGATTGAAATATATAACATTATAAGAGGAATTGATAGGATAGACAGGAAGGAACTTTGCTCCCTTTTGGAAGTATCAGTGACCGGAGGGGATAGATTTAAGGTAACAGGCAGATGGTTTAAAGGGAATGTGAGGAAAATATTTTCAGCTAAAGGATAGTGGAAATCTGGAATGCATTGCTTGTAAATGTTGTCAAAACAAGAATCTTTGTAATGTTTAAGAAATATTTACGTGTGAACTTGCGATGCCAAGGCACAAAAGGTTATGGCCCAATTGCTGGAAAATGGGATTGAAATAGTTAGATGGTTGTTCTTAACCAGTGTAGATTTGATAGGCTGAAGGGCCTGTAGACCGCATGACTCCATGATGCTACTCTATGCTTTCTGCAGTATTGACTTTTTGGAAACTCTCATAAGGTCTCTTCTGTTGCCTATCCAACAATGTATGCTTATTGACATCTAAGGGACACTAGATTTTAAAATCTCACCATTTACCTCCACGAGTGCATATTTGGTCTACAACCTCTTCACCTCCTTTGTGAATGTCTGCCTTGCAGCTTTCAGTGTACAATAGGGGCTTGGTTGTGAGAGCAGGGCCTTTCTGTTTTGTTCCCATTGGGGAACCATCTGTGTACCACAGGATGCATGATGAGGAGGCCTTGCAACCTTTCAGGAAGGTCATCAGGTTATTGATGACTAACTGTCCATACGGTGAAGCACTCATTTCCTGCTGTTAAAACACCAGCAGTAGCTGAGAAAGTCCTTACATGGATCTTAATTGGCCACCAAAGGACCTTATAATTTTAGACTGGGTCGGTCATTCATCATCCTCCTTGTTACAGATAAAGTGATATTGGCAACAGAAAAGCAATAGGCTGGCAAACCCAATTTGTCTCCCTATTTATTCCAGAACCCTCACCCCATCCCGCTCTCTGATGAAGGGTCTAGGCGCGAAACGTCAGCTTTTGTGCTCCTGAGATGCTGCTTGGCCTGCTGTGTTCACCCAGCTTCACACTTTATTATCTTGGATTCTCCAGCATCTGCAGTTCCCATTATCTCTGATCCAATTTATACATCACCCACTACCTCCCAGAACATTCCCTGGAGCCCCATGAAACCCTAATTACAGAGTCATTACCACACAGAAAGAAATGATTTTGCTTATCAAAACTATACCAACCCTTGATAAATCAGTGCCATTTTCCTGTTTGGGGAACAGGTTAGAAGTCTCTTTTTGAACGAGAAGTTAAACATAATCATTACCAACCAAAATGGCACTACTAATTAGCAGCAAGTGATTCGAATAAACCCATTTTCATAATTGGAAACAATCATTAACTGGTCAGTATGAAGGACCTGTAATAATGGTTCTTTCAAAACTGTCATCTAACTAACCTGACAATCAAGTTAATAGACAAAAGTTCAGTAATTCAGAAATGGAAATGTGCAATAATTCAACAAAAATCAGAAAATATTAATTGAACCTCAAGATTCAGCCTTCACTATAGGTCAAAGTGTAAAATTTCCCACATCTGTACCTTTGTGACAACTGTGCTCACTGAAATGAGTATTCACTCATTTGACTTTCCGTAACATTAAACACTGCACATGTTGAAATGTTGTGTTATGCATTCTTAGTAGGATGAGCTCTTGCCAGGAACATGAGGTCAGAAAATAATCTTTCTGGTCTCCAATAATGAAGTTGTCCTAAAGCAGTAAGTGTCACCATTTTGAATTTAGCATCTCCTACTTTGCTTTACAGGATGCAGGAAATTTTTATGAAACATGGAATCTTCTGCATAATGTCTTAATCATGTTAATGCAGAATGCAAGGAGAAAGTGCAGATTTCCGATGTTCAAGGGATCATGTTTGATTTTATTTAACAGAATGGACTTTATCTGTGGTACATCATTCCTAAACATACAGTGGTGGCACGTCCACTCTTTTGCTTTATGCCGGTTCTGACACAAGTATAATTTAAATGTAAAGCTCTCGTGGTGTGTACACAATGGGGAGAGGCATTATGGGTAAGATTTTAGTGATAAAAGCCACTGTCAGCTGGCAGTGCTGTCACTGTGGGTACAGTATTAAAGAGATTCTGAAGGGTCATTGAACACAAAAGGTTAATTCTGCTTTCTTTGCACAGATGCTGCCAGACCTGCTGAGTTTTCTTTTCCTGTCAATTTATGTTTTGTATTAAAGAGCATTTTTCCCTTTTGGGAAAATAGGAAGTTTTTGTATTAAGGCCACATTTTTCTAGTCCAACTCCATTGTAATTAACATAAGAATTATCAAGAATACAATGTAGGCTTGGGTATTTGTAAACTTATGTTTAATTTGTAAATATTTCACAACATTGGTTTCACTATATTCCTGCACACATCAAGGTTATTTGTTGAGACATTTGTAGCCAGAGAGCTGATTGTACTGGTGCTCTTCATGGTTAACATGCCTTGATGATCACAAAGGAGTTAGTGAATTTTCTTTATTATGGTTGAAAACAATGATTTATTCTTGTGTTCACTCTTCTTAGAATGTTTATTTTTGCCACACTGGGAAATGAATGAATTTTGGAGGTCACAGACTGGCCCTTGCTTCAATGCATCGCAAAGAACATTGCCCAAGATCACACAGAGCTGGTATAATTGAAATATTGTAGGTGAATCCAAATGCTTGTAGAACTTTTTATTTATTAATGGGACATACACTTCGGTGTCTAAGCCAGTATTTATTCATTCAAAGCCCCCAGTATAGACCAACATGTGAACAGAACTGACACCATAACGGTATACTCTGACAATCTTCTCCCACGACGCAAGGCCATTCCTCTTCCACTCTCCCATGCCTCAGACCCCAAACTATGTCCGCTCACTTGTCCTCCTTCATATCCCTGACTCCACACACTAGCATTTTCCCACCCTGACTCAAACCTGCCAGTCTCGAGCATCCATGTATTCTTCTCCACAGACTGACAGAGCTCCACAGGAAACCCGCTGACCTCAGACACAGATCCACAAAGTGGACTTCTGTTCATTTCCTTCAAGCAAACATGAACTGGGTGCCATAAGTTTCTTGTGTCCCACTGACTTTATCTTGGAGGTGGAGTGCAATTTTAAATAAAAGGTTATGTTGATGAGTGTTCATGAAACACATGTGCAGTACAAATGGGAACTTGCCACAGGATGTTGTGAAGCCAGATACACCACAAAAACACACCGCTGACTTAAATTCTGATCTCAAGTCACAATCAGGAAATCAAAATTTCAAATTAATTCAGTCATCCTGATTGTCACGTTTTAGACTCCTGCCAGCTCCATAACATCACCGCTACCAGACTGAACCTAATGTAATTGTTGGTTGTGAAGGCAATCAATTTTTACTTCCACTTATTTTAAACGTAGAATTAGGAAACATGCAGTTGGATTATATAAATTGCTGGAAAAACTCAGCAAGTCTGGCAGAATCTTTGGGGAGAAATCAGAACTGAAGAAAGGTCACAGGACCTGAATCATTAACTCTGTTTTCTCTTCACAGATGCTGCTAGACCTGCTGAGTTTTTCTAGCAATTTCTGTTTTTGTTTCTAATTTCCAGCATTCCCAGCTCTTTTGTCTTCTTTTATTTAGTTTATATTACAGCCATATTCTGTGCATAATATGAGGGCAATAAGTTAATTGCAGGGGATTGAGTCATGCATTTTAGAGATGCCTGAAAAACAACCAGTACAATATTGCACTAAAGCTTGAAACCTCTGGTATAGAACTTAATGCAGCAGACCCTATGCATTGATGATTAATAGTGTTCTATGCCTAGTTGTATGACCATGTATAACAATTATATACTTTACTATTGCAATACCTGCAGCCTACAATATTTTACCTATAAAATTATTTAAGGTTGTGAATAGAACATCAGAATGTAATCATCTATAATTTATGGAATTACTTTTTTTAAAGGATAAGAGTTTGTTATAGACTTCATTTGGCTTTAACTGGACATTTCAGGCTGCAAAAAAAACACATTTGTTATACAGAGTGAGTGAAAAATCTAAGAGTGGGACCTACTGGTATGTTGCCATTATTGAAGGAAGTTGGAAATTAATGAAGCACTTATGGTAATAAAAGAAAAATAGTTTTATATTTTGATCTATTTTGTGCCTAATAGACTTTCTGTTGTTGTAAATTAGTAACTTCATCCTAAATTGTGCCAAAACGAATAATTTCAAAATCTACCAAAAACATTAGCAAAGAAGAGACCATGATCTAGAGGCAATTCCTCAGGATGAACATAGTCTATTGTGCTCGGGATATACTAAAGCCTACAATTTCTCTAAAATGGGATTTTATTCATGCGATTTGTAATCGTGAGAATTCGCGCTCACTCTTTCCCTTTCTGTATGAGCATTAGGACAGAGCAAATTCATCAATTTTTTGTTCTTTCTTCTGAAGAAAAAATCACACCAGATTTGAAATACTAACTCTGTTTGCTGTCTCCACAGATGCCAGTATTTATTGGTTCAAAGCCCCCAGGATAGACCAACATGTTATCAGACACCAATCTTCTCCCACGCCACAAGGCCATTCCTTTTCCACTCTCCCATGCTTCAGACTCCAGACTCTGTGAGGCCTGCTGAATTTCTCTCACTTTCTCTGCCCTTGTTTCAGATTTTCAACGTTCACAGTATATTGCATTCAATTCGTCAACTTTTTCTTTGTTTGTACCATAATTTATATTGTTCTGGGTGACCTCCTCCAAGGGTCACATACACTTTGATGCACTGTACTTTCTGCCACTTCAGACCTGCTGCTTTTTATTTCATCTTCATTTCACCTTATGCACCTACTTTGTAAAAAGAAACAGCTTCGTTCTATGGCTGGGGTCTAGAGAGTTATTTGAGGTTAACAATTCTCCCAAAGTTATTCTGCTTGAGTCAATGATTTTTTAATGCAGTAATTATTCATTTACATCTAAACAGATACATAAAGGGGATCTTCACATAAAATTAGAACCGTGGCCACTTCCACACTGTTTTATCTAGTTGTATGACTCTGACAACATGTTTGCATCAGCATCATTTTTCATGCTTGTGATGTGAAGCTCGTTACTCCAGAGAGAGATATTTTGAAGGGAGCAAACCCTCACACATAGACTCTATGTTTCTTGGCATTGCCCTTCAGAAATGGTGGCAAAACAAATGTTCAACATCACCAGATTAGCGTCACAATAAGGGGTGATTGCTGATATTAGCAAACCTGCAATACAACAAAAGATATTCTTAAATTTTTCAAAACATTTTTCACAATATAGGTAGGAGATTGCTTCTGCTCATTTTGTGTAGCAAATATATAATTGTGATCTACTTCAGTTCATGTGGACTATTGTTTCTCAATACACTACAAGGGGTTCTGGTTTACAAATATCCAACATATGAATGTGTGTGCTTGTGAATGTAATCTCATACAGGGGTGTAATTTTAAAGATCTGACATACATATGTTTCCTGTACCTATGAACAGCTCTTTTATATTGCTCTGCACTATGTTCTGACTTGTGCACAAATTGACTTACAAACAGATTCGAAAATGGAATCTGTTTGCGACTTGAGGACTGCCTGTACACTGATTAACTTGACTTCTTCCATGCAGAGACGTTTGTTATCAATTTCTTCTATCAATAATTAATAAAAGGGAGAATTAAATTTATTTCTGTCATCAACTAGATATCTTTGGGGGAAGCAGTGACTTAGAGGTATTGTTACTGAACAAATAATCCAGGACGTCAGGTTAATCATAGAATCCTTACAGGCAGAAAGAGGTCATTCAGCCCACTGAGTCCTGCACTACCCCTCCAAAGAGTGTCCTACTCAATACCCAGCCCCCTACCCTATCACTCCACATTTACTATAGCTAATCCACAACCTCCACATCCTTAGACACCATGGGCAATTTAACATTATTAATCCACCTAATCTGTAATTTGGACTGTGAGAGCAAACTAGAGCACCTAGCAGAAACTCATACAGACACAGGGAAAATGTGCAACTCCACACAGTCATCCAAGGCTGGAATGTAACTTCAAAGCCCCTGAGTGCTTTGAGGCAGCAGGACTAACTACTGAACCAACATGCCACACGTACATTAATGTTCTAGGATAACAAAGTGTGGGGCTGGATGAACACAGCAGGCCAAGCAGCATCTCAGGAGCACAAAAGCTGACGTTTCGGGCCTAGACCCTTCATCTCTGATGCTTGGCCTGCTGTGTTCATCCAGCTCCACACTTTGTTATCTTGGATTCTCCAGCATCTGCAGTTCCCATTATCATTAATGTTCTAGGACATGGGTTTGAATTGCATAATGACTGATGGTAAAAGTAGCTCTCATTAAAAAACAGCATAGTGAACTAGCTTAATGGCCACCATATTGTATCAGTATCAGGGATTAGAATAAAGCCTTTGTTCATGTAACAATTTCTGTATGAAATAGAACTTACAATTGGTATGTTATAGTTCATAATAAACACATCACAATTGCATTAAGCATTAATTGAATTGTTGCAAAGTTAGGGAAACTACTCAGATAAAAGCCCAACAGTTTATAGAACTGGGACATCTGTGTTGAAGATTTCATCACCAGAGGCTCAAAGAAAAGATTTCTTTCATTTTTCCCATGGTTATGCATCATTAATGCACATGCCACTGCATTATTAATGTGAAGAATGTCATGACAGATTATGTCTGCTATAGTACACAAATTTCCAAAACCTTCAAGGCTAGCATATTGTAGTTCATGCCTGAGGAAGAAAAGAAGTTCCAGTGTTTCTAAAAGTCTGGAAAATGATCAATAATCATGAAAGAAAAGGCTGGTACTTGAAACCACATTTAATTTGTACTTTTCTTACCCAAAACCATTGGAAAGGTCAGAATTTTCTGAGACTTCCAAATAGTATCACTCAAAATGACAACCCCACAACAAATAAATAGCTTTCAAACAATTACTCAAAGCCAAGATGAATGAGCTCCACAATTACTTTTGATTCCAATTTCAAGGAATGTCACTCATTTTTCTTTTAAAATGTATTTAATGTTTATTTTATGTTCTCAGTTTTCAGTATGGTGAAGCAATGGAGTTGAGGGTCATAGCAATATTCTGGGCGAGTGTTGCAATATTACATGATAATTAAGAATGAGGAAAGCCTAGTTGACCATGTTAATTCATATTTCCATCTAGAGATGTTATCTTTGTAGCCTCTAGTTGTTTCCTAAATCATTGCAAGAGTTCTGCCCTGACCTAACTCCAACTTCATTTGGTGATTTCATTTTTTTTAAGTATTGGATTGATTGCAGTCCATAATTAACTTCTGCTAATTTGAATCTGTATCCTCCTGTTCTGCTCAATTTAATTGATATTTTAGATGTGCTTAACAATATGCTGCAAAAATCACATTTTTGTTGCCTATTTTCCAAGCTTAAACATTTTGCTAATCCTGTTCTATAATTACAACCCTTGTCATTGGGGGAATTAGCCTTATGATGCTTCAATGTACACTATTCAAGGTGTGTTAGGAAGTTCAAATTCATCCGTCTCATATTAAAGCTTATTTAACTAGAGTTTACAAGAATGAAAAGTTCCCTCATTGTGACATATAAAATTCGTAAGGAACTCGACAGGTAGATGCTGGGCATTGTTTACCTCGATGAGGAGTCTGCAACATAAGATCACAGTCTCAAAATAATGGGTCAGTCTTTTCGGTCTATGATGAGTAGAAATTTTTCCACTCAAAATGTTGCAAGCTCTTGGAATTTTCCACCAGAAGGTTGTGTACTTTCAGTCATTTGGTATGTTTATGTCAGAGATCAATCGACTTTAGATACCTAGGGAATGAGGGGACATGGAGCCGATCACCCTATTTGACCTATTCATGATGCTCAATCACCCACTGTTTCAAATACCCACCAGTTGTACTTCATAATGGCTGCTGCTGTTTGAAATCATTCTAGATGTTTGTTCAAGGAAGACAGTGAATCCAGCTCTTATCATATGAACTGACAGTTTGTTCCACGGGTTCGCTGTTGTTTGAAACAAACATCTAGTTCCACCATCTGACAAGGCATAAGCATGACCTCTGGTCCTGAACCAACTTGCCTCATCACTATAAGAATTCATCATGGGTACAAGTTAATAGCTTCTCCCTCTCATAATAGAATCACATAGTACAGCAGGTTCAAAAGGCTGAATAGCCCACTCCTGCTTTTTCTTGTGTTTTTATGTTATTGAGGATCATGTCATCGTACAGAAGTTAAGATTCAGTCTCAAATCAGAAACCAGAGAAATACACAGTGAATCATTGGAATGTAAAGATTCAAGCTCACAGAACCATAGAAGTGTTCTGGTGCAGAAAGAGGCCTTACAGCCCATCTTACCCACACCATTTCTTCAAATGAACATCATGACCTAACACCAATCTCGTACTTTTTCCTTGTGTCCCTGCACATTATTTTTGGCTATTTAATCATCAAAACCCTATTGAATGCCTCAGTTGAATCTGCTTCCACCACATTCTCAGGCAGTACATTTGATACCTTAACTACTTTGAGTTGTAACAAGCTTTCACTCACTTCATCTTTGCTTCTTCTGTAATTTTCATATTTGGGACAGCAAGAACTGCAGATGCTGGAGTTAGAGACAGTACAGTGTGGAGGAACACAGCAGGCCAGGCAGCATCAGAGGAGCAGGAAATTTGATGTTTCAGGTCAGGACCCTTCTTCAGAATGGGGTGGGGGAAGGGAGCTGGAAAATAAATAGAGGGAGGAGTGGTGGGGCTGGGGAGGGTAGGTGGGATAGTGATAGGTGAGTGCAGGTAGGGAGTGGTGGGGATTGGTCGATAAGGTGGGAGGAGCACATAGGTGGGAGAGAAGATGGGCAGGTTATGTCAGGTCAAAGAGGTGGGGATGAGATGGAGAGTTGAACCTAGGGTGAGGCCGGGGATGGAGAGATTTTAAAACTGGTGAATTCCATGTTTAGGCCAAGGGGGTGTAGGGTCCCCAAGTGGAGTCTGAGGTGCATACAGAAAATTACACCATTGGAAAGTGCTTTTCACCCTATTTGACCTATTCATGATGCTCAATCACCCACTGTTTCAAATACCCACCAGTTGTACTTCATAATGGCTGCTGCTGTTTGAAATCATTCTAGATGTTTGTTCAAGGAAGACAGTGAATCCAGCTCCTATCATATGAACTGACAGTTTGTTCCACGGGTTCGCTGTTGTTTGAAACAAACATCTAGTTCCACCATCTGACAAGGCATAAGCATGACCTCTGGTCCTGAACCAACATGCCTCATCACTATAAGAATTCATCATGGGTACAAGTTAATAGCTTCTCTCTCTCCCTCGCTCTCTCTCTTTCTCTCTCACTCTCTCTATCTCTCTCTCTCTAGACATATATAATAGGTTTTTAAGCTATCTGGGTAACGAAAATATTTATGTTGGAATCAATCTTGTTGTCCTCCCCTCCTCTGAATTATTTGTTCAGCCTGTGTATCGCTTACATGTGTGGGGATCAAAACTGGTCATAATATTTCGACATTGCCTACAAAACTTCCTTTGGAGGTCTGATTCAGATTAACTCTTCTATTAAAAAGGATAAACATTATCTTTGTGACTCCCAGCTCTACAGCTTGGAAAACCTCTGTTAAGGAATTTAACTTATTTCTTCCCTTAAAGAATCTTGAATTCTTTCTCTCGTGAGGCTTATTTTTATTCTTTTTAAAGAGTAAAGAATCTAAGACTTTGAACATTCCTTCACTGCTCAAATGCCTTAAGGTGAGAATCAGTTTTGGTTGCACTTTTTGCTCACTGCCTCTGGTGTCTGGAACAGCTTGTTATAGTATGGAACCTAGAATTGTAAATGATAGCCGAGATAACATGGTATACCTCTATACAGAGTTGTAATTATCTCCTGGGATTTGTGTTTTATCCCTCTGGCTAGACATCCCAAGATCTGCCTTGTTTTCCTTATTACTTTTGCAAATTGTGCACTTGGTTTTGGTCATCAATGTCAAAACCTTTCAAATCCTTCAAGTTTTCAATTCATGATAAAGCAAACATGACAAAATCTTGTGAAATACTTGTCAAAATATTAATCCATATTGCAAAGTCTTCCATTTAACAAGTAAACAAGCCCACTGAGGGACTATGGTACAGTAAACATTTCCTGCTTACACCAGCAGGAAAATTAAACATCACAGAAGGTTGTGCAGCGCAGTAATAATAGAAAATTCCAGATTTTCTATCATGTATAGCTCCCAGTAACAGAAATCCTGACCACATACTGCGACACTCATTGATATTTGTCTATTTTCCCCATCGCTCACACTTTCAAGTGATGTACATTGTACACCTGCTTTGACTCTGAAAGAGCCTGAAATTCTAGATTCAAGCCATTTGCAAAATCGGCTTGCATGCAGGTAGGACTTCAATCAAGTATGCTCAGTGCTTGAAAAATAAGGTAAATTTAAAATGTTGCCACACATCTTTTCAGACCAGCGATAAATTAAAGACTTGCTATCTAGCCGCATGTGACAAATTGACAGAAATACTTTAATGAAATTTACAGTAGCAATGGGATCTAAACTACAGAAGAAAAGCCAGCAAAGGCTCTACTTCTCCCCACTTTGGGAAGGCAGGCCATATTAAGGTGCAGCAGTGGGTTTTCCCTTGGATCCAGGACACCAGGTTCTGCCTACCTACAGAGAGATGGTAAGAACTGCTAATGCTGGAGTCAGAGATAACACAGTGTGGAGCTGGAGGAACACATAAGGACAGGCAGCATTAGAGGAGGAGGAAAGTTGACGTTTCAGGTCAGGACCCTTCTTCAGACAAGGCCTGCCTACAGCTGTTAGCATGTGGAAACTGGCAGCACTTCATTTCATGATAGCCCCACCAGGATCATGGTGGCTGCTCCTGGTAATACACACAACAAAAACTGAGGAATCCAGTTAACAGACAAGTATTGGCTGGAGAAAAATTGCAAGGGAGGACTGGCAAGAAGTTGACCATAAAGATTCTCAGCAGGTTTCCTTCCACTTCCTGATGTTGGTCCATAGATGAGGCACTGAATCCCTTTGAACAAGGGCCACCACTGGAAGCCCACAACAAGTGGGCTACGAGTCCCTGGCTCATGGTATGGCTACCCACTTCAGGTTCTCAATTTGTGGCAGGAATGAGACTTGCTAACAACAATTAGGGGGAAACAGCCACGACCCTCTCTGCCACCATGCTGCTTAATTATGTAACCCCTGTGACCAAATGCACCACACAGGTGGGCATTAAATTCTGCCCACTACTGAAGCAGCCAGAAAGAAGCTGTCAGGCCACTAGCGATGGATGGGATGGTGGGTGGGCTGGGAAATGATTGTGAAATGCATTGAAACGATGGCATGAGGTGTGCTGCCAAGTTAAAATTTCAGTTGATGCCCACTTTCCCAGGCTGCCGGCATTTTGTCAACACAATCTCTCCACCCCACAATATGTGGGAGCTCACCATTGCATGCGGATAGCCTCTTAGCAGTTTCCTCTAAGAGGTCTTACTTTCTGCAAATTTCATGCTCTAAGATGGAGTCATCAGTGATCATTCTTTATACACTATCATCACCTCTGTAGTGTCAATCCCTGTGATAGTCTGGCCCTGAAATGATCAATAAGGTGGCACCCTCTGCTTTCTAAACCCTTCGCAGCTGCCTCCTCAAGCAGCGGAATGAAAGGTAAATCTTGCAGATGCTGGAAATCTGTAGTGAAAACAGAAAATGCTGGTGAAACACAACAGAAACCTGACATTGTTTGTGTAGACAGAAACAGAATTCATGTCTTGAGTCTGATATGATTCTTTTCATAGACGTTGTCATATTTGCTGAGTTTCTCCAAAACTTTCTGTTTTTTTTATCTCTTGAAGAGGCACTGCAGTGTCATCCAATTGAGCTAATAGCCCAGAGATCAGCCCTTGCTCCTGAATGCAGTTTCAGTAGAGACCTCTTGTGTTTGACCATGACTCGGAAAATCGTTTCTATAGTCCTGCTGCTCTCCTACATAAGCTCAGGACCTGGGCTCCAAAGTCAGGACTTAACTTGTGGTGCTAAAATCCCAGCCATTCCCTTCCCTTGACATGGTAAGAAGGTCAGAGAAGCAAAGGATAAAAAATATTGGCAGGCAATGACAGATATCATTGATACAGCAAAAGAGTTCCTGTCAAATATATTGCACCCTAAATTTCCATTCATCCTTCAGCTTCTTAATTAGAAATTATAAATCATAAAACCACTTCCACACTTCTCTGCATTCTGCTCAATGTTATCACAACTGCAGCATAAATGGTCTGAGCAGCTTTGAAGATGTGATAAGATATCTATATCCTACAATTCTACAATACTTTCACCAGTGAATTATTGTAAACTGGTTTGAATTGCGATTTAGACTGGAGCACTTTTCCACTGGACTTTCACTCCCTTTTAGTTTGATTCAGAAATTCTGCTGGAAAATTAGGGGTGGCTGAATGCAGATGGTCAATAAGTTAGTGGGCATTTCCTTTTCATGTCCTTTCCTTCTGGAAGTTGATTTGGTGGGATATCATGTTCTTTTGGAAATCCTTCCATTTCCACCCAATCTGAATCATCAGTATGTCACAGGCACACTTGCTATTAAAAGGATCATTCGTGGGCCTCGTGTGAGTATATCTCAGCAGTAACAGCTCCGAGAGAAACAGATTGCAGGTATGATCGCGGCAAAATAGTTACACTAGCATTTAGGTCAGGCTTCCTTGATGGAACAGGAAAATATCGCTCTAAATTTCCATTCATTCGATGGATGTTCTAGTTCTGCTATTATCAACACATGAACATAGAACATAGAATATTACAGCACAATACAGGCCCTTCGGCCCTCGACGTTGTGCCGACCTGTCACACCGATCTCAAGCCCATCTAAACTACACTATTCCATGTACGTCCATATGCTCATCCAATGACGACTTGAATGTACCTAAAATTGGCGAATCTACAACTATTGCAGGCAAAGCGTTCCATTCCCTTACTACTCTCTGAGTAAAGAAACTACCTCTGACATCTGTCCTATATCTTTCACCCCTCAATTTAAAGCTATGCCCCCTCGTGCTCGCCATCACCATCCTAGGAAAAAGGCTTTCCCTATCCACCCTATCTAACCCTCTGATTATTTTATATGTTTCAATTAAGTCACCTCTCAACCTTCTTCTCTCTAACGAAAACAGCCTCAAATCCCTCAGCCTTTCCTGAAATTCTACCAGAACTGTACACAATACTCCAAGTGTGGCCGCACCAAAGTTTTGTACAGCTTCACCATAACCCCTTGCTTCCAGAACTTGATCCCTCTATTAATAAAAGCTACAACACTGTATGCCTTCTTAACAGCCCTGTCAACCTGGGTGGCAACTTTCAAGGATCTGTGTACATGGACACCGAGATCTCTCTGTTCATCTACACTGCTAAGAATCTTACCATTAGCCCAGTGCTTTGCCTTCCAGTTACTCCTTCCAAAGTGCATCACCTCACACTTGTCTGCATAAAACTCCATTTGCCACCTCTCAGCCCAGCTCTGCAGCTTATCTATGTCTCTCTGCAACCTACAGCATCCTTCGTCACTATCCACAACTCCATCGACCTTAGTGTCGTCTGCAAATTTACTAACCCATCCTTCTATGTCCTCATCCAGGTCATTTATAAAAATGACAAACAGCAGTGGACCCAATACCGACCCTTGTGGTACACCACTAGTAACTGGTCTCCAGGATGAACATTTCCCATCAACTACCACCCTCTGTCTTCTGTCAGCAAGCCAATTTCCGATCCAAACTGCTATATCTCCCACAATTCCATTCCTCCGCATTTTGTACAATAGCCTACTGTGGGGAACCTTACTGAACGCCTTGCTGAAATCCATATACATCACATCAACAGGTTTACTCTCATCTGCCAGTTTGGTCACCTTCTCAAAGAACTCAATAAGGTTTGTGAGGCACAACCTACCCTTCACAAAACCGAGCTGACTATCCCTTATCAATTTATTATTTTCTAGATGATTATAAATCCTATCCCTTATAACCTTTTCCAACACTTTACCAACAACTGAGGTAAGGCTCATGCTTTTGCTTCAGTTACTCAAATAATGCTAAATATTTGGATTTATGACAGGGCATGAGAGCAAACAGAAAAGCAGAAATCCCAAATGACCATATTTCCAATGATGTAAGATGGTGTCCTGCATTTCTTGTTAACCTTCATAATACTGCACTCTATTCTGTTACACTGATACACTTGTATGGTACACTCCAGTCTGTAAAGTACATATAACAACACTTTTCAATGTATCTCTGCACATGGGACAGTAATAAATCCAATCTAATCAAATCAAATCAAATGATCATGCCTCTGTAAGAGATGAAGATGGGGAACAAACAGGAGAGGACAGTGGCAGGAGAGTGGCCAGCAAGACTTGCAGATCTTGGTAACTTTAGTTCAGTTTCGTAAATTGAATGAGGAGGTGGCAAAGTCACAGTTCAAGATTCATGCAAGCTTAGGAAAGGTAGCACCACACTGCTTAGACATGTTATTTGACTTAAGATGGAAAGAATCTAGAAGCATTGCGCTTTTTCTTCTTTTACCTTGCAAGTTTATCTGAAATAAAGAACTGGAGCTCATGTCCACTCCACATGGCATCTTCACAACCCATCACTCAACATCACACAGGCAAGCAGTGGAATTCGGCATTGAGTATGAATACTAAATGTGGTCATTTGAGAACAAATTACAAATGGAATAACAGCAAAAGTATGAACTTATTTTTACAGCTAAAACTTACTGTTCAACGCTACTGTTATTTTTACCGTGGCGAGATTTCATGATTAAATACAATAACATTAATGGGTCACAAATAATGTAGTTAGTTTCCTAATATAGTTACGAGTGATGCAAACAATTGGCATAAAATAGAAAATGTATTACTGTAATTGAGAATTCGAGAACTAATGAAATAGGGGACTCATAACTTATTGCTGCAGTGTAAATGATGGTTGTATTTTGCAGCACTGTATTTAATAAAGCCACCTCATAACTACAATGCATCAACCCGGTGAACAGCAACACTTTTATCACAGTCTTGACTTGCAGTTTTACCTGGGCTTTCCAGAACATAATTGTTCAGCTGGTTTAAATCTATATAAAAGAGAAGGAAAACTGACCCCTTCCTGCAAACATACCTCTTAGACACTTAAACTAAAGTAGTTTAAAGAAATCCACAAGTTGGAATACCCTATTTTCTCAGCAGTTAGATCCAGAACAGATTCAAGTCAATTTGGGAATGTCAGGTAGGGGAAAATATAACATACGTAAAACAAATTCGGGCAATAATTAATTTATCTCACTATTAGCCTGTGTCCGAACTGTGTAATTTGAATGTGTGATCCTGAATTTATGAAATAGATCGGAACTGACAGGCAATAAAGATCAGAGAAACCAGAAGAAAACTCTGTGCCAGGCAGGTCACATATTACTGTCTTTATAATGTTGGCACATTTGCCATCAGCTCTGAAGAAATCTACTTACCTAATCAGTTCAATTATATAGTAAATATTTTTCCAGGAATGAAAGTTTCTATCCAATGTTGTTTGCAATCAATGACACACATTCAGTGGGAGAGGTCAGGGTTCTTTTAGTTTTAATGCATAATAAGTAAGCAATCTCATATATAATTAAAAGGAATACCAGCAACAGAAATTAAGAGGAGTTTGTCCTGTCAAAACCAGTAATTTGTATTTAAATTATATGGCAACATATTTAGCATTTTTCATTGGCTTTGGTTTTAAATCTCCTTTGTCTGGCCTATCTCAACCAGTTTCAGTGTCATCAAAATCTTTTCCCCCTAACCTTTGATACCATATTGATTAAAAATCTGTCTATCTTAGCCTTGAATATAATTGATGGCTGAGCCTTGGCAAATAATTCCAGTCTTATTTTTGAATAGAAATGTTTTCTTCTTTATCTATTAACTCATCTGATCATCAGACATACCTGATAACTGTTAGAGATAGTTGGAACTGCTGATGCTGGAGACTGGGATAACAAAGTGTGGAGCTGGATGAACTCAGCAGGCCAGGCGGCATCAGAGGACTAGGAAAGCTCACGTTGCGGGCCAGTTCTTAAGAAGGGTCCAGACCTGAAACGTCAGCTTTCCTGCTCCTCTGATGCTGCCTGATCTGTTGTGTTCATCCAGCTCCACACCTGATAATTGTTAGATGTCAAGAACCATTTGAACACTCAATATTGTTAGCAAGTGTTGTGGGGAGCTAGGAAGAGATGTGAATATAAGAATAGCAGAATTAGGCCATTCAGCCCATTAAATATACTTTACAACTTGAGCATGCTGTTATATTTCTCAAACCCATTCTCTCGCCTTTTCTCCATACCCCTTGCTCTCTTTACTATTAAGGAGCCTATCTACCTCTGTTTTATAGACACTCAATGACTTGGCCTCCACAGCTTGCGATGACAATGAGTTCCACAGATTAACCACTCTTTATTCCTCTTTATATTAGCTCTAAAGGTTCATCCCTTCATTCTGGAGCTGTGCTCTTGATCCTAGTCTGTCAAACTTGTGGAAATATCTTCTTCATGTCCACTCTACTTTGGCTTCCCAGTATTCTGTAGGTTTCAATCCACATCCCCACTCATCCTTTTTAACTCCATTGAGTATAGCATCAGAGTTCTCAACGACTCCTCACACAACAAGCCTATCATTCCCAGGATCATTCTTGTCAACCTCCTCTGTAACCCCTCCAATGCCAGTATATCCTTCCTTAGATACAGCGCACACAATATTCCAAATGCAGTCTGACAAGAGCCTCATAAAACCTCTGGAGTACATCTCTGCTCTTGTATTCCAGCTCTCTCAAAATGAATGGTAACATTGTATTTAATTTCCTAATTGCTAACTGAATGTTAATCTTAAGGGAATCCTGAATTAGGACTCCCTAGTCCTTTTGTGCTTCAACTTTATGAAGCCTTTCCCCATTTAGAAAATAGATTAAACCACAATTCTTCTGACCAAATTCTTTGTCAAAATTGCTTATTATGTCCTCAAAGAACTGTAACAGATTTGTCAGGCATTACCATTGCTTGGTGAAGCCGTGTTGACTCAGTGATATTTTACCATGCATTTCCATGTGCTCCATAAACTCATCACTAATTACATCAAAAACCAAGGTGGCCCGTTTCTATCTCCTTCCCAAAATCCACAAACCTGCCTGCCCTGGTCGACCCATCGTCTCAGCCTGCTCCTGCCCCACCGAACTCATCTCCACCTATCTGGACTCCATTTTCTCCCCTTTGGTCCAGGAACTCCCCACCTACGTCCGTGACACCAACTACGCCCTCCACCTCCTCCAGGACTTCCAATTCCCTGGCCCCCAACACCTCATATTCACCATGGACGCCCAGTCCCTGTACACCTGCATTCCGAATGGAGATGGCCTCAAGGCCCTCCGCTTCTTCCTGTCCCGCAGGCCCGACCAGTCCCCCTCCACCGACACTCTCATCCGCCTAGCTGAACTCGTCCTCACACTCAACAACTTCTCTTTTGACTCCTCCCACTTCATACAGACTAAGGGGGTGGCCATGGGCACCCGCATGGGCCCCAGCTATGCCTGCCTCTTTGTAGGTTACGTGGAACAGTCCCTCTTCCGCACCTACACAGGCCCCAAACCCCACCTCTTCCTCCGGTACATTGATGACTGTATCGGCGCCGCCTCTTGCTCCCCAGAGGAGCTCGAACAGTTCATCCACTTCACCGACACCTTCCACCCCAACCTTCAGTTCACCTGGGCCATCTCCAGCACATCCCTCACCTTCCTGGGCCTCTCAGTCTCCATCTCAGGCAACCAGCTTGTAACTGATGTCCATTTCAAGCCCACCAACTCCCACAGCTACCTAGAATACACCTCTTCCCACCCACCCTCCTGCAAACATTCCATCCCCTATTCCCAATTCCTCCGCCTTCGCCGCATCTGCTCCCACGATAAGACATTCCACTCCCGCACATTCCAGATGTCCAAGTTCTTTAAGGACCGCAACTTTCCCCCCACAGTGATCGAGAACGCCCTTGACCGTGTCTCCCGTATTTCCCGCAACACATCCCTCACAGCCCGCCCCCGCCACAACCGCCCTAAGAGGATCCCTCTCGTTCTTACACAACACCCTATCAACCTCCGGATACAACGCATCGTCCTCCGACACTTTCGCCATTTACAATCCGACCCCACCACCCAAGGCATTTTTCCATCCCCTCCCCTGTCTGCTTTCCGGAGAGACCACTCTCTCCGTGACTCCCTTGTTCGCTCCACACTGCCCTCCAACCCCACCACACCCGGCACCTTCCCCTGCAACCGCAGGAAATGCTACACTTGTCCCCACACCTCCTCCCTCACCCCTATCCCAGGCCCCAAGATGACATTCCACATTAAGCAGAGGTTCACCTGCACATCTGCCAATGTGGTATACTGCATCCACTGTACCCGGTGCGGCTTCCTCTACATTGGGGAAACCAAGCGGAGGCTTGGGAACCGCTTTGCAGAACACCTCAGCTCAGTTCGCAACAAACAACTGCACCTCCCAGTCGCAAACCATTTCCACTCCCCCTCCCATTCTCTAGATGACATGTCCATCATGGGCCTCCTGCACTGCCACAATGATGCCACCCGAAGGTTGCAGGAACAGCAACTCATATTCCGCCTGGGAACCCTGCAGCCATATGGTATCAATGTGGACTTCACCAGTTTCAAAATCTCCCCTTCCCCAACTGCATCCCTAAACCAGCCCAGTTCGTCCCCTCCCCCCACGGCACCACACAACCAGCCCAGCTCTTCCCCCCCACCCACTGCATCCCAAAACCAGTCCAACCTGTCTCTGCCTCCCTAACCAGTTCTTCCTCTCGCCCATCCCTTCCTCCCACCCCAAGCCGCACCCCCAGCTACCTACTAACCTCATCCCACCTCCTTGACCTGTCCGTCTTCCCTGGACTGACCTATCCCCTCCCTACCTCCCCACCTATACTCTCTCCACCTATCTTCTTTACTCTCCATCTTCGGTCCGCCTCCCCCTCTCTCCCTATTTATTCCAGTTCCCTCTCCCCATCCCCCTCTCTGATGAAGGGTCTAGGCCCGAAACGTCAGCTTTTGTGCTCCTGAGATGCTGCTTGGCCTGCTGTGTTCATCCAGCCTCACATTTTATTATCTTGGAATTCTCCAGCATCTGCAGTTCCCATTATTTCTGGCCTATAATTTTCCATCTTCTATCTCTCCATTCTTGTGCAAAAAAGTCAGGCAAGACAAATCCATAGTGCCTCACAACTATCTGGTCCTGGTCAACATACCCTGTGAAGTAAGATGTAATGTTCTTTATGTGAAAAGAGTTGTGTCCCACTGGAGAAGTGACTTTTACATCTATCATTACTACTGACTGAGGTAGTCAAGTCCAAAAGAGCATTGCTGCTCGACTAAGGTTGCAGCAGTTGAATAGGAAATCACCAAGAGGAAAATACCTCTTCACAATCTACCTGTTACAGATACACCTTCCCATGACAGTATCGGGAGGACAAAAAGTCTCAACTTCACATTGAAGATGCCACCAATTATTATGTGTCACGTGCATTGTGCTAAATGAGCCAGACGTTAACCAGATCTAGCAGCTTAAACCTGGATACTTTGATGGAAGATGAGTGCGCTGGCCATGGCACTTTTTTGCAGGGAGCCATTCAAGTGGGAGAAGGAAATATGAATGTTAGTAGTGGAGGACAGTATCTAGACAGGGAGCAACACTGTTCTCTTCAGCCATAAGCAAGAGCCCTGGCACTATGTTGCCTGCCTCTTGCCAGGGTTGAGGTGATGTCCTTGATTCTAGGCCGGAACTTGAAGTTGGACGTGAGTAATCAATTTTGTTACTGTCTATGTTGGTAGATTTATAGGGCTAAATAGGAGATTCTGTTGAATGAATTTGAATAGTTAAGATCTAAAATAAAAGGTTGAACCTCCAACATATTAATTATGATATTACTACTTTAGCCACGGAGAAACTGGCATAGAATAAGTAAAGTCAAACAGTTAAATGTGTGTCTCAATGATTAGGGTGGATTAAATGGTTTTCAGTTCATGGGACAATAGAGCGGTTCTGGGGTAGAAGGGAACAATTCCAATGGGGTGGGACTTATTTGAACCATGTTGGTACATTTTCAATTCACATTAATCATTTAGAATGACAAGGACAGCAGATGTCATGAAAAAATATCACCTGCATATTCCCCTTCCAGCTAACTCACTATTGCCACTTAGAAACATGTCACAGTTCATTCACAATCGCAGGGTTAAAATCCTGGAACTTTGTTGTAAATAGCATTGTAGTTGTACCAATACCCGAATGAACACAGGAACATCGGAACAAGGTTGGCTAATCAGCCACTGGAGCCTATTCTGCCATTCAAATCTGGTTCAGCCTTCCGCTCTCTAAAGGAAAGAATTGAACAAGATGGGCTTTTACATTAACTTGTGATACTTAGGGTCACCATTACATTCTAATTTTTTATGAACTGAACTTAAACTCTCGTAGCTTCAATGGTGGGATTTGAACCATATCTCTATTTATCAACTGGACTTTCAAATTACAAGTGTAATGATATTATCACTATGTTAATGTCATCCATTTCTTAAGCATAGGAACATAGGAACAGGGTTAGGCCATTCAGACTATTGAGGCTTAATGAAATCACAGCTGATCTTGACTAACTCCATATACCTGTATTTGGCCCAAACCCCTTCATACCTTTGCTTAATAAAAATTTATCTAGCTCAGATTTAATTTTAACATCTGACTAAACATCCACTGCTATTTGTAAAGGAGAGCTCCAAACATCTATCACACTTTGTGTAGAAGTGCTCCCTATCATCTGTCCTGAATATCTAGCTCTTAATCTCAGTCTATATCACACTATGACAGCAACAATTCAAGAAAGCAGCTCATTATCTTTGGGTGGCACAGTGATTCAGTGCTTATCACTGCTGCCTCACCGTGCCAGGGACCTGGGTTAAACTCCAGCCTTGGGCAACTATCTGTGTGGAGTTTGCAAATTCTGTCCATGTCTGTGTCGGTTTCCTCTGGGTGATACAATTGCCTTCCATAGTCCAAAGATGAGCAGGTTAGGTGGATTGACCATGCTAAATTGCTCATAGCAAGTGATTAGTAATGGGAAATTCAGGGTTATGGGGATAATGTGGGGTTGGATCTGGGCGGGATGCTCTTTGGAGAGTTGGTGTGAACTTGATAGGCCAAAAAACCTTGTAAATTTGGGAATTGTATGATTGTCCGCGGCAATAAGATGAAGGGTCTAGGCCCGAAACGTCAGCTTTTGTGCTCCTGCGATGCTGCTTGGCCTGCTGTGTTCATCCAGCTTCACACTTTATTATCTCTCTCTCCAATAAGATGGGTATTCAGTTCTTGCCTTTCCAGTTAGCTCAGGAATAAATTTTGTAATTCCCCAAAGAGAGGACCATTTAAAAATAAAATCAGCAAATCCTTTTCATGGCCAAGGGCAAATTCACTGGGAACTGAGTGTTTGGATATCTCCGTCCTCCAAAATGGACAACCATGTTTTATTTCCAATTGTAAAGGGCAAGCAGGCAGACACTCAGAGACACAACTAAAGTGACATTTGTGCTTGCCTTTCTGCCCTCTCCCTGACCCTGAAAACTCTGACACATAACCATATCCCTAGATTCTTCAGGACCTATCTGCTACAGATCTCTGAGTTAGAATCTGGATTCATAGCTAAAGAACTATGGTCAGCTTCAGCTAAGAGTAAGTTATAGCTGTTGATTAATGATGCCTGCCAATTGTCCCCCCACAGCATTATGTATCTGAACAGGAATACAAAAAACTGAATGTGCACGTATTGGCTGTGATATTTAGTCTAGCAATGCACAGGTACCATATACCTGTGAGGAATCTTGAGAAAAATAAACATCAAAAATCAATAGCACCAAGTACAAAAGATCCAAATTCCCTACCAGGAACAAATAATGATTCACAAGTAAATAAGTCATGAGCTGTTACATGTTGTAAGACATACCTATTCTTTTCCATTGACTTGAGATTTTTAAACCAGTTTTTTTCAACCTTCACCATCTTTCTTGTATGACTCTGAACCTTTTGCATATACATTGCTATTCTGAAACCCATTTGCCATTTTTTGTTAGATTTAAAGGTGAATTTTATCTGAGGAGGATAGCGTGAAAATGACAATATCGATTCTACTACTTCTGATAAAATATCAGAAAAGGCTTTAACAGTGCTTGACTTGATACTGCCAGTTCCAACACATCAAGTCATAATTACCTTCTTTGCTGATACTATTATTGATTAAGAGCGTACATTCTTAAATTTCAACATGGTGAACATTTTCAAAGTATTTGTTTGGCTGTAGAATGCTTTGCAATGTCTTTTGGCATTGAAAGGTCCTATTTTAATGCAAGGATTTCTTTGCAAATTTCGCTGCCTGCTACTTTGATGAGTATTGGTGACAAAAACAAATACCCATGGATTGGAAAAACCAGTGGGAAAGCCAATGTCACTTTTCTTTTTAAGGCACTATGCCATTCCAAAACACTCAATTATTATTCTAAGCACCGCCAGGCCTTCCAACAAATAGAATTGCAAGCAGGGTGGTGATCCAGTTCCTGGGATCCACTAGGCAATTAAAGTATGATTTCATTACTGGAATTTTGGGTTGTTATTGCACTCAGGCCCTGAGAAGCAATAGCTAATCAAGCCATGCAGAAAGACAGGATGAGGTTAGCAGGAGTGGAAAAGAGTTGTCAATGAGCCGTGAAGAGATAGAGGTGGGAGCATGGACAGGTGTATGGCTTTCCATGGGCTATTTCCCTGGCCAAATCGTTTGATCAGACTGGGAGAGCCTGAGAATGAGGAACCTTTACCAATTCCTGAAACCTCCCTTCAGCATTGTCCCCAGCCTCCACAGGGACAAGGATTTATAGGTGGTCTTCTAACATTGAAAGTACCCATTCATTCCAGTTGAAATACCACTGACGGCAGGATAAGGTGTGTATATGTCTCCTTAAAAGTCCCAATTTGCCATTTGGTGGAAAAGCCATCTCGCTGCACACAGCCTGACCAGTTAAGTGGTAACACAGTAAGGAGGGTGGAGAGAACTTCACTTAAACAGCCCACTGCAGTCTCCAAACTCACCTCCAATTGGTTATTAAAATTCATCCACTGTTTCAGATTGTCCAATTGTCACAAATTTATTAACATCTTCTGTTTATTTCTCATGAATTACAGATGCTTCCTTTCAAGAATTTCTCCATTTTTACCTCGTAAGTTGGATGCTAGAAATCAGTCTTGTGGGTCGTCCCCCTTGTAACTCAAATGTAGCATTCTTGGTCAGTTCACTTTGCTATTTTATAAAATATATAAATAAAGAGTGTTTGCAAATCTTGGGGGTCATACATATCAGCACCAGAGAGCAGCCCTCTATTTTAAGTTATAATGCTTTATTCAACATAGCTTTTTATATTTTCAAGAAAGGAACTTGAACCCATGATGTGAAATTCATCTTTGATAGTAGCACAAATGGAGATGGTAAATAAGTAACTCAATGCAAATTCCACCCAAATTTCTTTGCAAATAACATCAGGCAGATTCCAATTCCATTGCCAGTTACTGTCTTTGCAGAAATCAAGTTCCCTGGCTAGATTTTATAGCTGCCCACTCTTTCCGCACCACACGCGCACCACTCTTCCCAATGAACATGTTTGAAGATGACAGGGTGGATTCAAAATGCAGCAAGTGGCTTTCCCATTACCTCAGCCTGTTTCCCATAATAGGGGCATGCTGACAAGGCCTTTGTCAATATAATTTACACAGGGTAGCTTGTGCCACAGACAGAGTGTGTGTGTTCCATTTTACTGCTGGCGATCAACAAGTTGAAGAGTTACGAACTTTCTTTCCTGACTTTGTCCTACGAAGTCTATCTCATTTCTGCTCTATCTTACCATGTCATTCTCAGAACAAGTTGCCATTCAGCACCTATCTGTCCAAAGACTGGCATTCTTTGTACTCATGCCACCTTTAAAAGACTAATATGCACCCAGATGAGCACTGGCATTCCAAAACTGTCCTGCTCAATGATAGACAGTATCGCAGAGTGTAGGATGTGTGAGAGATGGCAGTGCAGCTCTCCAGAGGTGACAGAGAAGGGCTGATGAATGGAATACTGTAAAGAAAAAATTGTCCTTTTCCTGCAGAACCATCCAAGGAGGCTGTGGCCATCAGACCCTGCTAGTCTGGTCTAAGTTGCCACCAAGGTCAGGGCCATCTTCAAAGTTAGCCTTCAACCTCAAAGGTTGTCCAGCAAGGCAGAATACCTTTTCCACCCAGATCCTGGTACATGAGGTAATCTTGCCACATGTAGTCATTCACTTCCCTTCCCTTGAAGCCATGGCGTCCAGACTGTGTTTGATTCCCCTTCCCACACTATCCCTCCTAACCACGCCTTACTGTTCCTTTGTCTTGCAAATTCTGCTGTTCCCATTCACATGTATACTGTACCCTTGCCAAGAGCCTGCAATCCCCATCCCAAACAATAATCTGCTGAGGATCAGGCTCATTGCAATGTGCAACATGAAGATTCCTATGCAGACAACGTACCAGTCAGCCACTTAGTGTGCACCATCATGTAAAAGGATTTACAGGACTTGCATGTATTTGAGCAAATTGTCTGCACACTACAAAAATACATTTTCTTTGATACATAAGAACACTCAAGTGGGACTCACAGAATAAGCAAGTGTCATTATTATGCAGGGTGGTCTGCTGAGAATATCCAACATTTTCTGTTTATATTAGTTTCTTGTTCGTTCCATTCTTGTAATCATAGAAAAGCTGTCAGGTTGACTTAGCGAAATCTTCCACCAAGCTGCAATAATGCAAATTTCTTGCATGATTAAATAAGACTGTGAAACTGACTGGATTTATTCTAGAAAACATTCCCAGTACATTCACATGACTAGAGATAACAAGGTATAGAGCTGGATGAACACAGCAGGCCAAGCAGTATCATAGGAGCTTTGTCCCTCTCCACTTACACATCAATGAATACCGGTCACACTTGGACATTGAGCAGTTTTCCTGCCGCCACTGCCTTTGCGCTTACTTCTTTAACCGTGAGCCTCACCCTCTTCTCTACTGACACCATCTCCCACCTCCAATGCACCCCTCCTCCTGGACACCACCACAAGGCCTCCTACCCTCCCTCGACCTCTTCATCTCCAACTGCCGTCGTGACATCAATTGCCTCAACCTCTCCACTTCTCTCACCCACTCCAACCTCTCCCCGACTGACCGTGCAGCCTTCCGCTCCCTCGGCTCCAATCCCATCATCACCATAAAACCCACAGAAAAAGGAGGCACGGTTGCAGTATGGCACACTGACTTCTACATCGCCGAGGCCAGGTACCAACTCTCTGACACTTCCTCCGACCGCCCCTTTGATCATGACCCACCCCCGAATACCAAACCATCATCTCCCAGACCATCCACAACCTCATCACTTCAGGTGACCTCCCACCCACAGTCTCCAACCTCATTGTTCCCCACTCCATACCACCCGTTTCTATCTCCTTCCCAAAGCCCACAAACCCGCCTGCCCTGGTCGACCCATTGTCTCTGCCTGCTCCTGCCCCACTGAACTTATCTCCACCTATTTGGACTACATTTTCTCCCCTGTGGTCCAGAACCTCCCTACCTACATCTGTGACACCATCCTTGCCCTCCACCTCCTCCAGAACTTCCAATACATCATTCTTACTATGGATGTCCAATCCCTATGCACCTGCATTCCCATTCAGATGGCCTAAAAGCCCTCTGCTTCTTCCTATCCTACAAGCCTGACCAGCCCCCCTCCACTAAAACCCTCATCCGCTTAGCCGAGCTCGTCCTCACCCTCAACAACTTCCCTTTCAATTCCTCGCAGTTCCTACAGACAAAGTGGGTGGCCATGGTTACCCGCATGGGCCCAAGCTATGCCTGCCTCTTTGTAGGTTACGTGGAACAATCCCTCTTCTGGAGTTACACTGGCCCTAAATGCCAACTATTCCTCTGTTACATTGATGACTGTATTGGCGCCACTTTGTGCTCCCACTAGGAGCTTGAACAGTTCATCCACTTCACCAACACCTTCCACCACAACCTTATGTTCACCTGGGCCATCTCTGGCACCTCTGTCTCCAATCTAGACCTCTATGTCACCATCTCCGGCAACCACCTGGAAACCAATACCCAATTCAAGCCCACTGAGTCCCACAGCTAGCTAGAATACACCTCCTCCCATCGACATTCCTGCAAAAATGCCATCTTCTATTCCCAAATCCTTCGCCTCCGCCACATCTGCTCCCAGGATGAAGCATTCCATTCCCGTACATCTCAGATGTCCTTGTTTTTCAAGGACCCCAACTTACACCCACAGTTTTTGAAAATGCCCTCGACTGTGTCTCTCATGTTTCCCCCAACTCATCACTCACACCCTCTGTCTGCAATAACAACTGAAACAGAATCCCCCTCGTCCTCACATACCACCCCACCAACCTCCTGATACAATGCATCGTCCTCCAACACTTCCGCCATCTACAATCTAACCCCACCACCAAAGACATTTTTCCGTCCCCACCCTTATCTGCTTTCTGGAGGGATCACTCTCTCCATGGCTCCCTTGTCCGCTCCACACTCCGTGGGAGCCCCACCACACCTGGCATTTTTCCCTGCAACCGCAGGAAGTGTTACATCTGCCCCCACACCTCCTCCCTCACCCCCACCCCAGGCCCCAAGAAGACTTTCCACATCAAGCAGATGTTCACCTGCACATCAGCCAATGTGGTATACTGCATCCACTACACTCCCTCTACATCAGGGAAACCAAGTGGAGGCTTTGGGACTGCTTTGCAGAACACCTACCCTTGATTTGCACTAAACAACTCAACCATTTCAACTTCCCCTCCCATTCCTTAGACGATGTGTCCACCCTGGGCCTCCTGCAGTGCCACAATTATGCCGCCTGAAGGTTGCAGGAACAGCAACTCATATTCCGCTTGGGAACACTGCAGCCTAATGGTATCAATGTGGATTTCACAAGCTTCAAAATCTCCCCTCCCCCCAATGCATCCCAAAACCAGCCCAGGTCATCCCCACCTCCCTAACCTGTCCTTCCCCCACCTATCCCCTCCTCCCACCTCAAGCCCCACCCCCACCTCCTTCCTACTAACCTCATCCCATACCCTTGACCTGTCCGTCTTCCCTGGACTGACCTAGCTTCTTCCTACCTCCCCAACTACACTCACCTTTACTGGTTCCATCCCTGCCTCTTTGACCGGTCCATCTCCTCTCTCCATCTTCTATCCTCCTCACCCTCTATCCCCATTTATTCCAGAACCCTTTCCCCTCCCCCATTTCTGAAGAAGGGTCTAGGCCCGAAACGTCAGCTTTCCGGCTCCTATGATGCTGCTTGGCCTGCTGTGTTCATCCAGCTCCACACTTTGTTTTCTCGGATTCTCCAGCATCTGCAGTTCCTACTACCTCTGAAACACATTCATGTGATTACTTTGTAACCTAAGAGGAGGTGTTGACATAATTGTAATGTCATTGGATACGTCATCCAAAACAGCAGGCTCAAGTTCTAGAGGCACGGATAATGAAATCTGGAATAAAGCTGACCTAATGGTGCCCAGGTAAACGTTGATGAACCCATCGCAAAATTCATGTAAAAACTAAAAGAACTGTGGATGCTGTAAATCAGAAACAAAAACAAAGTTTCTGGAAACACTCAGCAGGTTTGGCAGCATCTGTTAACGTTACGGGTCCAGTGACCTGAGCAAGGGTCCTGCCAGTTCTAATTTAGCTAATAGCTGTTTGTTTGGTGAATCAAGAGAAAATTGACTGTTGCTGGAATCAGAGTATGGTCATACTGTAGCCTACTACGTCATTGTAGTGGAGGCAAGTAACAATTGACAGCAGTTCAATGTTAGTTGTAATTGTATCCACATCATGTCATCGTATCGAATATTTTTCTGAACAGGAGGATTACCCTTAAATAATCAGACTACTTAAATGAAAATGCAAAAACATGAGTCTGGATGTTCACTGAATTCAGAGGACCCAGGAACCCTCTGCAAAAGATGGACAGGTGCCAATTCAGGCAGACCCAACACATTTTGTAGGCTTTTTGATTTCCACCAGGACCTTTTAAGAGTGAAAGATAACAAAGTGTGAAGCTGGATGAACACGGCAAGCCAAGCAGCATCTTGGGAGCACAAAAGCTGATGTTTTGGGCCTAGACCCTTCATCAGAAGAAGGGTCTAGGCCCGAATCATCAGCTTTTGTGCTCCTAAGATGCTGCTTGGCCTGCTGTGTTCATCCAGCTTCACACTTTGTTATCTTGGATTCTCCAGCATCTGCTGTTCCCATTATCTCTGATCACCTTTTTAAGAGTAAAGGATGGTTTGGGTCATGAGCCTACATCTGGCACCAATAACCTTGCTGCCTCTGTTGTGGAGGTGAGGATGGCCTGCTCCTATACAATTTCAAGGAATTGGGCAAACGTTTTCAAGTATCATGGAACATCAGGGTCATTTCGAGCCATAGCATGCACAAGGGAATCTTTTGAAAGGCAAGTTCAAAATATTCTTCTTAAAGCCCCTCCATCTAACATATCCATAAAGCCCCCACCCCACCCCAAAAACCCCTCATATCCTCCATACCAGGATATAGCACTTTCATTCCCATTCACCCACTAAAACACTTGACAGTTGCAATGAACTTAACAGTGACAATTGGATGTGTCAACATACATTTTAGAAATGTCACTCACTGATAACTTTATACCATTTAAAAAAGGATTTCCAACACAGTCCATGAAAAAGATATCAATGATGTAGCTCTTTTAAAGATTCAATAGCTCAAATTACAGCCACTTGAAAACTCTCAACCATGTGTAAATAAGCATTGTAAAGTTGATAACAATGATCAGACAACCAGGGCTGTCAATCTAGCAGAGGCAGAAGTGTTTCAACACAGTAATAGATGTCTGGGCCCTCAGCCAAGTATCTCTGTACTTTGCTTATTCAATTTTCCGGTATTAACGAGCAAGCCAATGATTGATAAATTATACAAATCCTGTAGATGCTTTTTCTGACATAGTATGGCTTGGTGTTTGTGTCCAAGTTGTGCTAATGCCTCCATGCTGTAAACTTTGGGTTGGTTCAAGATGTCTTGATGCAACCCTCCCATTTGGGTGGTAGCAATCAGGAGCTTGATTATGTTGCTGACTAAGTTTTCTGTCATGAACTTAGAATCAGATTCATTGTTTCTGCATCAGCTTTTAAATTCATCAATGAGTTTGCCAGCTGTTGCTTAAAGACATGAAGTCCAAATGGTGTATTCAAAAATTGAGCTTCCTTTGTAATTGAGTGTTGACCATATTTTGCTTGTGTTTTTAATGAAGTGAGGTTTTCAAAGGGTTCTGACACTAAGTAGCATGGAAAAGCAAATCTATGTCCAAAGTGGTAATAAATGTGCATAATGTTCATAGGAAGCAGCCTCAAAGGTCAAAGTTGACTGTCAGAAAATCTCAAACACGTTCTGTCAATCTGTGATGATCTAAATATAGTCGTGTTCTAATCACTAGTTCCCACTCATCCTATCCACCTCATCTCCTCAGTTCCTCACCCTAATTCCATAAGCTTCCATCCTCACCCATTATCTTCTTAGTGGATAAAATTCATAAGTCCTTTCACAACAGATGGAACCCATTGAATATCCCCTAAAACTTGCCAAGTAAACAAACAGACCTTTCAAACCAGCTGTGTAAATAGAGTCAAGCATTTGCAAAATGATTAGGCAGTTGAATTCTAGCCAAAAGCCCATAATTCTCCTTGAATAATTAAATTATACCAGAAGATCTTTCCTGAAAGTTTGGAAGAAACTGGTTATCGAAGGAAAGGCATTCTTAACACAAACAATTATGTTAACGACACATAAAGGAGCTGAGATTTGACAACTAGGGGGAACCCAAATCAGAGGGACACATAAGGGACAGATGTTAACTGTATGTTCTACATCACTAAAACAGATGCTTTTACTATCCTGGGGTTAAACAGTTTCAGAGTGTTGCTGATCATCTCTGTGAACCATGATATCATTGACAGGGGAGTTGTGACATTGTAGATTTTTGTCAACAAAAACTAATCTGTTTTGAATCAGATTCAAGTAACTAAAAATAACTTGGTTTTTATAAGTCACCTGTCTAAACAGCTGCAACTTCCAAGTGAATTACAGAGAAACAGACACAGAAATGTAAAGACTCTTGAAATACCGGGAATTTCCAAACAAGAATGGAGGCATGAGAATTCCAGCTTCAGATAGGACAACAGTTGGAAAATGGTTCAGCTAAGAAAAGCCAGTGGTGCAGAATCACAAGAAGATGGCTTGGCAAGTCATTTTCTTAAAGGAAGTTTCATTCCTGGGAGGATAAAGGAAAAGGTGTACAGCAACCGAGTACTGTTCTGGTGAAGGAAAGTCACGCAGTGAGAAATATTCGATTTTACAGGGTGGTAAATAACAAAGAATCTTCTCCCACTCGCAAAATCTGCACTGCTGCTGGTCAACTTGTACAAGAGAATATCACCTTTCAATTACTAAAGCCATTAATGTTGCTGGATTTGACATCAAATGTTCACTTCTTTAGTTTGACAATAAAGAACTCAATAAACAGACCCAAATAATATACCTTTGAAAGCTATTTGGACTTACTTTTATAGTACTCTTTTGTCTTATCTTTTGAGTCCTGGTATTTAATTTCTTTCTCAGACTTTGTTGCTCCATCCCTTAAGACTTTCCAGAATAACTTGTAATAAAATAACCTTTAAGTTATTTAAACAAAAGCTTGAATGCTAGTCTGTTTGAACTTGAACCATTAATTAGTAAAAGGGGGTTGCGCAATCTATATTATTCTATAGTTCAGTGGCCAGGTGGTGGACACATCTGGTGGGTATGGAAAATGTCACACTCAGTGAAAAGTGTCTTCCTAGATGGAAAGAAGATCAAGTGAAAATGTACCCAAATTGTTTCAATGAAATAATTAGATGCTTTGAAGATTTTGGTCACCACAACACTATTGTTCCAGCAAAGAAATCAATGATCCATAACCCTTGTATAGCACCTAAAGTTGGCAAACTGGATCTAAAACTGGCTTACAAATCGGAGGCAAAGAGTAATAGTGGAGGGTTGTTTCTGTGATTGGATGCCTGTGACCATCAGTGTGCCATAGGTTTCAGTGTTGGGACACTTGCTGTTTGTTATAAACATTAATGACTTGGATGTGAATGCAGAATGTATAATTGGTAAATTTGCAGCTGACATGAAAACTTGTAGTGTGGTTGACATTGAGAAGAATGGCCTGATATTGATCGGTTGGTAAATTGGGCAGAGCAATGTTAAATGGAATTTAATCCTGAAAAATGCAAGGTGATACATTTTGGTAGGTTGAATAAGGAAGAACCTATGGTAGATTCTTAGGGAGTTTGAGGAACAAAGGGTCATTTGGGTACAAGTCCATAGATCCCTGGAAGTATCAACACAGGTAGAAAGGGTGGTGAGGAAAGCATATGGGATGCTTACCTCCATTTGTTGAGGCATGGAATATAGGAGAAAGGAAGTCTTATTACAATTTTATAAAACATTGATTAGGCCACAGATGAAATACTGTGTGTAGTTCTGGTCAGCACACAATCAGAAGGATATGATTGCATGGGAGAGACTGCAGAGGAGAATAACGGAGATGTTGCAATCGTAGAATCCCTACAGTGTGGAAATAGGCCATTCTGCCTATCGAGTCCACACCAACCCTCCAAAGAGTATCCCACCCAGTCCCACCCATCCAATCACCCTGCATTTCCATAGTTAATCCATCTAGCCTGAACATCCCTGGACAATATGGGCAATTTAGCATGACCAATCCACCTAACCTGTACATCTTTGTCTGCGGGAAGAAACTGGAGCACTCAGCAGAAATCCATTCAGACACAGGGCATATATACAAACTCCGCACAGTCATTTGAGGATGGAATTGAACCTGGGTCCCTGGTGCTGTGAGGCAGCAGTGCTAACCACTGAGCCACCATGGTATTGCCTGGGGTAAAAAGTTTCAGTTATGAGGAGTGACTGGATAGGCTGGATTTGTTTTCCTTAGAACAGAGAAGTTTGAGGGTGAATCTGATTGAGATATACAAAATTATGACAGGCATGGACTAAGTAGATTGTGAGGATTTTTTTCTCCATGGCAGGCGTGTCGAAGACCGGGGGTGTAAGCTTAAGGTGAGGGGCAAGTGGTTAGAGTAAATCTGAGAAAGATTTTTTTCACCCAGAGTGGTAGAATTATAGAACATGCTTCCTGCGAGGGTGGTGGAGGCAAATACTATTGTAACATTTAAGGAGTATCTTGATGAGACCTTAAAATGACAGCATTTAGGAGGCTGTGGACCAAATACAGTGGGATTGGTGTAGTTTGAAGTTTGTTGATTAGCATAGATATGATGACAGAAGGACCGTTTTCAATGTTGTATGACTCTATGACTCTAAATCTCTAAAGTTTGAAATATAGATCAAAGAGATGAAATAAAAGAAGATTATCACTGAAGTAAGAGAGCCTACGGATTGTGCAAATTCAATCACGGAGAGAGCGAAGCCAAATGGAAGACTAAGAAATTGCTTGGATCCGCTAGATTTTAATCAGACTGTAACCTTATTCCAGCACTAGAAGAGATCACACTATAATGGATTGGGGAAATAGTTTTCAGCAAGCTTAATGGTAGAAATAGCTAATGAGATGTGAAACTAGATGTAGAATTTTGATGACGTTCAACATATTCTTCGGACAATACAAACTCATGTGTCTATTGACCTTAGATTGACGCAGAATGAATTCCATAACAAAATAGCTTAGATTTGGTCTGATATAGGACAGCCAGCACAACCAGTGATGTATTGGCACTAGTCTATCACTGTAAGACTGTATTCTGGCAGCCAGATTGAAAATAATCATACGCTGAAAAATTAAGGAAGAACTTTGCCAAATGAAGGCCACATGGGAATGGAAAAATATATATTCAGATCCAGATTAGTTGTGTACTAGATAGGTATATACAAAACATTGCAAGTATGCTTTCTATATGTAATGTATTCCAGAAGTACAGAAACACAGCAGAATGAGATGATAATAACATTTAGACTTCTAACCATTGGTTTAGAAGTTGTATAAACTAGGCTTTATGCCATCATAACTGTGTTTTCCGTGAGCAGCTCCATACTTGTTTCTAGGAGACAACTTGTATCAAGACCCCAATCAAGTCTCCTCTGAACTGATTTAAAGCTTGGTTTTCTAAACTAAAAGAAATTCATATTATGCTGAACCCACAGCATGCCAATAGCTTTTGATGTTAATATCACCTTTCATTAACACCATAATACAAACAATCTTCCACTGAAACTATAAGGGTCCCTGCTCTATGACACATGCTGGATTATTTACCTTTTCTAGAAGGTCTGTTCCACTTAAATATCTTTAAAAATTCTTTATAGAAGTAATCAGTGCCCATCTGCCAAAATTTTAAAATCTAAAATTTAATAATAATGTTAATTTATTCAAAAATCACATACCTCTCCTCGCAATAACTTGAGGGTAAGCATTCCACTAATATGGGAAATGAGAGGTGGCAGGCCTCCAGGAAGAGCTACAGCCAGTACATTGATTGATGTCATGCTATTGGCTCTACTCTTTGACAATCTCTGATCACCTAGCCAAGTGAACGAATTAACCACTCCCTCCTACCAACTGAAGGAGTGACGTCAGAAACAACAGGTACAACAATGTATAAAACAGCTCGTCAAATTACCACAGAGAACAATGAATGCCAAATCAACAACATGGAGGCACGACCCACCATCTGAACAATCCCATTAATATTGTTCTCAGAAAACAACACACATTAAAGAAAAATTCTAAAAAGGCAATTGGTTTGTTACTTTCAAAAGGATAATGCCTGGAACAATTATAGTGATAAGTACATTGTGATTTAAAGGAAATGCAATGTCATATATGAACACTTGAGCTAGTAGCAGATGTAGGCCAGTTAGCCCATCAAATGAGCCCACCATTCAATAGTTGATCCATTTGTATTTTAAATTCCACATTTCCACCTACTGCTGAAAACTTTGGTTGTCTTGTCTAACAAAAAGCTATCAAGCTGTACCTCAATAATATTCAATGACCTGCCACTCCAACTTCTCTGGCAAAGAGTTTCATCAGAGAGAAAAAACAAATCACCCTCCTAAAAGGATGGCCCCAAATTTTAAGACGACTTAACTTTAAAACACCTTATTGTGTTGCCTATAAAGAGCTAGGAACCAATTAGCCAGGATACAATTGTTTTGTTTAAGTGTTCCTGAGGCTGCATTTACAGTTGTAATGGTGAGTCATGGAACACTTATCAAGGCTTTGGCCAATTGGCAGGCTTTTAACCTGGCACCATCGTCAATGGTATTAAAAGCAAAAACTTCTAATCTTTCCAAATCTAAGATATAATTATTTCTAACATATGGGAATCAGAAGACACAATAACTCCAATGGTGCAAAGCTCATTCAGAACTGCACTGAAGTTGGTTGAAAGGCATACAATTCACTGTAGAGCCATGGTTGAAAATGTGAACATGTATTAAAACAAAGATCTGTCAATTTATCCAACAGGAGAAAACATGTGCATGATCGGTTTATACAAAATGTGATCTTTAGTTAATTTAAAACGTCTAAAATATTTAATATTTAGCATGTACATTTCTGAGAAAATTGCATTATGGAATGTTGTGACACTCTGAAGTTTAGTTATTAGCTGAAATAACAACATTTTGCAAGGCATAAGATTCAATGATTCAAAAGGATTTGGTACTCCATTATCTGTATAGTAGAGATTTTTTTTCTGTTTATTAAATCTGAATGGAAATTTTGATAGTTCACATATTTTATATCTATATAAATAAGTGGCAATGTATAAACTACTATTCCTTTGAATTTTAGTTCATGTATGAACAACTATTTTTCAAAGAATATGATCACTTTTTTTGCCAAATGCTGTGATAAGATACAATCTCACCACTTCAGTTTGATATTAGTTCTGGTCAGTAACCAAAGTGAGAATGACTAGACACAATATTAGTATAGGAATGTCCTTTCCTGCAGATTGTTTGCCAATCCAAATAACATTATATTGGAAAAATATGTTTCTAGATTTTCCCTACTGGGATAAGCAAGCTTTTTTTGTGGTATCTTTTGCATACTTTAAAAATAAACCTCATTCATTGCCAACAAAAAGGTTTAGCCGAAAGGTTTCGCCCTATTGTAGGAAAGATGTGGAGGCTTTGGAGATGGTGCAAAGGAGGTTTACCAGGATGCTGCCTGGACTGGAGGGCTTGTCTTACGAGGAGAGGTTGACTGAGCTCGGACTTTTCTCTCTGGAGAGAAGGAGGAAGAGAGGTGGCCTGATCAAGGTGTACAAGGTAATGAGAGGCATGGATAGAGTCGATAGCCAGAGACTTTTCCCCAGGGCAGGATTGACTGCCACGAGGGGTCATAGTTTTAAGGTGTTAGGAGGAAGGTATAGAGGAGACGTCAGAGGGAGGTTCTTCACCCAGAGAGTTGCGAGCACATGGAATAGTTTGCCAGTGGTAGTCGTGGAAGCGGAATCATTAGTGACATTTAAGTGACTGCTGGACATGCACATGGACAGCAGTGAATTGAGGGGAGCGTAGGTTAGGTTCTTTTATTTTTGGATTAGGATTATTCCACGGCACAACATTGTGGGCCGAAGGGCCTGTACTGTGCTGTACTTTTCTATGTTCTATGTTCTATGTTCTATCACAATTTTTAAACTGCTGTCTTATTTTGATACATTATTCTGCCTCACTGGATAAGTGCAGCTGCAACAAAATGTCCATGACACTGTCCAGCTTCCTCAGAGTCAACTCTCAGAGTGAGTAGTACCTCTGACATTTCCGTTTGTATTTGTGAGTAAGAACTCCCTGATTGGACCAGATTAATGGCCCCAATCAGGGCAGTTGGTACATGTAAGAGCTGTTAACAAAGGAGTTTCAGGATTATGGCCCAGCAACAGTGAAGTAATAACAATGTAGTTCCAAGTGAGAATGGCGTGTGGCTTGGCCAGGAAATTCCAGGTAGTCATTTTTCCATGCATCTGCTGCCCTTATTCTCTAGTCAATATAACTGCATGACCATGCAACCATTAGGAACGTCCTTGGACACTGATTAATTTGCCAACACACACCATCTGCATGTAGAAGCTAATGCTGTGCAAGACCTTGGACTTCCACACAGCAGCTTCAATACGATAGTGGTCACAGGTTTGGAAGGTGATGGCAAATGAGACGCAATGATTTGCTGCAGTGCATACTGTATATATTACTTATGTATTATGGTGTTTTGGTTCTGAAAGAATGAATGTTGAAGATCATGGATCGGGCTCCAGTCAAGCACGTTCATTTGTCCTGGATGAAATCAAACTGCTTGAGAGTTGTTGTCGTTGCATTTACCAGGGACGTGGCAAGTATTCCATTACATTCCTGTCCTATCCCTAGTGAGTGATGGATATGCTTTGGGGCGGCAGGAAGTAAGCTGGTCACTGCAGGTTTCCCAGCCTGACCTGCTCTTAAAACCACAGTATCTGTATGGCAAATATTACAATGCCTATTCCAGACAACACCACTGTATATTGAGGTGAAACTGATTACAACTCCATAAATTATGTGCAATAACTATTTACTTTTAATAGTTTTGAAAGCTAAAATTAAACTTTACCTCCACCTTATATATATATAACTAATTATTCCTTTTAAATATTAATTGAGTTATTTTGGAATCTAAACTGCAAAATTTCTTTGGTTCTCCCATCCTTCCAGCCTCCAATGACTATTCACATAGGTTTAACAAAATTCTGTTTAACACAAGCATTGATAAAGTATCAGAGATCACCCTGGAAGTGCATTGCTATACTTTACCAAAATGTTTTTCCACAATGTCGTATGAAAGCTTGATACCAAGATAAAGCAGTCATGCTCCTGACTCCTCTACACAACTCTGAAACTTAGGTTACGTATAAACACCATCTCAAGGCCCTGGAGAAGTGCCACCAAACATTGTTTGAGACTATTCTCCACATCAGCTAGGAGGACAGGTGCACTAACATCAGTTTATTCAAAACAGCTAATAGCACCAGCACAGAGGCCATGATAATCTGAAACCAACTCCTTAAGATGTCTGAGTTCTGACTGCAAAAGGAAATATTCTTTGCCCTGCTCAAAGAAGGCATGAGAGGAGGACAAAGGAAGTGTTTAAAAGATTCTCTGATGGCTTTCCTCAAGATATGCAATGTAGATGTCAACAGGAGACACTTGTTTAGAAGAAACAACTTGCACAAAACTTCTGTATGAAAGGATACAATCCTTTGAGAACACCTTTAAGTGAGAGGAAGTATGGATAAGGAACTGAAGAAAGGCATGCCACGGAGAAAGACATCTCAAGGACTACTTCCAACTCCCGGAAACACCTATTTAATGTGTATTCAGAGATGTGGCCCTAGGATTGGGCTCATCAGACACACAAGGATCCATTGAACCCCTGACCAGTGACACTAGACGGACAATCATACTCATCAGCAAGTGATCGCTGATGATGTTATGACAGGATGTCATAACTGTGGACTATTTTGATGAACAAAGTGCCAAATTCATCTTGTTCACTTGGGAAACCCAAGCATGTGGATGATTAAATTGCCCTGTTCACTTCCCGCAATCCAAAATTTAGCCTATCCTTGTGATCTGCTTAATAGAATGTCTGGCAAAGACTGATAGAGTCCTTCTTTAAGATTAAAATAAGGCTATGATAACAGTGCTGGGCCTGATAATACTTTTATCCATGGGTCTGATTGCGTGGAAAACTGAAAGCTGTCATGAATTTCCTGCAGGTTTATCTGTGGGAAGAGGAGTCACAGACAGAAAACACCACCTACCCACCCACCCCACCCCAAACCCTTATAGGTCACCAGGCCCACTAAGATCTCCAGACTCTCTTCCCTCCCTGATCACGAGACCCTCCCAAAACTCTGCAATTCGCTTCAGGGTCAGGGACTGTTGTTTTAGACCTGCCAGTTTCCTAATGTTAAACACTCCATTCCACTTACTGAAATGAGAAAGACTGACTCAGGGGCCACATCAGATCGACCAGAAAATGACTAAATTACCAGCTTCGGACACAGCCTGACTGTAGTTAAAACCAGGTAGAGATTAGGGAACAAGAACTGTGCTCTTCTGGTGGCTAAGCTGTGTCAGTCTGCTTAAGTGACAAGGCGGTATATGGGAGAACACAGAACTAGTTAAAACATATTAAAACACAAAATAAATTTACATGGGCGTTTGCAGTTTGTAGGATCGATAACATTTCAGGCAGCTGGCAAAAGTTAAAATCATCATTTCAAAACATAATTGAACACCTATCTTGTATTTCTATCATGGATTGTTTAGAGAACTAAGGAAATAAAGTTAATAAATTCTCATTTGCAAAGGTGAGAATCAGTCATCCTCCTGCTGCCTCAGTGGAGATGTAACAATTTGTTTAACAGGACAAGCTTCCCTAATACAGTGAAGAAATGTAGTTTTTGGAGAACATGAGCACTGAAATGGATAATAGGGCATGCATATAAGCAGGCTGCATTTACTCCGCCAGGCTTCCATTTATTTCAAAATTTCCAGATTTTATTTCAATGCTGTATTTACAAAAAGAGTGTATTTGTTAATGATGAAATCAATGCTAGTAAATGGGGATTTCTAGCTGATTAGACCTGAGCTGAATCAAATGAAAGCTGCATTGAACATGTGTCTCAAGTGAAATAAAAATCAAAAGAAATCAGAAAGAAAAGCAGAAATTTCTGGAAGAGCTCAGCAGGTCTGCAGCATCTGTGAAGAGCAATCAGAGTTAACATCTCAGGCCCAGTTACTCTATCTCAGAAGGTTCTAAGGAAGAGGCACTGGACTTGAAATGTTGCTTCTGATTTCTCTCCACAGATGCTGCTGGACTTGCTGAACTTTTCCAGTATTTTCTGTTAATGTACAATAAGAGGTGGATTGAAGGCAATTAACAGATAAGAGGGGACAAAAGCTATGATTCAATTTTATTTTGAGCAAATCCATCGTATTTCTTCCACTGCCTTTAGAAATCTTCCAGGACACCTCTCAAGTGAGCCTGGCAAACTTCTTTCCCCAAACTGAAATTAGGAGGCTTCATAAGACAATGGAAATATACAGCACAGAAAATTTACATTTAACACACCTAAGGTGCTTTTAATCAATAAAGCTATGTAGTTGAGAAACAGAGATAGTAGGAAGTGCAGATGCTGGAGAATCAGAGATAACAAGGTGTAGTGCTGGATGAACACAGTAGGCCAAGCAGCATCAGAGGAGCAGGAAGGCTGACTTTTCGGGCCTAGACCGTTCTTCAGAAATGGGGGAAGGGAAGGGGGTTCTGAAGTAAATAGGGAGGGGGAGCGGATAGAAGATGGATAGAGGAGAAGGTAGGTGGAGAGGAGACAGACAGTTCAAAGATGTGGGGATGGAGCCAGGAGAGGTGAGTGTAGTTGGGGAGGTAGGGACGGGATATGTCAGTCCGGGGAGGACAGACAGGTCAAGGGTGTGGGATGAGGTTAGTAGGTAGGTGATGGGGGTGAGGCTTGAGGTGGGAGGAGAAGTTAGGTGAGAGGAAGGACAGGTTAGGGAGGCGGGGACGAACTGGGCTGGTTTTGGGACATGGTAGAGGGAAAGGAGATTTTGAAGCTTGTGAAGTCCACTTTGATATCATTGGGCTGCAGGGCTCCCAAGCGGAATATGAGTTGCTGTTCCTGCAACCTCTGGGTGGCATTGTTGTGGCACTGCAGGAGGCCCAGGATGGACATGTCATCTGAAGAATGGGAGGGGGAGGTGAAATGGTCTGCGACTGGGAGGTGCAGTTGTTTCGTACGAACTGAGTGTTGGTGTTCTGCAAAGTGGTCCCCAAGCCTCCGCTTGGTTTTCCTGATGTAGAGGAGGCCACAGCGGAAACAGTGGATTCAGTATACCATATTAGCACATGTGCAAGTGAACATCTGCTTGATGTGGAAAGTCTTCTTGGGCCCTGGGATGGGGGTGAGGGGGGAGGCGTAGGGGCAGGTGTAGCACTTCCTGCGATTGTAGGGAAAAGTGCTGGCTGTGTTGGGCCTGGAAAGGAGTGTGAAGCGGACAAGGGAGTTATGGAGAGAGTGATCCCTCTGGAAAGCAGATAAGGGTGGGGAGGGAAAAGGGCCTTTGGTGGTGGGATCGGATTGTAGATGGTGGAAGTGTCGGAGGATGATGTGTTGGATCCGGAGGTTGGTGGGGTGATAGGTGAGGATGAGGGGGATTCTGTTTCGGTTGTTATTGCGTGGAGGGGGTGTGAGGGATGAGTTGCGGGAAATAAGGGAGACACGGTCGAGGGTGTACTTGACATCTGAAATACACGGGAGTGGAATGCCTCATCCTTGGAGCCGATGTGGCAGAGGTGGAGGAATTGGGATTGGGGATGGCATTTTGCAGGAAGGTGGGTGGGAGGAGGTGTATTCTAGATAGCTGTGGGAGTCAGTAGGCTTGAAATGGATATTGGTCTCCAGGTGTTTGCCAGCAATGGAGACAGAGAGGCCCAGGAAGGAAAGAGAGGTATTAGAGATGGTCCAGGTGAACTGGGGAGGGAAGGGCAGACAGGTCAAGGGGGTGGGATGAGGTTAGTACGTAGGTGATGGGGAGAGGCTTGAGGTGGGAGGAGAAGTTAGGTGAGAAGAAGGGCAGGTTAGGGAGGCGGGGTGGAAAGTGTTGGTGAAGTGGCTGAACTGTTCGAGCTCCTTGTGGGAGGACGAAGCAGCGCCGATACAGTCATCAATGTAACGGAGGAAGAGTTGGGGTTTAGGGCCAGTGTAGCTACAGAAGACGGATTGTTCCACGTAGCCTACAAAGATGCAGGCATATCTTGGGCCCATGCGGGTACCCATGGCCACCCCCTTTGTCTGTAAGAAGTGGGAAAAATTTTTTAAAAAGTTGTTGAGAATGAGGATGGGTTTGGCTAAGCGGATGAGGGTGTCAGTGGAGGGAGACTGGTCGAGTCTACGGGACAGGAAGAGGCAGGGCCTTTAAACCATCCGTATGGGGAATGCAGGTGTATATGGACTGGATGTACATGGTAAGGATGAGGTTTTGGGGACCGGGGAATTGGACGTTCGGGAGGAGGTGGAGGGCATGGGTGGTGTCACGATGTAGGTGGGGAGTTCCTGGACCAAGGGGGAGAAAATGGAGTCAAGATATATGGAAGTAAGTTCAGAGGAGCAGGAGCAAGTAGAGACAATGGGTCAACCAGGGTAGTCAGGTTTATGGATTTTGGGAAGGTGCGGGGTTAGGGAACGATGAGGTTGGAGACTGTGGTTGGAAGGCCACCTGAGGTGATGAGGCTGTGGATGGTTTGGGAGATGATGGTTTGGGTTCGGGGGTGGGGTCATGATCAAGGGGGTGGTAGGAGAAAGTGTCGGAGAGTTGGCTTCGGCGATGTAGAGGTCAGTGCACCATACTACAACTGCGCCTCCCTTGTCTGTTGGTTTTATGGTGAGATTGGGATTGGAGCAGAGGGAGCTGAGGGCTGCACATACTAGTTTAGAAGCAGCTTGGTTATCATTTACATGGGAAGTAACATCGGATGGGTGGGTGGGTGGGGAATCATGTGGAGCCTACGACTGTTCACCTCACATACACAAACAAGACGCACTTATAGCAATTGTTGAAGCTTTCATTGACATCACCTCCCAAACCTGCAATGTGTATCTGTCAGAACAAAAGCTAGCTACTCATTTTAGCTGATGACCATTTTCTAAAATGAAACTAATGAGAGTTTTAATGCATTAATTTAGCTGTTCCAAACGTCTGATGGAATGAGTAATTTGCATATTTAAGAAAATACAGGTATTGAATCAAAAGAAAAAAGGTCAAAATTAAAAACAAAACATTGAATTATCAAAGGTTTTAACTTCTTTAATCAATAATGTTGTCAGCTCGTATCCAGATCTTGTGACTGGAAAATAACCACTGCAAAAATTTATCCTGAAAGATGGCGCGCAGAACCACTCAAAAGTCTTGACATGCTGAATGTCCAGGAATTATCCAAAATGAAGTGGTTTCTAGTAGATAATGACCAATCATTCAGAGTCCTTTCATAAAAGTTGGATTAGTTGATTTTCAAGGATTCTGATGCACTCTACTGAATAGTTACTGTTTTAAGTCCTTTCTGACCTTGAAATTACCATCCGTGACTTATCATTGACTCCCAATTACACCTTCAACAAGCCCCTCCATTGACTTTCCCTTTGATCTGATCCTCACTGACACCTACCCAGTTTGACCTCCTTGCCTCTCTCGCCTACCATCCTATCTTCCCCATTCCATCCCTTTCCCTTACATTTTGTTCATAGCTTGTGAAAACACATTTGAGAACTCTCAATTCAGTCAGTGATGCTAAATTGGGGATGTGACATAACTTCCCCCAATGATCTTAGACTGGGGTCCGAGAACTCTTACACTCTAGCTTTTTCAAGGGACTCAGTTTAGAAGTCTAGCCAGAAATGTGGAGCTCCTGGGCAAGGTAAGAAAAAAAAGAGAGAAGTGACAATCCTACAGTGGCTGCCACTCCTCCAAAGATATAGCCCAAAGTGATCCTTAAGAAAACACATAAGCAGTTTAGAGTTAAGACTTTTCTTCAGTTATTAATGCTTGTAATAAAGGATAAACTATTTGATAATTCAAACAAATTTATCATTTCTAAAAGAATTTACATCTTCCAGGTCTCAATATTGAATTCCATAGCTTCAGAAATTAGCAGTGTTATGGCTGTTCTCCATTACACTTTTACGTTCCCCTTTCTAACCTGCATCCCGTGGAACCTTCCTGCAAGCACGTGCATGAGCACACATGCATACACAGACACGCACATACACAGAAACACATACACAGATACGTGCATACAGACTCGCTTATACACAGACAACCGCATACGCACATGCGCACACACACACTCACACTCTTACACACATGTACACAGGCGCATCTACACACACATACACTTACACACACACACACTTAAACACACACATACATTCATTTACACACACACACACAAAAACACATAAACACACACATAGACACACATGCACACACACACACACACACACACACACACACACACACATCTGCACACAAACACACACATACATTTACACACATGCATACACGCATACATCTTGTTTGTGTCTTGTATTTGAGAGTTTTCCTTTCAGTAGAGAAGATCCATCCTTTCCCTTCCATATGTTGAATTTACACTCCACTTACATTACTGTTATCTTCCACCTTTATTAACAATCATCATTTTGCTAGCACAGGGCTTCTACACTATCTGCCTGTTTGGTCCTCCTCTGCTTTTGCAAAACGGATTTTAAAAACATTCTAAAACCTTTCAATTCTGAGAAGAATCATATTGGGCTTGAATCATTAACACTCTCTCCACAGATGCTGCCAGACCTGCTGAGGTTCTCCAGCATTTTCTGTGTTTGTTAATTTTATCATTGCTGCTTTGTTGTAAACAATAGTTGTCATGAACATGAAACCTATTCCTCGATCTGAAGGCTTCTAAAATCATAATGTAATTTTACCACCCAATCAGATTTATATACAGCACAACAATATTTATTATTGAAATAAGCATTTTAATCATTGTGAAGGGCTGTAATTTTCTTCCAAACAAATATAATAAAACTGAGTTTCCCTTTGTAATTTTTTTTTCACGTTGATACAATTTGACTGGAAACTGGTGGGAGTCTCAAATAAGATGTTACGCAATATGTGAAACTGATAGTGTAGATTGAAGGCTACTGACCTTGAAGAACAAAGGAAGCAGTCAAATGGGAAGACCACCAACTGTACGTTACCCTATGTCCCACATAGCACCCTGAGCTGGAACGACATTGCTATTCCCTCATCGATGCTAGATCAAAACCCAGGAACTCTCTCCCTAACAGCACTGTGAAGTGCCTTCACCACATGACCTCCAATGATTCAAGAAGATGGCTCGCCAGCAGCTTTCCAAAGACAGTTATAGATGATCAATAAGTGCTGGGATATCCAGTGAAGTCCATATCTAGTAAATTAATGATGCATCAAAAAGTTGAGTAAGCATGGGTGCAACCTTATCACAATGACGTGAAATGGACTAAGTGCAATCTCACAATAAATCTTCCTGCTTCAACGCCTCATGATATTGCAACACCTGAGTATAAATACAAAAGAAAGTTTTGAAGTAAGGAAGCCCATCTGATTTTCTGTAGCATACAGTCATAGAATGGCTAAGGTAACTTTACTTAAACTGCTGGGTTAATTTATTATACATGTTTTAATTACACTCCCCAGATTAACAGTACTTACGAAGAATAAGTGGGATTCTACAAAGAGTCTACATTTTCCAACAAGCTACTTTTTTTTCTTTCTGCCAATATTTTATCCACTTTCCCTTCTCTTCCTCTGAGCTGTTAGTCACAATGTGGTGTTTTACTGCAGTTGGAATCATCCGTCTGACGCTCATGCTTATTTTTCTTTTGTAATACAGGATAGTAAGTGCTGAAAAGCAATAAGACTTCTGCGACATATTTCAGATCGTAAGGCCTGATCCAAAGGCACACACTGCCGCTGTTAAGTAATTGGGAGCAGGATGCCTAACCCACAGATGCTGACGTTGAGTGTAGCTTTGCTACAGCCACCCTGACAGTGATTAGTTAATGCAACATAAGCCAGAGTTTCAACTTTATACTTTCTGGTCTCTACAGCTTTATGCCACACAGATTGATGTATTACTTATTTTCTGGAAGAAAGGAATTAAACAAATCATTGTATGTATCCCACATTTGCATATTTCGAATACCACTACTTAATGACGGCCTCTCTGTGTAACTAAATTGTGACATGGGAAGATGAAGTAAATATTAATCTTGTTTCATTAGAAGTTTGATATCTGCAATATTAACACGATAGAATAATATGTTCACGAAAATAGTATTCTGATACAACTTTTTGTTTACTATTTAAATCTCTAATGAAATGAAGACAGAAAGTAAGTTGCTTTTACCTCTTGTTTTATTCTGTCCATTTCCAGCCTGTGCACTATGTTAGGCAGGCAGATTCAAAAGCCTTTCTTCCAACAGTTAAAACTCCCAGACTCATTGGTGGCCTCAGAACCTGAGACCATTTGGGTTGTTAAAATTGTCAGCAGGCTTTGGGGAATTACTTCTAACATGCTCTGGTTGTTCTTTTAAAATTCATCATTGCTTTGTTACCAGTCCTCTGTGAAATACAATCTGACCAGGAAAACATGCTATTACTACTTTGCAATGAAGATTGAGATCTGTTGTAACTACAAGTGACATTAACTTAACATATTCCGGTTTGCTTCTTCTGGAAGGAAGGGAACAGTATAGGGGATAACTAGGTGTAGAGCTGGAGAACACAGCAGGCCAAGCAGCAGCAGAGGACCAGGAAGGCTGATGTTTTGGGCCTAGATCCATCTTCAGAAATGGGGGAGGGGAAGGGGTTTCTGGAATAAACAGGGAGAGAGGGGGAGGTGGATAGAAGATGGATAGAGGAGAAGATAGGTGAAGAGGAGACAGACCAGTCAAAGAGGCAGGGATGGAGCCAGTAAAGGTGAGTGTAGGAGGGGAAGTAGGGAGGAGATAGGCCAGTCCAGGGAGGGCAGACAGGTCAAGGGGGCGGGATGAGGTTAATAGGTTGGAGATGGGGGTGGGGCTTGAGGTGGGAAGAGGGGATAGGTGGGAGGAAGGACAGATTAGGGAGGCGGGGATGAGCTGGGCTGGTTTTGGGATGTGGTAGAGGGAGGGGGGATTTTTTGAAGCTTGTGAAGTCCACATTGATACCATTGGGCTTCAGGGTTCCCAAGCGGAATATGAGTTGCTGTTCCTGCAACCTTCGGGTGGCATCATTGTGGCACTGCAGGAGGCCCAGGATGGACATGTCGTCTGAGGAATGGGAGGGGGAGTTAAAATGGTTCGCGACGGGGAGGTGCAGTTGTTTAGTGTAAACTGAGCATAGGTGTTCTGCAAAGTGGCCCCCGAGCCTCCGCTTGGTTTCCCCGATGTAGAGGAGGCCACTACGGGAACAGCGGATGCAGCATACCACATTAGCAGATGTGCAGGTGAATATCTGTGAATAACTTTCCACATCTGTTTGATGTGGAAAGTCTTTTTGGGGCCAGGGATGGGGGTGAGGGAGGAGGTGTGGGGGCAGATGTAGCACTTCCTGTATAGGGGATAGGTCGGTGGTATTTACAAAGCAAATATGTGATTTACAATGTAGACCAGCTTCAAACAGATTTCACTTGAAAAGCAATTTTATAGTCACTACCTTCTTTTAATTTAGTGGAAGGGCAGTGCAGCTTGAAATTAACATAAAATTGACAAAGGGAAGGAGATACTTGTCTATTGTGTGGTATGCAATGAAAATAAAGTAGTTAGAGTAGAACTAACTGGAACAAATTGCAGAAATCTGATCTCAAGTTTGCTTTTCTGCATGGCACAAAAAAATGCTGTGTAGTCATCAGAAAACTAAATCTAAAATGAACGTCTCAAAATGAATGTCACAAACACCAGTACAGGGAAGACAGGACATTCGCCAGCAGTGTTTCCAGTTAATATTCAACATGATTGCCCTGAGTGGAGAGAAAATAATAATGTGATAATTTTTGAGCTGATAATGGTTTTAGGAGATGATTTTTTTTCTCTTTTTTTTTGTCCTAGCCTTCCTAATTGCTTTTCAATCCAGCTCCAAATATCTCCTGTCAAGCCGTATAAATAGCCTGCTGAGGCCTGACATTCTCCAGACGCTTGTGAAGCAGCCTGCAACATGGCTGAGTAAACAATAGGAATTGCGGGAATGACAATGCCGGGAGTCTGCACTATTAGTATTCAAACTGAGTCTAAGCAGAATAAATAAGAATGTTAGATTTTTCATCTCTTTTCAGCATCAATTATCACAAACTCCAGAAACTCCAAAGCCATTAATACAAGGACAGCTGTAATGCAGCTCTTGAAAGAGTTTCACTCAGTTAATTTCAAAATTGTTCACTGAGCTGACATCAGGCTAACAATTTGGTTAAATAGTGACACTCAGGTTGATGTTTTTCCTGCTCTCTACTTCCTGAATTGCTTTTTTGTTGTTAGCAAGCGTCATATGACTGAAGAAGCAGCAATCAAAATTTTGTGCAACCTAAGATCAGAAACTGTTGTAATCAAGTTTCTTCTAAAGGCAGCAGGCCCTGTTCTGGGATAAACATCCGCAAAGAACTACACTGCAGAGATGTTGATTTATTCATCCATTAACAACAATCTGAAATTGCCAAGAAAGTTCTTTAATTTTGGCTTGTGGAATAAGCGGGCTGGTATTGTCCTTGCTGCATGTATTCCTTTACATTTAAAGATAGAAGCTGTGTTCAGTAGTAAGCCATTTGCCTGTTTGGTTTATCACAAGGGAGATGAGGAGAGACAACCACTAGCCCCCTTGACAACTGCTGCAGTCAGGCTATCTTGAGAACCAGAATGCCTGTTTCTAAAATATACAGTACTCCCCTCTAAAGGAGGCTGAAGGCATTTCCAAGTCTGCCCTTTACGCTCCTTATGTTGTGATCCAATAAGATCCCCTTTTTTTCAGAGCAACAGAAACTTTAAGTAAGCGTAAAGGCTGCTGATGTACAAGTCACAATATTTGACAATATAACATTCTTCGTCAATAAGAATTGAGATAATATGTATCACCTTATTATAAGAGAAAATATTCTTAGCTCTTCTGGGAAAATTTAAATATGCCTGTTCCTTTCCTAGCTCTGACAACATTAAGATCCAGGATTTGCCCTGACTTTCCCTCGACTCCAAGGCTGAAGTCAAAAGCACGTCCACGTGACAAGTCCTTTTAGTTAAATTAGGCCTGAGAGCAGGTTCCGGAGCTCAGCTCCTAATCCCAGCGGAATGTACTACTGCTGATCTCTCTACTAATTGCATCGATAGACTTTGCCAGAAGAGTAAACCATTTAACATTCTCAGATCATTAACAACTGCAGTTTCAAACAGAACTATAGAAAATGATGCATAACTTGTTCCCTCAAGAACACATCTAAGAAATAACAATAAAAGTTGAACTTACAGTTTACTCAAGCTATATTACTCAATTCTATTTATTCAATGACAGCTGTGAAATTGAATTGTTTTCTCAGTTGTCAGTGATCTGCCCTCTGGTGTGTCATGTTATCTCATGTTTTAATCAATTAGTAAATTGCTCCTTTACTCTTCTTAAGTCAATAATAAAAAAGAGGTCATTTTGATTTAAATATCTAGGCTGTCGGACCTCACATATAGATTACATTGGGAAGGAGATTTCACTGAAATTACTTAATCACAGTTATTGATTGTGATTTGTGAAACCTGCAGAAATTGATAACCTGCTCAATATTGCTCATGTTTTCTTTGTGCACCGTCTACCTACAATCTAACCGCTAGCAAATCTGCCATCAGTGTGGAACTAACACTATTTCTATCAGATTGATCTCCTACCTTGCTTATCTCTATCTGAAGTTGCTTCTTGAGAAATAGTGATCAGAAATTATTTTACTCACTTCAGTACCATCTTCCAGCCAAAAATAGCTTACAGATTAGTGTTAATTAGACAGCAGCCCCTTGAACATTTAACCTGGAGTTTAAGCAACAGTTAAATCTATATTAACTCATTTAAAATAATAAACTGGAAGTTAGTTTAAAAGTGCCATACAATAAGTTGATCTGGAAACTATAAATATATAGGTTCAAAGAGGTGGCAATAATTTGCATGTCTAACTGGCTAACCGACTAGAGATTAAGCTACAGGGATTTATGTTGAGCAGATGTTTTTCTGACTGTTGACAGTGGGGTCCCTTGAGATCGATATTGGGTTGATTGCATTTTGCTATATGTCTGGGAGGTGCCAGAAGACTGGAGGTTTCAAATATTACAGCCTTATTCAAGAAAATTTGTAAGTATAACCCAAGCAATTTCAGACCAATCAGTTTAAATTTGGTGGTGGGAACAATTCTAGAAACAATTATTCAGGACAGAATTAATAATCAAGTAGAAAGAGATGGCTGGATTAAGGAGAGTCAGTACAGATTTTTAACAGGGGATTCATGTTTAGCCAGTTTGCTGGAGTTGTTTGAAGAGGTACCAGAAATAGTCGATGAGGGCAAATCCGTTGATACGATACACATGGATTTCCAGAAGGCATCTGATATATCTTCACATAACAGGCTTGTGAGGAAATGTATAAGCTGTGGTATAAAAGGAACAGTAGCAACTTGGATACAAAATTAGCTGAGTGGTAGGAGACAGAGTAGTGGTCAATGGATGTCCTTTCGGGCTGGAGAAAGGTTTATAGTGAAGTTCCCCAAAGGTCGGGATTGAGACCCTCGTTTTTCCTGACATACGTTAATAATCTGGAACTTGGTGAGCAGTGGACAATTTCAAAGTTTACAGAAGACACTAAACCTGGAAGAATTATAAATTGTGAGGAGTACAGTGTGGAACTCTGAAAGGACGTTGGCCAGTTAGTGGAGTTAGTGGATGTTTGGCAGATGAGTTCTAATGCAGAAAAGTGTGAGGTGTTGTACTTTAATAACAAAAACATTGAAAGGCAATATTGAATAAATGGTAAAGTTCTAAAGGGGGTTGCAGGAGCAGAGGAACCTATGTGTATCGCAGACGGTTGAGGACAGGTGGAGAGAACAGTTAACAAAGCATACAATATTCTCGACTTTATTAATAGGGGCATAGAGTAAAAGAGGAAGGAAATAATGGTGAAATTGTACAAGGCACTTGTTAGACCACAACAGGAGTATTGTGCACAGTTGTGGGCACCACATTATAGGAAAGATGTGAACATGTTAGAGAGAATGCAGAAACAATTTATAAGAATGGTTCCAGGGATGAGAAACTTCAGTCACGGGGATAGTTTGAAGATAATTGGACCATTGTCCTTGGAAAGTAAAGGCTGAGAGGAAATTTGATCGGGATTTCTAAAATCATGAGTGGGCTGGAAAGGAAGAAACAAAACAGAAATTGCTGAAAAATCTCAACAGGGCTGGAGGCATCTGTGGAGAGAAAGCAGAGTCAACATTTTGGGTCCAGTGATGCTTCTGCTTTCTCTCCACAGATGCTGCTGGACCTGAAGAGCTTTTCCAGAAATTTCTGTTTTGGGCTTTCGATTTGCAGCATCCACAGTTCTTTGCTTTTTTCGTATACATAAGGAGAAGCTGTTGCTACCCATAATAGACAAAGACGGACTGGGTATAGATTTAAAGTGATGAAACAAAGCAAAGGCGATGTGAGGAAAAGTTTTTCACACTGTGAATAGTTAGGGTACAGAATGTACTGTTTGGAAATGAGCTGTAGGCTGGTTCAATTGAAATGTTCAAGAGGACATTGGATAATTATTTGGAAAAAAGTTGTGTGCAGGGCTATGAGGTAAAAAGCAGGAGATTGGCACTGGGTAATAGAACTTGTGCAGACACGATGGGTTGAATGACCTCCCTGCACACCACAGTAATTGGATGATTTGGCAATATAAGGTTGTGCATGATACAAAACTCAGAAATGTAGTAAATAGTTTGTAGAATGGGAAAAGCCTTTAGAAGAACACAATGAAGCAATAAGGTGGACAGACACATGAAAAATGTAGTTTAGTTGCGGAACATAATGAAGAGGCAACATGATTTAAACAGTGTTGTTTTAAGAGAGCTGCAAATGCAGAGAAACCTGAAATTCTCAAATTCACAAATCCTTCAAGGTAGAACAAGCTGACAAATCAGTTAAAGTAGGTCAGATATTTGGCTTTAGCATCAAACCTGCTGGCGCTGGTGACATGAGGAGCTGCATGCCTTTGATTTTCCAGCTGCTCTTGGTTGATAAGACATTTGCTCCAGGTGACCTTGGTCATGCAGAAGAGCCAAGGATGAGTATTTGAAGGATACTTGATTGAGTCAGAATGCATCCACAGAGCTGGCAGTGATTTTCTACCAGTCCTCTGACTGGTGAACATAACCTGTGTAAGTTTGACAGAATGGAGGCCATGTTCATTACAGTTTTACTACATTCCCTCATAAGGCAATTTGATAGGCTGAGAAAACAAGCCATTTTGGGCTAAATGCCCACGTTTTTTGTTTCCTGAAGAGTAATGGACAGCTATGGTATTCTAGAATCTGAAAGATGTTCAGAGAACCATTCTGTTAAAGTTTTACCCAAATTCCTTGAAATTTTGTTTAGTTTTGTAAAAATATAAATATTTGCTTTTGCTAGGAGATTACTTAGATATTGTCAATGATGTTTGGTGATCGTACTATGTCTAGATGTCTATCTCTTGCAGTCACACTGGTCTTTGCCATTGCTTTCTCTATTTTAGACAAAGATTAGCATGTGATTTCAGCCATTGTGTAAACAAAGTGAAGAAGAAAAACATTTGTGATATGTGACACAATTGACCATTTTACTCAGTGAATATAAACTTTCCAGAAATAATCCTTCTCACAGCAATAACAGTTAGATGTTGAGAGTTTTCTGAGGCATTATGAGGCAAGTGCACGGCAAATTGAGAGAAATGTGTTTCAGGCTGGCTTGCCGAAGTGTTATACTGGGAAGCAGATGCAATCTGATGTAGAGAAACGACACCCAGCAGTAGGCTGAAGACAACTGCACCTCCTGATGAGACAATCACCAACAATTTTTCCCAGATTATCGAATTTTTCCAGAGGCACATACAGCATCTGTAGCTCACAGCATGATGGTCAGAAGTAATGAAAATGTTATATGCTGAAAACTGAATATGATAGACATGCGAAGGTGGATGCTTGGCTGTACAATGGTTTCTCATGGAGACCGCTGTCATTGTGAGGAGTTGGAGTGAAGATATATCTTTCAGTAACTTCAGTCTCCTCTCACATTCATTCTGTTATACGTTCCTGAGTACCATTCACTTTTCCAACACTTCCATGCAGACCTCCCTTTATATTGATAATGATATTCACCCTCATGCCTTCTGAGCACACCCATCATTTACAATTGAGTGGTGATTCCAGAAGTGTCTTCTTCATCAAACTGTATATGACTCCCACCTAGACAATGAAATCATGCTATTTCCCTCTTAAAGACTAAGGTATGACACTCAATTCTTGTTCCCCATTTACTCATATATTACTTCGTTGCTTCACTGAGCATGGAGTCTACTTACCAAGGAATCTATGTAGATTTTCTGTGGCAAAAATTTGCCAGGATTGCCCATTCATCTTGCAAAAAATACTTTCCACTTTCCTCTCCAGTAATAATCAAGCAGTCCTTATAAACAGCAATTACACTTGCATTGCTATTGGAAGGGCACTTGGAAATCCTAGGTCACTGAGTATTTTGTCCAGGAGGTCTGAGCTTGCCATTGCTGTTTCCTGGTTAGAGATAATGGGAACTGCAGATGCTGGAGAATCCAAGATAACAAAGTGTGGGGCTGGATGAACACAGCAGGCCAAGCAGCATCTTAGGAGCACAAAATCTGACATTCTGGGCTGAGACCCTTCATCAGAAAAGGGGGATGGGGAGAGGATTCTGAAATAAATAGGGAGAGACGAGGAGGCAGACTGAAGATGGATAGAGGAGAAGATAGGTGGAGAGGAGAGTATGGGTGGGGAAGTAGGGAGTGGATAGGTCAGTCCGGGGAGGACGGACTGGTCAAGGGGCCAGGATGAGGTTAATAGGTAGGAAATGGAGGATGTAGGAGGAAATGTAGGAAATGGAAATGTCCATTTCAAGCCCACCGACTCCCACAGCTACCTGGATACACCTCCTCCCACCCACCTTCCTGCAAAAATTCCATCTGCTATTCCCAATTCCTTTGCCTCCGCTGCATCTGCTCCCAGGATGAGGCATTCCGCTCCCGCACATCCCAGATGTCCTCATTCTTCCAGAACTGCAATCTCCCCCCTGCAGTTGTTGAGAACGCCGTCAACCATGTCTCCCACATTTCCTGAACCTCATCCCTCACACCCTGCCCCTGCAATAACTGCCAAAAGAGAATCCCCCTCGTCCTCACATACCACCCCACCAACCTCCAGATACAACACACCATCCTCCAACTACATCTACAATCCGACCCCACCACGAAAGACAATTTTCCAACCCCACCCTTGTCTGCCTTCCGGAGAGACCGCTTTCTCCATGACTCCCTTGTCCGCTCCACACTCTCATCCAGCCCCACCACACCTGGCACTTTCCCCTGCAACCGCAGGAAGTGCTACATCTGCCCCTACACCTCCTCCCTCACCCCCATCCCAGGACCTAAGATGACTTTCCACATCAAGCAGATGTTCACCTGCACATCTGCCAATGTGGTATACTGCATCCGCTGTACCCGGTGTGGCCTCCTCTACATTGGGAAAACCATGCGGAGGCTTGGGGACTGCTTTGCAGAACACGTCCACTTGGTTCACAATAAACAACTGCACCTCCCAGTCACGAACCATTTCAACTCCCCCTCCCATTCCTCAGACGACATGTCCATCATTGGCCTCCTGCAGTGCCACAATGATGCCACCCGAAGGTTGCAGGAACAGCAACTCATAATCCGCTTGGGAACCCTGTAGCCCAATGGTATCAATGTGGATTTCACCAGCTTCAAAATCTCCCCCCCCGGCTGCATCCCAAAACCAGCCCAGCTTGTCCCCGCCTCCCTAACCTACTAACAACCTACCTACTAATTTCCTACCTACTAACCTCATCCCGCCCCCTTGACCTGTCCGTCCTCCCCGGACTGACCTATCCCCTCCCTCCCTCCCCACCCATACACTCTTCTCCACCTATCTTCTCCTCTATTCATCTTCAGTCCATCTCTCCCTGTCTCCCTATTTATTTCAGAATCCTCTCCACATCCCTTTTTTCTGATGAAGGATCTAGGCCTGAAACGTTGGTTTTTGTGCTCCTGAGATGCTGCCTGGCCTGCTGTGTTCATCCAGCTTCCCACTTTGTTATCTTGTTTCCTGGTCAGACTGTTTCCATTTCAAGGACTGGCATATTGCGAATTAAGTGGTCATTACAGAACACTTCCAAATTCGACTTAGGTTTAGATTTAGATTAAGACTTCATTGTCACATGTTCTGGAGTACAGAAGTACGATGAAAAGTTTTTAATGACACCACACATGACGCCATCTCAGTTACAAGTACCTATGTGCAAAAACTGAAGAAAAAAGTACAAAGAAATAAGAAACAAATTTGAAAGATAAACATTACAATCACTCTTAGTACAGCATAAAATAAAGAAATAAAGTTAAATTTTAAACTTTACAGCCCTTCTTAGTATTAAGTAGAAAAATAAAGTTAATAGTTCAGCCATTGTAGTCTTTCTTGCCTGCCGAGCCATGCTGCGAATGTATTTCCTGTAAGGGCTCAATCTCCTCTGCTTTGTCATGCTTTCCCCACACTAGCTTAATCTCCCCTGGTCTCAACTCACTGCAGAAGTTGGGAAAACTCCATCGCTGCTGGGATCTCAGGCGACCAAAGTCCTGATCCAGGCTTTCAGTAGCTGCCACACTCCGGACCACCAAGGTCCAGATCCAGGCACTGAGCCTCGGTCTCAGCTTCAGTCCATGTGCCAGGAATTGGGAACTCACCACAAGTCCTAGGTCAGACCACCAGCTGACACCTTGCACTAGGCTTCTAGCCAACTGCCAATTTCAACGAGCCCAATACTGCTGCTGCCACTGCCTGTCTCCAGAAGTTAAGTTCGTATAAAAACAAAACAAAGAAAGAACTAAAAAAGAACAAGAAAGAAAGAGAAAAGAAAAAGAAAGACAAAAGCTGATGGAGTGGACAAGCCTGCGCTGCCACCATTTTTAGTCGAGATGTAATTGGATTCAGGAGCACTGTTACTCTTCCTTCATTTTCCTGAGTCTTGAAATAATATCAATCATTGCTTTCATGGAATGTTCCTATTTCTCACATCAGTCACCTTTACAACATCACTGGGTCAATCACAAATATAGAGACAAATTGAATGACAATTATGTCTATAGAAGGAAATGCATTAGGATGAATTTTAATTAGAAACCATAAAGCCAGCTGACAGCATTTTGGGTTTTGGTCAATTCAAAACTTCAATTTTCTTTAAATCCAGTAAGATTACAATTTCAATACAACATATTCAGTCATGATCATTAACACGAGAGTGAATGATGACAGGGGACGTGCAACTGTAAAAGTTGAGTGGCAGTTAGTTTCGATCCCATGAGCCAGAAATGGAGACAACAGAAACGTTGTTCAAGTCAGACTCAAGTAACAGCATTGACTAGACTCAGAGCTAATTGGGACATTGTAAAGATTTACTGGCATCTGGGATCTGTTTATAACAGAACAAATTGCTTTCGTCTGCATTTGATGATTTCAAAATTAACGGTCAAAAAGCAGCAATAAAGATGTTGTTAACTTAGACAGTAAAGTGAAAGGTGAGACTGTGGCTGGTGCCTGTTATCTGAACTGTCAACCACTGCAAGCTAAAACTGGAATTCAGCTTTCACTTACAGGCTGCTCTGTGAACAGGAAAGTGCTTTACTTGTATAGAATTTCCATTTATCTTGAACAGACCTCTCAAAACTATGATGGATGTGAAAAAGACACTATCACTTCTTCACCTGATACCCTGGCTGCTGGGAGATAGGCATTTATCTCCAACACATCCCACACAGGGTGACTAGTCATCACCAGACCCAGTGGCTGATATAAGCCGACATTCCTCATGCCTTAGTAATTTCATTTTCACAAGTCATTCCCGAAGATGGTCAGAAAGATTTTGCATGCCTGTCTTTAAAGTCACAGTCCATCCTAATGCTTTCATAGTCACATTGAGGGAGAACTCAGAATAATAGAAGTTATCATATTAATAATAGCAGCCATTGACTGGAGTGCAGAAGGAGGTCATTTGGCCCATTGCATGTGTACCTGCAAACTGAGTAAACAATGCAGTTCAATTCCTCTTCCCTCTCCTTGTTTCCTAACCATATAATATTCTTCCTTTTTAGATAACAGTCTAATTCCGCTTTGAATACTTTGATCGAACCTACCTCCAACTTACATTGATGGAGCGTATTCCAGGGGCTACCTAAAAAGATTTTCCTCATGGCTCCATTGTTTCTTTTCCCAATTACCTTAAATCCATGATCAGAGTATTCCCAATTCCTCCGCCTCCGCCGCATCTGCTCCCAGGATGAGGCATTCCACTCCCGCACATCCCAGATGTCCTCGTTCTTCAAGGACCGCAACCAAACCCCTCAGTGGTTGAGAACGCCCTCGACCGTGTCTCCCGCATTTCTCGCACCTCACCCCGCAGACCCCGCCCTCACACTAACCGCCAATAGAGAATCCCCCTCGTTCTCACATACCATCCCACCAACCTCCAGATACAATGCACCATCCTCCAACATTTCTGCCATCTACAATCCAACCCCACCACCAAGAATATTTTTCCATCCCCACCCTTGTCTGCCTTCAGGAGAGACCACTCTCTCCGCGACTCCCTTGTCCACTCCACACTCACCTCCAACCCCACCACACCCGGCATCTTCGCCTGCAACCACAGGAAGTGCTACACCAGCCCCCATACCTCCTCCCTCACCCCCATCCCTGGCCCCAAAAAGACTTTCCACATCAAGCAGATGTTCACCTGCACATCTACCAATGTGGTATACTGCATCCGCAGTACCTGTTGTGGATTTCTCTACATTGGGGAAACCATGCGGAGGCTTGGGGACCGCTTTGTAGAACACCTACACTCGGTTTACAGTAAACAACTGCACCTCCCAGTCACAAACCATTTCAACTCCCCCATCCATTCCTTAGACGACATGTCCTTCCTGGGCCACCTGCAGTGCCACAATGATGCCACCCGTAGGTTGCAGGAACAGCAACTCATACTCCGCTTGGGAACCCTGCAGCCCAATGGTATCAATGTGGACTTCACAAGCTTCAAAATCTTCCCTCCCCCCACGCTTCCCAAAACTAGCCCAGCTCGTCGCTGCCTGCCTAACCTGTTCTTCTTCTCACTTATCTCCTCCTTCTGCCTCAAGCCACACCTCCATTTCCTACCTACTAACCTCATCCTGCCCCTTTGACCTGTCTGTCTTCTCCGGACTGACCTATCCCCTCCCTACCTCCCCACCCATACTCTCCTCTCCACCCATCTTCTCCTCTATCCATCTTCAGTCCACCTCCCGCTCTCTCCCTATTTATTTCAGAATCCTCTCCCCATCCTCCTTTTCTGATGAAGGGTCCAGGCCCAAAACGTCAGCTTGGCCTGCTGTGTTCATCCAGCCCCACACTTTGTTAGCTTAAATCTGTGCTGTCTCATTCTCAGTCCTGTCACAATAGGAGACCGTTTCTCTATATCTGCGCTCCTATTAATAAAGCCCAAAATTTCCATGCTTTATAAATGACTCTCTAAATCTCTCCTGCAGCCATCAATGATTTATGCAGAAATACACCCAGATCCCTCTGCTGCTGTGTTTTCTTTAAAATTGTAACTTTTATTTTATATTGCCTTTTCATTTCCTTCCTACTAACCTTCCAGGCCAAGATAGTAGTGAAGTCGAATGTTTCAGCTGGAGCTCAACCTCTCCATCTGTTCTTTTTCTTTTCTTCTCTTTTTCTTCCTCTTTGTGTTCTCTTTTCCTTCTCCTGTCCTGGCCTCTGATGACTCCCACCTCTGACAACTCTCAGCCTCCCAGTTTCCTCTCAGCCTAGTGGCCTCCCAGAGTGGTGTAGTCACCCCTGGTGGCAGCCTCCCAGCATAGCATTGTGTTCCCCCAGCATGGTGTCCTCTCAGTCCAGCGTGGCGGTCTTCCGGTGGCACATGGCAGTCTAAAGGCCTGGCATGGCCTCAGCATGGACTCCCAGTCTTGAGGTAATTCCAGCATGCTCTACCAGCTTCATGAAGCTCGAGGTGAAGCCTGGTGCAGCCTGCAGCCAAGGTCCAGCGCAGACTGGAGATTATGTTCCAGTATGGTCTGGGTTAGAAGATCACTGTTCTGAATTTTTACTTCTGCAATGCTGGGCTTTTTTTATTTCTCTATTTTCTCAGCTTTTGTAACTGAAAAAAGCTGTACCTAGGTACCTTTGTACCTAAGATGGCGTTGTAAGTGGCAACATATAAACTTTTCACTGTACTCATTTGAGTACATGTGACGAGAAAATTCAATTCAAACTGAGGACCTTCACACTTGTCTGCATTAAATTTCTCCTGCCATTTGCCTGCCTTTTCCACCAACTTGACTGTCCTTTTGAAATTTTACACTATCCACCTCTCAACCTAAAATGCTTCTGTGTTTCATATTATCCACAAATTTTGAAACTGTGCCATGTGCACCATTGTGTAATTCATTAATATTTATCAGGAAGACAATGATAACACTGATGGCTGGGCAACTCCATTACAAACCTTTCTCCAGTTAACAAAACATCCACTATCCAGCAGCCTGTTTCCTATCATTCAGTTAATTTCACATCCACGTTGCTAATATCAATTAAATCTGTGAACTATAACTTTGCTCACATGCCCATTCTGTGGTCGTATCACAAATGAATTTTGGAAGTCCACGTATACAGTATCTATAGTATCATCATCATAGCGCACCAACAAGCAAGAGTAGATATTACAAAGATACCAAAAAGACAAAGTTAAAGGCTCTTTATGTAAATACATCTCCCATACTAAACAAAGTAAACAAATTGATAGCACATGTTGAAGTAAATGAGTATAATCAAATAGCGATGACAGAAAAATACCTGAAAGAACTGCAAATGCTGCAAATCAGGAACAAAAACAGAAGTTGCTGGAACAGCTCCACAGGTCTGGCAGCATCTGTGAAGAAAAGATGAGTTAACATTTAAGTCCAATGACCCTTTCTCAGAAAACTGTTTGAAGGAATGGTCACCGGACTTGAAATGTTAAATCTGATTTTCTCTTTGCAGATGCTGCTGGACCTGCTGAGCTTTTCCAGCAACTTCTGTTAGCCATGACAGAAGTATGGTTGTAGGATAACAAGAATTTGGTCCTGAATATTCAGTGTTATCTCAAATCCAAGAAAAAACAAGAAGCTAATTAAAAGCAGAGGGGTAGCACTGTTAACCATGGATGGCACTTTTGCTGTATTAGAGATTACTTTGGTTTAGAAGATCAGGATTTAGGATCTGTGGGATGGGGAAGAGGAAAAGTCAGGGAAATAAGTCACTGGTGGGAGCGGTTTGCAGCCCCTAACAATACCTGCAATTATGACATAGTATACAAGAAGCAAGACTGAATACTTGTGATAAAAGGGATGACAGTAATCATAACTAATTTTAATGTCCATATAAACAGGGAAAATCATGTTAGGAATGGTATCCTGGATGTGGAAGAATCCTTCTAACAATCAGCTTTATTCTATGACTTATGTACGCTCATGGACGTGGCACTGGAAGAAATCCAGACATTAAAACTTTGAGGTGTTGTGAGCTTGTTTCCTATGTAACTTCCAATTCAAATTGCAGACTCACACACGCTTTCTGTTGTCTTACTAATGTGGACTGTTACTACTGACTGTTCATCAATTCTTCCCTGATAATCATCTTGAGATGTTCAGTGCCATCATTGACCCTTGCGCAGGAGATGCAACACACCATTCTGCACTAATATTTGTGGCCTCAGAAATATCAAAATTTCCATTATAGATGTATTAATTACTTGGGTTTGCAATTATTCACATATCTCTAAGACACTAATGATTAGGAGGGTCTTAAATCTCCACTAGGTTATATGCTCGTAGACATGTACAACACAACAGGAGGACATTTGACCTATTGTGTCTCTTCTGGTCAACAAAGATCTTAGTATACTAATTCCAATTTCCAGCTTTTGGACCATCATCCTAGAGGTTATGACAACACAAGTGAATATCTTCTTGCTGCTTAAATGTTATGAGAATTATTAACTCAACTATCCTTCTAGGCAGTGAGTTCTAGACTTCCATTATCTTCTGGGTGAAATATATTAACTCCCCTCTCAGCCTTCTACCTTTTGTGCTCTATCTAAGCCGTCTTGTTAGTGACCCTTCTGCTAATGAAACTGATGGCACCAGTACAAATCATTTTAGAATTCTCACAGAATTAATTTCTGGGAATTTTTTTTATGTTAGAAAATGAGCTTAACCATAAAAATGTCCATCTCCCCAGAAGGAACTGATCACTACTACATGTTTCCACTCATTGCTCTATTACAGTCCTTTAAAGCCTATACATGGTAATACTTGCTGAGTACAAGGGCACTCCAATGGGTATGATATAAAAGTATTTAAACTTAACGGTTTTAACTTTCTAAGCAACTGATGACTGTACTGCAATGTAATCACCATCAAGGTTTGTGAGAATTGCCTAGAAGGTGGAGTTGAGGATTATCAGATCAGCAATGATTTCCTTGAATGGTTGTAAAGGCTTGATAAGCCAAATCACCTGTTTGTTCTTGCTGTGTATTTGTGTAAGTAAGGTGGACTGTCACTTTAAGAATCTGATGTTGTCTTTGGATATTTTAGGCAGAAACAGCTTAGTCTAACCTTGCAGAGTGAACACCTCCTGCTATTTAACTCTTTGGCCTCATGGTCTTTTTTTTAAAGTAATGCTACTCCCACGACTTACTGCATTAAAACACTAGCAAAATTACATAATATATTGATAAAGTTTTTTCAATTATATCATATAAAAATAAAGCTATGCACATACCGGAAAATTGAAATAAAAACAGAAATTTCTGGAGACACGTGGCAGGCCTTTCAGCATCTACAGAGAGATAGAGTCAACATTTAAAGTCGAACATAACTTTTTGAGAACTGAAGTGGGCTGAAAAACAAAGAAAGAAGAGAAAGTGGACCAGATAGTAAGTGTGCCAGAGTAAAATTTAAGGAGATGCTAAAGGTTGTAGAGGTGAAGAGTAAGAGTTAATAATAGAAAATGGATTGGCTCTGCTGGGAGCAAACCCAAGCAAACAAGGCACTGGGTGGTGAAGAAGGTTGGGGAGGTGGGAGTGTGATCAAGTTAGAGAATAGTGTCCACCTTCTGAAATTGTTGAACACAAAGTTAAGTCCAGGTGTCTGTAATATGTTGTTCCTTCAGGTTATATTGGGTTTTACAGGCATTGTTTATAGTGACAGAGGAATGGAGCATGATTTAGGGGAAAGAGAACAGTCCCTGCAGAATGCTAGCAAGAGACGTGAAGAGAAGTTATATTTGGTTGTGACATTTCTCTGGAGAAGGTAGAAATAGCAAGGTATCAGTCTTTACGTGTGGAGATTGATGGAAAAGCAAGTGAGAACGTTGAAAATTCTGTCAATATCTGGAAGGGAGTGGAAGCGGTGAGGACAGAAGGATGGGAAACGGATCGGACACAGTAGAGGACTCTGTAAGCTATGTTGAGCACAGCACGGAGTCTTCAGTTAAGGAGAAAGAGGGCCATGTCATTGATTTATCAAAGGAAGGGTTGTGGGAGTGGCCTGAATTGGACTGGAACAAAGTATGATCTACAGATACCAAACGCTGATAGGCATAACTGCGACTCATGCAGGTTCTCATCATCACACCTTTGTCCCAGAGAAAGAGAGGTTTGTTAAAGAAGGAATTGTTTAAAGTGAGAATGAGCTCAGACAGCTGAAGGAGGGTGGTTTTAATGGGGACTGTTCAGGTCTCCTTTCAAGGAAGAAGCAGAGAACCATCAGAGCATCGTAATTGAGGACGATGGTGCAGAATAACTGCACGGCCATGGTGAGGAGGAGGAGGTGAGGCCAGGAAACTGGAAATTATTGAACTGGCATAAAGTGTTAGAAGATTCACAGATGTAACTGGGAAGAGACTAAACAGAGGGGAAAAAAGAGTCAAGATAGGAATAAATCAGCCCAGTGAGGCAGAAACTAGGAGAAATGATGAGACTGCCAGGACAGTCCTGTTTTTTGCAATTTAGAAATAAATTAGAAGCAAGCTATGCAGGGGTAGTATTCATTGAGCTTAGATTCAATCAGTTTGGGCTCGGCTATGTCTCCATGAAGCCTGCTTTAATGTCCCATTGTTTTCAAATTTCTCATGTGGGACAATTTTTGAACATTCACAATGCAGTTTTCATATTTATATTTCATTTTCTTTAGCGAGGTTGGAATCCATGGAGGGGAGATCTCTAGAGAAATGAAGTCAGTGACAGTCCTAGAAATGGACAAAATGGCATGATACCAGGTTGTAGTCCAACACATTTATTTAACGAAACAAGCTTCCAGAGTCTCACTCCTTCTTCAGGTGTCAGTGAGAGAGATGGCACCTATCGGTGGACACAGAGCTTATAAATGTGTCCGATGCCACCTCTCTCACTGACACCTGAAGAGGAAGTGAGACTCCGAACGCTTGTGTATTCACATAAACTTGTTGGACATTAACCCAGTGTCATGTGATTTTTGACCTTGTCCACCACACTCCAGCACCGGCACCTCCACGTCAGTCCAAGAAACAACAGCTTGGTGCTCAGTGGTGAAGTCATGGTCCGCGGGGAGATGGGAGGCAGTGCCCATGTGATACAAACAGAATTGACATTCAGCTCCTACATGATAGATATCCCAATGCCAGACACCATCCTTATCAGCAGGATTGATAACAAAGTCAGCTCTAGACCTGAGAGAGCAGTATGCAGCAAGTACAGAGGCAGGTTACGGAAAGCTTTTGATTATACATGTTGTCCTTGCCCCACTACATTGTTTGCATGGTTCTGCTCACGACAGAGATAACCTTTTGTTTATTGTTAATATCTTCCATTAGCATCTTCTCTTCATCTCTTCATATCTACTCATGTCTACCTTACTATCATGAGCAAAGCTTTTGTTCTTTGCCATGGGCAGGCTTAGCATTTATTCCACTGCTCCTCCTCCTTATCCCTTTATCAATAGCAGACAAAAACACCATTTTTCCAGCACCTCTGACTCCTTAGAAAAGTCACACAAAACTTGAAATTTTCACTGTGTTTTCCCTACACAGATGCCGTTAAATTTCTCCAGCATTTTCTGTTCAGGTATTTCAAATCAGTTCACTCATGGGTATAAGGTTTGACAACAATTTAAAATGTTAATTTTTCATTTTAAAAAGTCACGTTTTGACTAAATTCATCAAATTGCACAACACTCCCACTCAAGTGCATTGAGGAATAATTACAAGAATTTTGTACTTCAAATAGAAAATTACATTTTGAGCCACTACCCAACTGTGTTCATTCATGGCCGATTTTGCATTCATCAATATGCAAACTATATCGAGTGGAAACTTGAGGGAACATGCACTGATATAAACAAATACTTCTGAGATGCAATTTGAGCAGGAATCAACAATATTCAATGAGGAAATTCAAACAGCTTGTTTGACTTTTTAGAAGGAATTGCATTGAATTCAATCGGTGTGGGCTTGGTTGTGTCTCTGTAAAGCCTGTTTTGATGTTTCATTGTTTCTAAATTTCTCACTTGGGAGCATTTTTGAACATTCACAATGCATTTCGAAATTTATATTTCATTTATTTAGCAAAAGTACATACCGGATTTGCAACATATTGAGTGATGGTCTCAATTATTAAAATAAAGAGAAATTGCTGGTGAAACTCAGCCAGTATAGCACCATCTGTGGGAAGAAAGAAAAGTTAATATTTTGAGTCCATCAGGAATAATGAAGATGAAGAATTCTGATGAACAGTCATAGGACCCAAAACATTAACTCTGCTTTCTGCCCCCAGATGCCGAGTTTCCCCAGCAATTTCTCTTTGCGATTCAGATTCATAGCATCCCTATAATGGGGAAGCAGGCCATTCAGCCCATCAAGTCCACATCAACCATCCAAAGAACAGCACATCTAGACTGTGGGAGGAAACCAGAGCACCCAGAGGAAACTCATGTAGACATAGGGAGAATGTGCAAACATACATAGACAGTTGCCTGAGGACGGAATTAGGCACAGGTCCCTGGAACTATGAGGTAGCAGTGCTTACCATGAGCCACCATGCCATCCTTACTGCCGGCATCCACAGCTCTTTCTTCTATATTTCGCTCAATTGTTTATATTTTGTGAAATTGGTCCTCCTCTTGTGCTGTTTACCCCTCAACAAACCTAAAAGAGATTAGTTGGTCATCATTATGGTTTCTGAAACCATGCTGTATACAAAGAGACAACTGTACTTTTCCATAACTACACTTCAACATTTTTAATTGTTTTGCTTTTATTTTGGAACAGCTTGAGGTTGTTAAAGGTGCCATGCTGAGGTCATTGTTCCTTTCTGTGTAAATTTTGTAACATTTTGGCAGTCTCTGACCACAGCAGCAAAACATTAAGCAAATATTTTGTGTGTCAAACAATTACAAAACAAACTGCCGACACGTTTCATTGCAACATTGGCAAGACTGGTAAAAATAATATTGGGCCAATATTGGTGGGTATCAACAAGATCAAAAGCACAGATGGATTCTATTTGCATGGTATTGCTATTCTAATTTCTTGAAAAGGACATTCTGGTTATGCTTCAGAAGATGTGTAAATATGACTGTGGGTGAAGGCAATGCAGACGTCCTCTTCTTTTACCTATGATATGATTTTGTAATTTCATTGCTCTGGTGCTTACATAGACTATTTTGCATATTGCCCAAAATGTTTTCAATGTATCTCACCACACATGCCTGATTTTTATGACACAAAATAAAAATCAACACTTCCCTGAAAAAATAAAAGTCAAAGAAAAAAATCGACAAATTAACAACCTAAAACTCTATTAAATGAAAAGTCAGTGAAATCTGACTTTTATTTTCCTCATGAGACAAGCTTCTGAAATGGGAGACAGATAACCTTGACAGAACTGTTCTTCATACAACTATGTAATTCCACAACGTATTCAATCTACACTGCAACAGGAAACTCAGTGAATGTTGATGAGGATCAAATATTATCAGACATTTCTTAGCTATATATTTGTTTTAGAAGTGTTAGTGATAAATCACTGCCCTCCATAATTTACACACAACCACGAAATTGATTAATTTATCACTGAAGACATATCTGATTGTCATAAACTCATAATTTTTTCCCTCAGTTTTAGTAAAAAATACAAAATGATTCTTCTATTGTACCCACCTGTCAATCATCCAATATTTTGCAGCAAGGACATAAAAGTACAGAATGCTATATATCCATTCAGCAGAATACCTGATGTTGTATTCATTCATAATTGGATTGAAAAATATCAATTTTGCTGTGGTCACATCTTGGACAGCATTCAAAACTTCTTAGTGATTTATTGATTTTGCTAAAAAAAAAATTTAATTCTCAGAAAGAGTTACAGGAATTGCAAGAAGGCCTGAAATTCATAGCCCTTTCAGGAAACTCTCAGTGTAAGCCTAATTGCAGCGTTTGAAAGTCCAGTAAATATTCATCCTAGTTATCAAAATGTCCAATATTTTCACATTTGAGATGAGTAAGTGCATTCTGATAATTTATCAGTTACAAAGTGGAAAATCAAAAACTGGTACAGACTCTTACGAATTTGAAGCTATTTGAAGAAGTGGTAATGCTGCAAGAACATTGGAACAACAACATGGAAAAAGATGACTTTGGGAAAGAAGAGTTTCAGCAGCAACACAAGATTATGTGATGCAATAATAGCTATAAAAACGCTGGTGGACCCAGTTTCAAATTTAAATAGTGTCCATTTTTTCATGGAGAATTGATGCCTGCCATGCAAATTACCGAATATGAATGGTGCAACCTTTGAATAAATCCATTAATTCCTCCAGAACCTCACACATTTTCAAAGGAAATGTAACAATTTTGTTTTCAGAGTCAAAGTATGACTCCTCTTCACATGGATAGAGTTAACGATATCCTGCGCTGAACTTGGAATGTTAGATTTTTTTCTGATTTATACATGAGGACCAGCAAATCACTTTGTGCTGGAGTTTTCATCAGTCTTTATGCATCTTGGCAGGAAGAATAGAGGAGCTAAATAATATTTAAATGTAAGGAAGACTGCAGAGAGCTGTAGCAAGGAGAGATTTGAGTCCATGTGCATGAATTAGAAGAAGCTAACCTCCAAGCTCATAAGGTAATAGAGATGTCAAATGGACTGTTGGCTTTTATTTTACAGAGCATGAAAGATAAAAATAAGCAAGTGCTGTTAAAACTATACAAGGCACCAATGAGACCACACATGGAATGTTGAGAGCAGTTTTAATCCCCATGTCTAAAGAAAAATATACTGGCATTGGAGGCTGTTCTGAGAATGTTCAGATATGAAGGGACTGTCTTATGGTAAGAGGTTGAATAGGTTGGGTCTGTACTCTGTTTAGAGAAGTGACAGGTGAACTTATTGAAACATACAAATTATTAGTGCCCTTGACTGTGTAGATGCAGAGAGGTTGTATCCCCTTATGGGACAGTCTTGGGCTAGGGGACATAATCTCAGAGTAAAAGGCTACCCATTTGTGACAGAGATGAGATTTCTTCTCTTCGAATGTAGCAAATCTGTTTTTTTTTTCATAGTGGTGGGCCAAGGCTGAGTCATTAAGTATATTTTCAAGGCTGTGATTGACAGATATTTAATCAGTAAAGGAATGAGGGGTTAGTATGACAAGACAGGAAAGTGGGGATGAAGATTGTTAGATCTATTATAATCTCTTTGAATGAAAGCGCAGACTCAGTGGGTCAAATGTATTCCTAAGATGCTGCTTGGCCTGCTGTGTTCATCCAACTCCACACTTTGTTATCTCGGATTCTCCAGCATCTGCTGTTCCCATTATCTCTTATGGTCTTATCGTTTTATGCACTTGGGAGCCCTGCAATCTCTGTCAAGTTCAGACGTGAATCTTAGGGCCGTATGCATTTAACTTGATCCATGAAAGTAGACACCACTACATTTCTATCCCATTGTGAACACTGTAATACACATTATATAGACCCCAATATAACTTTGGTAATGCCAGTATATTAATATTGGTATGAACTATGTTACTGTTGATTTTAAGTGAATAAATATATGTACTTCACTGACTGTTTTATAACTTTGGAAGAATGTCATGTAAAATATTCTATACTCACACGCTAACACCATTAATAGTAGTTTTAAGATTATAGCAAGCCATGAAACAACTGTACCCCAAAACAAAACTTGTTTAAAGTATAGTGTATAAAAAAGTGAAATGAGTATGGAGTCTAAAGCAATTGGAAACCAATTTCTTCCGCAGGCCCCCATCATGGACTTTACCCAAATCAGTTAATCTTTAGACAGTGGAGGGAGACAGCTGGACATGGGGGCAAAGCTGTTAGGAAGATGGACTTTATGAATGTTCATTCTGGTCGATTAAGGTAATCAATTACTGGTTAAATATTGATATTAATCTAACCTCACAATCTATAAATTCTCAACTCTAGCCAACTGAATTCTATGGGTAACATATTCATCAGCATGGTCTCAAGTACAAAAGAACAATTGCCCTACAAATTTTTCCAAAAGCAATTTTCTGTACACTTAGGTCTATACTCCAACTCCATTGTCAAAAAGAAAGTTTAATTTTTAAAATAATTGGACTTCAAACTAGAGTCATTATAATACAGAGAATGCCTTTCAATCTATCAAGCCAAACTCAGCTCTCTTTAGCACAATCCAGTCAGTCATTCACATTCCCCATTCTATTCCCTTACCCTGCACAGTTATCTTACTCAATGGATCCACACAATTTCCTTTTGAAACAGTCGATCATTTCCATTTTCTTCATCACTGCAATCTCCGCAGACTGCAATAGGCAGCAAGTATTACCAATCACTGGATTAAATGCTCTTCTTCACAAACCTAGGGTATTTCATGTTAAAAACCTTAAATTACTGTCCCTTAGTGTACCATTGATTAATGTAAATATCTTTTCACAGTATAGAACAAAGAGTAAAGAACAAAGAAAATTATAGCGCAGGAACAGGCCCTTCGGCCCTCCAAGCCTGGGCCAATCCTGATCCTCTATCTAAACCTGTCACCTATTTTCCAGGGATCTGTATCCCCCTGCTCTCGGCCCATTCATGTATCTGTCCAGATACATCTTAAATAACACTACTCTAGCTGCCTCTACCACCTCCACTGGCAATGCATTCCAAGCACTCACCACTGTCTGCGTAAAGAACTTTCCGCACATATCTCTCTTAAATATTTCCCCTCTCACCTTGAAATTGTGACCCCTAGCATCTGAGTCCCCCTACCCTGGGAAAAAAGCTTCTTGCTATCCATCCTGTCTATACCTCTCATGATTTTGAAGATGTCAATCAGGTCCCCCATCAACCTCTGTCTTTCTAATATAAATAATCCTAATCTACTCAACCTCTCTTCATACCTCCAATCCAGGCAACATCCTGGTGAGCTTCCTCTGCACCCTCTCCAAAGCATCCACATCCTTCTGGTAATGTGGCGACCAGAACTGTATGCAGTATTCCAAATGTTTTTGAGCCAAAGTCTTGTATAACTGCAACATGGCCAGCCAACTCTTGCAGTCAATACCCCGCCGATGAATGAAAGCATGCCGTATGCCTTCTTGACCACTCTATCAACCTGTGTTGCCACTTTCGGGGTACAATGGACCTGAACATGCAGATCTTACTGTGCATCAATTTTCCCCAGGGCTTTTCGATTTACCACATAGTTCGCTCTTGAATTGGATCTTCCAAAATGCATCACTTCACATTTGCCTGGATTGAACTCTATCTTCCATTTCTCTGCCAAACTCTCCAATCTATCTATATTCTGCTGCATTCTCCGACAGTCCCCTTCACTATCTGCTACTCCACCAATCTTAGTATTATCTGCAAACTTGCTAATCAAATCATCAATACCAACCTCCAGATCATATATGCATATCACAAACAATAGTGGCCCCAACACAGATCCCTGTGGAACACCACTGGTGACAGTTCTCCATTTTGAGAAATTCTCTTCCACTACAACTCTCTGTGTCCTGTTGCCCAGCCAGATCTCTATCCATCTAGCTAGCACACCCTGGACCTCATGCGACTTCACTTTCTCTATCAGCCTACCATGGGGAATATATTCAAATGCCTTACTGAAGACCCTTCATTTGACATCGACAGCCCTTCCCTCATCTACCAACTTTGTCACTTCCTCAAAGAATTCTATCAAGTTGGTAAGACATGACCTTCCCTGCACAAAACCATCCTGCCTATCATTAAGAAGCCCATTTTCTTCCAAATGTACATTGATCCTATCCCTCAGTATCTTCTCCAGCAGCTTCCCCACCACTGACATCAGGCTCATCGGTCTATAACTACCTGGATTATCCTCACTACCTTTCTTAAACAAGGGAAAAACATTAGTGATTCTAGTCCTCCGGGACCTTATCCATGCTTAAGGATGCTGTAAAGGTATCTGTTAAGGCCCCAGCTATTTTCTCTCTTGTTTCCGTCAGTAGCCTGGGTTAGCTCCCATCCAAACCTGGGGACTTGTCCACCCTAATGCCTTTTAAAACACCCAACACTTTGCCCCTCCTTATGCCAACTTGACCCAGAGTAATCAAATACCTATCCCTAGCCTCAATATCTGTCACGTGTCTCTCCTCGATGAATACTGCCGCAAAGTACTCATTCAGAATCTCACTCATTTTCTCTGACTCCTCGTAAAGCTTCCCTTCTTTGTCCTTGAGTGGACCAACCCTTTCTCTAGTTACCATCTTGCTCCTTATGTACGAATAAAAGGCTTTGGAATTCTCCTTAACCCTGTTTGCTAAAGATATTTCATGACCATTTTAGCCCTCTTAATTCTTCATTTCAGATTGGTCCTACTTTCTTGATATTCTTCCAAAGCTTTGTCTGTTTTCAGTCACCTAGACCTTATATATGCTTCCTTTTTCCTCTTTGCTACTCTCACAATTTCACCTGTCATCCATAGTTCCCTAATCTTGCCTTTTCTATCTCTCATTTTCACAGGGACATGTCTGTCCTGCGCTCTAAGCGACCTCTCTTTAAAAGCCTCCCACATATCAAATGTGGATTTACCCTCAAACAGCTGTTCCCAAATCACATTCCCCAGCTCCTGTTGAATCTTGGGATAGTTAACCTTCCCACAATTTAGCACTCTTCCTTTAGGACAACTCTCATCTTTGCTCATGAGTATTGTAAAACTTACGGAATTGTGATCACTATTCCCAAAGTAAGCCCCCACTGAGACTTCAAACACATGGCCAGGTTCATTCTCCAATACCAGGTCCAGTATGGCTCCTTCCCGAGTTGGACTATTTCTATACTGCTCCATAAAACCCTCCTGGATGATCCTTGCAAATTCTGCTCCATCTAAGCCCCTAACACTAAGTGAATCCCAGTCACTGTTGGGAAAATTAAAACCTCCCATCACCACCACCCTGTTGCTCCTACATCTTTCCATAATCTGTTTACATGTTTGTACCTCTAGCTCACGTTCGCTGTTGGGAGGCCTGTAGTACAGCCGTAACATTGTTACCGCACCCTTCCTATTTCTGAGCTCTGCCCATATTGCCTCACTGCTCGAGTCCTCCACAGTGCCCTCCTTCAGCACAGCTGTGATATCCTCTTTGACTAGTAATGCAACTCCTCCACCCCTTTCACCTCCCTCTCTATCCCACCTGAAGCATCTATACTTTATCTAAGACTGTTTTTATTACATACACCTCGACAAATCTCCCCTCAATCTTTTTTGTTCCAAGGAGAACAACATAATATCACAGCTAAGTTTCCTCATTTCTGGAACCTTTCTGGTAAATCATTTAGTGTCATCGAGACATAGAAATATACAACATGGAAACAGACCCTTCAGTCTAAATTGTCCGTGCCGACCAGTTATCCTAGATGAATCTCGTTCCATTTTCCAGAATTTGGCTTATATCCCTCTAAACTATTCCTATTCTTGTACCATCCAGATGCCTTTTAAATGTTGTAATTGTATCAGTCTCCATCACTTCCTCTGGCATCTCGTTCCATACACACACCACATTCTATGTGAAGGAATTGCCACTTAAGTCCCTTTTGAATCTTTCCTCTCCCATCTTAAACCTATGCCCTCTTGTCTTGGACTCCCTAAAACTGGGGAAAATACCTTGTTTATTGACCCTATCCATGCCTCCTCATGATTTTATAAATCTCGATAAGATCACCCCTCAGCCTCCGATGCTCCAGGGAAAATAGTCCCAATCTATTCAGCCTCTCCCTATAGCTCAAACCCTCCAACATTGGCAACATCTTTATAGATGTTTTCTGAACCCTTTCAAGTTTCACAATACCCTTCCTATAGCAGGGAGACCAGAACTGCAAAAGTGACCTAACCAAAGTCCTGTACAGCTGCAGCATGACCTTCTAATTCCTACCCTCAATGCACAGATCAATAAAGGCAAGCTTACCAAATGCCTTCTTGACTATCCTATCTACCTGTGACTCCACTTTTAAGGAACTATCAAACTGTACTCCAAGGGCACTTTGTTCAGCAACACTCACCAGGACTTTACCATTAAGCTGTGCCACGAATTGCCTTTCCAAAATGCAGCACCTCACATTTATCTAAATTAAACTCCATCTGCCAATCCTCAGCCCATTGGCCCATCTGAACAAGATCTCTTTGTATAATGAAATAGCTTTCTTCGCAGTCCACTACACTGCTGATTTTGGTGTGGCCTGCAAGCTTACCTCAAATGTTCATATCCAAGTTATTGATAGAAATGATGAAAAACAGTGAACCCAGCTCCAATCCTTGTGACACACTACTGGTCACAGGCCACCAGCCTGAACAGCAACCTTCCAACACTACCCCCTGTCTTCTACCTTTGAGCTCGGTTTATATCCAAATGGATATTCTCCCTGTATTCCATGTGATCGAACCTTGTGAACCAATCTACCATGAGGAACCTTTTTGAATGCCTTACTGAAATCTATATAGACCATGTCCTTTGCTCAGCTCTTATCAGTCCTCTTCGTTACTTTTTCAAAAAACTCAATCAAGTTAGTGACACATGATTTTCCTGCACAAAGTCATGTTGACTATCCCTAATCAGCCCTTGCCTTTCCAAATATAAGTAAATGCTGTCTTTCAGGATACCCTCCAACTACTTGCCCACCACTGATGTCAGACTCACTGGTCTATAATTCCCTGGCTTTTCATTATCACTTTTCTTAAATAGTGGCACCACATTAGCTAACCTCCGGTCTTCTGACACCTCACCTGTGGCTTTTGATGATACAAATATCTCAACAAGGGGCCCAACAATCAATTTTCTAGATTCCCACAGATTTCTAGGGTACACCTGATCAGGACCATGGGATTTATCCACCTTTGTGCGTTTTAAGCCATCCAGCACTTTTGGTAGTATGGACATTTTCCAAGATATCGCTATTTATGTCCCCATATTCTACATCTTCCCTAATCTTCTCCACAGTAAGCACTGATGCAAAATACTCATTTAGCATCTCTCCTATGTCCTGCAGTTCCACACATAGGCAGTCTTGCTGATTTTGAAGGGGACCTGTTCTCTTGCCCGGTTACTCATTTGTCTTTAATGTATTTGTAGAATCGCTTTGGATTCTTCTTAAGTATACTCCTACTACCTTTATATTCTTCTTGGGATTTACTTGATCTCAGCTTTCTATACCAGACATATGCTTCCATCTTTTTCTTGATCAAAACCTCAATTTCTGTCGTCATCCAGCATTCCCTACACCTACCAGCCTTGCCCTTCACCCTAACAGAAACATAGTGCCTCTGGAGCAAAAACAAAAGTTGCTGGAAAAACTCAGCATCTATACCCTGGAACATTAAGCTGCCAGTCCCATCCATCCATAAGCCACATCTCTGTAATTGATATGATATCCCAACCATGCCCTGAGATCACCTGCCTTCTCGAAGACCTTCTCACACTTCTGAAGTGTCTTGACAGAATCTAGATGCAATATTCTACTTGTGGATTAACAGGAGCTTTAGAGCATAATATATAAATGAAATGTTTATTCCATACCTCTATTTATAAAACACAAAATTTCACTTGCCACCCATACACAAAGGCTTTGGTAACTACTTCCTACAGTTTAGCAACAACAGTTTAAGTTAACAAAACAGCTGAGCATCCGTTTATCATGTTGTCAGTATAAAGGATTAAATGATGTGGATGTTCAATCTGTTATTCATTATATATGGCTGTCCTGGTCTTGGGCTCAGTTGGTTGGTGAAGATATATCAATATTAGGTACTTAATGGATTTATTTTTCCCCTTAACTGTATTGAAGACTTAATTTTCGCATAAAATTCTTGTATTCCTTAACATAGAATTAACAGTCTCATAAGGGACTGTGATGTTGAGGCAGGTCCCAGATGTTGTCAGATAGCTCTAGATGTAGGAAAGGTGGTTGAATTTATTTGAAAAACTCTAACAAATTTATTTGACTGCTGAACTGATAAGTTGCTCTGTAACAGCAAGCTATGTACCCGAGTAAATCACAAAGTGCTGGAGAAACTCAGGTCTTCTATGGATGATCCGAGGTGATCTCAGATCTGTTGGAATTTATCTTCTGTACTTTCTGTTTTTATTTCAGATTTCCAGCATCAAATGTATTTTACTTTTAACTCATGTGCATATCCTTACTCTGGCATGCAGATGTGTGCTTGTCATTTGGTATAGAACATAGAACATTACAATGCAGTACAGGTCCTTTGACCCTCAATGTTGCATCGACCAGGTAACCAATCTGAAGCCCGTCTAACCTTCACTATTCCATTATCATCCACATGTTTATCCAATGACCATTTAAATGCCCTTAAAGTTGGCAAGTCTACTACTGTTGCAGGTACGGCATTCCACACTCTTACTACTCTCTGAGTAAAGAACCTACCTCTGACATCTGTCCTATATCTATCACCCCTCAATTTAAAGCTATGGCCCCTCATGCTAGCCATCACTGAGGAAAAAGGCTTTCACTGTCCACCCTATCTAATCCTCTGATCATCTTGTATGTCCCTATTAAGTCACCTCTTAACCATCTACTGTCTAATGAAAACAGCCTCAAGTTCCTCAGCCTTTCCTCATAAGACCTTCCCTCCACACCAGCAACATCCTGGTAAATCTACTCTGCACCCTTTCCAATGCTTCCACACCCTTCCTATAATGCAGCGACCAGAACTGTATGCAATACTCCAAGTATTATCCTGTTTCTTAGTTCAGTATAATACTTGCCTGTTAAAACAGCAACACAACATTGTTTCACTCTTGTCTCATTTAATTATACAGACTAAGCATGAAAATACATGTTCTTTAGGAAGTTGTAAAACTATTTAAGCAAAAATAAGAATTGTAGAATTTAAGCATTTGAGTATCTATACAACATATAGGTGGTTTAGCAATCTTTCCAGATCATAACAAGGTGAAACATTCTGAAGTTCTAGACTTCACTTTTGGTTGTTTTCGACTTCTATGAATCTTGGCCTCTCAAGTGTTGTTAGAGTGTTTGTTTACAGTAGGGATGATGGACGATAAAAGAAGGGAAGGTTTGCGAGAGTTGTACAGGCTGTCGCTGAGACTGCTTCTGGAGTACTGTATGAGTTTTGGTCTGCTAATTTAAAACAACATCCATTTGCATTAGAAGCAATGCAGAGAAAGCTCACTATACCGATTCCCGGGATGAAGGTGATTATCCAAAAAGGAAGGGGTGTACAGGTTGTGGATGTATCCATTGGACTTCAGACGAATGATAAGTGATCTTATTGAATCATATAGGATGCAGAGGAGTCTTCACAGGATGGATGCTAAGAGCATGGTTCCTCACTCAAGAATAACTATAACTAGGGGACACAGTTTAAACATAAATGGGCTTCAATGTAAGACTCAGGTGAAGAGCTTATATTTTCTCTCCATGGTGTGTATATCTGTGACATTCTCTTCCTCCACAGGCTGTGGAGGCAGGATGATTGAATATGGTGAACATTAACTTAGATCGCTTCTTTATTGATGAGGGTAACAGATAGGGAAGTAGATGAGTCCAGATAAGCCATGATCATATCAATTTGCTGAGCAGGTTAGATGGACAGAATGGCCCAAATTACCTCATAATTTGAATACTTGTATATCTGCATATCAATGTATGATGTCATTGGAAATACATCGCAATATTATATTAAAGACAGCTCCAAATTGTGACTCTTCCCTACCCTCCCATCCTCTCAAGATTGTCTACAGCAAGTACAGCCAACTGGTGGGACAGCATTGAAAAGACAGAATTTATGGATCATTTGAGTCGAGCACAGTGCATTACTTTTATAATTATCTGCATATTTCTGAGTTAATCATCCTTCATTCATGAGTTACAGCTATGCCAATAGGTTGCCCCATTGTGGTATATCATATTTTCAAGAAATCATGTGCTCACTCAAATTCCACATGCACAATTTTAGCAAGATTGCTGGATGATGATCAAAAACAGGATATCTGGACCACTATTTTCTCTCTCTACAGTCAAATACATTTTAAAGCAAATTCTCATGCCCCAGTTTGTAATTTTGCAGAAATTATCTATCTTTCCACAGACAGCAGAATGAACCTGGTGTGTAATGGTCCATTATCCTCATCACACTGTCCATTATATTTGCCCATAATGATTCTTGCAAGTTTTAAATTGATTAGTTGTCAATCTTCACTATTTCCCTGGTAATTTTCCCACTGGAGTGTCATTTGCATTTCTCCAGAACGTATCTGCAGAATTAAATGATTAAATTTGTTCATGTTGACTCTTGGTGTCACTGATGTTCCTGCTGATGTTTTGTAAATAATAAGCAAGAAATTCTCTCTTTAACCTGAATAAACCAGATCGGTCAGACAAGCGACAGCTTTGCAATATTTTCTCAAGCTTGCACTCTGCAACAGTTTATGAAATTGAATATATCATAAAATATTTTTCCTTTGAAGATTACTGGCAGGACTGCACTTCATATTCTGCAATCCATGCTTCTTAGGATATTGAAGATTCAATCAACAAAACATTTTATAGTTATAGTGGTACACTTTGGAATAAATCTTATTACTCATTGGTAATTTAAATGCTCTATGCGTGGTTTTGAGCGTGCAAATTGCATTCAACAAAATAGTTTCATTTACAGAGTTTGTGCTGAGGTTATTGGCTCAATCTTATATTTCAGATATTCATCAGAGCATGCGACAACCCATTGTGTGTTCTACTGCTTTGCGGTCATCTGCTGCATTTGATAGCTCAAGATTTCATTTACTTGCACCGAGGAAATGCCAATAAGCTGATGTAAATTAATTTTTGCTACCGCTTTATATTTCTGCATCACCATTCCACAGCAATGATTGGAACATAAGCAGAAAATGATTAAAATACTTGACATATTCACACAGAGGATGATGGGAACCGAGCATGCACTGTCTGGGAGGATAGAAGAGATGGGAAAATTCTCAACATTTAAAATGTTTGAAACATTTAATTTTCAACATTATAATTTTAACAGTAGTATTATCATGCCAGCCACATCCTTGTAGAAGAGCCCTACAATTTTTAACTGTGAACCAAGAATTAATGTGAGGCCTCATATGGACATTCCAAGAGACTTTATTTGTTTATCTTCAGTGTGGCCTTAGTGGAAAATGTGCTATTTTTTGGTTCATTTGTCACCTCTGAGTCACAAAATCCAGCCTCCCTACATGATTTGAGCATGTCATCTCAGCTGATAAGACCATGCACTATTTCAAGAGGATAAATTGGAAGGAGAGATGCTAAGTTTTTATGTGCTGTTGGACTGTCATATTGATTTCAATTTTCTCACAGTTATCATAAAAAAAACTAATATTACCCCTTGTGAACAGAAAGCACCAAAAAAAATGGACTTTATAGAGAATGCAGTCTTTCAGCAGTCTCGGTGTATTCTAATGTCTGGATTTTTACATTCCGCAAATTTCCCAACTCTGCAAAATCAGTTCTGGAGAAAGTGCAGCAAATGATTGGATTTTAATTCGGAGAGAGGAGGTGGTAACTGGAATCAAGCCTACCAACCCCTGGAAAGAGTTTGAAGGCAGGCACAGGGTCTGTTGGATGCAGATACAGGCATGGGTAGGCCCCATGTCAGTCCTCCAGCACCTTGACACACTTGTTAAAGAAAGAACAAAAACAACTTTCTACTCCTTACCCCTCATAACCACTTTAACCCAACCCAAATGCTCCCCATGCTTCATCCATGTCACTGCATTCCTCATCTATCCCTATAGAACCTCTTATTCTCCATGGCAACCTATATCAATATCACTCACTAGCCATAGTCCTTCGCAACTTCCTTACCAACCTATGCCTCTCCACCGCACACTCCGATTCATTGCACTCCTAATACAAACTCATGTCCACCCAAGCCATTCTCACTCATCACCCTTTTCCCCTATACCCTTCATGGCAACTGGCCCAGTGCCCACTTCTTGGAAACTTCACGACCCATGCTGAGATTAAATGACCTAAAAGACTTAAGTTTCTAATGATGAATTTTAAATAAATGTTTAAACTCAATGCTCATTGCTGAAAACACATTCACTATTTAACTACTTAATTTCTCATTTAAAGACAATTATTCACATTCATATCCACACTTCTAACATCTTAAAACACTTGAAGCTATCAATCAAACTGAATACTCAGGCATAAACTGTGATAATGTTATGGTATGAAATTGGTCATGCAGCTCAAATCCTATGATAATAACCTATAAACTTCTGTCAACAGACAGGCTAAAATAGCAGGAACATCATTTTTAACTGCAGTTCAAAATTTAAAGGCTAAGAGATTAAAATCCCTTGATGAATTACAAATTTCTTGACAGTTTGACAGTCTCAATCAGCTCAACGGTTCCAAAGATTTTTTTAACACGTATTCATATCTACCGTCAACCATCCCACAGGAAACTTGACCTCCCTTAATGACTTCTAACCTCTCCCAAAGGTGTCCTTGTAACTATCCAAAGAATTCTAGATCTCCAGAGAGGTGTGAAGACCAGAAGTTGTGTTTTGGACATCCCAGTTATGAAAACAGGATCTGGTTGAATGCAGCTGCACTTGAATGCTCAGTTGACTCAATGAACCATAAACATCTGGAATTGGAGATAAGCTATGGGCCCATATTGGCCAGATCAGAGAGCTTCCTCATCCCTCTGAAAAATAGATTTTTAATTTTATTTTTAAACAGACAGTAAAGCAGTATATTCTAATATTTAATTATATAAGACACTGAGCAATAGAATAACTGGTTTCCGAATATTTGTTTTGGTGTGAGACTATCATTTACTTGTCCCAACAATCCCCGCCACTCTTACCATCATAGAGAAGCACAAAGAATAAGGAGACATCTGCCTGATCCTGAGTTTTTAAAAATATCATAGCTCCTCTCTCAGCTTTCTAAATTATTGCATTGTCACATTTCTACAGTCATAGATGATAACATTGTCTGAATGCCAAAACAAACTACTTTTTGAAAGACCCAGGAAACCCTTTTTAAAAACATATCATATAATCTTTTACAGAAAACAAAAGTAGCAAGCTACTTGACAGGAAAAAAGCTGCCTTAAAATGCTTCATCTCAGTGATTTTTTTTAACATACTGTCACAGGAGAGGCAATGGCCTAGTGACATTATTGTTGGACTGTTTTTCCAGAAATCCAGACAATGTTCTAGGTCCTGGTTTCGAATCCCACCTTGGTAGATGGTGGAATTTGAATTGAATAAATATCTGGAATTAAAAGTTGAAGATGACTAATTATTGGAAAAAAATACATCTAGATCCCTAATGTCTTTAAGGGAAGGAAACTGACATCCTTACTTGGTCTGGCCTACCTGTGACTCCGGACCCACATCAATGTGGTTGATTGTTATCTGCCCTCTGGTGTTTAGGGATGGGCAATAAATGCTGCCTAGCCAGTGATTTCTCATCCCATCATTGAGTAAAGGTAAAGAAACTGTTCTTATGTACACAAACACAGAAGCCAATTCAAAACAAGCACTAAATCGTTGAAGAGTGTTTTTAAGGATCGCAATTTCCTTACTTTCAAATAATCCCTTGGGCTATTTTCGGAAGAGTCACATTGGATTCAAAATGTTAACTCTGGTTCTCTGCATAGATGCTGCCATGCCCTGTTGAGTTTCTCCAGCACTTGGTTTTTATTTCACTTTTCAGGCATCTCAGTATTTTGCTTTTATGTAAGAACTGCTTTGCTGTTTCAGATAAACTAAAATGATATATCAATCTGTTTCATCGCTTAGAAGTAAAATTGGAAGCCAAAAGTCTTCTTATTGGCCAAAAACTGAAATAGACAGCCCAAGAAGAGAAGTGAAGAACAACTAGTCATTGCAAGCAGAAGATCAACTCAACAAACTCTGTGGATAATGACCACAGACATCCTTCCCAGATAGTTTTCCTTCTACCCAAACAGCAGGTTTTTTTTTTCCTCAGTGTATGTAGGAGATGTTTTATCAAGAGGTCAGAGTTATAACTTGTAGAGTTACATGTCAAGCATTCATATTTGTTCATCTGTAGCTAAAATCTATTTCTTCAGAATGGATAGTAATTCTTAAATGCAGAAACCTAGTCCATATTTTCTGTTCACCTGGGTCTAAAGAGGAGGGTAGATTGAGAGCTTTTTGCATATTTTTATAAAATCTTCAACTTTTGTGGGGATAGAGGGGCTTCATTTCCAATGCTGTCCCTAGAGAGGTGTAAGTGTATGTAGAGGGGCTACAATAAAAGTCTATTAAATCCTTCAGTATTATTTTACCCATGTCTCATTCTTCCAATATGGGAGTTAGAATAAGTATAACCTCATCAGGTGTGAATACCCTGCTGAAGGTAAAACACTGAACATTGCATCTACAGGAGATCATAACGGCAGAACTAATCTGTACTAACAGCTTTGGGTGTTAATAAAGAAATGCCAGAATCCCAGGACATAGAGTACCACCAGGTGATGTGATGTCTAATTTCCTTCTGTTAAGGGTTAAAACTTGCTTCACTTTGGAACAGGTAACAAAATTCTATTTCCATTTCATCTGATAATTACACCTAACCAACTTCAAACCCAATATTCATCCAGACAGTAAGGTAACTGAGGTTTTTCTAAAATTGCCCTCAACTTAAATATTATCAACCATTGTACAATTGTGAAATTATGCAGTACAATTATTTTAATATTTTGGTAGTAAAGTCCTTTTCTCATATGTAACAATAGTATTTGTGCTGTATACAATGAACTAATGTAATGATACCAGTGATAATGGAAACTGCAGATGCTGGAGAATCCAAGATAATAAAATGTGAGGCTGGATGAACACAGCAGGCCAAGCAGCATCTCAGGAGCACAAAAGCTGACGTTTCGGGCCTAGACCCTTCATCAGAGAGGGGGGTGGGGAGAGGGAACTGGAATAAATAGGGAGAGAGAGGGAGGTGGACCGAAGATGGAGAAAAAACAAGATAGGTGGAGAGGGGAGTATAGGTGGGGAGGTAGGGAGGGGATAGGTCAGTCCAGGGAAGATGGACAGGTCAAGGAGGCAGGATGAGGTGGTAGGTAGGAAATGGAGATGCAGCTTGAGGTGGGAGGAGGGGATGGGTGAGAGGAAGAAGAGGTTAGGGAAGCAGAGACAGGCTGGGCTGGTTTTGGGATGCAGTGGGGGGAGGGGACGAGCTGGGCTGGTTTTGTGATGCAGTGGGGGGAGGGGAAGAACTGGGCTGGTTTTGGGATGCAGTGGGGGAAGGGGAGATTTTGAAGCTTGTGAAGTCCACATTGATACCATTGGGCTGCAGGGGTCACACAGCATTTGTAATGGTACGTTAGGTTATAAAACTAAGTTTCATACATGTTTGATATTGTGACCTAGTAACTGAAAAATCCATGAAAATCTCTGGAATATCATCAAATATCCAAATTATTCATTAATTTTTTTCAGTGGAAAAAAACTGCCAGCCCTACCTCTCTGACAATTTTCACATTAAATACCTAATTCTTAATGTTCTTGGGAAAAGTAAGAATGGATAATTAAATAGAAAACACTAATTGGGATACCATTGTTATGGTGATAGGGATAATCTAATAGGACTACCAGAGAAGAAGCGTCAGTTCTGATCATGAAAGGGCAGGCACAACTCATGATGACCCATGCTTACGCAGTTTACCACACAGTTTAGTCCCTGTTCTGTCTCTCCTGGGTTATTGACAGGATTATTGCTAAAGTCGTCATAGAAGTTCAAGCTTTCCCCAATTTACATGTCTCTTCGATCCAGATTCTTAGAAAGACTGAACCGAGTTTCTGCATTTGACAACAGTGTCTTTTCATTACAAATAAGTAGATTCAGGCTACAGATTAAAAAAATGAACTACTGAGGCATGAATCTACTAATTATAACTTCAAGATCCTTATGAACTCCCCAGTGCACTCATATACAAACTTAAACAGAAAAAAATAAACTGTTTTTGTTTATTAATTCATAGGACATCAGTGTCACTGGTATTTACTGTTAATCCCTAATCACCCAGTAGGTAATTAAGTGTCAATCATGTTGCTGTCGGGCTGGAGTTGTATCTAGTCCAGACCACGTAAGGACAGCAAGTTTCCTTCCCTGAAGGACATTTGTGAACCAGACAAGTCTCTACAATAATTAACATGGTCAACTCTTTAACTTACATTTTATTGAATTCAAATTTCATCATCTGCCATAAAGGATTCAAACTCACATCCCAGAACATTGACCTGAGGTTTTGGATTGTTAGTGTAGTTATATTGCCACTAACCTACTGCATCTACCAAATCACACATGGGTGTCATGGGCAGTCAGAAAGTCTGGGAAACAATTCGATCATAAAACCATTAGAAATAGGAAAGGGGGAGACTGTTTATTTGGCCTTTTGAGCCTGCTCTGCTATCCAATAGGATAATGGCTGATCTGACTGACGCTCCTCATGCCCACCTTCCTAAACTTTCTCCATAACCTTTGATATCCCTAGGTAAAATGTATCCATTTTAACTTTTAATACAACATAAGGGCTTTTCCCCAAAGCTCTTTGTCAAAAAGCTTCAAAGACTTACAGCCCTCAGAGAAGAAACTCCTCCTCATCTCGGTTTTAAATTGATGCCCCTTTATTTTGTGACTATCACTTCTGCTCCTAGATTCTCCCATGATGGAAAACATCCTGTCAGCATTTCCCCTGTCAAGCCCCTTAAGAATCCAATATATTTAAATGAGATCAGCGCTAATCTTCTGAATTAGAGTGCCCCAAACTGTTTAGACTTTGCTTACAATACAGTCTTCATGAACCTCTTCTGAAATTTCTCCAATAAAATTATATCTCTCCTTAAGTAAGGAGAACAATACTGCTCACAGTTCTGCAGATGTGATTTCACCTCGTACAGTTGCAGTAAGACTTCCCTACTCTTGTACTGCCACCCTCTTGAAAAAAGTGCTAAGATTTCATTTAACTTACTGATTATTTGCTGCACCTGTATGCTAGGTTTCTGTGTCTTACGGACAAGTACCACCAAGTCCCTTTGTATTGCACTTTTCAATAGTTCCTATGCACAGGATTTGTTGAGATAATCCGCTTGCTGATCAGAATGCAACTTTGTAACGTTACTCTCCAAGTAGTTTCATATACTTGTAGAAGGTACAGAGTTACTGGTTCGCACTTAAACCTTTTGTTTACCGGTTAAGAGCCACCGCTTACATCACGTGCTGAGGGGAAATAAATTGGCATTCGTCAAGCTAAAGGTGGTCTTTATTGCAGAGAAAGGAGACAGCACTGCCCTTGTAGAGATATAACAGCTTCTCCCTCAAGTATTCTCACCTACAAACTGGTCAGCTATCCCAGAGCAAAGCACATAGTTGTTGGCAGGTAGAAGATTTTTGTCATCGATAACTTTGACCAGCCCACAGACCAATCAATTACTTGTCGCCAGCCATACTTCCATTTGCCACAACCTTCACCACAAACCTCCACAATCCCTTGTCTTCAGCTGTCTGTAACCAGGCTTCCACTACAGCCAGAACAAGCAATTCTTCAACAATCCTTTGATTTTTAAAACAGCTCTGTTCCCATTTCAGCCAACAATCAAAAAGATAGAAAAGGAAGAGTATAGTTTTCATAGCCCATAAGAATATAACAAGTACGAGCAGGAGTAGGTAATTCAGCCTTTTGACCCTGCTCTATCATTTAATACAATCATGGCTGATCTCATCTCGGCCTCAACTCCACTTTCCTGCCCACTTCCCACAAACCTTCAATCAATTACTAACTTTTTAAAAAGTCTAACTCTTTAAATTTGCCTCATGAACTGTCATGCCCCATACTCTGGGGTAGTGAGTTCTACAGATTCATGACCCTTTGAGAGAAGTAATTTCTTTCAGTCTCCTATTTAAATCTGCTACCCCTTATCCTGAAACTATCGCCTGTCGTTCTGCTTTACCCCAAAAGAGGCAACATCTTTTCTACATCAACAAATAAAGAATGAATTGGGCAAAATTCTGGAGAGCTGCTGATGCTGCAGGATCAAATTATATTATCTCTTCAAAAAAGAAAAGCATACGATAAGAATATTGAAAAATTATGATGAGTCCATAACTAATAGTATATTTCAGCTATAACCTGTATTACTAAATTTATTGCACCACTGAGAAAGGACAATGCTGCTTAAAAGTTATGGATCTTTCACATTAAGGGATATATAGGGCCATAAATTTATTCCCAATGCAATGTTTTTTTATTATACCATACAAGCAAACATTAACAATGCTGGAAACACAAATCAAATAGTCACATCCTGATTGTGTGCTTTTTCATTTAATTATAAGACAAGCAATTTCTTTTTACCAAAAGCAATGTGGGCATTGGGGATCTGAAATATCTTTTTTAAAGTGCTTGTGAAACTCAGCATATCCAACAGCTTCTGTGGAGGATGAAACATTGGGTGGAATCTTTCCAGCCTTGAACAATTTGGAAGGTGGTGAGAAATTTGGGAAAATTGGGTGCTATTTTCAGCAAGGACTTTCTCAATAAAGGGACTAATGTCTGAACAATAGTTTTCAGCTGTCATCAATGAAAGGGGTGGAAATGTTGCTGTACAGCCCAGTGCTATGTTAACCTCTGCTCTACATCATATGCCAGCCACATGTGTTTCAACCAAATGGCTATATCACAAATTCAAATGGGATTAGTCCTCATTTAAGTCCAAGGAGACATCTTTCAGACAGTGGATCCCAGCAGAGTAAGTCAGCTCACTGGGCAGCTTTTCAATATGATCCAAAGATGTGAGAACTGTCAGTCAACTTCTCAAGGTAGCCACAGTCAGGGGCCTGTGCCTCTATAGTGCAGAGAATGGTCCATGGTCAGCTCTGTGCGTCCAGTGCAAATTGTTGAGGGAGTCATGGCATAGCAGTCAGGGAACTTCACCGATAACAGTCAGAGGTCTGCTCACTCATCCTCCAGTGCATATCTAGCTGTTCCATCCAAGTCAGTATCCTTGAAAACTCATGGTGGTTATTAGGGTCAAGGATAATGGAAGGAAAGCTGAGGAACTCAGTGTTAGGAACTGAAGGCAGGATGCTGGTTTTTTAGGGGCACTTCTCAGATCAAATGTCATGTAACCACAGTTGGCCATCCTCTGTATCTTCAGTGCTGCGGCTGTGGCTAGGCAGACAGTCACTCACACAGCTGATGAAGAGTAAACACATATTTACAAACGCGATAACATAGTTATTAGTGGTGTTTTATCAGTGCCACTAACATCCCTTCCCCTTAATGGCCTTAGCAGATTGGCCAGGTGGTGCTGGGGGAGACATTTGTGTCGAGAGGTCACAGACATGCTGAGTGTGTCCTGCCCAGAGGAAGGTGCACTCTCCTCCGCTTGAATTCCCTCAGAGTTGAGAGTGACAGGCAAGTTACAGGGTGAGTGCCCTGAAAGGAGACTTCTGGAATGGCATCTATGTGGATTTTCTTCCTATTGTGGTTGACTGGCACTACCCTGTCTCCTTGTGGGGAAGACAATGGGGGGGAGGGTCACATGGAATGATGTAAACGTCCATCATCCCCCTGTTACCTTGCTGTCACTGCTGGCTAGAACATTACATTACAAGCATGCACACATGTCCAGCAGAGACTAAAAGTGATGGACCTGTATCTTCAAAGCAGCCACTAACCTGTCCATAGTTCTAGCCAGAAGTTCATATGCCAGAGCCAACAGGGTCTCAGCTGTATCACTACAGTCTTGCCACCTTTGTATCAGGTTGCCCCATGTCCACTGACAAACTCAACTGTTGTTTCAGTGTGGTATTGTGTGTGTCAATGAAGTCCCAGAATGCTGGCACTATGGGGTTCTCTCCTGCCTAGAGCTGGGCAGGTGCCTGGTCTCTGGCAGCCCTCAGTGCCAGAAACCTGAAGTGTTTCTTCCTCAGCCAGCCAGTGATGTGCACACCAGCAGGAGGTCCTAACTGTAATCTGGTTTAAATACCCACCAAGGTGCCAATCTCTCAGCTGGTGGTGGAGGAGGCAGGAGGCAGCCTTACCAGTGCGTTCTCTGAAGCAGCCATGTTCCCTTCCTCAGAGATGCGGGATGGAATTCCTTGTTGCACTGGCATCTTCACTGTGGAGATCATGATAGTGCTGCTGGTGGGCAGATGCTGTGGTACGTTAATACAACATTCACAGTGGCAGTAATGAGAACGTAATGCTGAGAACAATGTTTTCTACTTGGTTGCTGCAACATGAGTGTCTCTAAAGATCCACTGGGCCTCCCCCAGTACTTGCCAACAAGAGTTAGGATTGTCTACTTGTAGGGGATCAGGAGCTGACTGCCTGATTGCTTCAGAACCAGTACAGACTGTTTCAGATCAACTCTGAGCTTGTTTTGCCTGAACTGAGAGAAAGAGAGGGATTGACTGAGATGGAAGTGACTGGTTAGGGCTGGTGCTGGGAGATGGGAGGAAAAGAAAGGTGACATGGTATCGTAAGTGAGTGAGTCGGCAGTGTAGAGGCCATAGAGGGTTACAAGGGTGGGGATGTTCTGGCTCACAGCTAGTGAGAAAAGATGTTGCATACACTAGTAGTAGACCGTGAGCTTTCGTGGAAGGTGGATGCTGTAACAGAGATAGAGTGAGTGCGAGGCAGCAGAGAGAAGAAAAAAGCATTTACACCATGAGAACAGACACAGTCATTGACTTTCTTTCAGCACTTCTGGGCTTTCCTCTAGACAGTTGACAATGCATTGACCTGCATGGCAACCTTTCACCACGGCTGTAGTGCTGTCGTGCAGTTTGGCACTTCACTCACGCCATTTGTAAGGTCTTTTCATCTCTCTGCCCTGGAACTCTCTCTGCCCATAAATTATGTTTTCTGTGTACTTCTCTCTCACTTTGCCCAATGAAGAGGCTATGCTCTGAAAGATAGTGATTTCAAGTAAGCCTGTTTGACTATAACCTGATGTCATGTGCCATCTGATTTTGTTCGCCTCGGTCCAGTAGCGGCACCTCCACAAAATGTCATGTGCACGAGAAACACTGAATTATGGTGAACACAATCTCAATATGGAAAATAGAATGCACATTTCCACATCACATTTTCTTTCCAGAAGCAGTGTAATGGAGAAAGTAAAAGTTGACACTACTGATTTGTTCTAAATCACAAAAGATTCAGCTGAAAATTATTTTTTGAGTAAATAGGTGGCGTAAACAGAGCCATCCGCAGATTGTTGGGTATCCCCCTGGAATGTTGTTCTTAAAGAGTAAATTGAATCTAACTTGCCAGACAGGAAACCCATAGGATCAGTTTGAAGATCAGGTTTTATAGCCCAGTGAACAACCCCATCCTTGCATTGAATGAAAAGTAAAACCAAGCAAGTTGTAAAATCAAAATTACACCTTGTCCTTATCAGTTTCATTTCAGGCAGCTTCGGTTAAAACGTTATTATCAACTACTCCCTCATACACCCACTCTTCTACTGATTTACTCTTGCTCTCAATCGCTTACTCAGATCCTCATTTGAAATCTCACTCAGTTAGTCACATCACTTCACAATCACACTTACAATCCCATATAGATTTATACACTTGTTGTTCTACCCTCACACTCTTTTCATCTTATTCTTCAAATATTTTTATTTCAATAATCTACTTAACCACACTTTTCCTCAATTTCTCAGTGGATCACCATCTCTCAATCTCTTATTTAGCCACTTGCACGTTTTCATTTATGTACTGCCAAAGAATCATAGTGTTAGATGGCACAAAAACAGACACGATAGTCCAACCAGTCCATGCTGAGTATAATCCCAAACCTAACCAGTCCCACCTGCCTGTGCTTGGCCCATATCCCTTCAAATATTTCTTGTTCATGTTCTTGTGCAATGTCTTTTAAATGTTGTTGCTGCACCTATATCACCATGTCCTTTGGAGGTTCATTCCACATATAAGTATCTGAGAAAAAGAAAATGGCCCTCATGTCTGTTTTAAAATCTTTCTCCCCTCAACTTAAACTTAAAAAATATGTTCCTTAGTCTTGAAATACCCCACCCGAGAGAAAAGACTCCTGCTATTTACGTCATCTAAATCTCTCATGAATTTATAAATCTCTGTAAGGTTACCTCTCAATCTCCTATGCTCCAGTGAAAAAAGTCTCAGCTGGTCCAGCCTCTCCTTGTAACTCAAACTTTCCATTCCTGGCACTGTCCTGGTAAATCTTTTCTGAATCCTCTCCAGTTTAATAATAGCCTCCCTATAACAGGGCATCATACTCCAGAAGAGCCTTCACCAATGTCCTGTAAAACTTCAACATAACATCCCAACTCCTATACTCAAAGGTCTGAGCAATGAAGGTGAGCATGCTAAACACCTTCTTAATCATCCTGTCTACATGTAATGCAAATTTCATGCACCTGAACAGTACCCAAGACCCCACTTTTAATTGTATAAGTCCTACCCTTGTTTGTTTTACCAAATTGTAATACCAAACATTTGTCCAAATTAAAATCCATTTGTCACTCCTCAGCCCATTGACACAATTGATCAAGATCTCTGTGTAATCCAGACAACCTTCTTCACTGTCCACTATACCCCCAGTTTTGGTGCCATCTGCAAACTTACTCACCACGCTTCCTATAGTCTCAGTTAATTTATTTATATAAACGACAAGCGAAAATGGACCCAGGTCTTCCCCTCACTGAATAATTCACCTCTTAATACACATTTAGCCTCATAATTATTATCTATTATTCACATTAATCTCTTGTGCTGTCACTCATTCTCTGTCATTTTAATATTCACTTTCTCACATAATTGTGCTCTCTCAGTCACACAGTTTTAGAAGTAACGAGAGATGATCCGGGATTGGAAGAGGAATGTAAATAATGAGATGTGAAGAGATGACACTCTTTGTTATCTGTCCTTACTCCTCTCTCTGGCTGACTGAACATCATTGCTCTTTGCTGTTTTATTCTAACACCACAGGGACTGACTTACCCACTTACCAACATCAAGATATCAGGGCACTGCTGAAACTAAATCTCCAACACTATGTCAGAGATAATAAAAACTGCTGATGCTGAGTCAGAAAAAAAACATTGCGGAGCTGGAGGAACACAGCAGGCCAAGCAGCATCAAAGAAGCAGGAAATTTGATGTTTCCTGTTAGGACCCAACTGCGACTTTCCTGCTCATTTGATGTTGCCCTCCGGCTGTGCTCCTCCAGCTCCACACTGTGTTATCTGCAAGATATGTGCAGCTTTGGTCTCCATGTTTAAGGGAGGATGTAAGGTATTGGAGATGGTCAGAGGAGATTTATAGATATAGAGAAGTAGAATTAGATGAACTACTGGGATTAGAGACTGTTAAGTCTCCTGGCCCTGATGGCTTGCATCCTCAAATCCTAAAAGATGAAGCTACAGAGATAATGGATGCATTGGTTTTAATTTACAAACACCTTTGGAATTTGAGAAATACTAGAAGATTGGAAAGTTGACGATATGGTACCCTTGTTCAAAATGGGAGGGAGGCAAAAAGCAGGTAACTACAGGCCAAATGGCCTAACATCTATTGTTGGAAAAATATTGGAATAAGTTATTAAGGAAGTAATAGCAGAATATTTGGAACACCATCATCTAATCAGCATCACATCATGAAAGGAAAATTGTGTCTGACTAATTTAGTGGAGGTTTTTGTGGAAAGCTCAGTCAGAGTAGTTAGAAAGGAATCAATTGATGTGTTGCACTTGGACTTCCAGAAGGTGTTCAACAAGGTACCTCACAAAAGGTTAAGCCATAAAATAAGAGCTCAGAGTGTTGGAGGTAGTATATCGTAATGAAAAGAAAATTGGCTCATGGGCAGGAAACAGCAAATGAGAATAATAAATTTTTTTTATTAAGCAATGGTATCAAGGGTTATGGGTCTAAGGCAGGCAAATGAAGTTAGGCCATAGATCAGCCATAACCTGACTGACAGTCGAGCAGGCTCAAAGGGCTGAATGGCCTACTCTTGTTCCTATGTTCCTAAAAGGTAGGCAATTTTTTTTACTTCTAAGGGGATCCTTTTAAGGTTGGCAATCTGTGACCAGTGGAGTTCCACAGGGATCAGCACTAGGACCTCAACTGTTTACAATATATACTAATGCCTTGGAGGAAGGAACTGAATGCAGTGTAGCTAAATTTGCAGACAACACAAAAATAGGTGAAAAATAGGTGCAAGATGGCAGCAAACTTAAAAGCGCCGAAGACCCTGGATCTCCTCTTCAGGTACTACACGTCATCCACAACTGCGGGGCACCCCCCTTACTGATGTGCCTCTGGTTCTATCATTATTGGCTATTCCTTTGCCTGCTCCTCTTCCTTCTTAGTCTCAGCTGCTGGGTTTAAGATGGTCAAACAATTTCACATAATCACTGAATCACTGATCCGTCAAGATATATCAGCGGGGAGATGTTTATTTCTGATTTGAAATCTTGACAAGATTATGCCTGTTAACATAGCTTATGCAGGCTCGGGTGTTAATCAGTATTCAGGGCACACTAATAAATGTAAATGAGCTTCCCAGCCATCAAGGTCAGATAAGTCAGCTCACCAGCAAGATTCTGAAAACCTGATACCAAAACTTTAAACTGCTGTCAGGAAATTAATTTTTTCCATCCTGTCAATTAAGTTCCCCAGCCTGCCCTTCCAAAATCATGGTGTCATTCAAACGCTACGAGTAATAGAGAGAGAGTAGACACGTAGTTAATCCTTATTAAAGCAAAGCAACAAGTTGACGGAGAAGAATCAGGACTTTTGAGCCTGGAAAGTAGATGTTTAAGTGATGATAGAAGTAAACAAATAGTTAAGGAAATCAAATGAGCAATTCTGGAATATTACACTAAATTCAATTATGTAAGCAGAGTAAGAAGTCACTAGTTAAAAAGTAAATTTGTGACAATGCATATTTTTTCGTATAATGTGTGCTCAGTACATGGAATAGACTCTCAGGATAGAAAGACAAAGAAATGGATGTGGTAAACAGATATTTCAGGTTTTACCTGCAAAGATAAAGTAAGGTGGATAAAATGGCCTTTCTGATCCGTAATTATTTTATAACCATAGAATAGATTGTCACCAAGTGTAATTACTCCATAATTGTACATACTGACCCTTTCTCTTCTTTTCAACCTATTTCATTGAACTTGAACCCTTCTGAAATGCATGAAAACTAATTCAGCTAACACACTCAGCTCGACATATATTTTTTTAAAAATGTTTTGATAGTTCACGTGTTCACAGCCACTCAGAGGTTAAAAATTGTGCTTGAGGCAATTCTGTCCAGTTTCAAAAAGATCTTGTAGCAAATCATTATTGAGTGAAATACATCAAACCAATCTGTGTAGAGACTGCCAGAACAAATTGAGTTAGTGTCATTGGGCCAAGGTGAAAATTTAGTCCCTAGGGGCCGACAGGCACTATCAGGGTTTTCATCTTTGAACATGAGTTAAGTAGTTACCTCATTTTGAAAAGTATTGTTTTTGAAATGTTCTTTGGCCATTAGATTGCGTATAAGTTGTTTTCTAAAGCAATTCAATTAACAAAAGCTCAACTGAAGGCGATAGTCATTAAGCACAAATGAGGCAGTTGGTGAATTTATTGCCTGGTTCAACTCTCTTTGCTTTCAACTGGAAGAATTACAGGTGCGTTGTAATACAAATATAATGTAATTGTACGTGAAGGGTTCTTGTGGAATTACCTACGGTATCTCCTGTGCCATCCAAATTTTGTTACCAGAGGTGCCTTTGATACAGCCAACATAAACATTCAAAACATACCTTGAGAAATAATTAGTAATCTTTGTTATATAAAAGTAAACCTGGAACAGGCTGCCAAATGCAATTGTGTCTAGTCACTGAAACCATTTCATGAGAAAACTAATTTTCGAGCTCTTAATTATTTTTCATTACGGTGGATGTTTGGAATAGATTGGAATTGGACAGTAATTGCCAGGTCTGCACAGTGTGAACAATTTCAATGTATCAGTTTAGATGAAGTGTGACAGGGATACATCTCAGCGCTATATAAATTCCATTAAGCACTTGTTGGTGATCATGTAACACTTCATGGAATATGGTCACCACAAGGTCACAATGTTATCTTCTGCTTTGTTGTACCAGTCAAGCTTGTAAGCTTATTTCTATCGGTATAAATTCATAACAAATTATAAAACACACCAGTTTACAGTCTGCCTGACAATAATATACAATGGGCAATTTTTTTCCCATTTTAAGCTAAAGTATAGCTTTAATTATGTTGCATGGCATAATATCACCTGTGCTACAGGGCATGTTATGTGTCCAGTTAGACACTACTCATCTCATTAACTGTTCAAGAGAAATATCTTGCGGGTTATTTGTAAAATCACATGGGGACCCAAACTGGAAGGCTTTCTGGGTTCGAAAAATTGGGTTCCATATTTATACACAAGCAGTGGCACTATCTTCTCCCTGTTAACAAGCCTTTACACACTTGAATTTGCCATTGAAGACAACCCTGTTGCCCTTTGCACATCTTATTCATTCACTCAATCGGGATGCTTCAGCATTCCATTTTTATTTTCATTCATGGGATGGGATAGGCCAGCATTTATTCCCCATCCCCATATTTTACAGAGGGCAGTTAAGAGTCAACCTCATTGCTCTGGGTCTGGGCCATGGCAGGATGGGTATTTGTAAACCTGATAGGTTTTTCCAAGGATCGATAATGGCGAATCATTAGTTTGAGAATTTTTAAAGAATTTAAATTCTATCATCTCTCGTAGTGAGATTCAAACTCAAGTCCTTGAACCATTACCTGGGTCTCTGGATAATACGAGCAAGCTATTGCACTGTTATGGATAATCACATATGCTTCCTTAACTCAGTCCCATCAAGCTCAAGCCTTTGCTATCTAACTATAGTAAAAACTTGCCCACAACTGATTCAGAGGAATGGGACAAGTGTTAGTTTGTAGATCTCAGAGTCCTCGCTCCCTTTGAGGAAAAGATCATGCAGCAGGCTGGAGAAGGCATAGACTGTGCCCAGTGGAGCCAGAGAAACACCAAATCTGAGTTCTGCTCTCTAATGATAGCAACAGTATCAACATTACTCTGTTGAAGGTTTCTCCATTTTTTCCAACTAATTCCATTCCTTCTCATCTGCAGGGGTGAGAGGCACCCAGAGACTATCAGGAAGGAAGGGACAGCAGCCTGAAGCCTTTGTGCCGACATCATCTCCAAGGAAGAAGACAGTGAAACATCAGAGGATCTACCAGCAGGACATTCACAGCTCTCTGCCCACAACAGGGACTTTCACCGCATTGAACATGTGCCTAGATTACATGTGTGGGCACAATTTGATGAACACCTCACTGAAATGGGTCTACAGCTGAGGGAGGCAGAAATGCCCATGGGTCTATGACACTGAGAAGACTGCCAGGAACCTGGTCCACTGCAGGGTGAAGACATGCCCCTCTACTCAGCCATCATTGACACGGTCAACCCGCAGAGACAGTCAGGGGAACATCGGGATATGCACCAATGGTCATTCGTGGACTAGAACAAAAAGGTGATGAAGTTCTTTCATGTTTCAGTACTGTGGTGTCTCTGGTAGGTCTCCACCAGCTCAGTCACCCTGGAAGCTAGTCACCTAAGGTTCACTCTGGCCTGTTAGGCTCTCTGGAGCATTGTACTGACCTCTTTGCTTTGATGCTGCTCATGTACACCTCTAGATCCTCACCGTTATCTCCACCCTCAGACCTTCTCTCACTCCTACATTTCATCCTCTTCTAGCACAATCCCCCCTTTTGCCGACTTAGTTTGTGGCGAGGACAACACATTACGAGCACGGAGGATACTCTGTTCAGGCAATGCTATATGTCACGCCCTGACCAGTACAGCCATGAGGACAACATCTTCAGTCGAGCTATGGTCTGTTTCACAATAGACTTGAGCCTTGACTAACTGGACTGTTAAAGTAGTGATTGAGAATGCCTTTCTTCAAGCAGTGGGCAAAATGTACTCCTAATTATTAGGAGCCACAACTCGAACCCCTCTGCACTTTGATATATGTTAGCTCATAGATTAACTATGAATTGAAGGCAGCTGAATAGCATTGTTTAAATTGTTACAGTCAAGTTGACTGCAGGGCCCCAGAGAGGACTTCATATTTGGTACCCTTTGGAAAAAGAAACTTACTTCTCACTAAGTGATGTTTTCCTTATGGAAGCTCACCATATTGATATGAAAATTAACTGAGCACAGCATTTCAAACATTGCATTTGCTTGAGTGATTTGCAGTCTCTGCCTTTGAATTTTTCAAGTCCCTAAAAGTGCTGCAAGCCCTGTGCCCCATGAGTCTTTATTTCCCCATACAGTGTGGATACCTCACCACCTCTCTTGCTCCTGTTTCACCACTAACTCCTCTTACATCCATCATCATTAAAATCAGTCCCTACCTTTGCCTCACTACTAGGATAAAATAGCCCAATTCCCTGGCTGAAGTTTCCACAGCACCTGCAATGACCTATCTGTAGCATTTCTGAAGAAGGGTCTAGGCCTGAAGCGGCAACCTTCTTTCCTTTCTGATGCTGCTTGGCCTGCTGTGCTCATCCAGCACTACACCTTGTTATCTGATCATCCGTAACTCCTGCACTGGTTGCACTTGCCCTGCAGGACTGACCATGGTTAACCCGCTGGAATGGAATCAGATGAGCTCCCTAACTGACTGTGGCTGTTCCCCTGACTGAAATCCCCTTTGACTCTATTAAGGATTTGACTCCTTTGGCTGTGACATAGTGCCATTTGTTTGAAGCACATGCAGTCTGTTTGTCGCATAAACTGCTACTTTATGCTGTATGTGGGACATTGAAGTAGCACAGGCCAATGCAGCATTCTGTTAACAGCATTTACTGGTCATTGTTCCAAACTGTGACAAGCTACCACTTCACCCGAGAGGCTAAAGAATAATGCCATAGAGGCTGACAGCCTCTGAATAAGGGCAAAAATAGTGACCACTAAGAAATATGGCTGACAGCCATAAGATAAATCTTTTACAACTGGATAGGAAGCATGTGTGTCATTGTGTACAAAACAGCCTAGCAGAAGCATGCAAGTCATAGGTGTCCCTGAGCACTAAAGTAAAACTCTGAAGGGTTGCGTGCAAGTTGGTCTGAAAGCAAATTCGACAATGTGGTGAGTCGACTGGTTTGCCATTGCTGGTTTATTTGGACAAAAGGCGGAGGAGACTGTGCCAATAGAACATGCAGTGACATTGCAATGAAAATTGAGTTGGACGAAAGCTTGGAGAAGCAGTCAGCGAGCTGCTGCCACCAGGTAGCCACCCCAGCTCTCATTAGCAAAATTCTGAACTCACTGAATGAACCTTGAGATACTTCTTTCTCAACATGTAGAGTCTGATTTTCTTTATATTCATTCTTATCTTCTGGTTCCTGAGATACAACATTTATAAGATGAAACACCTTCATTTCAGAAAACACAGCATGCATGCTTTGAAAAAATATTGCCGTTAGTTTACAAGCAACATAATTTATCATCTCATGAAGTTATTGTTATGTCCAGTCCAAAATAGTCCAACCAAAACCTACACAATGCATATTTGTCTACATAGTTTGATGTTACAAGCTAATTTAATGCCAGGAGTAAACTGCATTAACACAGTAAGTTGTAATTGATGTATCTCAGATAAATTGCTCTTATTATGTTCTCCATTAAGGCATTTTATTGTTGAAAACACCAGCTGAAACACTTCCTGACAGGATTTGGCTTTGCATCAAAAAGCCCATCAGCCAACTTAATGCACTGATCATTAACAGGCATTAATTTCTGTCTGTTTTAAATGGCTATCAATATTGACTACTTTAGGTGCCCCCAAGGAACATTTTATCTCAAAGAGAGTTACGGTTCTTCTAAGTACATTATATGCAGTAAGAGCTTTTCAGGAATACAGAGCAGTGTAAGATTGATGCAGATTGGTTGTGTGATATGGAACAAGGGAAGGGTAAGACTCACTTTGGACCTACAAAAAGTTAGAATGTAGGACAATTTTGTCTGATGGCTGTGATGGAAAAAAATTTCTCAGTAATATGCCTGAATATCTGACGGATAGATTATTATTATAACTTGGCTAAGCTTGATTTCTCTAAGCTCATTACCAGTTCAGTTTAACTGTTCAACTAGTAGCTGCTAGCTGTCAACTGTAGTGTAAAGCAGTTACGCCTGACTCTGCAATGTGCTAGTGAGACTAGTATAGGATCACAGAACTATCAAATGATACGGGTCTCTCTTGCAGCTTCATCACACTGGTTAAGATATTGCCTAAATGCAGTGAATGTTTTCCTGAGCAGGTTGCTGTGAGCATCCTTCAGCAGCTCAACAAGACCAAGAATATCAAAACACCTATAAGAAAAATGTCTCCAAAATGTCACTTTGCATGAACAAGTGGTAAATAGCTGTTTAGGTCCAAGATTCACTCTTTATTCTATGTGTTGACTGATATCAGACAAAGCATTAACAGGGGTACCGGAGTAAGGTCTGTTTCCCATTTTTGCAGCCCCAATAGGAAAACTGTGCAGATTACAGGAGCACATAATGATAAATTTGGTGAAAAGGCATGCCAATGTCAAATAACCTGCCACCAATTTCTGTTTCAGTAAGCATTTCCAGACTTATCCAAAGTGGGGCCACTAACTTTAAGCCATTAATCTTACTGAGGACCAGCTCTGGCACTAAGTGAATTGTGACTTTTAACAAAGAATAAGCTTTGGAAAGATTGGACTGAAATTTAGCAATCTTTAGCTAAGTGTCTTATGTTGAGCTCCACAAAAGGTTTCTATCACGAGGCCTAGCAAGTTTTCTGACTGCATGTTCGCAAATAACTCTGTTAACTACATCCCTAACATCAATGGACATCTCGTCCAATTGAAGCTTCATGCAGTCATGCACCCCACCCAGAATGGACCAGTATGTCTGGTACTGGCACTATATTTAATGGCTGTTGTGCACGCAGAAAAATCTGTTAGTCTGGAGCTGCCTTGCACATTTGCCCTGGATGGCAAACAAGGGAAAATTGGTAGCCCACTCTGCAGACAGTGTCTCAGAGATATTCGAGTTGGTGTAGAGGTGGGATGTTTTCTGCCCACCTCTGGTGGTGGAAGCCACAAAACCAGACCATGCCAGCCTGGTCAGAGTTTGCCACTTGAGTTAGTGCAGTCTCAGGCATCTGGAGGAATGCCAGAAAATGTAGGACAAAGGTCAATGATCTTCTCTAGTCTACCAACATCATCTTCTCTCCAGCCTCATCACCTGGCATGTCCTCCACCCGACCATTACCATTAAGCCATGGGATCAACCACATTTAACAAAAAATGCAAGAGAACGTGCCAGGAGTAGCGTCAAGTATATCTAAAAATATAGTGTCAACCCGATGAAGCAACAAAATAGGACTACCAATGAGCTAAATCTGAGGGCTGCAATCCTACCATAGTCACCCATGAATAAAACAGTTCACTGGAGGCAGAGGCTCTACAAATATTCCCACCCTCAATTAAGAGGGAGACACCAATGTAAATGATAAAGCTGAAGCATTTGCAACAATCTTCAGCCAGAAGTGCTGTCAGGGTCATCCATCTTAGCCTCTCCAGAGAGCCCCAGCATCATAGATGCTAGTCTTCAGCCAGTTTGATTCACTCCACATGATATCAAGAAATGCCTGGAGGCACTGCAAACTACAAAGCCTATGATCTCTGACAATATTCTGGCAATAGTACTGAAGATTTGTGCTCCTGAATATGATGCACGTTTAGCTAGTACAGCTACAACATTGGCATCTACCCAATAATGCAGAAAGTTGCTCAGGTATGTTCTGTACACAAAAATAGGACAAATCCAGCCTGGCCAATTAATGCCCCTTCAGCTTACTCTTGACCATCAGTAAAGTGACGGAAGTAGTCAATCCCAAAAAAGAGAATCTACTATCATCTTAACATTTATTGACGTTACAATCAGTGAATCCACACACTAAACTTTGGGGTGTGGGGGCGGGTGGTTTGTTGCATGGTCTGACGATTAATCAGAAACTGAACTAGACTTATCACATTATCACAGTGGCTACAATAGAAGATTAAGAATTCAGCTATGAGTAACTCACCTTCTTATCCCCAAAGATGTCCACCATCTATAAGACATAACTGATGGAATACTCCCCAGGTGTGTGGATGGATGCAGCTTCAAAAGCAGTTAAAATGCTTAATAGCATCCAAAGCAACCTACTTTATTGGCACCACACCCACACATATCCACTCCCTCCACCACTGGCCTTTCACAACTACCCTTTGCACCATCGACAAGATGCACTGCAGATTTCACCCAAGATCCTCAGTCAGCACTTTCCAAACCAATGACCATTTCCATCTCGAAAGAAAAGGGCCTCAGATACCATGGGAACACTACCACCTGCAACTTTCCCTTTGAGCCACTTGCAATTCTGCCTTGGAATTATATCACCGTTCCTTCACTGTCGCCGGATCAAAATCCTGGAATTCTTTCCCGAATGGCAATGTTGATCTACCTACAGCACATAGACTAAAGTGGTTCAAGAAGGCAGCTCACCACAAGGACAATTAGGGATGGGCAATAAATGCTGGCCCAGCCGGTGACACATGGATTATATGAGTAAATACATAAAAACCTCTACCAGTTCACTATTGTCTGCAACATCTTCCCCCATTTGCTGTCACCAACTCCAACCCCAGTCCTCCTAACCTTCCATACCTTCAGCATGCCAACTTACTCACTCAGGGCACCAGCATGAAAACTTGTGCCACTCACTTTCATCTCCTGTGATACCCATCTCCCTCATATTACATCAGCCCAAATAAAGCAGAAGGGAAGAGTCAAGTTAGGCGGTGTGCTGCTCGAAATTCTGAACTGTGAAGGAGAAGACCCCGACCACTGCCAGTGGCTGACTGCTGGTGACCAGGTCCCTGGACTGGTATTGGAGGCTGCATGTGACTCGCTGTGCTGGGGCCCCCAAATGAAGGCTATCTCCCTTCACTTGTCTGAAGACTACTGGCAGCAATGGTAAGCTTCCTGGCATGAAGTGTGCACTAAACAGTGTGGCAATACTGCAGTACTGTGAGCCTGATTTCTCTGGTTAAGATGCAAAAACACAAGGCAATGTAAAGCATAACGCTGTGAGCATCCAGGTAAATTTAAAAAGTGACTGGGCATTGTGGAAGTAGGCAAACAGAACAGAGATCCTAAGATGCTGCTTGGCCTGCTGTGTTCATCCAGCTCCACACATTGTTATCTTAGAACATAGATGCAGTCTGGTACAGTCAATGATAACAAAGTGTGGAGCTGGATGAACACAGCAGGCCAAGCAGCATCTCAGGAGCACAAAAGCTGACGTTTCGGGCCTGTACCCTTCATCAGAGAGGGGGATGGGGAGAGGGAACTGGAATAAATAGGGAGAGAGGGGGAGGCGTGCCGAAGATGGAGAGAAAAGAAGACAGGTGGAGAGGAGCGTATAGGTGGGGAGGTAGGAAGGGGATAGGTCAGTCAAGGGAAGACGGACAGGTCAAGGAGGCGGGATGAGGTGGTAGTTAGGAAATGGAGGTGTGGCTTGAGGTGGGAGGAAGGGATGGGTTAGGGAAGCAGAGGCAGGCTGGGCTGATTTTGGGATGCAGTGCGGGGAGGGGAAGAAGTGGGCTGGTTTTGGGATGCAGTGGGGGAAGGGGAGATTTTGAAGCTTGTGAAGTCCACATTGATACCATTGGGCTGCAGGGTTCCCAAGCGGAATATGAGTTGCTGTTCTTGCAACCTTCGGGTGGCATCATTGTGGCACTGCAGGAGGCCCACGATGGAGATGTCGTGAGGAATGGGAGGGGGAGTTGAAATGGTTCGCGACGAGGAGGTGCAGTTGTTTGTTGCGAACCGAGCTGAGGTGTTCTGCAAAGTGGTCCCCAAGCCTCCGCTTGGTTTCCCCAATGTAGAGGAAGCCACACCGGGTACAATGGATACAATATACCACATTGGCAGATGTGCAGGTGAACATCTGCTTGATATGGAAGGTCATCTTGGGGCCTGGGATAGGGGCGAGGGAGGAGATGTGGGGGCAAGTGTAGCACTTCCTGCGGTTGCAGGGGAAGGTGCCGGGTGTGGTGGGGTTGGAGGTGAGTGTGGAGCGGACAAGAGAGTCGCGGAGAGAGTGGTCTCTCCGGAAGGCAGGCAAGGGTGGGGATGGAAAAATAGCTTGGGTGCTGGGGTCGGATTGTAGATGGCGGAAGTGCCAGAGGATGATACGTTGTATCTGGAGGTTGGTGGGGTGGTATGTGAGAACGAGGGGGAACCTCTGGGGGCGGTTGTGGCAGGGGCGGGGTGTGAGGGATGTGTTGCGGGAAATGTGGGAGACGCGTTCAAGGGTGTTCTCGACCACTGCGGGTGGACATCTGGGATGTGCGGGAGTGGAATGCCTCATCTTGGGAGCAGATGCGACGGAGGCGGAGAAATTGGGAATGGGGATGAAAAAAGCTATGCCTGCCTCTATGTAGGTTACGTGGCACAGTCCCTCTTCCGCACCTACACAGGCCCCAAACCCCACCTCTTCCTCCAATACATTGATGACTCTATCAGTGCCGCCTCTTGCTCCCCAGAGGAGCTCGAACAGTTCATCCACTTCACCAGCAACTTCCACCCCAACCTCAAGTTCACCTGGGCCATCTCCAACACATCCCTCACTTTCCTGGACCTCTCAATGTCCATCTCAGGTAACTAGCTGGAAACTGATGTCTATTTCAAGCCCACTGACTCCCACAGCTACCTAGAATACGTCTCCTCCCACCCACCCTCCTGCAAAAATTCCATCCCCTATTCCCAATTCCTCCGCCTCCGCTGCATCTGCTCCCAAGATGAGGCATTCCACTCCCGCACATCCCAGATGTCCACGTTCTTCAAGGACCGCAACTTTCCCCCCGCAGTCGTCAAGAACGCCCTTGACCGCATCTCCCACATTTCCCGCAACACATCCCTCACACCCCGCCCCCGCCACATCTGCCAATGTGGTATATTGTATCCATTGTACCTGGTGTGGCTTCCTCTACATTGGGGAAACCAAGCGGAGTCTTGGGGACCACTTTGCAGAACACCTCTGCTCGGTTCGCAACAAACAACTGCACCTCCCCGTCGCGAACCATTTCAACTCCCCCTCCCATTCCTCACGACATCTCCATCGTGGGCCTCCTGCAGTGCCACAATGATGCCACCCGAAGGTTGCAAGAACAGCAACTCATATTCCGCTTGGGAACCCTGCAGCCCAATGGTATCAACGTGGACTTCACAAGCTTCAAAATCTCTCCTTCCCCCACTGCATCCCAAAACCAGCCCAGTTCTTCCCCTCCCCCCACTGCATCCCAAAACCAGCCCAGCCTGTCTCTGCTTCCCTAACCCATCCCTTCCTCCCACCTCAAGCCACACCTCCATTTCCTACCTACCACCTCATCCCGCCTGCTTGACCTGTCCATCTTCCCTGGACTGACCTATCCTCTCCCTACCTCTTCACCTATACTCTTCTCTCTACCTATGTTGTTTTCTCTCCATCTTCGGTCCGGGTCCCCATCTCTCCCTATTTATTCCAGTTCCCTCTCCCCATCCCCCCCTCTGATGAAGTGCCTAGGCCCGAAACGCCAGCTTTTGTGCTCCTGAGATGCTGCTTGGCCTGCTGTGTTCTTCCAGCTTCACACTTTGTTATCTTGGATTCTCCAGCATCTGCAGTTCCCATTATCACTGGTACAGCCAATGACTTGCATGCAGGACCCTGAGTTTAAAGTGTCCTTGCTATAGCATTAAAGCTACACTTGCTACTGTGCCTGAAGGAGCAGCAATGAAGTACAAGAGCATATTGCATATGGATTGGAGATGTCTATGAGGGTTCTTAGAAGTTTGCTCATGCCAGATGACATTGTCTATAGATGAGGGATTTCTGAAGCCTATGCTATAGGAACATGCTCTGAGATATTAGTGTCTAACGTTCAACATGAAGGTCCTTTGAAGTCAGCAGGCACCAATTCTGATGTTCAGGTGCAGAATTCATGGCATCCAGTTAGCTTGGAATTTAGTCCAATAACTGTGCCGTCTCTCTCCACAGATGCTACGATACCTGTTGAGTTTCTTCAGTATCACATTTATTGCATTGTGTCTCATAGTCCGTATGCCAATGTACTGTCAAAACACACATGCGAAACATTTTCACTGTATCATAAGATGCAACCTGAAGGCAAAAAGATCTCATGCTTCACCTAACTCAGAGAATTACTTGAAGCATGACATGCTATGATAAGCATGCTGTTTTGTATGATGCAATATTTAATATCAGCTAAGACAACTGTCGAGCCAGCTATAATAAAATTCTGTTGAATTCTTCAGTAAGACAATATCTATGCCTAGTTTCTTGTGTTACAAGGCATAAAATATGCATTACTGTATCAGGTGAAATACACCTTTGGAGGCAAAAATCACAATATTTCTGAGCTTCAGTGTCAGCAATATTTTGCATTTATTATCATGTGTGTCCTTTCTTTCAAACACTAGGTAATGAAGTATTGATTAAGATTTTCACCTTTCTGGCCTAACTGGTACAGTTTTGTTGAGTAAACAAAAGTAAATAGCAAGTTCATTGTACTATTGCAAATTTACAGATTATATGAGGATAACATTAATTCATGGACTTATTCCTCCAAGCTCCTTCTTTGCTCTGACCTAGTCTCTATGGCAATATAGCTGGTGGGGATTATTACACTGGATTGGATATGAACCCTTTAAAAACTACATACAATGCAAAACACAACTGAGCACCATTGCATCACGCTGATCTCTCCCATTCCCCTATCTTGTTCATGCACTTCATCAAAAAACAAATTTACATTAAGAAAAATGTGATTAGAATTGTCACAGTTCAAGAATGACCATTGAAAGCTAACAGTTTTGTGTATTATCATCCCTTTGGCATTAGGTACACAGTTCAGAGTTGAAGTTGAAGTATAGGAACTCTGCTGAAGATGGTCACTTGTTCTCACCCTTTGTGAAAATATTTGAGAGAAAAATGAAATTCATGTGCGTCAGTTGCTGCAGCAAGTCACTTCAAGCTTAGAAATCGATGGAACTAAATATAGTAAACATGAAGACAATTTGATCACTCATTGAATTTCTCCTTTAAAATTTCATTGAGATGCAGGTCACAGAATTTCATCTGACCTGTTCTTCTGTCAACCCAAGAAAATACATCACTTGTCCGTGCGATTCTATAATCCTCATCAAAAATGGGTTTCATTTGCTAGTACAGACAATTTTTCAATTTTTATGGCTAAATATTAGTGCACTTCACTTTAACAAGCAGAAGAGAACAATTAATAGTGTAATTGTGATGTATGTTCTTATTGGGCTCTTCCTCTGACCAAAAAAAAGGTTCCAAGCGTTGATTTGGTAAGATTATTAGTTTTTTTTCAATAGTCTGTTTGGGAAATCAGAACAGTGGGAATGGATGTTAGGGCAGTCGCATGCTCCTCCTGTAGAATGTGGGAGGTAAGGGTCACCACTGGTGTCCCCACTGACTTCATCTGCGGGAAGTGCACCCAACTCCAGCTCGTTAGGGAACTGGAGCTGGAGCTGGATGAACTTTAGATAATTCGGGAGGCTGAGGGGGTAATTGAGACGAGTTACAGGGAGGTAGTCACACCTCAGGTAGAGAAAACAGGTAGATGGGTTACAGTCAGGGGATGGAAAGGGAGCAGGCAGATAGAGCAGGGATCCCCTGTGGCTGTTCCCCTCAATAACTAGTATACCGTTTTGGACACTGCTGGGGGATGGCTTACCAGGGGTAAGTCATGGGGTACAGGTCTCTGGTACAGAGTCTGTACCTGTTGCTCAGAAGGGAAGTGGGAGAGGAGGAGAGCATTAGTCATTGGGGACTCCATAGTGAGGGGGACAGAAAGGAGATTCTGTGGGAACGAGAGAGACACACGGTTGGTGTGTTGCCTCCCAGGTGCCAGGGTCCGTGATGAATCGGATTGTGTTTTCGGGATCCTTAAGGGGGAGGGGGAGCAGCTCCAAGTCGTGGTCCACATAGGCATCAACAAAATAGGTAGGCAAAGGGATGGGGATGTAAGGCAGAAATTCAAGGAGCGAGGGTGGAAGCTTCGAGCTAGAACAAACAGAGTTGTTATCTCTGGTTTGTTACCCATGCCACGTGCTAGCGAGGCGAGGAATAGGGAGAGGGAGTAGTTGAACTTGTGGCTACAGGGATGGTGCAGGAGGCAGGGTTTCAGATACCTAGATAATTGGGGCTCGTTCTGGGGTAGGTGGGACCTCTACAAAAGGGATGGTCTACACCTGAACCAGAGGTGCACCAATATCCTGCGGTGGTGGGGGGGGGGTTAAATTCGCTAATACTTTTTGGGAGGGTTTAAACTAATTCAGCTGGGGGATGTGAGCCTGAATTGTAGCTTCAGTGTTCAGGAGGTTGAGAGTAGTGAGGTCATGAATAAGGTTTCAAGGTCGCAGGAGTGTGCTGGCAGGCAGGAAGGTGGTTTGAAGTGTGTCTACTTCAACGCCAGGAGCATCTGGAATGAGCTGGGTACCTGGGACTTTGATGTTGTGGCCATCTCGGAGACATGGATTGAGCAAGGACAGAAATCGTTGTTGCAGTTTCCGGGGTTTAGATGTTGCAGTAAGATCAGGGAAGGTGGTAAAAGAGGAGAAGGTGTGGCATTGTTAGTCAAGGACAGTATTACGGTGGCAGAAAGGATGCTTGATGAGGACTCATCTGCTGAGATAGTATAGGCTGAGGTTAGAAGCAGGAAAGGAGATGTCACCCTGTTGGAAATTTTCTATAGACCTCCGAAAAGTTCCAGAGATGTAGAAGAAAGGATTGCAAAGATGATTCTGGATAAGAGTGAAAGTAACAAGGTAATTGTTATGGAGGACTTTAATTTTTCATATATTGACTGGAAGAGTTATAGTTCAAGGACTTTAGATGGATCAGTTTTTGTCCAATGTTCGCAGTAGGGTTTCCTGACACAGAATGTAGACAGGCCAACAAGAGGTGAGGCCACATTGGATTTGGTACTGGGTAATGAACTAGGCTGGGTGTTAGATTTGGAGGGAGGTGAGCACTTTGGTGATAGTGACCACAATTCAGTTATGTTTACTTTAGAAATGGAATGGGATAGGTGTATACCACAGAGCAAGAGTTAAAGCTGGAGAAAAGCAATTATGAGGCGATTAGGCAAGATTTAGGATGCAAAGGATGGGGAAGGAAACTACAAGGGCTGGGCTAAATTGAAATATAAAGCTTGTTCAAGGAACAGCTATTGTGTGTCCTTGATAAGTATGTACCTGTCAGGCAGGGAGGAAGTGGTCAAGCGAGGGAACCATGGTTTACTAAAGAAGTTGAATCTCTTGTCAAGAGGAAAAGGGAGGCTTACGTAAAGATGAGGCATGAAGGCTCAGTTAAGGCACTTGAGAATTACATGTTAGCCAGGAATGACCTAAAGAGAGAAATAAGAAGAGCCAGGAGGGGACATGAGAAGTCTTTGGCAGGTAGGATCAAGGAAAACCCTAAAGCTTTCAATAGGTAGGTCAGGAATAAAAGAATGACTGGAGTAAGATTAGGGCCAGTCAAGGACAGTAGTGGGGAGTTGTGCGTGGAGTCCGAAGAGATAGGAGAGGCACTAAATAAATACTTCTCGTCAGTATTCACACAGGAAAAAGACAATGTTGTGAAGGAGAATACTGAGATACAGACTATTAGACTAGACAGGATTGAGGCTCATAAGGAGGAGGTGTTCGCAATTCTGGAAGGTGTAAAAATAGATGAGTCCCCTACTCCAGATGGGATTTATCCTAGGATTCTCTGGGAAGTTAAGGAGGAGATTGCAGCGCCTTAGGTTTTGATCTTAATGCTGTCACTGTCTACAGGAATAGTGCCAGAAGACTGGAGGATATCAAATATTGTCCCCTTGTTCAAGAAGGGGAGTAGTGACAACCCTGGTAATTATCGACCAGTGAGCCTTACTTCGGTTGTGGGTAAAGTGTTGGAGAGGAGGATATGAGATAGGATTTATAATCATCTAGAAAGGAATAATTTGATTAGGGATAGTCAACACGGTTTTGTGAAGGGTAGGTCATGCTTCACAAACCTTATTTAGTTCTTTGAGAAGGTAACCAAACAGGTGGATGTGGGTAAAGAGGTTGATGTGGTGTATATGGATTTCAGTAAAACATTTGATAAGGTTCCCCTTGGTAGGCTATTGCAGAAAATACAGGGGCATGGGATTGAGGGTGATTTATCGATTTGGATCAGAAATTGGCTAGCTGTAAGAAGACAGAGGGTGATGGTTGATGGGAAATGTTCATCCTGAAGTTCAGTTACTAGTGGTGTACCACAAGGGTCTGTTTTGGGGCCACTGCCGTTTGTCATTTTTATGAATGACCTGGATGAGGGCATAGAAGGATGGGTTAATAAATTTGTGGATGACACTAAAGTCGGTAGAGTTGTGGATAGTGTGAAAGGGTGTTGCAGATTACAGAGGGACATAGATAAGCTGCGGAGATGGGCTGAGGTAGTAAATGGAGTTTAATGTGGGAAAGGTATGAGGTGATTCACTTTGGAAGGTGCAACAGGAATACAGAGTACTGGGCAAATGGTAAGATTCTTGGTAGTGTGGATGAGCAGAGAGATCTCGGTGCCCCCGTGCATAGATTCCTGAAAGTTGCCACCCAGGTTGATAGGTTTGTTAAGAAGGCGTACGGTGTGTTAAGTTTTATTGGTAGACAAATTGCGTTTTGGAGCGACTACACTTAGAGTATTGCGTACAGTTCTGGTTGCCACATTATAGGAAGGATGTGGAAGCATTGGAAAGGCGCAGAGGAGATTTACCAGGATGTTGCCTGGTCTGGAGGGAAGGTCTTATGAGGAAAGGCTGAAGAATTTGAGGCTGTTTTCATTAGAGAGAAGATGGATAAGAGGTGGCTTAATAGAGACATATAAGATGATCAGGGGATCAGATAGGGTGGACAGTGAGAACCTTTTTCCTCGGACGGTAATGGCTAGCACGAGGGAATGTGGTTTTAAACTGAGGGGTGATAGATATAGGATAGATGTCAGAGGTAGGTTCTTTACTCAGAAGGTGTGGAATGTTCTGCCTGCAACAGTAGTAGACTTGCCAACTTTAAGGGCATTTAAATGGTCATTGAACAAACATATGGATAATAATGGAATAGTGTAGGCTAGATGGGCTTCAGATTGTTTCACAGGTCGGCGCAACATCGAGGGCCGAAAGGCCTGTACTGTAATGTTCTACGTTCTATGTTCTAACCAGGTGTCATGTAATGATCTTTTGCCTGAAAATGGCGTGAAGCCAATAGTGTATCCAAGGATTCCACTGGATAGGCAGACACGGCATTGAGCCATCTTCAATTAGTATTATCGGGTAGTTCATTGACAAGTTATGTCCATAGTCAGCAGCAAAAGGAAGTTGAGGGTGTGAAGTTCATTTGTAGCCAGAGTATTTTTTTTAATCAAAGGCAAAGGAACATTCCAGCTCCTTTTTGTTCTGCTCAAATCTCTCTCAAAATATATCTCAATTTAGTTTGGAGTGCTCTTATGTGGTGGCCATGAGATGGGCTTTCTAGATTGTTTGCTATCTTTTACAAACACCTGGAGCATGAGCTCTGGACATCCATCAAAATTTCATTGAGTCTGAGACTTCACATAGAATCACAAATTTTATATGCACATTGCATTCCATCTAATTTGGGTTGGAGGGCTGAATATGTGCTCATAGTGCCAGACAGACTCTGATCATGCAATGGTAGTGTCCTTAACTCGGGGCTAGAATACCCAGGTTGTAATCCCACCTACTCCAGAGTCATAAACACATAGAGATATACAGCACAGAAACAAACCCTTTGCTCCAACTTATCCATGCCTCAAAAAATACCCTATATAAATCTAGTCCCATTTGTTTGCATTTGGCCTATACACCTTCTAAACCCTTCCTATTCATATACGCATCCAGATTCCTTTTAAATGTTGTAATTGTACCAGCCTCCACTACTTCCTCTGGCAGCTCATTCCATACACACACTGCCCTCTGCGTGAAAAAGCTACCTCTTTGGTCCTTTACTATCTTTCCCCTCTCACTTTGTACTTATGGCATCTGGTTTTGGACTCCCCCACCTTGGGTAAAAGACCCTGCCTGTTTACCCTAACCATGTCCCTCATGATTTTTTCAACCTCTATAAGATCACCCCTCGGCCTTTGATGCTCCAGGGAAAATAGTCCCAGCCTATTCAGTCGTTCCCAATAATCAAAATACCCCAATACCGGCAAGATCCTTGTAAATCTTTTCTGAACCCTTTCAAGTTTCACAACATCTTTTCTGTAGGAGGGAGACCAGAATTGCACATCTCTGAACAGATTGATTAGAAAACATTTTCTTTTATAGGGCCACTTAATAAACTGCCCTGGAGAAGCTTTGTTTATGGAGAGGGCAGTTACACTTTTTCCTGTCATTTTCCATTGATGAGAGTTAGAGGAGAGAGTTAATGATGGAATACATGGATGTGAATTCTAAACTGTAGCCTCTGAGAGATGAGGATATCATACAGGCTCATCATTTTTAGAAAATATAGACAAGATAATAAATAGATGGCAGATTAAATAGATAAGGTAGATTTAGAAGAGGAAATAGACACAAACATTTTAAAAGGAGTGGAGGAACAGAGAAGCTGAGAGTGTCAGATATAAAACCATAAATTTAGAAGAACAGGATGATAATCAAGCATTGTATAAAATACCAAATATCCAGAGCACAAAAGCAAATAGATAAATGCAAACCAGTAAAAATAATTTGGCAAGGCCTCATTTGAAATATACTGTCCAGTTTCATGAATCCCGTGGAAGTGGAGTTATGAAAGTGTGCAGAAGAGATTTGATCAAATGTTCAGCAGCTGGAGAAAATAGACAGTCTGGACTTTCTTTCTTTATACTTGAGCAAAGAAGAGATTTAATCAAGGCATTCGAAATTATAGAAACTTTCTTTTATCAACTAACTCTGAAAACAATCTTTGAGTGGATAACTCAGTAATTAATGAATGTGAATTTTGGATTATCTCTGAAGGAAAGTAGGTCGGAATAAAGGACATTTATATTGATAGACATAGAGTGTCAATAAAATATGAACATCATGATCACAATAATTGCAGCAAAAGCCACTGTAGCTTTGAAAGGCAGTGAACAAGTACTCACAAATGGAAGAAAAAACATATGTGCAAATGGAAACTACAAAAGAATATGAAATATAGATAACCCTTTAGGGAACAGTTGGAAGGAATGTTGGCTAAATAGTTTCACCTAAGCTGTAAAAGTCTCAGGAAAATTGCTTATGTGATAATCAGAAATTGACATGACCATTGTTGTGGCATGTTACACTTTCCCACATGTATTGCCTATTTAATGATTAGACATTATAATATAATAAAATATGTGGAGTTGAGTCACAGATCTTCCATGGCAGCAGAGCAGACTCAAAAGGTTAATGACTTACTCCTGCTCCTACATTCTTGTTTCCTGCAAAAGCCTGAAGTTATACAGCAGGTCTGAATGCCTCTGAAAAAGATGTCAATGTTTTGGATATTTCAGTCAAGAGTTTATTACAAATACATGTATATATTTTATATGAATATATATAAACATCTTCAATTTCTATAAAGATCCTATTTAGGAGATACATCAAACTACATCGATTTATTCAGATTTTGAGATTTGCAAATAAATGAACAGAGGTTTTCTTTTAAGCTCATGACGTACTCGTTGGAGATAAAAACTGACAAACAAAAACAGTTATTTTGGCTGCTATCAAATAAACTTTTCCCTTTGCTGCTGACTCAAATTTACAATGAGCCTCTGTGGACAAAAGTAAAATATTCCTTTTGTTGTTATTAAGAAAAGAAAATATCAATCCCTAGATAATTATGTTTCTTTAAAAAAGTACTTGCGTTGTAATAGCATGCAACACAGTCTTTCAATTCTGCTTAAATCTTTTCCTGCAGGACTTGAGATCATGAGTGGAATTCAATGCCCTCCCACATGCTGGGTTTGGTGGTAGGGGGATAATTAATCAGATGGTGCATCAAGATCCTGCAGGCTTCTTGCCTCTGACTCAATTGAGATTAAAGCCAGAAGGCCCATTGAGGACATTGTTGTCCCACCACCAATGGATGCCCATTTAAGGGCCTCCTTTTGTCACCCTTCATATTAACTCAAAAGCAGGGAGGGGTCTAATCATGCAGGGAGCAAGCAATTGTCTACAAGCAAATATACTGGATGCAATAATTAAATGCTCTTATTACCAAACCAGCCACAGACTGAGGAATGCTTTCCATGCAGTAACTGTGGGAGAGCTGCTCTAGGCTGGATATAGAAGAAGCTGAACTTGATTCAATTTATGAAATGTTAATGGGTACAAAGCCTCAATTTCTATGTACCACCAGGCATGCAGAAAGATAGTTGCTGAAGTTGACCCGTTCCATCCATATGAAGTCACAAGCTTTCCTGTAACATATTGTTGCGACTCGGATGAATATTGATTGTTTTGAATACTTTCTGGAAACAGTTAGTTGCTCTCAGTATGTGAGATGGTACACAATAGACTGTTTGTAGAATTCCACTACGTCTCACAATCAACCAAGCACAACATCACAGACATTGTGCCGAACCAGGCTCATTGTTCCCAGTATGCAATCACTGTATAGTGCTTTATCCCCTCCCTTGACAGATATTGCAGAGATTGTTTCTCCCTCAATATTGCAGGCAGAAATATTCATCAAAGTTGTTCTTCCAGCAATAGAAATATGAACCAAATAAAGAAATAAAAATGCTACATAATAACAAGGTGAAACAATATTTAATCAAAGAATTGACCCGATATCCACAAATAAGTAATGCATTTGAGCAATGTCAGTGACTAGAGATAAAAGGACAATCTGCTGAAGATGAAGAAGAATTGCATTCATTTTGTGGGATACAAAGCAAAATTGCAATACAGGCTTATAATCAGCTACTACCTTTGAAGTTGGGGCAGTTTGAAATGCGTGTATTACTGAGGCTGCAGATCACCAAAATATGGAGGCTTATGGCTGCAGTTCAATAAATTCTTTGCTGTTTGACAAAATAAAACCATAAATCATTACACAATAAAGATGAAATGTACTGGTGAAGTTCTCACTGTTTTAAATGAAACCCTGAATCTATTATGGCATTTTGCTGATCACTTTATATGTGCTGCAAAACTTTACTGGGCCAAATAACTTGGTTGTCAAAGGATTCATCAGAACCGTGCAAACTCGAATCATGCATCAGGATCATGTGGAATCCCTGGTGCAGCTAACTCCATGGAAATTTTCCTGGAAATTGAATTCTCCAATAGCCTTGCATCTGCTGCTTTTCAAATTACTTCAGTAAAATTGGAGAATTGATGTTTCTGCCTATCTTGAGCTAACAGTTAACCAGAAAAATTGGAGGATTTAAACACCTGCTTATCTCCTGGATAACCATTCAGTTCATCCTCACCCCTGACTCACTACTAACCTCCCAACTGGGCATTCCTAACCTCATATACCCTACACGATTCTGGTAAACAACCCCTGATCAAACTACACCACGCCTTCCTAATAATCTAATCTGATGCCACAAACTTGCCCTACCTGATCCTGCCGTACCTAACCCAGCCAGACCCAAGACTCTCTGTTCCCTCACCCACTGCAAGTCAGATGCCAACCAACCTCCCCTCCCCTCCACCCATGTAACCCAACACGATATTCACAGCTGGCATAACTACTTCTGTGCCCCAGATGAGACAATCCTCTGCCACCAGAGATAGTAAGAACTGCTAATGCTGGAGACAGAGATAACACAGTGTGGATCTGGAGGAAAACAGCAGGCCAGAAAATTTCTGAAGAAGGATCCAGACCTGAAACATCAGCTTTCTTGCTCCTTTGATACTGACTGGCCTGCTGTGTTCCTCCAGCTACACACTGTGTTACCTGTGCCATCAGCCTGAACCTCAACTTGGACCCATCCCTCAACTTGGACCCAACCCTCACCAGTATGCCCATTGGCCTACTTCTGGGTTCTACAGCCACTATACTAATTCACCTTCTGTAACGCATGTCTACTGTCCAGCCTTGGGACATTTTGGATGCTCTCCATTTTATTGCGTGGCACTATCAACACGCTAAAATAGCAAAGATTTCAAACATACCTAGGAGCTCAACATGGATGTAACATAGGCCGAGGGAAAGGTAATAGGGAATAATGGTTAATAGGTATTTTTCAGGCTAGAGGAAGGTTATGTTGGACTGCCCAGGGATCAATATTGAGACCCTAGGAGAAATATAAACTGTGAGGACACTGTAGAACTTTAAAAAGACAACAACTATTTTGGAGTGAGCAGACAATGGCAGAGAGAATTAATATAGAGAAGTGTGAAGTGGTACATTTTAGTACAAAGGACATGGAAAGACAACATCAAGCAAAGCTGTACTCAGGAGCAGACAGACTTGAAGGCTCAAGTCAGTAAAGATGGCAGAACAGGAAAAAAGAACAATTTTTAAAAGTGTTTGGTATTTTAAAGTTCATTAATAGGGGCGTACAGGACAAAGATGGAGAAAGGAGGTTATGCTCACTTTATATAGGATACTGAATAGACTTCAACTGGACTATTATGCATGGTTTCGGGTGCCATGTTGAGGAAAAATGCTAATGCATTGAACAGAGTGCAGAATAATTTTAAGAGAATGGTCCCAGGGATGAAAAACGTCAGTAATGAGGAAAGTTGGAGAAATAGGGTTGTTTTCCTTGACAAGGAGAAAACTAAGGCCAGATTTGAAAGAAGTTTTTAAAATCATAAGTGGTCCAGAAAAAGCAGATAGGGTGAAACTGTTTCCTCTCATAGCAGGATTTGAGAACCATTCAACACAGTTTTTTGAAGCGTTTTGCAAAAGAAACAAATGCAAAGTGAAATATAAACTTTTGCACAGTGAATAGTTAGCATCTGAGTGCACTTCCTGGAAATGTGATTGATTCGATTCAGGCATTCGAGAGCATATTAGCTAGAAACATTGCAGAGGGTAAAAAACAGGAAATTCATAGAATCTCTGCAGCACGCCATTCAGCCCATCGAGCCCACACCAACATTCCAAAGATCATCCTGCCCAGACACAATCCTCTACTTATCCCTGTAACCCTACATTTCCCACGGCCAATCCACCTAACCTGCACATCTTGCACTGTGCAAGGTAACCCACACAGACACGGGGGAATGTGCAAACTCCACACAGATAGTCACTCGAAGATAGATTTGAACCTGGGTCCCTGCGTTCTAACCACTGAGTCACTATGTCATCCTAATCAGGACAAAACAAAATTGTTCAAAGAGCCAGAACAAAGAACAATACAGCACAGGAACAAACCCTTTAGCCATTCAAGCCTGTGCCCTTCTAAACTAAAAACATTTTGATTCGACACAGTTGGTATCCCCCTATGCCCTGCCTATACATGTATTTGCCAGGATGCCTCATAAGATGTTGCTCTTGTACGTACTTCTACCACCTCACCTGGCAGCACATTCCAGACTCTTATCCCCTGTGTAAAAAACTTACTTCTCACATCTACTTTAAACTTTCCCCTTTTCACCTTAAACCTGTATGCTCTAGAAATTGATATTTCTACCCTGCAGGAAATAAAGACTCTGATGATCTGTTCAATCCGTGCCTCTCATAATTTTATTTCAATCAGGTCACCCTGTCACCCTTGCATTACATGACTCAATCACATAGTGAGAAGTGAGGCTTTTCAGTATTAATAACATTATGTTCAGACCATTTGCGACACTTCAGGTCCTGAAGCAGCAATGTCCAATGCACAAAACATGGACAACATCCAGGGCTGATTTGTGCCAAGTAACATTTGATCCACTGTGCCAGACTACCATAATCATGAACAAGAGACAGTCCATCTTGTTTATTGTTCAATGCCATAAACATTGCTGAGCACCTCACTATCAATACCCTGGGAATTGCCATGGAACAGAAGCTGAGCTGTAAAGTGCAGTTTGCTTGATCAGAACCCCATTCATTGTCAAAATTATGGAAGTGAAAGGGTTCATTTAGACGCTAAGCAGACTCTCCAGCCATTTTGTTATATTACACTGTCACTTGAGCGTTTGGTCAGTCTTACAAAGTCTTGCAAGTTCTGGATTGTTGTAATTAAAGGCAGCCTTATCTTTTTTTCCTCGTGTGACCATCTGTAAAGTAATGTAACAAAATGTATATAGTTACTAAGAACACTAAGTATTGTTATAAATTAAATTACATCCGGAATACAGCAACATTCACTTGCCATTAAGTGAGGAAAAGTTGGGGTCTAGGCTATCTCCTTGACATATTTGAAGGGGGTTTGGTCTGGTCCATAACACTTCACTGAGTCAAAGTCCTTGAACTCCCTTTGCAACAGTACTGTACTCGTAGGTGTACCTCCTCCCCAAGAACTCCAGAGCACATTCAAGGAGGCTCAGCATCAACTTCTCAAGGGCAATTGGGAATAAAACAATACATTCTGGCCTAGCTATTGGTGTCACATACCAGAAGAAAATATAAAGGAACACAAAAGCCTTTCTTTCCAAAGATAATGTTTGAATGAAAACAAAGATTATGTAAGAGTTTAACTTGTATTAAAAAATTGACTAAATGTAACATTATTGAGTGGAATCTTCTGCACTTTGAGGAATAATTGAGGTTTGGAAACACTTTGAAGTCCCAATTCAACACTCGTGTCACAACGATTACCTGGAAAATCTTCTCAGAGACAAGCAATTAAGATGCAGCCTCCAGGCCCATTATTCCATTAAGGAAGGTGGCCAGGTTTGTAAATCTGTAGACCTAACCAGAGGGCCTGCAGGCTAAGAAGGATGGCAATCAACACCCGCAAAATTAGACACTGTCAATGTCAGATGTTGAGGTGCCCTCTGAAGAAACTTAGATTGATTTCGAAAAAAAATCTACAGTTGTGGCCATGTCCCTGTGGAGGTGATAAACTGACCTTAAAATGACTGGTACAATAGCCCCGCTCTGAAAAAGAATCATATCAAAAATGAAACGTTACCTATAATTCTCTCTTCATAGATGCTATCAGACCTGCTGAGTTTCTCCAGCACTTTGTTTTTCTTTCATTAGCCATTACTGTGGTTTGCTGTTGGCTGAAACTTGGTGGGAGTTGTTCAGAGGAGGCCACACAAAGGTAAGCGGCCAATATTATGCTATCTCCAGGAGGATCTTTCTGGCCTGCCTGATTAATCTCCAAATATACAATCAATTCTATAGATAGGCAGTCCCCTTCTGACGGGTCATTAGCCTCTGCCAGTCATGAAAAGCCTTGAGAAAATTTGCTCATCAGTTTTGAGGATGGGGTCACTGGAGCCGAAACGTTAACTCTGTTTTTTCCTTCACAGGTGTTGCTATACCTGCTGGGCTTTTCCAGCAACTTTGTTTTTGTTTCTCATCAGATTTTGATTCAGCATTAACTTGTGATGTTCCTTCCGGTTCTACCTTCATGTTTGAGACTGCAGGACTTGGAAGACTCTGTGCATCGTGTGGTAAATCTAAAACAGCTGAAAGTTCAGTCTGAAGAAGTCAAATTTAAAAGTAATTCACATTTTCAATTGCACTGGAATAAATGGGACGGAAATTGATAAGTGTTGACATTTACAGACTGCTGTTGATGGAGATGCGGGCTGGGTGGGGCATTGGAGAAGGAAGACAATCTGCAGAACAAGATGCTATCCTGATGGGAATTTCTATTTTCCAAGCAAGTCCTCATTGACAGAGCTCACTTCTGATATTAGCTGGCTGTGGAACAATGTCTTGTTTATATCAGTGCTCTGTGAAGGTAGGGCATTATACTTCAACAAATACTTTTCTATATATGTCGCCATTATTCAAATTGTCTTAATGTTCATTTGAAAACATTTTTGCCTGTAATTAAATGGAAGATTCCTTTGCAATTATAACATGTTTATTTTAAAACTAGTCTTAAATCCCCATTAACGTTGGAACAGAATTTATTGCAAATGACGAACAAATGGTATATCACCTTTTTTGCAAAAGGTACAGCAAATTAGGCTAAAATATGTACTCTAGACATGACATCTGGGACCTGTGAGAACAAAACAAACTGTAATTCTTCCAATTTGATCAAAAAAAATTGTCAATGAACAATGAATAGTCACACATAGAAATATGCATCAGAGCAATGATTCAATCAGTTTCAAAATGAAAAACAAAAAGGAGAGAAAAAAAGATTGGGATGAGAGAGTGAAATATAAAGAAAAAATTCACTAAAGAAGAAAAAATAAAAATAAAGTACTTTCTGAACTTCAATTATGATTTAAAATAAAACTTGAAGAAATAAGTCTCCATGTTTGTAAATTTCATTTTTAATGCTGGAAACTTTGTTGGCAGTAATTATTTCAGCATTAGAAAAGAGACTTTGGAGTAAAATGCTCAAAAGCCAACTTGCTGGAGCTTCACATAATTAAGTATATTTAAAAGGGGGTTAAGTAGTGAAATGTCATTATTGCAAATTAGTGGAAGAGCAACACACCTTTTTCTACAGGTATTCTCCCATTCAATTTTCAAACGTCAATCCTCCTCAAATGAGCCCTTGTCCCGCTGTCCTTGTAACTGCTTTCCTATGTTTGTTTTCCCATTTCTCTTCAGACTCTTCGAGTAAGGCATTACATTTGAAATCCCTGTGCATCATTTTTGGAATCTTATTCTAGAATCCCTCTAATCGGTTTCCAAGCCAACATTTAAATTGCTCATATCAAAGTCAGGTGTACTCTTATTGTGACAAAATTGACATATTTCATTATACCTGCCAATCTGTCTGCAACCTTTAATGTGTTTGGTCACACACAGCGCTCTCGCCCCAACATTTCTGAAACATCTTTCAGCTAGGTAGGACTACTCAACAGGGGCAATTTCTATCTTTGCTATTATAGCCAGGAATGACTTGTAGTAGCTTCTTATTCCCATCAACATGACATTATCTGAATTCACAGCATCAGTGCAGACATGACATCTACGTCTATCTCTTCCATACCACTTCATCCCCCCACTGAATCTAAATTGTCATCCAACTTGTCCAACCCCCAGTGCTGAAGAGCAGAAATTTCGCCCAAATAAATCAAGAAGACTGGACTTAGTGTCTTTGTTCCTAGTCATAAAGTCTATTCCCCAACCACTGATGTCATTTCTCCCTCTAATAAATTTCTATGCTGAACCAGATTGTTTATCTCCTTGGAGTATATTGGTTGCTGTGACAATATATTAGCGCCATCATTAGAGTTAACACTTACATCTTCCCCCCAAGTCTTTATCCTCATTCACTGTTTATGCTAAATACACAACTTACACATCTCTATGCATCCCCCACCCACTCCACTCAAAGCCTCAGTGGTTTAAAGGGAATATCTGAGAGTTGTTCTGCCAATCTCTTAGAATGCATATGGAATTTCTTTGGAGATGGTGCAAGGTTGATGCATGCCAAATTCCTTTGCTGAAGAGCTTCAGCTTTAGTCTCTTGTCATATGTGGCTGCATTAACACAGTTTCCTGCTGAGGACGAGGGTACACCAGCTACCTGTTAATTGGTTTATTTCAGTGAAATCAAGGCTGCCCTGTTTCTTCAAGCATTGTCACTAACTGTTCAGACAAAGTATGTTTTCTGATGTTGAAGTTGCACAAGCATGATGTGCTCATGCAAGCAGATCCCTGATTCAAACTGGACTACCTTTTCCATTATAGAAAAACTTTGTTCATTCTAATCCAATATTTTATATGATTTGGTGATCGTGCTGGCTGATGAGAAAAGAACACCATCTACTGTTCCAATTTTTTACTATTGTTTAGCATTAAGCTTTATTAGAGGACCAGAGTGCATGTGACAAAGATTAATAGTTAATAAGTTAATTATTTGTGCAATTGATCTTGAAAGACAGACTAACATCACCTTGTTTTCTAAGTAGGTAAACCAGTGCGGCAGTATTTAAGATCAGAGATAATGGGAACTGCAGATGCTGGAGATTCCAAGATAATAAAATGTGAGGCTGGATGAACACAGCAGGCCAAGCAGCATCTCAGGAGCACAAAAGCTGACGTTTCGGGCCTAGACCCTTCATCAGAGAGGGGGATGGGGGGAGGGAACTGGAATAAATAGGGAGAGAGGGGGAGGCGGACCGAAGATGGAGAGTAAAGAAGATAGGTGGAGAAGGTGTGGGTGGGGAGGTAGGGAGGGGATAGGTCAGTCCAGGGAAGACGGACAGGTCAAGGAGGTGGGATGAGGTTAGTAGGTAGCTGGGGGTGCGGCTTGGGGTGGGAGGAAGGGATGGGTGAGAGGAAGAACCGGTTAGGGAGGCAGAGACAGGTTGGACTGGTTTTGGGATGCAGTGGGTGGGGGGGAAGAGCTGGGCTGGTTGTGTGGTGCAGTGGGGGGAGGGGATGAACTGGGCTGGTTTAGGGATGCAGTGGGGGAAGGGGAGATTTTGAAACTGGTGAAGTCCACATTGATACCATATGGCTGCAGGGTTCCCAGGCGGAATATGAGTTGCTGTTCCTGCAACCTTCGGGTGGCATCATTGTGGCAGTGCAGGAGGCCCATGATGGACATGTCATCAAGAGAATGGGAGGGGGAGTGGAAATGGTTTGCGACTGGGAGGTGCAGTTGTTTGTTACGAACTGAGCGGAGGTGTTCGGCAGTATTTAAGAATAGCTTTTCTCAAGAATACGCTGTTGCTAGGAAAAGCAATGCCACATTGCACTTATTTAGAATCTTGCCTTCACCAAACAGTTTGATGAATCAAAATGTGCTGCCAACATTAAAGAAAAGCAAATACATTCAATTAAATGTGAAGAAATCATGGCATGAGAGATGACTGGTGAATAGAGTGTTGTTAATCTTTCCCCATTGCCGTCATTATGTCATATTATGCTCTCCTGACTCTGATGGATAAGAGTTACCATTGCAAGTAAAATTGAGAGGAACACTTTTTTGGAGTCCATTATATTTAAAAGTCTATATTCGCTGTTGCCCTGAGTAGGAGGACAATTATTGTATGAAAGCCTTAGAGGAAAGTTCAGGATGTTTAATTAGACCCAATATATTTGCATGCAAAGCTTTTATTCAATACCTTCAAATTACATAAAGTAAGAAATTGTAAAATCCCAAAACCTTTTATAGATAGATAGCCTTTGTAATTTATACATTAAATAACTGGGGACATGTTAGCTCGGTTGACTAGATGGCTTGCATGTGATTCCAAATAACGCCAACAGGGCAAATTCAATTCCCATTCTGACTTCGGCCAACTTAGGGACTGCCTGCTCAATCTGCCTCTGAGTAGCAGGCAATGGCATAGCAGCACAGTTAAAAACTGCTAAGAAAACGGCTCAGGCTGAAGCAACAGCAGACAATGAATTGTCTTCAGCACGTGGCAGAAATTGGATGAAATTGGAGGAAATTATTTTGGGCATATTCAAAAATGTATTTGTACCTCAGGGGCACTACTCCAGCTCCTATTCAAATTTATTATTTAACGTCAACTTAAATAATACCGGTGTGCCGTATAAGGTAATTAGTACCTGTTTGGGTTAACCAATGTCACAAGATAAACTCCGTCCATCAGGAAATAAAGGATTGATCTTGAGAGGAGATAATTGGCTTTGGGTAGTATGCCCTAAGAGTAGTCAGTATTCCAGTGATTGTTTTTATTGTTGACAGCATGTGGTTGAAGTAGTAAATATAAATGTATTCTTGAGTCGAGCCTGACATCTCACAAGTGACTGTCATGTATTTCAAATATAATGAAAACAGCAATTGAATTTTAGGTAATAAAACTTGACAGTTCAAACAAGGCCAAGCCTGTCTTCTGTTAAAATGCCATCACTATTTCTTATTAGTAACTTTACCAATGCTATAAAGAAATATTGGTAACAGCAATTTCGCCATAATATTTTGGTTAGCAAAGAATAGCATAGGTGTATGTGTAGCTTGGTGTTAAGCCTGTTGTATCTCAGTAGGGGCGCATGTGAGCAGGACTTAAAGGCAAGTTGTATTTTTACTTCAGTAGGTTTTGGAACAAGCCTCTTACCAGAAAAAAGAGTGGAGTTACCATAACGGGATAGAAAACATATTCAAGGTTTTTTGAATACACCTGATGGTAGATGGGGAAAGGCTGCAGAAAGCTACAGCACAGAGAGATTGACTGCCCTCATGCTTGAAACACAAAAATCTACCGTACAATTTCAGTGAGTAGCACGGAATGTACATGGAATGATGGCCTTTATTTTGAAGGGAAGAGAGTATAAATATAGGGAAGTTTTGCTACAGCAATACAAGGTGCAAGTAAGACCACATCTAGAATCCTGTGAATAGTTTTAGTCTCCTTATCTAAGGAAAACAATACTAAAAGTAGAGGCAGTCCAGAGTAAGTTCACTAAGTTAATTCCAGGTAAGAGGAAATTTTCTTATGAGAACAGTTTGAGCCTGTACACAAAGTGTGGAAGAATGACAGGAGATCTTATTGAAACAAGTAAAATGCGGAGAGATTTCTTCCCCTCATAGAAGAGCCTTGGAGCAGATGGCATAATCTCAGATTAAGGAACTGCCCTTTAAGACAGACATGAGGTTTCTTTCTCCTAGAGAGTAGTGAGTCTGACAAATTGAGTGGCCTATTTCTCTTCCTCTATCTGATGGTGTGAAACTTGGACGGCAGGACGCAGGTACTTTTTTTTTAACCATGGCTCCAGGAAACTCTCCAGGCAGACACTGTGAAGACAGCAGGAGCAGGTGATTCATACACAGCAGCAATCCAACTAAGACGATGTGGATACAGTACAGAAAGAAGATTAATGATCCCATATATGTGGGCCAGACTAGTGAATCCTTCCAAAGCAACAACAGCAGGTGGTAAGAGTAGGAGTGTCACTCATCAGCTGAAACCATGTGGTACCTGCTAAATTTTTCCATAGACACTTGACCAGACAGAACTTGTATCTTTAAGTTACTTAATGGTATGTCAAAAAATGTGACATCCTAACATAAAATATCCACCTCAGAACGTGACTGTGTATTGTATCAAAGAGAAGCCCACACAATTTTCCTACATTCGAGGAGCTTAATCACAATTTCTTTGGTACCAAACATCTCTCCTGTTTCATTGGTGATAATTGATGTTAATCCACATATTTTTCCCTGAAGTCATAGGAAGTGATAACATTTAGAACACCCTTTGATATACACTGATTCCTCATATTTATTTGGGTTATCCATCAGTCACAATATATTTCAGCACCGTATGGATTGTATCACTAAGCATCTACTAGGTTGTCACCACATCACAGATGACATTGCAATTCTCAGAAAAATGAAACACGGGAATGAGACAAACCTTCTTCAGCTCATGACGAAACCAAGGGCACACAGATTTATTTATGACAGGACTAAAATTTCAAAACAACATGAGCCAAATCATGTTTTGTAAATCAATCTTCTCATCAAACTGTATTGAATTTGATCTTACCAAAATGCTTAAACCATAAGACAAATATGAAATACAAAGGTGTTTCAGTTTCCCAACTTTTAATCCCCATATATTCCAAATTTTTCATCCAAAGTCTTTCATCTTCAAAGATACGCCAGAAGTTCAATAGCATGTCTTTCAATGTCTCAAAAATGATCCCTCCAGGCTTAAAGCATTAGAAGTAAATGCATCCCAGAAAGGTCTTGGAGCATAACTATTACAAGGTGCCAAGTCTATTGCATTTGATTCTAAGATCCTTACAATAGAATGGGCTAATCCCTCCAACACTGAAATAGAATCTCTTCCTCGAGTTTTATGGACACACATACCTATTTAACAAGTATTTCATTTGAAGCACCCTGTCTAGAGCAACTCTACATTATTCCCTTCGAAATAACTAAGCAGATAAAAAGAGGACTCGAACCAGTCATCAGGAAATCCTCCAACCTGTGGAGAAAGGAGCGGCAGTACTTTTTCTCCCTTTGGAGTCTTGGGCTGAGTTTATGTCAATTACATTTATGCAACAAGTGACTTCTCTCTAAATTGTATTATATAAAATATACTGTTTGTAACAATCTTAGATACATCTATTTTTAATACTTATGTTTGTATAATTATTACTCTTTCAATATTACAAAAATTTGACAGTGATGGAAATGTGGATTTTAATTTTGTGCTCTCTTTCTACTATTATTATTTGCAAGGACAACATCTGCCCTTCTGTGTCAACATATGTCAACCATTAATCCCACCATGTTTACATTTATCATGCTTTTGACCAATATTTGCAGAACCACACAGAAAGCAACATATTCTCCTTTCATTTTATATTCTGCTTTACTTTTTCAACTGCTTTGAAAACAAAGGTTCATCCACATGAATACATTGATATGCGTGACATGTGTAAAATAATGTGCACATTATTAAATCCTGCTTCAACATCTCAATTGTCATCAATACTACATGTTTACATGTAAAATAAGCACTTGAGATCCAAAATCACAGATTGGCTTGTTTTAATCAACTATACCCTTCAGTAAATGATTTAATTGGCACTTACCACTTGTGAGCTAATGCATTATGTCTGTGATTAACTGAATGCAGAAAAGGTGAATTTATGGTAATTAGCTCAAAAAAGAGGGTTAGTAGCAAAAGAAAGACTCAGTTATAAGGACCTCGATAAACTGAAACTACTAATGTCCTTAGAGGCTATTCTGCACACTGTCTGTACAACCTGGTTTTGGACATGATGTGGAGTTGCCAGTGTTGGACTAAAGTGGACAAAGTCAGAAATCACATGACAACAGGTGAATGTCCAACAGGTTTATTTGAAATCACACAAGATTTTGTAGCACAAGATAATAAAGTGTGAAGCTGGATGAAGACAGCAGGCCAAGCAGCATCTCAGGAGCACAAAAGCTGATGTTTCGGGCCTAGACCCTTCATCAGAGAGCTTCTCTGATGAAGGGTCTAGGCCCGAAACGTCAGCTTTTTTGCTCCTGAGATGCTGCTTGGCCTGCTGTCTTCATTCAGCTCCACACTTTATTATCTTGGATTCTCCAGCATCTGCAGTTCCCATTATCACTGATACAGATTTTGTAGCACAGCCCCTTTTTCAGGGATGACTTAGTGTTTTTAGAACATAGATTACATTCAAATGAAATAGTGTGACTTAAGCATAGCTGTAGACAACGTTAATATTACTAGCAATTTGAGGAAATTATGCATTTTGATTAGAATCTCCTAATGGAAAATTTCTTTCAGGAGGCTCCAGATGTCAAGGAACTTGTATTTATACTCAGTCACACATTAGGCTAACCTTCTGAGTTATTGGATTATCTGTATCTATAACTGCCACAAGGTAATGTGTTTAAAATTCAACAGAAAGCATACATCGTCTCAGAGAAACTGAACTGCATTTATTCCAATACAATTTGTCTTTGCTAGGAAAAACTATGATGAATGGAGCAACTTAACTTCATTTATTTTACATTATTGCAGAAATTTAGTAACTGTTTGATAATTATGAAGAAACCCAGAAAATTATCATCCAGCTTTACATGCTAAATTTGCTCAAAACAACTGAAGCTCTAAATTGGATTATTCCTTTTTTATTCTGTAAATATATCTTGATGTTGGGGCTTCTTGTCTCATCAAGGACTACATAGTCACTAAGTTATTTAGGAATAAGTCGTTTCAAAGGTCATTTTTATTATATTTTTTTTCTGAATTCATTGTGGAGACAGTTGTCAGGGACAGTGTTTATCATTTGTTGCAGGACCAATCACTGGTAAATTGTATTCAAACAGAAATCACTGGAGAAACTGTGCGAAGTTTGCACATTTTCTCAGCATCTGCGTCGGTTTCTCCAGGTGCTCTGGTCTCCTCCCACAATCCAAAGATATGCAGGCTAGGTGGATTGTCCATGCTAAATTGTTTGTAGAGTTCAGGGATGTGTGGGTTATAGGGGGATGGGTTGCTGTAGACTTGTTGGGCTGAAGGGCCTATTTCTACACTGCAGGGATTCTATGAAGAGATAATTCCATGAAAACTCAAGAGGAGTAGCAGCATCTATGGGGAGAAAGCAGAGTCAATGTTTCGGGTCTATTGACTTCAGAACTGATTGTAGCTAAGAAAAAGTGGTATATGTGCTGAAGACATTTATACAGAAAGGCTGAGAAAGGGAAGGAGTAAGCATGAGGTGGATATGGAACTGTGTGTACATGTGTGGGAGAGAAGCCACCAAGAGATAATGGGAACTGCAGATGCTGGAGGATCCAAGATAACACAGTGTGGAGGTGGCTCATCTTTATCCAATCCTTGATGAGCAATGGAGAAAGAAAAGCTGCTGATGAGGACAATTAGGGGTGAAAATGAATTGGCTGTGATAAAAGCAGCCCTTGTGATGACAAGACCTGGTGTTTGGAGGTTGGGGTAAGGACATGGAGGAAGGTGCTCAGGCCCTAAATTTATTGAACCTAATATAGATGCCTCAAGGCTGCTTGGTCCCTGAGTGGAAACTGGGATGCTGGTAATTTGTGGTGGGGTGGAGTGCTGCTACCAATCTTTCTTTTTATGTATGTTAAGGGTCCTTTTAATTAGCAGTGGTAGAGGATAAGCTACTATTATGACTTAACAAGTGGAAACATTTGACCTTACGCAAGATGTGGTTTCTTGCATGATAGTAATAGAAACAAGCTGTATTGACTTGTAAGGCAAAGTGGTAAAGACCATCAAGAGTGGAGATGACGTCTGCCTCCAGCAAAACCTTATGCTCGCCTGCTCTTGTCCAGGAATATCCTCAAGTTGGTATTGGTGCCTCCTGTGAAAAAATGAAAGCAACCCGGAGCAGATGGATTGAAGGACAGAAAATCCTCCAGAAAATGGATCATATTATTGAGGCCATTACACAGCTTCCCCAGTTTTTATCCACCACCTATAATATGACTTTTTTTCACCTGTCTGTGCCTGTTCGTATGTGTCTTTAGGAGGAGTTTGAGGTTTAATTAGTAGAACTTTATGTCAACAGTCCATATTTATTTACTTGCAGCTAGAATCTATTTACTTATAATTAATAGTCATGCTTGTTAAGTACTCAAACCTGCTCCCTAGTTTGTTTGCGTGGGCTAAAGGCCAGAGATCAGAGTCCCTACTGTGAGGAGACAGGCCATTTGGCACAACAAGCCCACACTGCCCCTCTGAAGAGCATCCCATCCAGATCATTCTCCTATCCCTTCATTTACCCATATCTAATCTAACATCCTTGAACACTATGGGCAATATAGCACAGCCAATCCACCAACCCTGCACATCTTTGTCTGTGTGAGGAAACTGGAGCACCTGGAGGAAATCCACACGGACACAGGGAGAATGTGCAAACTGAGGGTGGAATTGAACCTGAGTCCCTGCTGTTGTAAGGCAGCAGTGCTAACCAATGAGCCCTGATAATTAATTTGAGGTATTTTGTGTATTTGGATAAAGCCTTTAACTTCTGATGATATCAGGGTTTGGTTTCCAATGAGGTACCAATTCTTGCCTTATTTCAATGCAATTTGTTATCTTACTTGGATAGAAACTAAATGGAAATAATCAGGAGGATGGAAGAACACAGCCAAACAGGCAGCATCTTGAGGAAAGGAAAAGTCAACATTTTGGGTACGACCCAACTTCAGGATTGGATGTGGGAGTAAGGGGAGCTGCAGATAAAGAGAGGGGCATTAGGGGACATGGAACGGTGGTGATAGGTGGACATCAGTTGTAGGTTCAACTAATTTGGTCGATGAGAGGGATGAATCTGGTTGGTGGCTAGTAGGGAGAATCAGAAGGTTGAATGGGAGGGTGGAGGTGGGGCTGGAAAAGGAGCTGATGGATAGGTGGGAAGGTTTTTTGAGTTCTTCAGTTTCAATGTTAAATCCTCCAGGTTATAGGGTGCCCAGGTGGAAGATAAGGTGTTGTTGTTCAAACTTGCATTGCGAGTCACAGCAACACTGGAGGAGGCCAAGGATGGACATGCCAGAGGGAGACTGTGGAAGGGTAGTTGAAATAGTGGTGATTACGAGGTTAGGTTGGCCATTGTGGGCCAGACAAAGATCCCTGGTGAAATGTTCAACCAGTCTACATTTGGTCATAGAAGATGACATCGGGAGCACTGGATGCAGTGGACTAGGTTGGAGGAGATGCAGGTGAAGCTCTGTCTCACTTGGAAGGACTGTTTCAGGCCCTGAATGGAGATTAAGGAGGTGGTGTGTGGGCAGATGTTGCACTTTTTATAGTCCATTGGTGGAATGCGGGGCAGCGGTGTTTGGTGGTGACAAGGCAGAGAACTCCAGACGAAATCTGAAATGAAAGACTTGTGTGAATGTGTAGAAGTTCAGAACTGATGGGGTTGACAGGGGACACAAGTAAGGAACGAGAAAGAAGGTTTGGGGATGTCAACTAGATTGACAGGCAGAGCCTATTACTCATTTTGTAATGTGACCTGTATTGCATTCCATCCTCAAGGGAATTGCCACTATTGAGCGAAAATGCAAAATGGCTGTCACCATGCTTTACTCATGACAACACGAAACCCCTCGTGGAAATGCATCTATCAGGCACTTACGCAGCACAAGTCGAAGGCTTCTATAATCATGGCACCTTGCACATGAAACACATGCAGTGTCCTACTATGTGGGATACCAGTAGAGGCCCAAAGTAATCTGGACCATGTCATTTGACACTATATTTTGAACATAGTCACCCCTGTGAAGCGGAAATAATTTTTGTTTAACAGTCACCTGAAGCCACATTCATAAAGACAATCAAAGATCTCAAAGGCTGCTCAGGGGCACAGAGCTGATTTCACCTCACCTTGAATTGTAAGTATGCACCGATATGATCTTTTATACAATGCATTCTTTCGTAGAAACATGGGAACTAGGAGCAGGAGTGGGCCATTCTGAGATGCTGCTTGGCCTGCTGTGTTCATCCAGCTCCACACTTTGTTATCTTGGATTCTCCAGCATCTACAGTTCCCATTATCTCTGCTCACATTACCAACCTGTTCTGGTTGTGATATTTCCCACACAGGTTTTTTTTAAACTGTCCATTACTGCACCAGCCACACCAGTGGTTACTGTCACTATGATCACGGTGTGGCAAAAGCTCAAGCAAATGGAGAATGAACAGATATGTTAATGAACCCAGGACATGCAGCAACCTCTTAATGGATGCTCGGCCATCTCCACATGAAGATGTGGCAGCTAAAGGTTACTTCAGGATGCAGAAGCAGCACTGGAAGGAGAATCTATTGTTCTTGATACCATTTCTTCCAACTGACTAGGTGCATTGTGCTACAGTCTGAGAAAGTTTTATAACGGTTGGAATGGGATCTGCAACCCGAGATGAGGGTTTAGAGACCAGATTACACCATTTCATTGTGTTTCACGATGACAAGGTCAGGTCTGTTGACTTTGTGAACATAGCTGAGTTACCCCTGATGCAGGACAGTAGAGACTGCACATACATGTTGAGAATACCAGACTAAATTAACAGAAAAAGGTTCAAGAGCCTCAATGTGAAATTGTCTGCGATCATAGGGATTACATCTTAGAAGTCTGTGTCATTTATTTTGTAAACTGTATGATCTCTCTATTTTTGAGAACTCTTAGGTTCTGTCTTCATATCAAAGTCTGAATTTTCTACAATGATTGGTTACTGAGAGACAAAGTTTCCCCTCTGCAAGCATGGCTGATAACATCTTGATTGTGACAAAACTTATACAACACAGCCCATTTTCTCAAACAGAGTCTTGATGGAATACCTTTTCAGCCTCCCTGAAGTTGCAGTTATGATGTTAGGAACAATGGAGCACCTTGGTCTTTTGAGGAGCAAGATGAGGACATCAAGCAGGAGGGGTGTTGCTTTCACTGTAGTAGAACATTGTACCATTGAGCAGATGGGATTTATGTGACACCAAGTTCCATTGGATGTTAGTGGGGTGAAGCCATTATTTATTGACTAGAAAATTATTGCTACTTGACAAACAAGCAGTTTCTATTTGTTCCCAGATAACAAAGTGTGTAGCTGAATGAACACAGAGGCCAAGCAGCATCTCAGGAGCACAAAAGCTAGGTGTAGGCCCGAAACGTCAGCTTTTGTGCTCCTGAGATGCTGCTTGGCCTGCTGTGTTCATCCAGTTACACACTTTGTTATCCTGGATTCTCCAGCATCTGTAGTTCCCATTATCTCTATTTGTTCCCAGTAGGGATTGCAGCTTTTTGTTGCATTTTTTCGTCATTTTACAGTTCTTGAATTAAACCTAATGACTTTCAACTGTTTGAAAGCTTTCTGATGTATGATACACCCATATTGAACAATAACTCTTACAGGAAGTGGCAGAATGGACAATCATAAAATAGAAAATATGATCATTAATAATAAACACAAAAAAGCAGCCCATGATCAATGGGAGAAAATGGTATAAACGTAAAATTAATAGATGCTTACTTAAATTAATGCAGTGTTCAGAGCAAAATAAATAAATTAACAGCAGAGCGAGGCTAATAATTATGGTCTTGCAGCCATTACAGACATCGCTACAAGGGTACTAAAAATTCATGAGTTTGTGACCTTTTGAAGTGACAGGCAGGAAGGAAATTGTGGTATTGTAGCTAAGTTATTGTGAGATGGAATAGGTGTGATTTTTGGATCTGAAGGTATGGAATCCATAAACATGGAGGTAGCAGATTACAAGGGAAGAAGATGACCCTGGTGAGAATAGCCTGTAGGCCCTTTTAATTGTAGCTATATCGAAGAACTGAAATTAAATCATGAGCTAAGAAGATTGATGTCCTGTATTTTTACACAATCAGCTGAATTTAACCTTAATGTAGATAGTGAAAATCAAATTGGCAAACGTTGTCCTGAGGAAGAATTCAAAAAGTGCCACCAAAACAGTTTCTTTGAATATATGTCTGTATCCAATGAAGGACCAGGCTATCTTGGTTGAATGAGATAAATTTAATAAGTGATATTGGAGTAACATACATCCATAGAAACTGTGCCCATAACATGGTGGAATTTAGCGCTCTGTTTGAGAATGGCAAATGGCAGGGGTCAGAAATAATAGTGATAAATGATGGTTATTTCAAAAGAATGATTGCACAGTTAGATAGATTGGGTTGGGAAAAGTGTTTATTAGATAAAAGGCAGTTGAGAAACAACAGTAGACATTTCAGAAAATATCTTGTGGTTCACAACAACTGTATATCACAGTCAGGAAAAGGTATTCGAGGAAGGGGATGAATTTGAATTGGCAGAAAATACGTAGAATGTGGCAAAGACTAGTGGTATAAAAACCAAAAAAAATGACCCAAGAAAGGGAGAAGGTAAATTTTGCTGGTAAACTGGCAGGTGACATGAAAAAGGATAGTATTATTTTATTTAAATGTCTAAAAGAAAGAGGAAAAAGCTGAGGATGTGATAATGGGAGTGAGGAAAGGACAGAAGAGTTGAAAAATACTTTGCATAAGTCTTCATGGCAGAAGTCTGTGATAGCCTTCCAAAAATATGATGTAATCAAGTGGCAAAAGGAGGCAAGTTTAAAAAAATATATTATAACTATCACTAGAGGGAAACTAAAAGAGATTAAAGGCTGATAAATTCACTGAACTGATGGGTTGCATCCTAGAACATTAAAGTAAGTACCTAGAAAGATAGTGGATGCACTGTTAGTAATCTTCCAAGAATGCTTAGATTCCAGAAAAGTTTCAGGTGACTGGAAAACTGACAATGTCATGTATTTACTCAAAAAGGGAGCATGTCTGAAACAGGTGGGCAGAAAATGGGCAGTTAGCTCTGTCATTGGGAAAGCATAAGTGTCTTTCTAAAAGATACAATACAAGATCATTTGGAAGTACTTAATCAAATCAAGCAGAGTCAACATGGCTTCATGAAGGGGAAATCATGCTTGAAAATTCATTAAAATGTTTTGAGGAGGTGACAGAAAGATTACATAAAGGATAATATGATATGATATATTTAAATTTCCAAGATGTGTTCAATAGCATACCGCACATCAGGCTGCTCAATGAAATAAGAGTCAAAAGATGGAACAAAAACAAAGTTTCTGGAAAAGCTCAGCAGGTCCGGCAGCATCTGTGAAGGAGTAAACAGAGTTAAAGTTTTGGGTCCAGTGACCCTTCCACAGAACCAATGGTGGCTGGGAAAACATCAGTTTATATGCAGAAAATAGGGAAGTGTGTGGGGTTGGCAGTAAACTACAGGATAGAGCCCAAAGAGAGAGAAAGACAGTTGGACAGACAAAGGAATTGCTAACAATCAGGCTGGGAGTGCCCCCATTAACAACTATTCACCGTCCCAGCCTGATCATTAGCAGTTCCTTTGTCTGCCCAACTGTCTTTCTCTCTCTTTGGGCTCTATCCTACCGTTTACTCCCTCCCCCACCCACCTCCCTATTTTCTGCATATAATCTGATGTTTTCCCAGTCATCATCAGTTCTGAGGAAGAGCCACCGGACCCAAAATGTTAACTCTGTTTTCTCCTTCACTGATGCTGCCAGACCTGCTGAGCTTCTCTAGCAAATTTGTTTTTGTTCCTGATTTACAGCATCTGCAGTTATTTTGGTTTTTATGAAGAGTCAAAAGATGTTGGGAGTAGGATATTAGTAGGAATAGAGGAGGGAGTAACTATTAGAAGACAGAGTCTGGATAGGGGAGCACCTTCAGAGTGGCAACATGTGGTGACCCACATGGATCAGTGCTGGGGGCCACAATTATTTATAATTCACATTAATGACTTGGATGATGAAAATAAATCGACTTACAGCCAAGTTTGCCAATGGCAGATAAAAGGTGATATGAAGGCAAGCAGTGAGGATGACACAAAGAATCTGCAGATGTTAAGTGAGTAGGTAGAAATGCTGCAGGTAAAATATAATGTAGAAAAATGTGACGTTACACACTTCGACATAGAATTCAGGAGCTGATTAAGACTTAAATGGAGAAAGGCTTCAGAAAATGAAAGCACAAAGGGATATGTTGCCCTCTGTAATTCTCAGAAAGGTAGTACACTTTCTACAGGTTTTAGGAAAGGCAAATGGAATTTTGGCCTTAATTTCAAAGGGAAGAGAGCATAAAAATAATCAAATCTTATTAAAACTATAAAAAGCACGAGTGTGACGACAACAAAAACAGAAATTTCTGGAAAATCTTGACAGGTCTGATGGCATCGATGGAGAGAAATCAGAGTTAAATTTTCTGGTTCAATGACCATTCTTCAGAACTGACAGTAGCTAGAAAAATGTATCAGTGATAATGGGAACTGCAAATGCTGGAGAATCCAAGATAATAAAGTGTGAAGCTGGATGAAGCCGAGCCAAACTCGTCCTTACCCTCAACAACTTCTCTTTCGATTCCTACCACTTCCTGCAGACAAAGGGGGTGGCCATGGGTACCCGCATGGGCCCAAGCTATGCCTGCCCCTTTGTAGGTTATGTGGAACAGTCCCTCTTCCGCACCTACACAGGCCCCAATCCCCACCTCTTCCTCCAATACATTGATGACTGTATCGGCGCCGCCTCTTGCTCCCCAGAGGAGCTCGAACAGTTCATCCACTTTACCAACACCTTCCACCCCAACCTCAAGTTTACCTGGGCCATCTCCAACACATCCCTCTCTTTCCTGGACCTCTCAGTCTCCATCTCAAAAAACCAGGTAGAAACTGATGTCCATTTCAAGCCCACTGACTCCCACAGCTAACTAGAATACACCTCCTCCCACCCACCCTCCTGCAAAAATTCCATCCCCTATTCCCAATTCCTCCGGCTCCGCCGCATCTGCTCTCAGGATGAGACATTCCACTCCCGCACATCCCAGATGTCTATGTTCCTCAAGGACTGCAACTTTCCCCCTGCAGTGGTGGAGAACGCCCTTGACCGTGTCTCCCGCATTTCCCGCAACACATCCGTCACACCCCGCCGCCCCCCCTTCCGCCACAACTGCCCCAAGAGGATGCCCCTCGTTCTCACATACTACCCCACCAACCTCCGGATACAACGCATCATCCTCCGACATTTCCGCCATCTACAATCCGATCCCACCACCCAAGACATTTTTCCATCCCCACCCCTGCCTGCTTTCCGGAGAGACCACTCTCTCCGTGACTCCCTTGTTCACTCCACACTGCCCTCCAACACCACCACACCCGGCACCTTCCCTTGCAACCGCAGGAATTGCTACACTTGCCCCCACACCTCCTCCCTCACCCCCATCCCAGGCCCCAAGATGACCTTCTACATTAAGCAGACGTTCACCTGCACATCTGCCAATGTGGTAAACTGTATCCATTGTACCCGGTGTGTCTTCCTCTACATTGGGGAAACCAAGCGGAGGCTTGGGGACTGCTTTGCAGGATACCTCCACTTGGTTCGCAACAAACAACTGCACCTCCCAATCGCGAACCATTTCAACTCCCCCTCCCATTCCTCAGACGACACGTCCATCGTGGGCCTCCTGCAGTGCCACAATGATGCCACCCGATGGTTGCAGGACCAGCAACTCATATTCCGCTTGGGAACCCTGCTGCCCAATGGTATCAATGTGGACTTTACAAGCTTCTAAATCTCCCCTTCCCCCACTGCATGCCAAAACCAGCCCAGTTCTTCCCCTCCCCCCACTGCATGCCAAAACCAGCATAGCTCGTCCCTTCCCCCCTTTACATCCCAAAACCAGCCCAGCCTGTCTCTGCCTCCCTAATCTGTTCTTCCTCTCACCCATCCCTTCCTCCCACCTCAAACCACACCTCCATTTCCTACCTACTGCCTCATCCCACCTCCTTGACCTGTCTGTCTTCCCTGGACTGATCTATCCCCTCCCTACCTCCCCACCTATACTCTCCTCTCCACCTATCTTCTTTTCTCTCCATCTTCGGTCCGCCTCCCCCTCTCTCCCTATTTATTCCAGAACCCTCACCCCATCCCCCTCTCTGATGAAGGGTCTAGGCCCGAAACGTCAGCTGTTGTGCTCCTGAGATGCTGCTGGGCCTGCTCTGTTCATCCAGCTCCACACTTTGTTGTCTTGGATTGTCCAGCATCTGCAGTTCCCATTATCACTCATTATCACAGAAACAATTGGTCTGCCTGGGCAGTCCTGTTTTAGATTTTGGAAAAGAGGTAGTAGTGAGCTGTGTGGACTTGGGAGACTATGAGCTTGGAGGCAGTTGGTGGGGGAGGAGTGGGGAGATCATCAGATAAAATGAGGTTAGTGACAATAGTGAACATGATTGCCTGTTGTCCCATGGTGGGGTCATAGTCCGGGGAGATATGTGGAGGTATCTGAGGGCTGGAGCACGGACTCTGCACAGTAGAGGTCAGTACGTCAGACAACATCAGTAGCACCTTTATCGGCAGGCTTAATAACAAAGTCACGGTTGGATCTCAGAGCAAAGAGCGCAGTCAGTTCATGGGGAGATATGTTGGGATGGCTGTTGGGGGTAGAGATATTGAGGCTACCATCTCACATCACAGCTCTTGATAAACAGGTTGAGTGCAGTAAAATTCCAGAGGGAGGAGTTCGGGGAGGGTGAGGGTTGTAGATGGATGGAGTGGTCTGTGGGATGGGGAGAGGACTCTTGTCCAAAGAAATGGACGTGGAGGTGAAAGCAATGGAAGAAGAGTTTAACATCATGTCGTGCCTGGAATTCATCAAGGTGGGGATGCAGTGGGACAAAACTGAGATCTTTGCCAAGTGCAGACAGTCAGACCACAACTGGAATACAGTGCACAGTTTTGGCCCACTTCTCAAAGGAAAGATAAATTGACATTAGAGACAATCCAGAGAAGTTTCACTGGCTTGATCCTGGCATGGAGGGATTTAGGGATTTTCTTATGAAGATAAGCAGTCTAAACTCATTGGATTCTAGACAATTGCGAGGAGAACTTGACGAAACCTATAAGGTTCTTAGCGGCTTGACAAAGTAAATGTGAAGAGGTTGCTTCTCCTTGTGGGAAAGTGTGGGACCACAACCTTTGTCACGACACATAGTCTTCGCTGTAAATAGTGTGTTCAGCTGCTTCTTGATATTAAGTGGAACTTATCAAATTTTCTTTCAATTTTCCAGTTGGTGAGTGAGAACAGATAGTCCTCATCTACTCACTGTATGAAAAACTGAATTAAAGCAGATACCTTTTTGAACAGATTTTTTTTTCTTTTTATCTGCAGCTCGACATCATTGTGAGGAAAAGTGATAATGTTTATCCAGAGATTTACTTTCAGGCATAACGCTGCATGTTAATTTATCATATCTTCGCATTGTTTAATATAAGACAATCAACTGAACCATGTCTGATGGCTCAGGTCTTATGAAGGCCCTGTAGCACAACTAAAAGGGCGAGGTATAAAACTACTAAAAATGTAGATTAATTGGTGGAGTGACTCACTGCTGACCTTATTAACTGGTTACATGCGTAACAGAAGGCTTATACTCAAAACCACTCAGTGTGTCTGAAAAACTTTGGGAGTCCTGAGGAATTATAAAGGGTTACGTCTGCTCAGAGCCAAATGCAAAAAGCTGTGGGAAGCCAATTCATCAATCAACAAGCTGGAGCCATTGAGAGGAAATGACTTTTTACAACTCCCCCTCCCCCTTATTCCTAAACAATTTGGTAATATAAGCTTAATATTCTTTCCATTTTAAGCAATGTCTACCAAACAGCCAGTAAAGCTGGGATTGGAGCAAAAGAAATTGAGAGGACATTTGTTAAAGGTGCTCAAGACAATAACAACTTTGAATGAGATAAACAACAAGAAGTAGTTTCCATTGACTGATAATAGTAGAAATATGTGGCAGTGTTTTGAAATTTTGAGCAAGAGATGCAGGGTGTATGTGAAGAAAAATGTACGTGCGACAGTAAATGGTAATGATATGGAATTTGCTGTAAGGGAAGCTAGTATAAACCTGATGGTCTGAATGGTCTTCTGTGATGTAAATGACTATGATTCAAGAACATTGAAACAGATATGTTTTGTTGATCCACTTGCCTTATTCAAGTGTGAAACAAAGTGAAATTTAGAAATATAGAGTACAGGAGCAGAAATAGGGTCTTTGTCCATTCCACGTTACTCTACCATTCAGTATGATCATAGTTGATTGTTTCTGTCAGCCCTATATGTCCTACCATGTAACCTAAAACTGCAACCCCTGGTTCTGGACTCGCAGACATCAGGAACATCCTTTCTGCATCTAACCTGTCTAATCCTGTTACAATTTATCGGTTTCTGTGAGATTCCCCTCATTCTTCTAAACTCTGGTAAGTAAAATCCTAACTAATTTAATTTCTCATCGTACATCAGTCTCTTCATCCCAAGAATCAGTCTGGTAAATCTTCCTTGCACTCCCTTCATAATCAGAACATCTTTTCTCAGATAAAGAGACTAAAACTGGACATAATATCCCAGACGTGGTCTCACCCATGCCCTGTATACTAGCAGGAAGGCATCACTGTCCCTGTGCACAAATCCTCTAGCTAAGAAGGCCAAATGCCATTAGCTTCTTTATTGCCTGCTGCACCTGCGTTCTTACTTACAGCAACTGAGACACAAGGACTGCCAGGACATGTCCCCCAAATACTAATGGTAGCAGTTTGGTGTAATATTAAGCTTATAGGGAACTGTATTTATATGTTAAAAGGAGAAATTTGCAATGCTATGGGAAAAGAGCGATGTAATAGAACTAGTTGGCAAAGTGCTTCTGTGGTCACCGATCAAGTAGCCTGAACCTGTTCTGCAAGATCCTATAAATAAGATCTTTATTTCTACCTAAATAAAGTCAAACACACCGACTTGGATTATTCTTCTAGTAGCAATGTTCCAATGAGTGAAATTTCCATTTGTCTTTCTGATTCTGCCAGAGTCATAAGGAGTTTCCTAATCCAGAATTTACTAAGAATGCTGAGAAATCTCCTCAGGGGATTCTTTCCGCCTTGATGTGGCAAAGGCTTGCAGCTGCAAAAGTGTTATCAAAATCCAATCAGACAGTACTGCTGATTTATGTTCCAAAATAACAGTGCCCCTAGTCAAGCTGTTTCAGTACAGCCACAAAACTAGAATGGGATGGACCATAAATGATGGCCTAACCAGAGACATCCACGTTCTCTGAAAAAAAATTAAAAAGATTCCCTTTAAAAGGGCTTGTGGAATACAACTACAACCTTTAGTATGAAGCCTTCAGGGGTGGAATGGGCCAGAGGATGTCATTGTCAGATGCTTTCTTAGCATGAGACAGCTGTAAGATCGTCACCAGTGCTTCACATGGCTTAATGTTACCTTCTCATTGTAGTTTTACAACAGTGATGCAGCATATGAGAGGGCAATTCAATATTGACCTTTAAACTTCATTTCATTGCCCCCTACACCACTTCTATTTCCTTTTTGGACAAAATTACAGGAATAATCTAGCTCACCGGAAGATCATGCGGATATTGCAGCAAAAATGAGAAACTCCTGCCTGACAGCATTGTGAGTGAACACGTACCAGGGGGAATTCAGTGGCTCAAGCAGACAGCTCATCATCATCTCCTCAAAGTTAATTTGAGATGGACTCTAAACGCTGGCCTTGCCAGTGGTGCTCATATTCCAGGCTGAATCAAACACAAGAGTCCTATGAACCTTTAAAGCATAGAAATAATATTGCACTTACATAAGGCATCACTGTTTTACACTTGAAATCTAAAATTAAAGTGGAAGATATTGAAAATATTGGAGCTTATTTGTCAGCATCTGTGAAATGATGGATGTAATGTTTTGGACTTTCTGTCAAAACCTAACGATCTTCACTTTTGAGAGAGTAGATGTGAAAAGTAGAGAGGGAGGCCCTGTTAAGAATAGGAGATCACCAAAGATATCCAATCTAAATGAACCTTAAAAAGGTGTTTTTGTGCAGCACTAATTTGGATTTGGCTCCAAATGTACACTTATTAGGGAGAGATAGGAATAAGTATACGCCATTCAGCACCGGTTGGCTATTATGCTATTCAATGTTCTGTATTTTAACTCTAGCTATCTGCTGAGCTCCATATCCTTTTATATCATAGTCTGGAAAAAATGTATCGTCCTCCATTTTTAATCATTAATTGTACTGGTGTCTATTGCTGTTCTACATTTCTACCAGATTTTGTATTAAAAAAGAGGGTTTTGTAATTTTTGCAGATACACCTTACCTTTGGGAGAATTCATTTGTACGGACTCCTGTGCTGTGTGTACAGTATTGTGGCCCAATCTGGCAGTTAGACAGCTTTTGGTTTTCAAAGGGCAGATCCAGAAATTAGTTGGTTTGTTGTAATGTCTGCTTCATCGACTTAGAACGTGCTGTATGTTTTAAATAAACAAACCCACAGAATTAATCAATACCTGCTCAGTAATTAATTATTGAATCATTATCATTGACATGGCACTATTTTCTCTCTTAAATGGCCTTGCATTAATTGTAAGGTTATGTTGTTTTGTTCTAGAATCCTCTCTACCACAGATTGTGATTCTGTCCATTTGTCTTAGACTTTTTCTTTTCATTTTAAAACCACAAACTTCTATTTCCCTGAGTATCCAAGTTTAATACAATCTCTTATGCAGTTCTAACCCTTTAAGGCTTGGTAATATTTCCATGGATTTCTGCTAAATTCCTTCCTAGGTCAAAGTCAATTTATCCTTTCTAAGCCAAATGAACACTACTCCAGGTGGAGCCTAACTAGGGCTTTGTTCAGCTGTATCTTAAATGAATAGCCTAAACCTACTTTAGACATTCCAGATGGATATCGCAGGCCATCACTCATGTACAATGATGCTTATCTGATGAGTAAAGAAATTGCAGTACTGTCTTACTTTGCAGCCAGAAAATATTCTGGACAGAGAGACATTTTCTGAGCCCAACAGACTTCAATATATTAATAGTACTTTTTGTTTAGAAATTAGCATAGCATAAATAAAATATTAGCTTTTCTAGCATTTGCCAAACCTCAAGATTCATTTATGTCTGTGAGAAATTGTACAGCCAATTAAGTATGATTTTGAAATGTGGGTATTGTTCTAATGGAAGGAATGTAGATGACAATTTGCACATGGTAGGGTGCTACAAAAAGCAATGTGATGATGAGTAAATAATCTGTCTTAATGATCTTGGTTAATTGACTAAGGCATCAGAGAAAATTCTCTTGCTGGCTTTCTTTTCAAATAGTTGCATGGGATCTGCAACTGTGTGGGTAGACAGAGCCCCAGTTTAGTATCCCATACAGAAGAAGATAACAGGCCTTTAGAAACAAAAATATTAAAACATGCCTAATTCTTGTCAGAATTTTATTGTCTTTGTTGCCTTTTAGTTTCAGGTTCTAAGTGGCTATGTTTGTCATCAATATTCTCCATTCCTGCTCTTGGATGCTGCATCTGGGAGCTATGTTTCACCAGCATCATTTTACTGCATTTTTCTGTTGCTGTATGTTTTTCTCTTTCAACAATGAAAATTGCAGAATGGTACATAGGCAAATAGACATGCACAAGGGAAAAACTGACATACATAGGCTTCACATCCAAAAGCTGCAACTACACAGAACTTGCTGGTAGTGATTGATTGCCAGTAATGTAACAGTTCACTTGTATTGCCTATGCCCATGCATAAGCAATGAGTCATTCAGGACAAGGGGAGTGATTTGTTGCAGGAAAGTCAGCAGCCACATATTTTGGAGGGAAGAAAAATGTTTCATACCATAGTGAATTAATAATCCAACTGTGACTGCTAGAAAACATGTTTGCCCATTTAACCAGACTACAAAATTGTCATTTTTGACAGATTGACTATGAGGCAACTTCTGTATTTGCAATATCGTAAAAATGTTTGATAAGACATCACACTGCGACTGAAATTTCAATGATACATATACATATATGTGAATATTATCCTTATTGGAATATTTAGAATGTAAGCATCACAGCTATATTATTTTGATGTTTAGATTCTGAGTATCCCTATAAGGATAATAGTCATAATGTGAGTGTATATAGATAAATGATTTATAATGTACGAAGAACTATGAATGTGCTCTAGTCACCTTGACAGTAGCATTAAAAGTAGAATTCTACTTAAGCCACACTTTTTACATTTTTAGGGCATCATTTCCAGTCAAAACAACACCTTGAAGTATAATCTCTGTTGTTCTGTAGGGAAAGGGGCCACTAATTTTGCACAGCATGGGCCCAGAAACAATAGTTAAATAAATGATCAGATTATCTGTTTTGCATGTTGCTTGTGGAACAAATATTGGCCAGGAGCGTGGGGAGAATTCTGTTACTTTTCTTTTATATTACCACTTGAGGGCAAGATGGGTCTTTGTTCCATGTCTGTGCATTCAGCAGAATCATCTGATTCAGAGGTCAGAGTGCTACAAGTGAGGCAAGGCTGATAGAGTGCAAATATAAAATAGTTTAGGAAACAATGTAAATTTTAGGTATGCAACAGAGGCAGATCCATGGCATAGTAATAATTTGGGGGTTGTTTCTCCATGAATTAGTTATTACTCAGAACTAGCATTTACGTCTTTACATGACTTCACACCACATAGTTTAAAGAGTTCCAAAGATTTATAGGTCTTTAATTTTCCTCAAATCCATACTGATATGTTACATATACTAGGTAGATTATTACTTGGGTGGGAAACATTGCTGGGAGAATTAATAATATAGCCACGGTCAAAAGGATTAAAGATTACTGTTAACAGCTTTGCCAAAATACCCAGGCCACCTTTGCCGTAGGAAATGTAAGGAACATGTATAAAGAGATCAAATAGACAACAAGTCTACCTGCAAAGGAAACAATGTTAGCAGAGGTCATCACTGACTGCAATAAACATTTGGAGACATGGGTGAGACACTACGTTATGTTGTAATTTGGTGAGAACACTGCCAATGAAGCTTCAGTTGAAAGTCATGTCAAAGGTGGATAATAAACCCACACTGCATGAGCTGAGTGAAACCATGGCCAAAGTTTCACATGTTGATTCTGTCCTCTCTGAAGTCATCAAGTACAGGAAAATAGTATTCCTGCAATTTCTGCAGGAAATTCTCTGTTTTTCTGAAGGTGATAGCAGTCTCCCAAGATATACTTGATGCAAAGATTATGGGACTGCACAAAATCATCAATGACAATAGCAATTACAAAAACTATTGGATCTATCTCCCTGCTAAGCAAAATGGAAAAGTCATTTGCACATGCTGACTTCCCTTATTGTTCCTGGCTGGAGACATCTACCTTGACTCCCGATGTGGTTTCAAAGCTGACTAATCTACAGCTCTTCTCAGTTCAGCAGCTACTGGAGAAACATTGAAACAAAGGACAGCACCATACTTTGATCTTAACAGGATAGATGAATGTGTCAGCAAGGTGAATTGTATAGGATGCTGGAAAAAATGGTCCACCTGCTGATGTTGTTCAATCTGATCTTTTTTTTCAAAAGCAACTTGGTGGGTTAGCTCAGTTATCAGAACCCTTTGGAAATAGCATTTTAGATTAACAGCATTATGTTGCTGATGTATCTTATGCTGATGATGCTGCGCTGACTTTCCATACTGAGGAATGCTCTCAGCAGCAAATGAGCAGAGTCTGGTTTACATGTGTAAAAGAAAAGAGTTTGGTTTGAAAATTAGCATCAGGAATATAAATATCATGCTCCAGAATGCTAACATGCCATGATCTATCAACATGGACAATGTGACACTGCAGGTTGATGATAACTTCTTACATCTAGCCTCTATAATCAACAGCAATCTGTCAATTGATGTGGAAAACAAAATAAAAATACATTGCAAAAGATGCAGTTATTATGTCTATGATGGATAAGATAATATAGCAAAACGGCTGCACAACTGTTGTCACCTAATAGACCTTCAGCATTCTCCTCTCCAGTGGCGAGACAACACAAAGAATGCTGATCTATAAAATAAAAGTTTCAGCCGTTTCCACTATGACTGTTTCAGACATATCGTCAACACCTCTTAGCAGGACAAAATCCCCAATGCGAAGATCTTGGTGTGTGCAAATTCCATCAGGATAAACTCTGCTAAGCCAAAGAATACTGCATTTGCTGACCCACATTGATTGGATATTTGACAGTCTTATTCACAAAGCCTTCTGTACTGACCATTAAATCATTACCTCCAGAACATTCATGTCTCTCCTGCAATGCTAAGTGAGATATGAAGTTAACAGACGTTGGCATTGACAGCTGGGTGGCAGTCATGGATGGCGGTGACCTCTGAAGTTTGAATGTTTTGAAATAGTTTACGAGTCAAGCAAAAAGGATGAGCTGGTTGAGGCAATAGCCCAGAGAAAACAGAGACCAGTGAATGTTACACTATCTGAGCTCATCAATTTCCTCTGAAGCAAATGTGGCAGAGACCATCGTTGCACAATGGGGCTCCTGAGGTGCAAGATTAACAATGAGTTAACCACCATAACACATGGAAAGCTGCAGTTACATGACATAAATGATGATCTTACCAATCCCTGAAGCCGGCCACAGACCAAATAGGACATTTTAGACACAACTCAAGAATTGGCTCAGATTCTTGCTGGAGAAACCAACTTATCCCTTGTCTACTGTTTTAGGAAATGTGACCTAACAAACACATTTGTGGGTGTATCTATGCTATTTAGTAGTTAATATATTATCTGGATGTGCAAACCTCAGGTGCAAGCCAATTGATAAGCTAAAATAAACAAATAGAAATATTTTCCAAATTGAACAGTAAAACTTCCTTATGTGATGATAAAATTTGGATTATGGAAGATCAGTAATTGTTTTAAAGAGATAGCAATTGATTTCATAATAATCCGAAAATTAATAGCACTGTGATTCAGGACAAGTTGTGAACCATTCGATACAACAGTTCACATTCGCATCCTGGAAGTTAACAGTAACCAGAAACTTAATTGAAAAATTTCGCGTAAATACTGCCACCAGAAGAACAGGTCAGAAGCTGGTTACTTTTTGCAGAGAGATGCCCTTCCTGATTCCCTCAAAGCTTTTCCACTATTTGATAGACACAAATCAGGAATGTGTCTACTTATCTGGATGGATGCAGCTTAAGAGGCTCAATATCATCGAAGACAAAGAAATTACATTATTGACAATCCATTATCTTAAACATTTGACCCACCAATTTTGTATAAGGCTTCAAGGAGTCTGAAAGGGTTAACACTGGGGAATGCCTTATGCAGCACCCATGGTGATTGTTTTGTATGGATTTGGACTGCTCAGAATCTCAAAGAACCTGGAACAGGATTCCTGCAGACAAATAGTATCTAGGAATATGGAAATAGTGTGGGAAAGTGGTATTGAGATAGATGATCATCCATGATATAACTAAATGGATACTTGGAGTAGGCTGAAATTGGCTAGATGGCTTAATGCTGATTTTATTATTCCTAATCAACAACTTCAGCATTTTTGACAAAATAGCACATCATTTTTTTTGTATGAACTATATAAAGCTTCTATCCATATGCATCACAGCTTTGTATGGCAACTGCTCTGCCTAAGACTGCATGAAAGTATACAGAGAGTTGTGAGTGTACCCCAATCCATCAGGAAATAGCCTTCCATCCATTGACTTTGTCTATGCTTCCTGCTTCCTCAGGAGAGCAGCCAGCATCATCAAAGTCCCCTCCCATCCCAGTTAGTTTGGTGGCTCGGTGGTTATTCCTGCTGCCTCACAGTGCCAGGGACCTGGGTCCAATTCCACCATTGCATGAGTGTATGTGAGTGTGGAGTTTACACATCCTCCCCTTAACTGTGTGCATTTCCTTTGGGTGCTCGAGCTTCCTCCCACAGTCTAAAGTTGTGCAGGTTAGGTGGGTTGTCCAAAGGAAATGTGAGGTTACAGGGATAAGGTTGGTTGGGTAGGTTTGGATGGGATGCTGTCTGGAGCATCGGTGTGGACTTGATGGCCTGAATGGCCTGTTACCACACTGTGGCGATTCTGTGAACAGATTTAAGACTAGCTTCTTCCCCATTGTTATTAGACTTACAAATGGTCCTCTCATATATTAGAGTTGGTCTTTTTCTGCATTTTCTCTGCAGCTGTAACATTATATTCCGCATCTTGTTCTATTACCCTGATGTACTTATGACAGCATTGATTTGTCTCGATAGCAAACAAAACCATACTTTTCCTTTTATCTCAGTACATGTGACAATAATAAATCAGATCAAATCAAATCAAAAGAAAGAGTTAATATTTCAGGTTTCTGATTAAAGATCATCAGTCTATTTTGACTTTAATTCCTTTATTGGGTTGGCATCTAGTAATAAATGTACCTTAAATTGGCATTTCAGCTTACAGACATATCTTGATTACCATGAAGGCACTTTAGCACCTAAATTCTGCAATCATCATGTTACCGTTTCTGAAGCTAGAACCTGTTTCCCCATGGTGTCCTCCCACTGCTTGTAAAGCCACACCTGCTTGGCTAGTTAACATGTATGCCAGGAGACTTTGGTGTCGTTGAAAGAAGATTGACATTTATTTGCCACAGTGGTACTGATTTACATTGTAAGTAGCAAGTAATATAATACATTAAGGCCTTCTCTCATCTCTATTCATGGAAGAGCATCTCTTCCTTTTTATTGTCATTACAGGACCTTTCAATCATTCTGTTCAAACAGAATAAATCATGCAGTTCAGTACAACATAATTAAGCACAATGAAATAAGCTAAGATGTCGGTAGAAACAGTTTTAATGTACTGAGTTATTTTTCTGGTTTTCTTCCATTACGGGTTAGGGGTTAGTGCATACACAGTACTTGGCTGCCTCATGATTCCACATGATTTCTTCACCATCTTATCAACCTGTTCTGTTACCTTCAGGGGATCTGTGTCACTACCTTGATACTTCCAGGTGTCCTTGTATTAATTCACAGAATCACAGAATTGTTATGGAACAAAAGGGACCATTCAACCCATTAGTGCTTGTATCAGCTCTATTCCCAGCACAAATCCCCTGTGCACCATTTCCTTCGAAATAATTCCTTTTCCTTGTTTGGCCTCTGCAGATGTACCTTGTCACACATCTCCAGACTGAATTCCAATCTGCATTTTTTTTGTCTACCTCAACAGCCATTGATAAGCAGCTTCCCTCCAAATTATCACCACCTAGCCTATTTGTACTGTTTACAAATTGCTTGAATGTACTTTCAATACATACAAAGCTTTCATATATACCACAAAAAGTGCAGGACTAATACTGTGCCTCGCAGAATGCTACTGGATACAGCCATCTGGTCAACAAACTACAAACTAACAAATATCTTTTGCTTCCTGTCACTGAACTAACTCAGCTTCCTCCATTCCCCTGGATATTTTTAAACCAGCCTACCACACAAGTTCATGCCACAACCCCTGTCTAAATCCACGTAGATCACATCAACTGCTCTACTGTCATCAATCTTCACTGTTACTTCTTCAAAATAATCAATTAGTCAGACAATCTTCCCTTATTAACTGTATACTGGCTATTATTGATTAATTCATGCCCAAATGACACTTTACCCCCATCTCAGATTAGGGTTCATGCAGAGCAGTGGTAATGTACCTATCTCAGAGAAACCCAGGTTCAAGACCCACCTCCTCTGGATGTGTTCCTTTACATGTCTGAACAGGCTGGTTAAAAAATAAATATCCCACCACAGAACTGATTCAAACATTTACCAACTACCGAGGTCATACTAACTGACCTGTACTTATTCAACCATCCTTCATTCCCCGCTTAGACAATGGTACAACGTTAACAGTTTTCCAATAATTTTCAAGGTTTCTACACAATCCAGTTGCTCCACTAATGCACTGGTAATTGTTAACCTTGGAATGCATCATGACAAAGATTGAACAGAACCACACAGGTGGGAGAAGGAGAGAGAGGACAGTTTTCAACAGGTGACCACTTCATTCAAGGGTATTCAAGAAATAATTCCCAGATTTGAATATCAACAAACAACATTGCGTAAGAAACTTGTATATGGCCATCCTCACTGAAACCTCCCAATGCTGCAACAACATCTGTATCATTAGAGCAAGGGCAAGGGCCTTGTTGTCAAGGCCACTTGACTAATCATTAACAATAACTTCTTCGTGTCAGTTCCTTTCTATGTTAAACCTGAAAATAGGTGCTAAATCTCACAGCTTGCAATCTACTGTTGCATAAAGAAAACCACTGCCGTTCTCTGTTCAATGAGAAGTAACTACATTTCATTCTAGGTTAACGGAGAGGAAGGAGTAAGGTGAGGTTGATTTCCTTTAACATTTAATCAGGTGGAGCATTGAGGAGCCTGAGTATTACCAGGGAATCAGTCAGAAATCTCTTCACTGGTTGGAGTATTATGTGGTAGGGGAAAGATGGCTGTGATTGCTGGGGGTCAGTCATCCAAGTTCCAGAACGTCTCTGCAGGCATTCCTCCGAGTAGTGTCCTAGGTCCAAATATCTACAGTTGCTTCATCAATGACTTTTCCTCCATCAGAGGGTGAGAAGTGAGGACATTCACTGATCATTACACAATGTTCAGAGCATTCGTGACTCCTCAAATACTGAGGCAGTAATGTCCAAATGAAGCAAGAACTGGACAAATGGCTTGGCCTGGAAGTGCCAAGTAGCATTTGCTCTACACAACTGTCAGGAAATCACTACCTCCAACAAGAGAGAACCTCACCATCTTCCCTCGATATTCAATAGCATTACGATCACTGAATCCCCCATTAGCAATATTCTTTGGGTTACTATTGGACAGAAGCTGAACTGAGCTAGCCATTTAAAAGCAATGGCTACAAGAGCAGCTCAGGGCCTGGGAACGCAGCAGTGCGTAGCCCAACTCCTGACTTTCCAAAGCCTGTCCACTATCTACAAGAAGTGTCAAGAGTTTGATGAAAAGCTCCCTGTTTTTCTGGATCAGTACAACTCCAACAATGCTTCATCGGCACCACATCAACAAACGTTCACTCCCTCCACCACAGATGCTCAGTAGCAGCAGTGTATCCTACCTACAAGATGTACAACAGAAAATCACCAAGCCTCCTCAGACAGCAACCTGCAACCCCATGTCAACTTCCATCTAGAAGAACAAAGCAGCAGAATTAATGGGAACGGCTGCAAGTTCCCCTCCAAGGCGCTCACCGTGCTGACTTGGAAATATACCACCGTTCCTTCAGCATCCCTAGGTCAAAATTCTGGAACTCCCTTCCTAAAAGCATTATGGGTCTACTTGCAGTACATGGACAGCAGCAGTTAAAGAAAGCAGCTCATCTTCAACTTCTCAAGGGGCACTTAGGGACAGACAATAGATGTTGGCCAGGCACAGATGCCCGCATCCATGAATGATTTTTTTAAAAGTGACTACTCAGCTTCACTGGGATTACAACCTTCCCCTTTAAGCGAACATTGCTTTTCAGTTGTCATGTGTCTGACGACTACTGGAAAGAGAAAGGGATTTCACTCTCTTACTTCACAGCTGGAGTGTGACTATAGGTGGTAAAATACAAGGGCAATGGCTTGTATCCCTATGCAGCAATCAAAATGTCTGTATTCTGTGGAAGTTCACTGTGCTTGGTGCATTTAAGCCACCGCACAAACCAAATAGTGATTCCTGGTAATGAGGGCTATCTACTGACTGCATGGATGATGACTGTGATGCAAAGTCCTTAAACACACATCGACATGATGTGCTAAAAAGCCTCCTTCTGCATCATAACAATTCCACGAATCTGTGATAAGCATGCAATAAAAGCCGTGCTGTCACATCAAATGCGATAAAGCGGACCTTAGCTGGACAGAAACTGCACTTTTCCCAGCTGGACTACACTGGACGAGCCCCACAGTATCCGACACAGCATATCCCAAGATTTACAGTGGCCTGAAATAAAAACAGCAAGTGTTGAGGAAGCTCAGCAGAGCAGGCAACATCTGTAGATAGAGAAAAGGAATTAAGTTTGAGTCCAGTGCGTGTCTTCTTTAGGATTGATAAAGGTGAAAAGTAATGGATTTTATGATATTGAAAAAGAGGAAAAGCAGCAAACAAGTAACACAAAAGTATGTGTTGCGAGTGGTTAGAGATCATGCTTTAGGGCTAGGTGAGGTGTTTTGGGGAGCGGTCAAGTCGTCTGCATTTAGCTTTCCCTGTACAAAGAAGCCTAATTTGTTAGCAGTGAATGCAGTAGACTTGATCAAAAACAGAAGTTGCTGGAAAATCTCATCAGGACTAGTGGCATCTGTGAAGAAAAAATCAGTCTTAATATTTGGGGTCAGGTGACCCTTCTTCAGAACTGGTGGTAGCTGGGAAAATGTTGCTTTATATGCAGAAAATAAAGAGGTGGATGGAATGGGGAGTAAACGATAGGATAGAGCCCGAAGAGAGAGAAGAGCCGTTGGAATGACATAGGAGTTGATTAATATCTGGCTGGGAGAGTAAGTAGTTGTTAATGGGGACTGTTAGAGACTAACAGTAGGTAGTGTGTAATAGCAGGCTATGTGATAACAAGGCCCGGTGTGTGAGGTAGGGATCTAGGACATGGGAGACTTTAGGCCCTAAAATTATTGAACTCAATATTGAGATGGGAGGGCTATAAGGTCTCTAAGTGGAAAATGAGAAGTTGTTCTTCCAGCTTGCATTGGCCTTCGCTGGAACACTTCAGCAAGCCAGGTAAAGAGATATTGGTCAGGGAGCAGGATGGTATTTTAAAGTGGCAGGCAACCAGTAGTTCAGGGTCTTTTTTGAGAGCAGAATGTAGATGTTCTACAAAGCAGTCACCTAGTCTACGCTTCGTTTCCCCAATGTAGAGGAGACCACATTGTAAGCAACAAATGCAGTAGACTAAATTGTGGGAAATACAAGTGAAATGTTGCTAAACTTGGAAGGTATCTATGGGTCCTAGGATAGTGGGCAGGTGTTGCACCTTTGCTAGTTGAAGGGGAAGGTGCTGTAGGTCTGTCGAGGAGTGTTGAGGATGAAGGAACAATGAACCAGGGTGTACCAGAAAGGACAGTCCCTGCAGTAGGCGGACAAGGGAGGGGAGGGGAAAATGTGAATGGTGGTGGCATTTCACTGGAGGTGGCAGAAATGGCGTCTGATGATCTTCTAGGTGTGGATGCTGGTGGGATGGTAGGGGTGGACAAGGGGAACTTTATCGCTGCTGTGGGAGGGAAGAAAAGGAGTGAGGGCTGAAGTGCGGGATGGGTAGGGCTCTCTTGAGGGCCCTGTCAAGAACAGTGCTGCGTAATCCTTGATTGAGGAAGAAGGTGGGCATTTTCAGACTCCCTTGTCGAAGTTGGCCTCATCTGAACATATGCAACAGAGACGGAGAAACTGAGAGAATGGGATAGAGTGTTTACCCCACAGGAGACTTGATGTAAGGTAGTAGCAGTAAAATATGATTATCAATCTATGTAGGAGATGCAGATGTAATTGCTAAATGGATTGCTATGTGTGTAGTCTGTAAAATGAGTGTGCTTCCTGAAGCAGGGCTAGGTATTCAAACTTATGCATTTCAAGTATATGTCCTGGTGGATTGATATTGGTCGTTAAGTGTTGTGAATATGGTGAATTTAGCAGTGATCGTGATTCTTAAGGGTAAATTTCTGGTAGCACTACATCTCTGTCCTCAGGGATTGGTCACTGGCATTGATCTTCTCAGATAGCTACTCACACAGTCTTCTGAAGTTTTCTAATGGGCCTTCTACCTCTCCATCTCATTCCATCTATCCACTGTTCACCTGCAAGTACAAAACTTTTCTGGACTGCCTCCAACAAGACTTGCAGTTTGCGTTCAAGAGCCTTTGATCCCTTATCCCTCCCATGTTGTGCCATTGTACATAGTTTCCTTGGTTATCAGCACAATTACCAATTTCAATCCATAATCCACCTCCCCTTTAAGAGATGTTGGCTTGGCTTCAAGTAGCTGGCATAAGGGATGTCAGTCTCTCATAATTTTGGCCCTATCCTTATTCCAGCATCCAAATAACACAGAGCAAAGTTAGCTCTGGCTAAAGAGAGAAATTATCGAAATAACCAAGCAAATTGATGTTGGTTTACGACTTTGCATTGCAATAATTGGAACAAGTGACTTGTAACCATGCAAACATGTTAAACTATAAATTACAAAGAGAACATTATTCTCATATAAGGTGAGATTTAATCATTTAACACCACTTCCCTAGGTCAGACAATACCAGGGATCACAATACTGTAACTCAGGTGACATTCATTTGTACCAATAAAGACGGCCATGCAAACCACATAGGTAGTGATCCAAGGTGCTTTCTATCATGAGGAAATTGATGTAAGACTGATTCTCTTCCAACGTGTTTTTAACAATAACAAAAATGGAAAATTCTTGTAACAATCAGGAGATTGAGTCCAATAAATTAATAGTTGAAATGCACCCACTTCTGATGCAGTTTAAAGCTCAAATATTAATGTATCTTTTCCCAAGTTTATTTTAATCTTCATTTCCAATGTTTCATATTAATTCAGATTTCCAAAGCTCATCATTGCCTTTTAACCTGAGTTGTAATAATGAGTTTCCACTCCCCAGATCATATCAAAAACCCATTGCTGCGGATGCAATGGCTTGAATTCCTTGTCTAACGGTAAGTATATAATTAAATAAGCTCCCAAAATCCTGCATTCATGCAATGTCTAACCTCGTATGTTATTTAATATCTGAAGGAGGTTGCTGTGAACCCTTAATAGTTTCAAAGGAAGAAACCCTTATCCTGTCTGTGAGCTAGATTCGAACCACAGTCTCCAAGGTTAAATAGCAGTGCTCTGACTTCCTATACCACCCAGTTTCCTGTGTTAACATTTCAGTGATGTAGAGTAAGATTGATGTCTCTTACTCAAAGTCTAAGTAACCTTTACACTAATAAACTTATTATAGTTACATGTTTCTTTTGTCTTTTATGTAGGCGTTTCATATTTCAATCCCACATGCTTAGTACATCAAAGCTTTTGTTTTTAATGAACACAGCACTTGAATTTGTTAGCTCTTTTCACAATAAAATAGAAACAGAAATAAATAATCAGTTGATGCCCCATGTGTCAGAAAAAAGGCAGGAAAGCAAAAGCTCAGAATATTATATTTCAGATTCAGGAGCCAGCTGTATTTTCTACCCCTAGCTTTACTTGCCCTCCTTGAAGCATGACTTTCTGCTCAGGCATAAATCAATGGACAACAAAACCATCTGGTACATGACCTGAGCAGCAATTCTTCAGACATGGGACTGTACAGTTTGCGATGGAGCATGTTCATAAATGGACTCGGGGTATCTTCACAGCCTAACACTGAATTCAGTATCCTTTGTCTTTTACTCAAGCAACAGTGCCGTATTTGCAATCATCCAGGCCCCCCAGGACTAAACCATTGTCCAGAGAGGCCTGAGGAAAATTTCTGACAACAGATCCAAAATTTGCTCCTTTACTTTTCTCAGCAAATTAGTTGCATCCCATCCAAGCCTAGTGATGTCTCTACCTGGAGAGATTTATTATGATGTACAAAAAATACTTGAGATGTAAACATTCAGAACTACTTATTGGTTTTTGTTTTATCATTTACACTTATTGTCAGTTAAAAAAAACTTATTTTGTACCCTTTTGATAGATGGGACTTTTTCACTGGTATTAAGCCATTGGAAGATTTTGAGCTATCTAAGGTTTCTCCGCATACATTGATGTTCAGAGCCATTTTATGCAAAGATGAGAAACTGCAGCTGCCTCTTCACAGTTTTCTTTGCTTTTTGGAGAAGATAAAACAACACTGAATTCAGTAGATTGGCAGTCCAAAGAAAAGTTTACCCTCTGTGTGTTAAAATAATTTTATAAACGTTTTGGATGTGGATGCTGAGTGCAAACTCTCTAAATTTGCAGATCTTACTGGAATGGAGGGAATAGTGAATTTTGAGGATGATGATAAGTGACTTCAGAGTGACATTGACAAGTTGGCCAATTGAGCAGATGCCTGACAGGAATTTCAATGCAGAGAAATTTTAGGTCATGCATTTTGGTTGAAAAAAAACACAAAAAGACAATGCAGGTTCATTTGTCAAACTTTGAGGGAGCATGGGAACACGGGGACCTTGGGGTTCACACATATGATTCTCTGAAGGTGGCCTTGAAAGGCAAGTTGAAATAGTTGTTAAAAAGGATTCTAGGATCCTTGAGCATATAAACAAAGGCATAGAATATAAAAGCAAGAAAATGATGCTACACCTCTAAAAACCGTTGTTCATACCACATTTGGAATGTTGTGTTCAGCTACAGGCACCTTATTTAGGGAAGGATGTTAGAGCCGTGGAGAGAGTGCAAGGATTTTTACTAGCATTAAATTAGAATTTTGAATAAACAAGGAAAGATTAGAGAAATTGTGCATATTCTCCTTGGAGCAGGGAAGATTAAGATGTGACCTTATTAAAATTTTCAAAGTTATGAGCTGTTTTGACAAGGCAAAGAAGAATATTCCATTTCCATTAGTTGGTCTGTCAGTGTTCTACTCCCAGCTTTGAAATAGCTGGCAGGCCCCACGTGGACAGTGAAAACACTTCAATGATGCCCTCAAGGCATCATTGGCGAAGTGCCGCATTCCCACAGGCGCCTGGGAATCATTGGACTAAAGTGGAGGAAGAGCATCCCGGAAGGCATCAAGAACCTTGAGACTTGCCATCAGGAAAATGTGGAAGTCAGGCATAAACAATGTGAGGTACATGCTGTCACATCCATGCCCCACCCTCCCTCTTCCCATGACCACTTTTTGCTCCAAGTGTAACAGAGTCTCGAGGAGCTGCATCAGTCCATACAGCTCACCCTGAGAGTGCAAGAGAGTCATCCTCATCTGCCAGGGACCACTGACGACAATGGTGTCATTAATCAGAGGTCACATTTTCAAGATCATCAGCTGGACAGTGAGGATTGAAATGAGGAAGAACATCTTTACTCAGAGAGGTGTTAGGATTTAGAATGCACTGGCATGGAGAGTAGCGGAGGCAGATTCTTTACAAGGTCTCAAAAGAGAGCTGGATATATATTTGAAAGTGAAGAATTTAGAGGGTTAGGGAGATACGGTAGGAGAATGTGACGAGCTGGGTAGCTTCTTTGGGGGCCAGGACAAATATGATGACTCAAGTGGCCTCCTTCTGTACTGTATTCTATTTCCTACTCAAAGTGGTAGTCAGAATAAGCAACCGCAGGCTGCAGGGTGGGGCAACAGGGGAATGCACCCAAAATTTATTCCCCTACTGACAATGTGAAACTACTGGCTAGGAGTGGGTATGACAGAGACCAATTTTATTAGCTGCTTGGCTATGATTGTCTTTGATTCCTCCCAATTAGATTTATCACTGATGTCATTAACACACACAATAATTAAGATAGAAGGAAAACAAAGGGAGTTTTCAAATCATAAGAATCATTTGATTGTTTAAATTTTAGCAAGGCTGTAATAGTAAGGCTATATAATAATGGGCTATCTAAAATCTTTTCCTTTTTATACTTTTTGTTTTTTTTTGTGATTTTCTTCATGTCTTCACTATGCAGCTAGCAATCATTGCCTCTGCTATCAGAATTCAAAATGCCAATGTTAATTAACTGGATGGAAAGGATTTGTTTCATTTTGGAAAGTATTTGTGGGAGGAATTTTAATCCTCAATGGCACAGGTTAAGATTTTGAACTTTAGTCTGCTGTGACCTCCTGATTACCAATGAAAGAAAATATAACTTTACTGTGTTTGTAGTGTGCATAACGGCCCAGGCAGCTCACAAAGAAAAGATCATGTTTCCTTGGTAGCCTTTAGATTGTTAATTTATTAACTGGGTTACATAGACAAATGAGGTTGAATCAAATACGTATTATACATATGTTGGGAGCCTTAAGCAGTGCCATTCTCTGTAGTGTCTTTGGGAACCTTTAGCAATCTCACAATTTTGTGCCTGATGTACCATCAGAGACGAATTTGAACACAGAGTGTGAGATCACAAGCAAATCTCTCCCTATGGTGGAATACCCATGGACCTATTGACAAAATAAAAGTAGCTATCATCGTGAAACACATGATTGTTTGATTATTTCTCAGTCCATTCAGATGCTCATTTTAAAATTAATGACCAAGGTATAATTTATAGTATGTTTGCAAAGGACAGAATACTCCATATAGGTACCATATAAGTCTGCAGTACAGTCACAATGAGCACAATCAGAAAGAAATCAGACAGAAAGTAGAAGCTTCAGAGTGATTTAATCAGGAGGAATAATTTTGTCAAAAAATGTATTTAGTTGTGTAATATAATGTGTAAGCAATTAAATATTAAAACATAAAGACTTCAAGTGTGTGTCTCTCTCGCACTCTCTCACCTGCTGGTGAAACAATGTATAATAAATCATATAAAATGTTCTATTTGTTGTTCAGTTATTTTTAAAGCCGGGGGAAAAATGTGCTTTAAACGATTTAGCATTATACTGTAATAATATGTACTAAATACAAGTGTATTGCTAACCAAAACAGAATGTTTTAATTAATAAATCAGCAGCAACAATGTTGGCACAATCATGACTTATGTGAGCCTTAATATGAATTAATGCAGGCTGTTGGCAAGCACTGTCAGCATTGATGAGTACTCTCAGTGGAAAAACACACAAACAAATAAATAGCAAGATGCCTTAGTCTTGTGCATACATATGTATATTAAGATAAAATATGATTTAAACTATTTTTAAGGTTTTTGTTTTGTTTTACCTTATATTCTTCTTTTTTACAAAGTAAATTATATGTAGAAGTGATAAAGTTACCAGAATTCATCAGGACATGGTTAGTTTCAGTACCGAATAAGGACTGAGTGGTCTTCAAACATAAGAGTAGCTTATTTCACAAGTAAACACATTAATAAACAAATCAGTTTTGGAACAGAAATAAAAACTGCTTTCAAGAAAAAAAATGGCCATGAAGTGAGCCCTTTAAAGATCATTAGTTTTCTTTCCCACTTGTTAGACCAGGTCAAGAAGAAAGAAATTTTGAGGTTGGTTGGCTCGCTGAGCTGGTTTGTTGTTCTGCAGACGTTTCATTACCATGTTGGGTAACAACCTCAGCGCAGCTGATGAAGCGTCGGTGTATTTTCCCACCTGGTTTTTAAACTCTGGGGTCCGTTGCGATGGATTGCCTCACTTCCGGGTTTCCTCCGTAGTGGGATGTATATGTGGTCGAGTTCAATGTGTTTATTAATAGCATGCTTCATGGAGTGCCATGCTTCCAGGAATTCTCATGCTTGAAAACCATATACATCCCACTATGGAGGAAACCTGGAAGTGAGGCAATCCATCGCAACAGACCGCGGAGTTTAAAAACCATGAAGGAAAATACACTGATGCTTCATCAGAGGCTGCAGTGAGGATGTTACCCAGCATGATAACGAAACGTCTGCGGAACAACAAACCAGCTCGGCAAGCCAGCTCACCTCAAGACCCACAACCCGAGCTATAGATCTACTGCAAAAACTTAGAAAGAAATTTTCAAAATTATGTTTTCTGCATTTTACAGAAGAGGTAAATTTGTTGATTTCTCTGTACGACTATAGTTCAAGACATTGATTTGTTCAAGCGATAAACAAACTCAGTAAAGATCATTTGCAATCAAGTTAATGTCAAGTCTAGGAATCTTACAATTCTGCAAATTCATTTTCTGCATGTTAGAATTTAGCCATTGCTATAAATCTTAATTGCATTTATAACAAACTTTCCTTGGCATGCCCAGCCTTTAGTGATCAGAACTTTCACTTTTATACTGGTGTATGAAAGTAGAATGCTGCAAGATTGAGTTACATTTTTGGAGAGTTGTTTTGGAAATAATGTTCAGCTCACAATTCTGAACTCTCCAATAAGTGGACAAAACACTATTCTGTCAAACCATATAGTTCAATCAATTTTATTTAGAAGAATTGAAATTCCACAGAACTACCTACAAAAAGTTCAGCAACAGCACTGGCGATTCATTGTTTGATTTACAAAGCACTTTAAACTTGCCTGAAAATAACAAGGTGTTTAAGTTCTTCAGCACCTTTTATAGCAACATTTGAGTCTTTGATGATGGTATCTGGACATCGCTTCAGCCATTAAAATTCAATTTACCATCATAACAGGGAAAACAAATGGCTTAAAAAAATTTGGACATCTTTTGAATGTAATCAAGGTGCGCTTATTACTTTCTTTGATGTGGAGGCCAGATTCTTTGCCGAACGAGATGTGTCAAAGCAGGCCTTTTGCATTTGGCATGTAAACCTTTTAGCAGCATTTTCAATCTTTCAAGCCACTTGTAAAGTTAAAAATAAAAACTAGGCAAAATGATTCGACCTGCTGACTTCTGCTTTTAACAATGATGGATCAGAGGTCAGTTAGGGGAAATCCAACTGCTCACCCTCAGGAAGTGAACTGGTCCTTAGAATAATTTAAAGGTAATTGTAAATTTCCATTTTGATGGAACAATTTCCAGGTCCCTGGATGTTGCTTGGCACCAGAGACCAATCCATCCAACAGCCTCAGAAATTGGGTGGCTTCAGCAGGGAAACAGAATTTTAAAGTAAACCAGGGCCTCCATTCTCCACCACCGACCCCCACCCCAACACCACCACCAACAACTTCAACCTTCTCCTGGTATTGCCCTTTCTGTCTTTCATCACCTCGGTGCCATTGACCTCTATTTTGTCTTCTTCCAAGCTTTTCAAGTCCATCAATCCCATCCTCCAAAATTGTTCACCCTAAGCCTTCTGATTTCTCCCCCATTCTGCTATTCTAATCTATCAATAGCCTTTATTCTGCCCACATCCAATGCCTCCAAGATCTCTCCCTACTTCTTTTTCTGCTCATTGGCTGCAGCGTGGTGCAGCAAGCCTTCTCAGATGGCTGTTGGCAAGCATCCCAATCTGGCTGGCCATCAGAAGTGAAATAGAAAAATTCTTCAATGTTTCTCATCCATTACAACAACACCGTTTCCGTGCTGCTTTTTCCTAGATATTGGAGCAAAGTGCTTTTTTTTGAGAAGGTCCAGTGTTTTATTTAAAATTCAAAATACTGAACATAACAAAAATTTGACCTGAAAAATGTGTGATAAAGAATTATGGCAAAAATCAGGACAGTCAGCTTCTGTCACGAAAAGGAGCATGTGTGTGATTTCAATGCAGCAATCCAACCTCAGAATTCAAATATTATTTGGAAATCACTCTAGCACTGCACATGTAATTTAAAGTATGCTTAAATACTTTGGTTAATTTAAACACTGACATTCTTAGTTATCCATCATATTTCAGAAACCTTTCATTCTAATAACAGTAATGGCACAATAGTGGACCAATGAGAAGTTAGATAACAAAGTGTGGAGCTGGATGAACACAGCAGGCCAAGCAGCATCTTAGGAGCACAAAAGCTGACTTTTTGGGCCTAGGCCCTTCATCAGAAAAGGAGGAGGGCGAGAGGGTGCTGAAATAAATAGGGAGAGATGGGGAGGCGGATCGAAGGTGGATAGAGGAGAATATAGGAGGAGAGGAGACAGACAAGTTAAAGGGGCGGGGATGGAGCATGTAGAGTTGAGTCTAGGTGGGGAGGTAGTGTGGGGATAGGTTAGTCCGGGGAGGACAGACAGGGCAAGGGGGTGACATGATGTTAGGTGGTAGGGAATGGAGGTGCGGCTTGAGGTGCGAGGATGGGATAGGTGAGAGGAAGAACAGGTTAGGGAGGCGGGGACGAGCTGGGCTGGTTTTGGGATGCAGTGGGGGGAGGGGAGATTTAGAAGCTTGTGAAATCCACATTGATAACATTGGGCTGCAGTGTTCCCAAGTGGAATAGGAGTTGCTGTTCCTGCAACCTTCGGACGGCATCATTGTGGCACTGCAGGAGGCCCATGATGGATATGTTGTCTAAGGATTGGGAGGGGGATTTGAAATGGTTCGTGGCTGGGAGGTGCAGTTGTTTGTTGCGAACTGAGTGTAGGTGTTCTGCAAAGTGGTCCCCAAGACTCCGCTTGCTTTCTCCAATGTAGAGGAAGCCACAACGGGTACAGCAGATGCAGTATACCACATTGGCAGATGAGCAGGTGAGCATCTACTTGATGTGGAAAGTCATCTTGGGGCCTTGGATGGGGGTGAGGGAGGAGGTGTGGGGGCAAGTGTAGCATTTCCTGCGGTTGCAGGGGAAGATGCCGGGTGTGGTGGGGTTGGAGGGCAGTGTGGAGCGGACAAGGGAGTCCAGGAGAGAGTGGTCTTTCCAGAAGGCAACAAGGGTGGGGTTGGAAAAATGTCTTTGGTGGTGGGGTTGGATTGTAGATGGCAGAAATGTCGGAGGATGATGCGTTGTATCCGGAGGCTGGTGGGGTGGTTTGTGAGGACGAGGGGGATTCTCTTTTGGCGGTTATTGCAGGGATGGGGTGTGAGGGATGAGTTGGGGAAATGCGGGAAACACAGTCAAGGGCGTTTTCGACCACTGAGGGGGATGTTGGGGTCCTTGAAAAACAAGGACATCTGGGATGTGTGGGAATGGTATGCTTCATCCTGTGAGCAGAGGCGTCGGAGGCGAAGGAATTGGGAGTAGGGGATGGAATTTTTGCAGGAAGGTGAGTGGGAGGTGGTCTGCAGTTCCCATTGTCTATGAGAAGTTAGTTATTTTTGCTTTTTACTAGGGGACAGAAAATAAATATTGCTAGAATATGTTTAATCTCCATGTGCTCTGAAAGAATAAAAGTTAATCGCAAAACTACCAAGTGTTGAGGGCAATAAGAATTCAGAAAATTTTTTGTGATGAATGTCCCATGAACTTTTTATGTGCCATAAGCATGTTGAAGTGGATAACACAGCAGAGCTTTACAAAATAAAAATGGAGGCTCATAGAGCTCATATAGTTTGGGAAAAACAACAGGGCAGAGAAAGATCTTTTCACTGAACCAATCAAACCCAATAAGCATTTTCAGTTGTAAAACTATACAGTGTATTCTAACAAAGTATTTACAAGAATTAAATGAGAGCTATAAACAGTCATGTTAATGTTTGAAAAGCCTTTTTCATAAAGCTGGTAGAGTACAATTTAGCACTGATGTTCAAGCAATAAAGGCACTAATGTGGAATGCCATGTTGAGAGTTCATATGGAGTCAGGTTGAATGTAAGAAATCCCAGCGTATAAATAATCAGATCTACAAATTGAATTACCAACCAAAAGCATTTTCTGTTCCAACATGACGGATTCAGTATCATGTTCTGCTATTATTACTGTTAAGGGTGAGTTTCCTGAAAGAACCAGAATTGAGGCCCACACCCAATAAAATTGTACTGAAGCAGACATTTAAGAGGATCTCAGCCCAGAAAAGTTTGTGTGTGTGTGTGTGAGAGAGAGTGTGAGAGTGTGTGCGTGTGTGTGTGAGAGAGTGTGAGAGTGTGTGCGCGCTTGTGAGACAGTGTGAGAGTGTGCGTATGTGTGTGTGTGTGTGTGTGTGAGAGAGAGAGTGTGAGAGTGTGTGCGTGTGTGTGTGAGAGAGTGTGAGAGTGTGTGCGCGCTTGTGAGACAGTGTGAGAGTGTGTGTGTGTGTGTGTGTGTGTGTGTGTGTGTGTGTGTGTGTGTGTGTGTGTGTGTGTGTGTTTCTGTGGCTGCCTGTCTGTGGTGCAGTATCTGTTTTGGGCAATTTCCAGCACATCCGTAAGCTCCTACACACTGCTGTGAATACTTACTGAGAGTATAATAATTTCCAGTAGAAAAAGACAACAGCTATAGCTTACATTCACCACTACAAAATGCCTCGGTGATGCAAATACAATGGAAGACTGAAGACCAGTGCCCATTTCCTGAGAAACACAGCAACAAATATAGCACTACAAGACACATTAAACAAAAAGTATTTGCTGTGATGTTAGAAGGAAGGGTGATGTCAATATGAAAAATAGCACCCTATTCTTCAGATATTGCCACAAGATAACTGACAATTATCAAAGAGCCCAAAACAGACAGACCGCCTCTGTGAAAGTGTATATATTTAAATAGAGCAGAGATGGTACAAAGTATTTAAATCAGATATAGGAAACTATAGAAATCTAAGCTCTTTCTTCTTTTGTTCAGTAAATATCATTGTTTACTTTTTAGACTATCTCACCTCAAAGGAAATGTCTCATTTTAATAGGAGCGTGAATATTAACTGTCTTAATGTGAGCACTGAACCTTAGCCATTTCCTTTCATCTAGTAACTCAACTGTGTGACTGGATTCCATCCAAATTCAAAAGCAGAGTACTGATACCTTATCAACCGTTCTCTTTCTGATCTCAATGGAAAGCTCAACCAATGAAATAGAGCTTATTCTTCCACAAAGTTAAGTGTGCTTTTGAAGATTAGTTTGTTTTGAGTTGAAAGCATAACTGTCACATATCTCCCCTATAACTACTACACTTTAAATTATTAACTAGCCTCCATGCTTAATGACAATACTTCCATGAAAATTAAATAAAATGAAGGCAAATAATCCAAATAAAAACCATGCCAGGACTGGGAGAGGTAGGGTGGGTTTTGTCAATAGTGTGGAATTCCCAATGGCATAACCAAAAAGCTGACATCACTTCCAAACTCTTGCTTTTACCTGTTTCCCTCACACAATTACAAATAGAGGATTGGTTAGCTTCAGTTGTCTGGTTTGCAATACAGGGTGATGCCAACAGTGTGGGCTCAATTTCTGCAGTGGATGAGGTTACCATGAAAAACTCTTTTTCTCAACCTTTCCCTTCACCATGTAACCATGAGGCATGTGACCCTCAGGGTAAACCGCCAACATCCATCTCTCTCTAATGAGAGAGCAGTCCTGTGGCTTGGTAGGATTACGCCAAGTGGACCTTTTACAATTATAATTTAAAATGCTAGCAGCTTTCTTGAGAGACACTTGACACCCCATTACTAGTAAAATGTATCAGCTACAAGTGGTCTATAAAAGAGTATCTTGTTCAAACAAACAGGGAAGCTCTGTGCCATAGCTACACATTTTCCTGCCTAATTCTATTGTTTGATTCATTCACAGGATGAGGGTGTCACTGGCCAGATCAACAATCCTGACCCACCACTAAGTGCCCAGTGGGCAGCTCAGAGTCAACCACATTGCCATGGTCTGGAGTCAAACATAGGCCAGGCCAGGCAAGGAAAGCAGTTTCCTTCTGTAAAGGACATTAATGAACCGAATGGGCTTTCCTGACAAGTGACAATGGTCATGTTCATCATTAGGCTTTTAGTTTCAGATTTTTATTGAACTCAAATTCCACCATCTACCACTACCTGGGCTCTGCATTAATAGCATAGTGATATCACTAGACCATTGCTACTAACACAAAACCTGAGAGACACAGGCATTTTTCAAAATTAAATTTCAATTGTAAATATTCCATATTACACCAGTTTCATTCTATTTGTAATGTACCAGTTATTTATTGAGACTGCCCTAATTAGAAGTAGATGTCCTGGCACAAATTGTTGGCCAGAAGCATGTTAAAGGGACATTTCCTTGAAAACATTTTTGCACCTTTTGTCAAATGTTTATGTTAGTGACAAGTGTAATTATCACTTGGTGAGACATGTCTAATCTTTATTACTCAGCTGTTCCTTTGAGGCATTATAGTTCATACACTGTAGCAACAGGCCATTTCCCCAATGGGTCCACACTGACCCTCCCACCCAGACCCATCCCCATACCTATACCCTTGCCCTGTAACCCTAAATTTCTTATGGCTATTGCACCTAACTTACACATCCCTGAAGACTATGGGCAATTTAGCATGGCCAATCCAACTAACTTGCACATCTTTAGGTTGTGGGAAAAAAACACATACCTAGTGGAGAGCCACACAGACATGGGCAGAATCTGCAAACTCCATTTAGACAGTTACCTGAGGGTGGAATTGAACCCAGGTCCCTGGTACTGTGAGGCAGCAGTGCTAACCACTGAGCCACCATGTCATTCATAGAATGTGTGAGAACAACCTTATTGGGGATAGTTGACATGTTGTTACTAAATTAAAGTCTCTGCCTGGCAGCACTCTGGACGCACATTGGAACAGTACTGCCATTGCCTTTTTAGCACTTCATTTTCTTACGTTGACTGATCATTCCCACCATCCCTTGCCACAGCCAGGAAATCAAGCTCCTCCTAATTCACAACTCCATAACCATGTCCACAACCTCTGTCTTCCCTTGGATCCAGCCTTCCACTCCTCCTTGCCCTTGATCCCACTCTGCATCCTTCATCTTCCCCACTGATTTAGCCATGTTGGCTCCAAGCCTTGAGCTGCATAGTTCATCATGGAACACTGCTGATGTCTGACAACTGTACAAAACTAGCAGGAGTTTACTGTCTTTAACAAACAGGTTGACTGGGTGCCACAATTTTTTCACACAGCACTGAATTTGTTTTGAAAATAGGGCATAACTTTAAAAAAAATTACATTAGTCAGTGTTCATGATATGTAGGTGCATTATAAGCACAGTCAAGTACTGGCTAAAGTGAGCTTGGCATACCACAACACACCACTGACTTTAATTCTGCATCTCAACTTGCCATCAGGAAATCCATTCTGGATAAATGTTTCCGCATGGTACAATTCTTACTTTTGAAGAGCTCCACATTATTACCTGAACTTTCCATTTTATGGCACATCCAACCAAACAAAATATGACAACTCACACATAGGAGTTCTGTCAGTTAATATTTTATTCCAAGTCACGTAGGTAAATAGCCAACATATGAAATGCAGTGGAAACGACTAAGATTACTTTTCCAGCTGGAGCTGGATGAACTACGGATCATTCGGGAGGCAGAGGGGGTAATTGAGAGGAGTTACCAGGAGTTGGTCACTCCTAAGGCTCAGGACAAGGATAGATGGGTTACAGTTAGGGGGAGGAAAGGGGACAGACAGACAGTGCAGAGATCCCCTGTGGGCATTCCCCTCAGCAATAAGTTACCGTTTTGGATACTGCTGGGGGGGATGACCTACCAGAGGAAAGCCATAGTAGTCAGTTCTCTGGCACTGAGCCTGACACTGTGGCAAAGAAGGGAAGGGGGCAGAATAGAAAAGTACTCATGGTAGGGGACTCAATAGTTAGGGGAATTGACAGGAGATTTTGTGGTCAGGATCGGGATTCCCGGAAGGTATGTTGCCTCCCTGGTGCCAGGGTCCGGGACGTCTCCGATCGGGTGTATAAGGTTCTAAAAGGGGAGGGCGAACAGCCAGAAATCGTGTTACATATTGGCACAAATGATATAGCCAGAAATAGGATTGAGGATATAAAAAGTGATTTCAGGGAGTTAGGATGGAAGCTGCAGAGCAGGACGAACAGAGTAGTGTTCTCTGGTTTACTACCAGTGCCACGAGATAGCGAGGTGAGGAACAGGGAGCGGGCGCAGCTGAGCATGTGGCTACGCAGCTGGTGTAGGAGGGAGGGCTTCAGATATGTAGATAATTGGGATGCCTTCTGGGGAAGGTGGGACCTGTACAAGAAGGACGGGTTGCATCTGAACTGGAAGGGGACCAATGTCCTGGGTGGAAGGTTTGCTCGAGTAGTTCGAGAAGGTTTAAACTAGTATGGCAGGGGGGTGGGAACCTGAGCTGTATACCGGAGGTGAGAGTTGATGCAGGTGAGGCAGTAGCAAGAGGTAGACCAGCTAGTGGGAAGGAACCAAGGGATCGGTTAAAGTGTGTTTGCTTTAATGCAAGGAGTATCAGGAATAAAAGTGACGAACTTAGAGCATGGATCAGTACCTGGTGCTATGATGTTGTGGCCATAACAGAGACATGGGTTTCTCATGGGCAGGAATGGTTGCTGGATGTTCCAGGGTTTAGAACATTTAAAAAGAATAGGAAGGGGGGAAAAAGAGGAGGGGGTGTAGCACTACTAATCAGAGAGGGTATCACAGCTACAGAAGCTTCCATTGTCGAGGAAGATCTGCCTACTGAGTCAGTATGGGTGGAAATTAGGAACAGCAAGGGAGCAGTCACCTCGTTAGGGGTTTACTACAGGCCCCCCAATAGCAGCAGGGAGATTGAAGAAAGCATAGGTCGACAGATTTTGGAAAAGTGTGGTCGCAGTAGGGTCGTTGTAATGGGTGACTTTAACTTTCCCAATATTGATTGGAACCTCCTTCGAGCAGAAGATTTGAATGGAGCTGTATTTGTAAGGTGTGTTCAGGAGGGTTTCCTATCGCAGTTCGTTGACAGGCTGACGAGGGGAGAGGCCATTCTAGACTTGGTGCTCGGAAACGAGCCGGGACAGGTATCAGATCTTGTGGTGGGAGAGCATTTTGGTGATAGTGACCATAACTGCCTCACATTCTACATAGCTATGGAGAAGGAGAGGATTAGGCAAAATGGGAGGATATTTAATTGGGGAAGAGGAAACTATGACGCGATTAGACATGAGTTAGGAAGCATGGACTGGGAGCAATTGTTCCATGGTAAGGGAACTATAGAAATGTGGAGACTGTTTAAGGAACAGTTGTTGCGAGTGATGAGTAAATATGTCCCTCTGAGACAGGCAAGAAGGGGTAAGATAAAGGAACCTTGGATGACGAGAGCGGTGGAGCTTCTTGTGAAAATGAAGAAGGTAGCTTACATAAGGTGGAGGAAGCTAGGGTCAAGTTCAGCTAGAGAGGATTACTCGCAGGCAAGGAAGGAGCTCAAAAAAGGTCTGAGGAAAGCCAGGAGGGGGCACGAGAAAGGCTTGGCAGAAGGAATCAGGGAAAACGCAAAGGCATTTTACACTTATGTGAGGAATAAGAGAATGGTCAAAGAAAGAGTAGGGCCGATCAGGGATAGCATAGGGAACTTGTGTGTGGAGCCTGAGGAGGTAGGGGAAGCCCTTAATGAGTTTTTTGCTTCTGTCTTTACGAAAGAAACGAACTTTGTAGTGAATGAAACCTTTGAAGAGCAGGTGTGCATACTGGAATGGATAGAGATAGAGGAAGCTGATGTGCTGAAAATTTTGTCAAACATTAAGATTGACAAGTCGCCAGGCCCGGACCAGATTTGTCCTCGGCTGCTTTGGGAAGCGAGAAATGAAATTGCTTCGCCACTTGTGAAGATCTTTGCATCCTCGCTCTCCACTGGAGTCGTACCTGAGGACTGGAGAGAGGCAAATGTAATTCCTCTCTTCAAGAAAGGAAATAGGGAAATCCCCGGCAATTACAGACCAGTAAGTCTCACGTCTGTCGTCTGCAAGGTGTTAGAAAGGATTCTGAGGGATAGGATTTATGACCATCTGGAGGAGCATGGTTTGATCAAATACAGTCAACACGGCTTTGTGAGGGGTAGGTCATGCCTCACAAACCTTATCGAGTTTTTTGAGGATGTGACTAGAAAAGTTGATGAGGGTCGAGCTGTGGATGTGGTGTATATGGGCTTCAGTAAGGCATTTGATAAGGTTCCCCATGGTAGGCTCATTCAGAAGGTCAGGAGGAATGGGATACAGGGGAACTTAGCTGCTTGCATACAGAATTGGCTGGCCAACAGAAGACAGCGAGTGGTAGTAGAAGGAAAATATTCTGCCTGGAAGTCAGTGGTGAGTGGGATTCCACAGGGCTCTGTCCTTGGGCCTCCACTGTTTGTAATTTTTATTAATGACTTGGATGAGGGGATTGAAGGATGGGTCAGCAAGTTTGCAGACGACACAAAGGTCGGAGGTGTCGTTGACAGTATAGAGGGCTGTTGTAGGCTGCAGCGGGACATTGACAGGATGCAGAGATGGGCTGAGAGGTGGCAGATGGAGTTCAACCTGGATAAATGCGAGGTGATGCATTTTGGAAGGTCGAATTTGAAAGCTGAGTACAGGATTAAGGATAGGATTCTTGGCAGTATGGAGGAACAGAGGGATCTTGGTGTGCAGATACATAGATCCCTTCAAATGGCCACCCAAGTGGACAGGGTTGTTAAGAAAGCATATGGTGTTTTGGCTTTCATTAACAGGGGGATTGAGTTTAAGAGTCGTGAGATCTTGTTGCAGCACTATAAAGCTTTGGTTAGACCGCACTTGGAATACTGCGTCCCGTTCTGGTCGCCGTATTATAGGAAAGATGTGGATGCTTTGGAGAGGGTTCAGAGGAGGTTTACCAGGATGCTGCCTGGACTGGAGGGCTTATCTTATGAAGAGAGGTTGACTGAGCTTGGTCTCTTTTCATTGGAGAAAAGGAGGAGGAGAGGGGACCTAATTGAGGTATACAAGATAATGAGAGGCATAGATAGAGTTGATAGCCAGAGACTATTTCCCAGGGCAGAAATGGCTAGCACGAGGGGCCATAGTTTTAAGCTGGTTGGTGGAAAGTATAGAGGGGATGTCAGAGGCGGGTTCTTTACACAGAGAGTTGTGAGTGCATGGAATGCATTGCCAGCAGCAGTTGTGGAAGCAAGGTCATTGGGGACATTTAAGAGACTGCTGGACATGCATATGGTCACAGAAATTTGAGGGTGCATACACGAGGATCAATGCTCGGCACAACATTGTGGGCTGAAGGGCCTGTTCTGTGCTGTACTGTTCTATGTTCTATGTTCTACTTGCAGTGAGTCAGCTCCAGGGCTTACAATTGTACCCGTATAGTTTCCTATGCTGTCAAACATTCAAAGTTGATGACGTATTGTATTTCAGAGAAGATGCAATTCAATCAATTGACCATCCTGTGTTCTTATCATATACAAGAGGGAAAGAGTGAGCCAGATGATAGGGAATGTATTGGCAGAATGCATCACGGACATCACCAGAGACCGAAGTAACTCCATTACATATGTGTTAAAAGAAGACGGTACAATCAGGATATGCCTGGACTCAAGAAAACTAAATCTCTCTAAAAAGAGGCTCTCGTGCAAAATTTAAACACTGGAGGAAATAAATTCCAAATTCACAAGCTAACTTATTCTTTAAGCTGGATGCTAAACAAGGATATTTCATTTGGCAAAATAACCTCAAAAAATCACTGCTTTCAGAATGTTATTTGGAAGATATTGCTACTTTATAGTCTGTCAGCCTAGGTCCATTCCAGGAGCATATGGAATGAATGACAGAATATATTGACGTATTGGTGTTCCTGAACATATTGTGGTGATTGGCAAAATGAAATAAGACCATGGTCAAAATCTATGATCACAAATAGTAGCAGCTCATCATGAAGGGCCAGCCATCAACACCATGAATTGCTCAGTGAATGTAGCTCAATAAACTTTTTTGGTGGTCTGTCTATTCAGGTATGGGATCTATCCTGACTCAGACAAACTTGAAGATGTAAGATGCTTACTCGCCAAGATAAAGAAGGCCAACAGAGACGTCTCAATTTTTAAAAATCCCTAACGCTGTTCATGCCAAACTTTACCAAAAAATTCATTGTGAAAAGATGTCTTAAGGAAAGCTATCCTGGATATATGGCAGGAGACCGCAGACACATGCCAGTGGAAATGTGCATTCTGCAGTGCTATAACAGCAGGAAGATGATAATCCTGGAAGTCAATGCATTTCAGAAAAGCCTTAGGGCATGCATCAGGGAAGATGGAGAGCCAACTTGTTTATATTTAGAAGTCTATAATAGTGCAAACCAATTATTTCCAAACTGGCACTTGGAATGTTCAAGCATATTTCCAGTATGGGAAGATGTCTAAGTTTCTCCTAGAGATAAAGACATATTGATTTGGCATCTTAGGCATTAGCAAGATACAGCAAAGTGGGTAAGGTTGAATCCATAATCGCAGCATGATGGTTGGTTGGTTTGTGTCAGGCTTCACGAAACAGAGTAAACTGCAAGTTGACACGTCACAGGGTTCTGACAGATTTTACCCGAGGGTCTTAAAAAAATAACCAGTGAGAGCATTGATGAGTTGGTTTTAACAAAACTCATTAGATTTGGGGAAGGTTCCTTTAGAATGGAAAGTAAGTAATGTAACTCCTTTATTCAAAAAGGGAGGCAGGCAGAAAGTAGGAAACTACAGGCCACTGTACTTAAGTTAGCTCAACTTTTTTCATTGAGAAAATATTTGAGATCTTATAACAGGACACTGGGATAAGTTCAAGGTAATAATCAGAGCTAACATGGCTTTGACAGAGAAAACTCATATTTAACTAATTTATTGGAGTTCTTTGAAGAGGTAACTTGCACGATAGATAAAGGAGAGCTAATGGATACACTGTGCACAGATTTCCAGGATAAGGTGCCACATTAAAAGATTATTGTAGAATACAAGAGTTCATGGAGTTCAGGATTATACATTAGGATGGATTGTACATTGACGGGTTAACAAAAAGTAGAGAGCAGGAATAAGTGCTTTTTCAGTCTGGCGGGACGTCACAAGTGGCCCGCCTCGGGAGTCAGTGCTGTGGTCTCAACTCTTTACAAATTATGTAAGTGATTTGGCTGAAGGAACTGAAACTTTCTGATAATAGGAAGTTAGATCGGAAATTTGGCTTGTGAAGAGGACCTAAGGAGCATACAAAAGGATATAGATGGTTGTGTGAGCCAACAAAGATCTGGCAAATAAAGTATAATCTCGGTAAATGTGAAATTGCCTATTTTGGCAGAAAAAAATTAAAAAAGCACATTTTCTAAATGATGAGGTATTGCACTCTTCTGAAATACAGAGAGATGTGGGTGTCCCAGTGCATGAATCCCAAAATATAAGTATGCAGGTATGGCAAGTAACCACAAAAGCTAATAGAATGTTATATTTTATTGTGAAGGAAGTTAAATGCAAGAGTCTGGATGCTATGCTTCAGTTACACAGACTGCAACTGGAGTACTGTTTACTTTACTGGTTACCATAAATATGGAGGGGTGTGAATGCATTGGAAGCAGCTCAGAGAGGTTTACTCGACTACCAGCTTGAATGAATGTGCCACCTTAGGAGAAAGGCTGAATAGGTTTGGCCTGTCCTCTTGAGTTTAGAAGATTCAGAGGTAACTTGATTGAAGCATATGATCGTGAGGAGACTTATGGGACATCACGGATATGGAAAGAATGTTTCCTCTTGTGGGAGAATCCAGAATTTGTGCCATAATTTAAAATTAAGGGACTGCTAATTTAGGACAGAAATGGGGAATTTTATTTTCCCCCAAAGTGTTTGGAATTCCCTTCCTCACATTTCTGATTACCAGAGGGATGAAAGATTATCAGGGGCACGCAGAAATGGAGTTGAGTTTAAAATCCAATCAGCCATAATCTTATTGAATGGCAAAACAGGATCAAAGGGGTGAATGGCCCACTCCTCTTCCTTGCTCATAAGATGATCCTGTCCTTCAGACAAGAAAAATACCACACCCATGGATTTCACCTGTCACACAGCAGCATTTGGATGGAAGCCAGATAAAATCATGACATTGTAACCACCAGATTCCAAACAAGGTGCATCACAGTCACTATCATACACCAACAGAGGCAGTCAGAGGAGGAGAAAGATGACTCATATCACTAGTAGCAAGACACCCTGGGCAGAGCACCTAGCAATGATGTCAGGCATTAATTGGTGACTGAAATGTATAACACCCAATTTACCACTTGCAAGTTCTTCTTCAAGCCGCACACCAAACTGACATGGAACTATATCACCATTCCTACACTATTACTTGGTCAAAACCCTGTAATTCTTTTCTTAACAGCATCCTGGGAATCTCTACACAGACTAGCACCTTCTCCAATGCATGATCAGCCATGATCATGAACGAATGGTGGAGCAGGCTCAAATGGTCTACTCCTGCTCCTATTATATACATTTCTATATTTCTATGTAATTGGGAATGAATGATAAATGCTGGCCCAGCCAACAACACCCACATCCCATGTACATGTTCTTTTAAGAAGGTATGAACCCTTTTAGTTAACTTTTAAAAGGTGACTCACCTTTAGATTTCGTCTGATCATTCACAGTGGTAACAGGAATTCTCAAGGTGGTGGGTAGGCAAGGGTAATGCGAAACTTACAGAAACCAGCAAGCATGTTTGAGTGTGTCATGAACAGTTCATTTTTTTGGACCCCATTGCTGTTTATCTAATTAAATGTGTAGAAGACAATATGTGAGATTTTAATATGGCAATGCATTCAGTTTCAAACGGAAGGTTTCAGTACACAGTACATAAACTAATGAAGCCGAATAGTAGGTGGAGACAGAATGTAGAAAAGGTAAATTGCTAATCTTAATAGATTTATTTCTCAAAATAACAAGTGTCCGAACCTTTTGCATAGATAGGGTCCTGTTGAGGGAATAGAATATTTTAATCAGTCTGCTGGGAAGATGATGCTTTGAACCATGTGGATTACAATCTACTGATGCTCAGGGGACACTATCTATTGATTTCCTGAGTCAGACATCAATAGTGTTTCGAAGAGTAGGTGTTTCTAAAAGGCCAAAATAGAGACATTCTATTCCATAACTTCTAATTAGAAAACACATCCAGAAAAAGTTACGATGAAAGGGAGATGTGGGATCAGACAGAACTGCTTTCTTCTCAGTTCTGCAATTGTCAACAGCTTCTGTTAAGATTTGTAAAGATCAAAGACATGGTGCAGGAATAGAGTTATCATAGGTTTACAATTGATGCCTTAGATACAAGCAATGTTTGCATACTATCATGTTATGATTCAAATATGTGAGAAATTGATCCTCTCACGATAAAGTAATTGCTTATACTTTAATTCCTCCTACCCCCAATAAAAAAGTTCATATAAAAATAGATTTTAACATTCTAATAAATGTACACCATTAAAGTTATATTAGTAATTCAGAGGGGAAGGGTCATAAGTATAGCTGAAACCTATTAATTGGGATGCCATTGAGGAAATGAAATTGTCCCATTTATCACACTGTCACCATTAAGCAAAATCCCATCAATACTAATTTAAATAGCTCTGCTTTATAATTCCCCTGTTGGGAGCCATATGAAAACTATGTCATTAAAGAAGGGTACACTTTATTAACAAGCGAACCATAAACAATATTCATTATGTAAAGCCACAGTATAATCAGACAGCAGCATAAGAGCGATCGGCTGTTGTATATTGCAAATAAATTAGTGTCACAAAAATTCCCACGAGGAATGTGTATGTTAATTCTATTTTCTTTTAGCAGATTTAAACCATGCTATGGCTCTACAATATCAACACAGCTCTGACTGACTTATTCAGTTCTTTTTCTGTCCTGCTAGAATCCAGTTTTCAAATTTAACAGCAGCTTTTAATGGAGTTTAATTCATAATGGCAAAGGCCTGGTGGACGTCACTTTTTTTAATATCATATTGGTAAATTTAGGAGCTGGCTGATTGTTGCACTTTTATTCTGACCTTACTAACATTTTAAAAAACAATTTTCAACACAGACTCAATTATTCCAGTTGTTGAATAATATTCTGAAGAGCAATGAGAATGCTGAATAAGGATATGTGTACATGAGTTGAATATTGATAATGTTTGTCAAAATGGCTCTTGCTGCATTATTATGTCGTAGTGTCCATAGTAGAAAAGGAAGCAACTCATGAAATTCCAAAATTGGACTTAATTACAGAACCGCAAGAAAAGTTTGGAAAAAAAAGAACAAATTAGGATTTTTTTTTAAAAAAGGAATGTAACAGGAAAGTGAAGCAGTGATAGAAAGAGACAAAATTGTGTAAGCAGAAGAATAAAAGTCTGGAAACTCATGCATATGATAGATAAAAACATGCTACAATGTGTGAAATAATATCCTTTCTTCTGAAATAAATCTTGTAATACAATGCTTATGATTAAAATGCAAAAAATAGAATTTTAAAATCCACTGATGAATGGTCGCTGGGGAAATATTCTTGGCTCCCGTCAGCTGGTTCCATAAAAATTATAGAAAGTTAGGATTGTTTACTGGAGGGGGCCGGGCCAATGTTATACATCCAACCTATCTATGCCTCGAGCATGCCTAGTGACGTGAAAATGAGCTGAACTTCGATGATGTTTGCGTAACTTAACGTCACTTCACTAAATTATTAGTTATACAATGAGTAGAATGCTTTTTTGTATTTTTTTCATCCATTAAACAAAAATCATATAAAACTTTATATTTAAGATATATAGCATTGAGAATTTAATGGGTTTTTTTAAAGTGTCTTCATGAATTATTGCCAAAGAACAATCTTATATATTCGGTGATTACTCTGCTCTATTCAAAATGTCACATCAAATTTACAATTCTGTTTGGCCTTTGAAACCCAACAGTCATTTACAAAGTTGAAATGAAGTTCCTGGATACATCCTACCAAAAATCTTGGTAATATTCCTCACTATATCACAGGATCCATAGCACACCAGCAGGGATCTGATATGAATTCTAACACAATAATCAGTTTTCCAATTCAGTCAGGGACAGTAAAAACAGAATGACAGGACTTTTTAAAATGGAAAAGGAGGAAGTTTAGCCATATTGGCCATTGGAGTAAAAGTAACACAGGTTGGAAATAGTTACTTGGATAAGGATGATGGGCAGGAATATGGGGGAAAAGGGCAGGAGATTGGCCTTTTAATGACTTCAAATATGTTTCAGGACAAGAGGAAATTATTCCAAAAAAGGCTGATGAACTTTGTGTACATAATGTAATTTTCCTTCTGGGAATAATTGCTGCCCACACTAGCGTTGTGAAATGGAAAACTAGCCAATTTCAATAATGATTGTCAACTGAAAATGACAGGTTTATGCCCAGAAGTCAGTTGACAATCAAGTCAAGTAAGGAAATATGAAAATAGCTCATTTCAGGCCATCACTGATTGTAACCAATTCTTGTTACAGTGTTTTTTTATTTAAAAGAGGACTCGCTTGGATTCTAATTTATACAACTTGTTGTTGTGGTAATCCCAAAAGTGGTAACTGAAATAGTCTTTGTATGTCATAAAGGCCTATTATTTGAGTAATATATTTAGAAGTTTTTAACGTTATCTATATTGTCAATTGTAATGTTATTAAGCCATTATAAGGAAATTCTCAGTAACTCTTGTATGTAAATTTAGAAGCTTCTAATAACTACCAATAGCAAACATTAAAAACAAGCTTTTTATAAAGTGGTGAGGTATGACCTTTAGAATTGTAGATCATGTAAGCTAACAGTTGCGGTGATAAAATCACTTTGGGTGGTTTTTAATGCCAATCCATGGATTTAGAAGCAACATACCTAACAAATATACTGAAATTAGCTGAGGAATCTTTGACGTAATAATAAACTTTGTTGACGGAAAAAAAATCTAATAAATATGATCTGCTTGGAATTTCTGATGTCAGGTGATCATATTTTGCATCCAAGTAAAATAGAATATTGCATCTCATGATGTTAATGATAAATTAGCTAACTGAATTGCAAACTTATATTTTAAGTAGTGCTTTGTGGTAAGCCGTTGGAATGGAATAGTCCTCATGAGGAAGAGATGATGGTCGCAAACCATTTTTGAGTCATTGAATATAGTTAAATGATGTGATGGGGACTGGAAATTTCTTACCCTAGTTGGATGAACCACAATGGGGTGTCTCATCAGCATCTGTATGTAATTATGTGAATTATTGTAGTACACTGCCTCATAACTAATACAGCTGCACAGCATCCATACTGCATCTTGTGAAGTCTCAGTTGTCATTTTCCCAATGTTTATTTTGTTCAGGTAGGTATATTAGATAAATTTTACATTATTTTTGAGCCTAGCTTTAAAATGCTCAGCATGGTTACCATATAATTGTTTGGGAAAGTTTACAGATCACACAGCACAGTCAGCACTTGCACAATTAAGATTGGCATAGTTTTGTTTTCTTAATTATTCGAGTGTGATCCATAATGGCCCCTTGAAAAGTTTATTGTTTAATACACAATTTGCACCTCCTTCAGGGAAGGATGCATATCCACCCTTTATGTGATTCCCTTTACACACGTAAAAGTTATTGGCCAGAGCTGTGACTTCCTTCTGATGTCCTCAGGTGGTGCACAGTTGCAATGCATGTTGTTTTCGAGCATTCCTTCAATATCTGTTCAATGCCCAGAATGATCATATTCTAAATCAACATCCAGAAAGTCTTCAGGGTAGGGATGTGTATTTGACAACACACAAGACAGGCAATCGTGAAACAGCAAATGAATTCACACTCTGCAAATTTTCATTTCCAAAAACAATTCAATGTTGCTAATTAACTACTGGTCAAAACACATTTCAAAGTCATGATTGGGTTTCTTAGGCAAGAGAAAGCATTCCTCAGACTAATCTGAGTTATGGGGTGAAATTTTTCCTGCTCCTAATGTGATGAAAGTAATGTTGGGAAAAAGCGACAGAAAGAGAGAAGGGAACAAAAGTTCAGATTTGACATTAAGAAAAAATGTTTCTTTCAAGTTTTAATTGATGAGTTGAGAATCTTGTCATTGATAATCGCCATAGTTTGATGGATTGCATCCCATTAAAACTGCAACTCACCCTATTTACAAGCCTATTTTCCAGAAAGTAATACAAATGCTGTAGGCAGTGTTACCAATAAATGGTACATTGGCTTTCATTGCAGAGGATTTGAGTACAAGAGCAGGAATGTCTTGTTGCAGTTGTACAGGGCCTTGGAGAGACTACACCTGGAGCATTATGTGCAGTTTTGGCTCCCTTATCTCAGGAAGGATTTCTGACTACAGAGGGAGTCTATCAAAGATTGACCAGATTGATTCATGGGTGAAGAGGCTGATGTATGAAAAAGAGAGATTGGATCAGCTACACCTGTATTTACTGGAGTTTAGAACAATTGAGGAGAGGAGTGGTGATGGGGAATGGTTGAAATCAAAGACAGCTATACAATTTGAACAGACAAACAGAGTAAACATAGAGAATGATGTTTGTGATGATCAGGGAGTCCAGAACTGTGGGTTCACAGTCGAAGGGTAGAGGTTAGGCCATTTAGCACTGAGGCAATGAGAAATTTCTTCACCCAGAAAATGACGAGCCTTGGGAATTTTCAGCCACAGAAAATAGGCTAAAATGGTAAATGTTAGAAAGGTGTTAGGCAAAGATCTTAGAGTTTAGGGATCAAAGGGTATGGGGAGAAAGTAGGAACGGTGTACTGAGTTGGACAATCAGCCATGACCATGGTGAATGTCAGAGCAGGCTGAAGGGTTGAATGGCCTACTCCTGATCCTGTTTCTACATTGCTATGTTTTCTATTCACTGAGAAACTAGCGTCATACAGTCAGGCTTATTACAGCATGGGAAGAAGTCCTTTGGCCGTTTTGTCCCTAATTAAGGATGTCCTGCTCCAGCATTGCTGAACTTTGCAATCTGCTGGAGAACTCAAGCGCAGCAGGATAGTTGGTAATCCCATCCCACTGACATGAAAGGTCATAGCTCCCCTGAATTATAAAACCAATGGCTCGTTTCATGGAACAACTGTGAATATATGTAGAAATTCTGAATGTGTGATCCAAAATATGAATCCAGGAAGTAACAGATTTTATTTTCTCCAGAGTACAACTCTTTATATCTTTCCTTGTGATAAGATGCAAGCCTCTAGGGCACTGGGATTGACCAATGAATTTTAAGCATGTCTTAACAGGTACATTGCAGTTGACCATGGATAAGAATTTCAATAGCTGATTAGTTCAGGCAAGTGGTGTATAAATGATGATGTAGGTGGCTTTAGTGACTTGGAACTGGGCAGGACTCATCTAGGGAGTGACATGATAAAGTTGTGAGCAATCTGATTCAGCCTTATAATGTGGCCAAGGAAAGAGAGTGACAAAGTTAGCGCCTAGGGAACAGGAAGGGGCATAATTTTCTCCATTTGCAGTTAAGGGAGTTGTGTACATTTCATGACACCTGACCCCGCACCCTGTCCCACGTAGCTATGGTTTCTCCTGCAAACTTCCACTCTTCAATCATTAGTTATGCACAGAGCTGTTGGAAGTATTTCAAGTGAAAAATCATGTGACTGGAGAGGTCGAAGTGCAGGACCTTTGAGCTTACGTGCATGCATCCAGCATCATATTTCAAACCCTGATGCATGACCCTTGAGAGGTGCAAACCAGAAACAACTCTCAAACTGTGGTGCTTGAACATCATAAAAATCATGGAGTCACAGGCCAGATGGGAAGCAAACTCAGTTCCCACTTCCTGGACAGGGACCGTGACATGTTGGTGGATCAGGTGCAGGAGAAGAGAGCAGTTCGTTTCTCCATGAACCGACTCAAGAAGCAGCTAGTCTAGATATACCTCTGATGAAGGGTCTAGGCCCGAAACGTCAGCTTTTGTGCTCCTGAGATGCTGCTTGGCCTGCTGCATTCATCCAGCTACACACATTGTAGTCGAGATATAGATTGCATCATGGGACTGTTCTGTGACCCAGGTGAAGAGGTATGCATAGCATTAGAGAAATAAAGTCAATAATCTTCTGTGTTCCACAATGAAGAATATCACAATCTCCTTTCTGCTACGTCACACTCATGAGGCCACCACTCACATTCTATGAAATGTGGACTGCACCTCAGTATTATCTGCACCAGGTGTACTCAGTACCTCTCGCCCACTTTATCCTCCCAATCCTCTGTACTTCCTGCTCCCTCACAGGTGCACCTCAACATGTCTCCCTTACCAGCTCTACCAATAACTATTTCTGATTCACATCTCCACAATCTATGCTTGCTAAGAGGAGGAGAAACAGGCCCACCTTCAGTTTAATAGTTCAACAGCATCAACACCAACTCCAACAGACTAGATTCAATTAACCTGCACATTAACCTTTACGTGGCTAACCTCAGACTGCAAGGACACAGATCCCGAGACTCAGGTTAGACCAAGTGTCTTTATGCACTGTGGCCAAGATTCTGGGTGGGACAGTGGCCAAATGGTTAGCACTGCTGTCTTACAGGGCCAAGGAGCCAGGTTAGAATCTAGCCTCATGTGATTTTCTGTGTGGAGATTGCACATTCTCCCCGTGTTTGTGTGAGTTTTCTCCAGGTGCTCCGGCTTCCTCCTGCAGGCTAGTGATGTGCATGTTAGGTAGATTGGCCATGGGAAATATGTCTACCCACTACCTGGCAGAGTGACAATTAAATCAATACGTGAACAATGAAAAGCTAAGAGCCGTAAGAATGGCTGTTCCATTTCAGAGCAAAAGCATCCTGTATACGGACACAAAAATCAGAACCTGTCCTTGCACACAAAAAAGTGGCCTGGCAAAAGCATGCCTGGCATCGGTGCCCAAATTCAGGTGTTAAAGAAAAGGTGTTGATTAGCTGAAGTGATGCCCACGTTGGTCTGAAAGCAGACATGATATGTTGACGCTCATCGCAGTGCAAGAATGAGGGTGGAGGAGGATGATAGCAATTCAGTATGCAGAGAGATGGATTTTCCAGCCATCATGCTTCATAACAATGAGCAAGATACAGTAACCAGACATCCACTGCTTTACCTGTTGGGAATATACACCATCTTTTTTTTTGAATGACTGGAAAATGGGAGACTTGGTTTTGTTTCCATGCATTTGTACCTCATTAAAGTAGTCACTATTGAACGGTGACATTCTGAATTCTCTAGGGAAAATAATAAAGATATTTTTACACTCACACCATTTTCCCAACTTTGCTAGCTATTATTCTTACATACCGGCTGGGGAACAAAAAAACAATTAATTTTGTCTTTTGCCTCCCAATATTTAGTTGGAGGAAATTACTCCTCACCCAGTACTGGAGTTTGGGTAAGCAGTCTGACAATTTAGAGAGAGAGAGCAAGTGGTCATTGTTTATCCAAGTTATTTCTCTGCATACAAGCTTATGTCATTAATTAATTCATAGTGCTCGTTCCATTGCTCCAGTTTAGACAAAATAGAGTTCACCTCAAAAAAAAACCTAGTGAAACAAGGCATACTACTTGTTGCACATCTTTGACAAACTATTTAACAACATTTCCTACACATATCATTAAATTGGTATACCAGTCACAAACACTTCAGCATTTAATGACAATGTTCAGACAAATTCTGAAATATTTGAAATCTACAAAATGAAAACTTAATATAGGCTCCTTAGAATTAAGACATTAAGAGAACCTCATCCAAAAGCATCGCATATAGAACATAGAACATAGAACATAGAACAGTACAGCACAGAACAGGCCCTTCAGCCCACAATGTTGTGCCGACCATTGATCCTCATGGATGCACCCTCAAATTTCTGTGACCATATGCATGTCCAGCAGTCTCTTAAATGACCCCAATGACCTTGCTTCCACAACTGCTGCTGGCAACGCATTCCATGCTCTCACAACTCTCTGCGTAAAGAACCTGCCTCTGACATCCCCTCTATACTTTCCACCAACCAGCTTAAAACTATGACCCCTCGTGCTAGCCATTTCTGCCCTGGGAAATAGTCTCTGGCTATCGACTCTATCTATGCCTCTCATTATCTTGTATACCTCAATTAGGTCCCCTCTCCTCCTCCTTTTCTCCAATGAAAAGAGACCGAGCTCAGTCAACCTCTCTTCATAAGATAAGCCCTCCAGTCCAGGCAGCATCCTGGTAAACCTCCTCTGAACCCTCTCCAAAGCATCCACATCATTCCTATAATAGGGCGCCCAGAACTGGACGCAGTATTCCAAGTGCGGTCTAACCAAAGTTTTATAGAGCTGCAACAAGATCTCACGACTCTTAAACTCAATCCCCCTGTTAATGAAAGCCAAAACACCATATGCTTTCTTAACAACCCTGTCCACTTGGGTGGCCATTTTAAGGGATCTATGTATCTGCACACCAAGATCCCTCTGTTCCTCCACGCTGCCAAGAATCCTATCCTTAATCCTGTACTCAGCTTTCAAATTCGACCTTCCAAAATGCATCACCTCGCATTTATCCAGGTTGAACTCCATCTGCCACCTCTCAGCCCATCTCTGCATCCTGTCAATGTCCCGCTGCAGCCTACAACAGCCCTCTACACTGTCAACGACACCTCCGACCTTTGTGTCGTCTGCAAACTTGCTGACCCATCCTTCAATTCCCTCGTCCAAGTCATTAATAAAAATTACAAACAGTAGAGGCCCAAGGACAGAGCCCTGTGGAACCCCACTCACCACTGACTTCCAGGCAGAATATTTTCCTTCTACTACCACTCGCTGTCTTCTGTTGGCCAGCCAATTCTGTATCCAAGCAGCTAAGTTCCCCTGTATCCCATTCCTCCTGACCTTCTGAATGAGCCTTCCATGGGGAACCTTATCAAATGCCTTACTGAAGTCCATATACACCACATCCACAGCTTGACCCTCATCAACCTTACTAGTCACATCCTCAAAAAACTCGATAAGGTTTGTAAGGCATGACCTACCCCTCACAAAGCCGTGTTGACTGTATTTGATCAAGCCATGCTCTTCCAGATGGTCATAAATCTTATCCCTCAGAATCCTTTCTAACACCTTGCAGACGACAGACGTGAGACTTACCGGTCTATAATTGCCGGGGATTTCCCTATTTCCTTTCTTGAAGAGAGGAATTACATTTGCCTCTCTCCAGTCCTCAGGTACGACTCCAGTGGAGAGCGAGGATGCAAAGATCTTCGCAAGTGGCGAAGCAATTGCATTTCTCGCTTCCCAAAGCAGCCGAGGACAAATCTGATCCGGGCCTGGCGACTTGTCAATCTTAATGTTTGACAAAATTTTCAGTACATCAGCTTCCTCTATCTCTATCCATTCCAGCATGCACACCTGCTCTTCAAAGGTTTCATTCACTACACAGGTCGTTTCTTTCGTAAAGACAGAAGCAAAAAACTCATTTAGGGAAATATGTTCCTGAGTCAAAGAAAACCTTATTGTTTCCAGCTATGCATACTTATTGACAATAAAAAAATTATGTCTAGCAAAGACCTATGCTTAATCAATAATATCTGAATTTTTAAAATAGTTCTCCATAATTATGCCAAATTATAATTTAAGTTCCCTTATAACTACCTGAGAATAATCCTACTGAAGGCTCCAATGACTAAAAACGATTATAAAAAATTGCTCCAAGTTGATTACCTATCACTCACACTATTATAGAAAATTTCAATCTAAAATCTATTTAGATTATTTGTAATCTGGCATCAAGAACTTAGCTAAACATATCAAAACAACCAGTCCTCTGTCTTTGTAATAGACATCCCAAGAACAACAATTAAGGAAACTTGCAGCACTCACGCACTGCTGCATACTCAAGGCAGAAACAGACTCCATATCTTAATCACTGACTCCATCCATCTCCTGGGCATCTATAAGGCTGAACCAGAGCTGTTCTCATTATGACAAAATGAACTTCTGCTCTTAGGTTTTGTGCTTTAGGTCACCGATTAACCACTTCCATAACAATACCTCACACCAGACTATCTTAGTTCAGCTCCTTTTCAATCTTTATCTGATTTTTTTTCTATAAGACAGGTCCAGAACTTGACCATTGTACTACACTTCATTGTCCAATAGTCTGCCATCCATAAATGAAGTAATTGGAAACTACTGACTGCCTTGATTCACATCAGTCTTATTCAACCATCAATCCTGATTTATAACGATTCCCAGTTAAGCAAATCTGAAATTTTGAAATTCTCATTCTTGCTTTCAGGATTCTTTTGGATTTTGTCCCTGGCCATCTCAAATTTCCCACCAGATTTATTTTGATTGGTGCCTTTCTATCTGTGAGATACAGTGGGAATGGAGCCTTGGGATTTTGGGGAGGTCAAGTGAGATGAAATCATCTGCTGCAATTCTTAGGGTGGATGGTCAGCAGCATGATCGAACTGCAGGTACTTTGATTTTTAGTTTTCAATAAATCAAGCAATTCCTATGTTTGAGGATGACTCTCCTCCCTTAACTGCATCATCAGTATGGCACAGCATAATGTGAGAAATTAGGGTCTGCCTGGTGTCTCAGCACACTGGGACAACAACATGCTATGTGCAGTATGACTGAATTTTGCTCAGTTACTGCAGAATTAGTTACATTTCACTAGTGAAAGATGTTGGATCTAAATCAGCTGTTTAGTTGGTGATGTCATAGCTAGTAGTCTTTGAGCTGAATCACACAGCAACTACACTTTTGATTCTACAGAATTGGCCCCAGTGCTCCTATAAATAAAGTGATTTGGAGTCTTTGATAGAGACATAACAAATTCCAATACTCCTTTATTTGTCCATACTTTGTCATCAATTTATCCCAGGCTGTTGTCTGGGGTGTGACAGGGGATTGTAGGACGCCTCCATAAAAGTAAAAGTTAACAAAAGAAATTCTCCCTCTATGAATTGTTTGGAAAGGACAGAGGTTAAAAAATCAGTTCCAATGCTACTGGAGTGGATGAGTGTGATGGAATGCTGTCAGGTGTATCAGGCTGGGCTCAAGTGCTGTGTAGATTACACTCAAAGAACTATCATCTAGTTACCACGTGTTGCAGATAAGGACCCGCTTTAACTCAGTAGTGCAATACTGTTAAAAATGAAACGGACAACAAAGGAATTTTTCTTACATTGAATGCTAGAATTCGGACTTTGTCGAAAGACAGTGGAACTTCAATCAGCCCATAATGCCAAAACTGTCAATGTGATCAGCATCCTCTACTACAATGGCAACACGTACAACTATCTGCTCTTTCTAAACAATTCAGAGACAGGAGGAATTTCTTTTGGTCACTTTTATCTTTATGGATTCAAGTCATTTCTAATTTGGGTTATCTGTGGTTTGTTCATTTTTCTCATATTTAGTAATTAATAAACTTTCTGGTAATTCAAGATATCCTGGTTAAATTGTTCCCTTTTAACACACATGTATTTTTTGGGCCTGGAAGAATGATATATGCAAGGGAAGGGATCCTTTCTCAATAAACCTTGTTGCAACTAATTAAAAGTTGGGTGAATAATGAAGGGAAGCCTGTTCATCCCAATTCATTCAGGAGCTTAATAGTTTAGTGTATCCCTTATGGAATTGTAATGAATTAGCAAACCTTCCCCAAGGCCTGATCATAAAACAATGAAGAAATTTTTTATCAACTTTAATAATTAAAATACAAAATATTCAATGAAGATAAAGAGCGTGAATCTGATCATGTGGTGTCAAATTTGTCTCAAAAATACTTGAAATGTAGAAATAAGTAGTTTGATCCATGTTATGACAGCCAACTTTGATACAATTAAAAATTGTCTTTGAAAGACAAACATCTTTGATGCAGTCAAAATACCTGAATGTTAGTGTGCAAAGCCATTTTGAAAAAGTTCTATCCATAAATCATTAGGAAATATTTCAGCCATCATATAAAATGATTATGTTCATTCATCCCCATGAAAATGCCATATTTGAAAAAGAAAGCCAAAGTTCAAATTGTAAAGAACATTTAAAACACCAGAAGCAACAACAATCATTACAACAACACAGATTCAACAACTACTTTTATCAACTAAGAATGCAATAAGACAAGAAAAGGCATGCAATGCAAGGAGAAAATCTTAGCAATGCTCTTTCAAATCCACAAGTTAATCATCACCTTCAAGTGTCTATAAACAAAATCACTGTTATATAATTTCTGGTGGAAAGCTTAAACCTATCAGGCCCTTTTGTCGGCAGTAGTGTTAATTGGAAGACATGGCAAGTACAATTGCTAAGATTTCAAACAACTTCAATATTGGGCATCAAATCAAATGGTGAGCATGATGAACATTTCTTGGTTAAATGTGAAGGACAGCAGATCATGACTGAATCAGACAACAGATCAATGAGAAACTAAACACACTTGACAACAGCATAACTGCATTTGATCAATATTTCACTCGAACAACAAATAGAGAACATTGGTGAGATCATGTTTCAACATGAGACATCAAATTCCAGGATATCTGCAGATAGTTTTATTCATAATCCTTGTGTCCTAGCTGAAATTTGCAACTATGAAAACCTGCAAAAAGAGCTCCTTTACAACAGAATCAATGTTAGTTTCTTAGATAAATCAAACTGTGATGCTGGAAAGAACAATCCAAAAAGCATTGAATTTACAGTCGAGAAAACTGTTCAAGAAGTATGCCATTGCAAAAATTCCATTAAATGCAGAACATTTTACAGAAGGTATTGTCTACTTAATGTATAAAAGACCATCTGACAAGAAGATACAATCTCTTAGTTGAACAAAATACCACATGAGACAATAACAAACACAAAATCCTAATCAATATAATGTGACACTATCTCATTACTGGCATAACTTCAAAGAAGCACATCAGCAAATGTTAAACATTCCAGCCTTACATCAACAATGCACCAATTGTAGCCATGGAGTCACTTCTTAAACATGTGCTACAGTCTGCAAAAGATACCAAGCAACAAATCAAATTCTTCCCAAGCAAGTGCGTTTATGTCTACGAATAGATCCTTCGAAAACAATACATTAAGGAATCAAACTTCTTAGTATGAAAAATAACATTTCTTATTGGAGGAACTAATAATGATACCTGGTGCTAATTATGGAGCTGAGGAAGTACAGTCACCTTGCAACTCTCCTACATTTCATAAGTTCTCTGAGTTAGATTGGTTCAATGTTGATATCTTAATATTTTGTACAGAATAAAAACAAAATCACTATCTTTATCTGAAGTGTTTGTATACCTGATCATTCTTTTCTGACATACCTATCAAAACAAATGAATCAAGTCAAAGACTTCGGGAAGGATGGGATAGATAAGAAAAAAAAAAGTACAGTAAATATTGTACAGTAAATCTAGGTTACTCATTGAGAATATATCTTCTAATCAATATGAGAATGTATCTGTTAATCAATGTTTATTATTGGCGGGGGGAGAGAAAAACTTGAGGAAAGGTATTGTGTAAGGGCTTTGTGACCCAAGAGCAACCTTGCAATAACATCAGGGAGCTGAAAATTACTGAGGATAAATACCACAGTGTGAACAGAGTTACAATATATTAGAAGAAACACTTAGGATATACTAGACTGTGACCCTGAGGAAGAAGCACACACAGCACACAGACATGAACATATGAGAAGGCAATTTATATGTTACTTAATGTTGTGATAAGATCAACTCTTGTTATATCTATGGTTACTACATATGGTGGTACTTAGTATCAGTGTATAATGTACAGTGCTACTTTGAAGTTGAAGTCTGAAAACAGTTCTTGGTTTTGTTTTTTCCTCAACAGCTCTGTGAAGAACACATGCTCATAGTGCGCTTTTAAACTACAGGATGAAAGCAACCTGTAGAGATAGGAAGTTGGCTGGAGAAGTGGACCTGGTCAAATTGGGTAAATGATTGAGGGCTAAAAGGTGAGATGTAGATTAAAGCTTATGTTAGGAATCTGCTCCAATTGAAATAATTTGGTGTGTATTCAGTTCATAGGAATTGCAGTAGGAAAGTGAAAAGGCATGTGCTTGGTGGATCCACAAGTCTTTTTCTTCCTCAAGATTTTCCTGAAGTGTTTCCTGAAATACATCCACCTCAAATATCCACAACATCATCATGTTCCCTCAAACTGCCCTTTCCCTCCAGGAACAGATCCATTGGCTCCTGATAACATTCATAATATTTATGATAGCATTTCAACTGAAAACTTATCTCACACTTCCATTACACTTTTGACAGTAGTAGATATGCCTTACTTTGGTCTCAAACATTTTCCTAATTTTGATTCTTTCTTTACAATGGGTAATCTATTTGAATCAGTTTTGTTGATCCCTTTAATAACCTTAGAAATTTTGATCATATCCCAATTCTAAATAAAAGGTGCTGATTTTGTTTTTAACATTTACCTCATAAGAAATTGCTAGTGTGCTGGATTCCCATTCTTGCTTACTTCTTGACTACCTCAGGGCAAAAAAACATCTTTGATATACCTTCACTATAAAGGATAATTGATTTTTCTCCTTCCCTGTCTCTTGCTCCTGCCCCTGTTCTATTTTGGTGACCTGCATTCCCCTGATTCAATCTGATTTATTGGAATGAATTGTTTTTCCACAAGTAGCTTGTAATTCTGCTCCTTTCCACTTGATCCCAGCATGCTTCCTTCTTCAAATATTTCTCCTCCTTCTTTCCATCAGTTGTTCTCCCTAATGCTCAATCTCCTTGTCACTATTTTGATTGTCCATGCCACACTTAAGCATAAAGGACTGAGTATTAGCTATGGCTTAGTTGGCAGAATTCTTCTCCCCAGGTCTGCATGTTCCCTTCTGAGGCATATGTGAGGCAATCTAGGCTAACACCCCAGTGTAGTAGTGATAGCATGCACATGTGCTGTTGAAGGTACAAATCTTTCAGGTAAGTGTTAAACCTAGGCTCTGTCTACCTTTCTGATGGATGTGAAAAAAAGAGTAGAAGAAGATTTTGATGAAGAATAAGGAGCTACCCCTGGTGTTCTGGCAATGATAATCCCTCAATCAACATCACATGAAGAGGTTATTTGGTTACTATCACATTATTGTTTGTGGAAACGTGCTGTGCTCAATTATCTTCATATATGAGAACAGTAACCGCACTTCCTTGTCTGTAATGTGTTTTTGGATTTCTGGTGTCTGTGAAAAGCACCAGATAATTGCAAGCTTACTTTCTTTATAAGCACACACAACACTCTATTGAATCATAAGATCACAATATATTTACAGAACTATTTGACTAATCTCAATTTGTCTGTACAGAATCACCCAACATTCTCGCCATTACTGTAACAAATTATAGCTTAAACGATTCCAGGGCTTTTGCCTCCACTAATCTGCCAGGAAATCCATTAAAGGTATTGATCAGTCTTTGCATGAATAACTTTCTGATTTCAAACTCTTGCCATCACAATACTGTGTGAAGCTGCACACATCTGGTTTCATTCTTTTTATCCAAATACAGCTCAAGAAATGCCATCAATGACTTCTTCCACACAGTTGCCTTTACTATTACCTAAAGACTAAATCCTTTTCCACCTACTTCTCATCTGTACACTGCATCTCAGCTGCATTTACCAAAAAACACATCTTTTGTTTTCACATTTATGCAGCTAATATTCAACCCCATCACATGACCATCTTTTTCGACTTCTACACTGTTACTAAATTGACAGACTGCTACTCCTACGACCAGTAGTGAATAAACAAGAATGTCCCGCAATTTGATAGGAAGATTGAAGCTGTTGTCATCTGTTCCATCCACAAACTTTGTTCTCTGGCAACAAAGTCCATCCCTCCCCCTTGCCACTGTCTAAGGCTGAATCTGACCATTTCCAACTTTGGTATCATACTAACTCCTGAGATGAGCTTCAGATCAAATGCTCATGCTATCAATAAAAACGCTTCTTCTAGGTATTGTTTACAGCAAAGCATTCAACATGTTTCCATATTGTAGACTGGTGAGTATGGTTAGATCACCTGGGATCCGGGGGAGCTAGCCAATTGGACACAAAATTGATGAGGATGGCTGGAGAGAGTTGCTTTTCAAATTGGAGGCCTGAGACCAGTGGAGTGCCACAACAGTCAGTGCTGGGTCCACTACTTTTCATCATTTATATAAATGATTTGGGCGTGAATACATGAGGTATGGTTAGTAAGTTTGCAGATGGAAACAAAATAGGCATCGTAGCGGACAATGAAGAAGATTAATTTGGAGTACAATGGGACCTTGATCAGATTCACTACTGGAACGACAAGTGGCAGATGGAGTTTAATTTGGATAAATGTGAGGTGTTTTGGTAAGGCAAGCCAGAGCAGAAAATTGCAGTTAATGGTAGGGGCCTGGGGAGTGTGCTGAACAAGCAATCCTAGAGGTGCAGATGCATTATTCCTTGTAAATGGCGTCGCAGGTGGACAGGGTGGTGAAGAAGGCATTTGGCATGCTTGCCCTCATTGGTCAGAACATTGAGTGTAGCAGTTTGATCATCATTTTGCGGCTGAAAAAGACATTGCTGAGACTATTTTTAGACTGCTGGTTATAATTTGGGTCGTCCTTCTGTCAGAATGTTGTTGTTGAACGTGAGAGAGTGCAGAAAAGATTTACAATGACATTGCTAGAGCTAAAGGAGTAATAGGGTGAGGCTGAATAGGCTGGGGCTGTTTCTCCTTGGAGTGTTAGAGGCTGAGGATTGGTCTTATAAAGATTTATAAAATCATGACAGGCTGGTTAGGGCGAATAGTCAAGGACAGTTTCCAAGGGTAGGGCAGTCCAAAACCAGAGGCTTTGGTTTAAGGTGATACGGGAAAGATTTAATTCGGATCTGAGGGATAACTTTTTCATGCAGAGGGTGGTGAGTTTATGGAAGAAGCTGCCAGAGGAAGTAGTGGATGGAGGTACAATTGCAACATTTAAAAGACATCCAGATGGGTATATGAATAGGAACGAGTTAGAAGGATATGGGCCAAATTCTACCAAACGGGGCTAGGTCAGATTGGGATCTCTGGTTGACATGTACGAGTTGGACCAACGGGTCTGCTTCTGTGCTGGATGACTTAATGACATCATCCAATTTTTATTTGCCTTTATTCTTTTGTGGTGTGCTGGTACCACTGGAAAGTCCAGAATTTGTTGCCTATCCTAAATTGACCCTTGACTGAGTAGCCTACCGGGTCATTTCAGAGGACAATTGCATGTTAAAAGTGACTTGCAGCCCAGATTGGGTGAATGTAGCAGTAATGGGACATTAAATAGATTTTTGCAACAATTGATGACAGTTGTCAGGGTCTCCATTACAATAAAAAAATACAAGTTGGAAAACCCCTGTTGACCAAAAATTTAATATTATCTACGAACTTCTCCAATCTTGAGGAAACAGGCCAAAAGCTAAACAATTCGAAATCAGGTTTGCACTTTTACAAATTAATGATGTTAAAACAGATCTGTAAACTGCAACTTCTTTTATCTTGTCTTATCTTTTACCTTGCATGCCAACAATCTCAAGCTCTGTTTGTTGCATTATCTTTCCAGTAATGTGTCCACCTGCCTTACCCTCCTCATTCAGTAGAACTGGATACCCGTCTTCCCCCAAGTTCTTTGGAAGTTCATTTCTTCTGTTTTATGTGTGTATGTGGTTGCACTCTCCTCTTTTTCAAGAACATCACCAGCTAAGAAAGAAATGATATTTGTTACAAATGACCGAGAGGGGTTTATAAAAAGAGGGGTGTGGTGACCCTTTCTCACCCATTCATAACATTTTATTTACATTTTCCATTATTAACATGATAGCATGTCGACTCATTAACCTGAATCCCTCATCCCTCTCCAGCAAATCCCTTGAATTTTCCTGGCTTAGAAGGAAAACCATTGCAGAGATTTGACCAGCTGCCCTGATCATGCTCACAGATCTGCTAAAAGAGGTGTTGTCTGAATTGTTATCTTCCTGCAGAGAGGTTTGTGAATCCTCTAGTGCAACGATCTAATTGGGCTTTTAGTTATTGGATAAATGGCTCAGTCCTTTAAAGGCCTTTTTGGGATGGAAACCAACTGTGACCTGGTTCACTGAAGGTTACCACAGTCCATTTTCATGAGGTGTGAAAGTGGGTATGGATAGTTTGTTCAGAGATGTTGCCACACAGCAAGTTTGGGGCAAATAGTGAAAGGATGAACATCAGGCAGTTCAGGAGAAGTAGGCAGGTGGTGTAAGAATCACCAGAAGTGCCACTTTACGAACCAATTTTTCATTCTGGAGAGTGATAAGAACAACAATTTCATAAACAAGTCCATGGTGACACAGCAGACTTAGCTGAACAGGAAGGAAGGGGCAATATCAACCAGAGATTCTCTATTTAGGGAAGCAGACCAACATTTCTGGGGCCATCATTGTGACACCCAGATGCTTTGTTGTCTCCATGGTGTTTGGATCATGGACATCTCAGAGCAGTTGTGAAATATTCTTCTAAGGGAAATCAAACATCCTGATGTCATTGTCCATATAGTCATTAACAACAAAGGTAGGAGAAGGGATGCAATCCTGCAATCAAAATTTAGGAAGGAGGCAGAAAGCAGAATCTCAAAAGTAACAATCTCCGGATTGCTTCTGTTGCTACGTGCAAGTGAATACTGAATGAGGAGGGTAAGGCAGGTGGACACATTACTGGAAAGATAATGCAACAAACAGAGCTTGAGATTGTTGGCATGCAAGGTCTGGCTGTGGAGGAGATGGCTCACGCACAAGCCCAATGGGTTGTGCTTGAAAAGAACAAGAGCTGAGTTTCTTGAGTGTCATTTTGCAAACCCTGTTAGAACATATAACATAGAACAGTACAGCACAGTACAGGCCCTTCGGCCCACGATGTTATGCTGAACTTTTACCCTTAGCCTCGGGTCTATCTAACCCCCACCCCTACCTTATACTATCATCCATACGCCTATCTAATAGCCGCTTAAATGCCCCTAATGAGGCTGACTCCATTACACTCTCCGGCAATGCATTCCACACCCCAACTACTCTCTAAGTAAAGAATCTGTCTCTGATGTCTCCCCGATATCTACCTCCACTCACTTTAAAACCATGCCCCCTTGTAATAGCTACCTCCACCCTAGGAAAAAGTCTCTGGCTATCCACTCTATTTATACCTCTGATCATTTTGTACACCTCTATCAAGTCATGTCTCATCCTTCATCGTTCTAAAGAGAAAAGCCCTGGCTCTCTCAACCTTTCCTCAGAAGAGCTTCCCCTCATTCCAGGCAACATCCTGGTAAATCTCCTCTCCACCTTTTCCAACGCTTCCACATCTTTCCTGTAATGAGGTGACCAGAACTGGACACAATACTCCAGGTGTGGCCGAACCAGGCTTGTGTATAGCTGGAGCATAACTTCATGGCTCTTGAACTCAATCCCTATATCGATGAAAGCTAACATGCCATACGCCTTCTTAACAACTCTATCCACCTGGGTGGCAGCTTTCAGGGAACTGTGGACATGAACCCCAAGATCCCTCTGCTCCTCCACACTGCCAAGAATCTTTCCAATGACCCTGAATTCTGCTTTTAAATTTGTCCTTCCAAAATGAATCACCTCACACTTTTCAGGGTTAAACTTCATCTGCCACTTCTTAGCCCAGCTCCGCATTCTATCAATGTCCCTTTGTAATCTAGACCAACCGTCCGCACTATCCACAACTCGCCCCACCTTTGTATGGCCCGCAAACTTGCTAATCCACCCTTCCACTCCTACATCAAAATCATTTACAAAAATCACAAATAGGAGAGGACCCAGAACGGATCCTCATGGTTTCCACTTGTAAGTGAGCACCGTATTGAATCTTTCTAACCACTACCACTTTTTGTCTTCTCAGGGCCAGCCAATGTTGAATCCAATCTGCCACATTTCCCCCTATCCCATGCCTCCTGATGGGTAGGGTTTAAATTCAGCAGAGGTATGAGAATAATAAAGGACAAAATTCAAAAGAATGAGAGTAATATCAGCACGCACAAAATGCAAGGATAGCCAATTAAGATGATAATAAAGAATAGTAAGCTAATAAATGGAGTTGGAGTAAGAAAAATAAAGTCAGAGTTACATCATATGCAAGTGAATGTACACAGTCGAGTTAATATGTACAGGGAGTTACCAGCTCATGGTGCTGCTGTGATAATGGGGAACTTGCTCAATAATGGGCAGGACTTGATGTTAAATATTCTGGGTTTCAAGATGTTCAGAAAATATAGGATGGGGTAAAAAAGAGGAGTGCTGGTGCTTTTGATTAGGAATTGCACTGTAGTGCTGGAGAAAATGGATATCACAGAGAGTTTAAGGACAGAACCAATTTGGCTGGAGCTAAGGAACAAAAGGATATAATTGTAATACACTGTGTAATTCATAAACACTAGCTAGTGAGAAAGGTGTAGCGAAATAAAACTGCAAGGAAATTATAGATAGAAGCAAACATCATGCAGTACTTATAATGGGAGATTTTAATTACCTGAAAATAGACTGAAATAGTGTTATTATAAAGGGCAATGAGGGACAAGCATTCATAGAATGTCCTCAAGAGAATTTATTACAGCAGTACATGCCCAGCCCAACAAAAGAGCTATACTAGGAATGAGATGGACCAAGTAGATTAAATGTCAATGGGGAAAGAAAATTTTGGGCAGTGTGATCATTGTAGCATAAGATTTAAGATGTTTGTGAAAAATCACAATGAGCAGTTTAGAGCACAAATAATTAACTGGTAGAGAACCAACTTCAATAGGACAAGAATGGACTTGGAGCAGATTGACTAGGATTAAAAGGTTGGTGGAAGAAACATTTGCTGAGCAATGGAAAGATGAGATTGTATTTTCACAGTCAAGACATATTCCCCAGAAAGGAAATGTAAGACAAACAAGTCCAGAGCTTTCTGGATGATGGACTGGTTAGAAATTAACCTGAAGATGAAAAAGAGTGATTATGAGAGGTGTCAAGTGGAAAATGCATTCGAGAACCCAGTTGAATACAATTGCTTCAGAATGGAAGTAAAAAACAAATAAAAAATGCAAAAGGGAATATGATAAAAGACTGGCAGCTAACATACAGGATAATCTCAAAGTTTTCTCCATGCACATCTACAGTAAAAGAGGCATAAAAGGAGTAGGTGGATTAGGGACCCAAAAGAGGATTACAAATAGTTGCAAAAGGCAGGACAGATACGGCAAATGAATATTTCATATCAGCCTTTACCTACATGCCCATGGTGGCGGAGAACAAATGTCAATCAACAGAGGGGTTTAAGATCGATAAGGAGGAATTATTGAGACAGCTATCAGAATTTAAGTTTGATAAGGCGCTGGAGCCAAATCAGATGCATTCAAGAATGTTGAAACAAGTGAGAGTGACAATAATCTGGTATTTTCCTGAGATTCAGCAGTGGTGCCGGAAGACTCAGAATTGCAAACATTACAACCTTGGCCTATGCAGTTTGAATGGCCCAGCAATTATGGCCCAGTCAATTTAACTTCAGTTTGAGGGAAAGCTTCTGGAAACAACTGTTCGGGGAGGATTAATAGTCGCTTGGAAAAAATATGGATTAATTTGGAAATGCCAGCATGGATCAACCAGAAATCATCTCTTGATAACTTGGTGAAGATTTTTTAAAGAGGAAACAAAGGCATTTGATGAGACCAATGTGACCTGTATCATGTGAATGGATTTTTAAAAGTCATATAACACAAGTCATATATGTCATATAAAAGTGCCATATAATAGACTGGTGAGAAAATTTATGCTAATAGAATATAATGGAATAAAAGGGCAATAGCAATTTGGATACAAAATTGGTTGTGTGATATGGAACAGAAAGAAATGGCTGATAGATATTTTTCAGGCTGGAGAATGACTTGTAGTCGAGTTCTTGAAGGGTCAGTGTTGCAACCCTGATAATTATAAATTATCCCGATTTTGATCTACAGGGACAATTTCGCAGTTTGTGGATTGTACGGAACTTACAAGGATTATGAACTCTGAGGTGGACAAATTAAAGCTTCAAAAGAACAATAGACTGGGCAGATTGATGGCAAATTCAGTCCCCTGGAGAGAAGTGCGAGGTGGTACATTTTGATATGAACAACATGGATGGCTGGCCTGTAAGAAAGGGCAAATTCCAAAAGCAGGAGAATTAGCAGGGAGACCTGAGTGCATATATGCAACAGTCATTAAGTTCCATAAATATGTCATTAAGCTCCATAAATATGTGGACTTGGGAATTCTCATCTGTGGATCACAAAATGTGCGCATTAAAATTCAACAGGTTCTATGGAAGACGAATGGAATGTTGGCCTTTAATCAGAAACCAAGAAGCGTAGAAAATAAGAACAGGAATAAGCCATCTCAACTCTCTGAGCCTTCTCCACTGTTCAATATGATCATGGCTGATCATCCAACTCAATATGCAGCTCCCAATTTTTCCCACACCTTTTATTCCCTTTAGTCCTAAGAGCTGCATCTACCTCTTTCTTGGAAATATCCCATGCTTTGGCCTAAACCTTCTTCTGTGACAGAGAATTCCACTGGCTCACCATCCTCTGGGTAAAGAAATTTGTCCTCATCTCAGTCCTAAATGGCCTACTCCATATTCTTCGTCGATGGCTATTGGTATTTGACTCCCCACCCATCAGGCACATCAATCCTGGATTTATCCTGCCAAGCCCTTTTAGAATTTTATAGGCTTCTGTGAGATGCTCAATCATTCTTTCAAGATCCAGTGAAATGCAGTCCTGACAGATTCAGTCTCTTGTTAGACATCAGTTTAGCAAACCTTTGTTGTATTCCCTCCATTACCAGTAAATCTTACCTCACATAAGCAGATCAAAACTGTAAACAGTGCTCAGTCCAAAAGTGAATTGAGTCTGTGCCCATCTGTTGCTTTTGATCACGGCTTTTGTGCTATCATGGATCAGGTGGACGATGGGAGTTTTAGGACAACCAAAACAGATCCTCCATAATCCCTCACAGCTGACAGTGCTGAAGCCTTTATGAGGGCAAAGGAGGATATGTGCAAGATTCTGCTCTGTTCTCTACTTGTCTCTCATAGTTACCACACACCACAGATCATGTTAATTGCATGTTTGGAGTGTGAAATCTGCTCTGCGACACTGGAAAGAGCTCTTCAGTCACAGGGAGGAAGAGACTGAAGAGGACACTTGTGATTACTTGTCCTTTGGCCATAGTTGCTATGGTGGGGTATATTACTTTCTTGAAGATAGCCATGATGGCATCATTAAAATCTCCTGGCATGCTTTCCTCCTTCCAGATAAGGGAACTGAGGCCATGTGTTCATATTAACAGTGTTTTTCTGCTAATCCATGCTCCCACATGGATAATGTAGTATTAAAAGATACAGTGTACATTTATAATAACTCACTAACAAATACAAATATTATACATAGTGTTTGGGCTAAAGTTTAGCTACAGACTTATTCATAGCATCATTCTTCCATTAACATGTTATGCCTCAAAGAACCTGAATGAATTGGCATATGGGGCCTTTCTACTTCAGAAACAGTTTTTCTTTGTAGTGTTGTGTCTGTTGGGTCTAATTCTATATGTTTATTGATGGCCTTCTTCGGAGAATCAGGCCTTTAGAAGTTATCTGTCTCTGTTTGGCTTATTCTAGCATCCTGACATTGTCCCGATCAAACTGGTAGTTCTCCTTGTCTGTGTGTATAGAGACAAGTGAGTATTGGCCGTGCCTTTTTGTTGCTAGTTGGTGTTCATGTATTCTTATAGCCAGTTTCCTTCCTGACTATCCAATATAATGTTTGCTGCAGTCCTTGCATGGAATTTTTTATATTACATTGTTCTATCTGTTGTGGGTAAGGAGTCTTTGGTTCTTGTTAGCAGTTGGCATAGGTTTGTGTTACTCTGATGCCCAGTGGCCATAGGAATCTTGTGGTCAGTTCAGATATGTTCTTGCTGTACAGTAACGTGACAAGTGTGTCGGATATATTGTATCTTCCTGTTGCTTGTGTGACAGCCATCGTCGGACCCAGCTTTTCAGGTATCTGTTGTCTCTAAATACTTGGTGGAGGTATTATTCTTCATTTTGGCATAGCTCAGGGTTGCTGCAGTGTGGTGTGACTCATAAGAACAGTGTTTTTATGCAACTCTGTTTGTGTGTGTTGGGATGGTTACTTTTGAAATTTAGGACTTGATCTGGGCATGTGGCCTTTCTGTATATTTTGTTCAGAAATTCCCCATTGCCCCTGTGTTCTACCATCACATCTAGGAATGGGAGCTGTTTGGTTTTTCCTTCTTCTCTGATGAGTCTGATGCTGATGAAAATGTTGTTTAAAGGTTGATACGTTTCTTCTGGTTTTGTGCATTTAATGATGACGAAAATCCCATCCACGTAACGGATCCATAGTTTGGGTTGGATCTGCAGAAGGGCTGTGCTTTCAAGTCTCTGCATCACTGCTTCTGCTATTAATCCAAAGATGAGTGACCCTGTAGATATCCCATTAATTTGTACATAGGTCTGGCCGTTAAAATAAACTTAAGATTAAGAGAAAAAAGGAATGGTATTCGTATTTCCAAATATTATGATGAGGCCTTTGTTAAAATATATTTTTTAAAATGTTACCTACCGTTTTTCTCTTTCCACTTTTCAGCTGGTGGGCCTACTGGTTTGTGAATGCTAAAGTATTGTTTGTTGGGTTGGGGCCCAAAACAGATTCCCACATCAGTTTCCCAAACCCCAAGTAAAAAATCTGCCCCAAGGATTAGACCTGACCTTTTGTTGAAACTCATACGAAGACTTGGCACCCAAGTATCAGATGCTACCTCTTATCTCAGCAAGGACCATTCAAAAGACTAAAGGAAATAAAATTAGTCGGAAAGAAAGGCTAAACTATGACAACTAAGGTGCAGACTTAAAAGAATTACTTTTTGCAGTGTTTCCTGCAGTGCTATTGTGCGGTTCAACTCTAATGACATGATGAATGGGAACACGGGGGTAGAGACAATATTCCCATTCCAGATATCTCTGCAGGGGTATGCTCTGCAAAGAGCATATTCAAAAGCTGACAGTTTTAAAGCAGAAAACATTGGAATAAGCAAAGGCCGAAAGACAACAGTGTTGTAATGATTGTACCTGTTATATTGCTTTGGTCAGTTCAGATGAATAAATTTACTTAATAACATTTTTATGTTTAAACTCAGTGAAGCATAAGATTAAGGCAAGAAATAATCATATTCAGATTTCCAAAAAATCTGATTGCAACTGTCAAAACTGAACAATAACGTATTTAACCATGTGTGAGACCATAGTGCAACATATCAACATGTGCAAAAGTGACACAATTGGCTTTGAAACAGGCCTCACTCAAGGCTTTTTTTTATTGATATCTGATGAAAAAAGTGAATTGCTTTTGTATCTGGCTTATTATAGAGACCCGCACTCATAAAATCTTTTATAAAATTTTCCCTATTAACTTCCTTTAGATATGATGTGAACTTTATCTGATAAACAGCGAACTTACTGCACAAAGACAGTGTGGTGGAAAGGTGAACCTATTATACATAATCATCTTAGAAGCAGTCTTTAAAATGTAAGAGCTGTTTGTGGGAGAGCAAAGATTGCTCTATATATACAGAATAAAAACTCTGAAAGCTTTATTAACCTGTTATTTTCAAATGTATCACAATAACCAAATTCACCATTCTGTGTCTGCTTGTCACTATAGAATATGTTTATTGTACCATGCAGTACTTTATGTTTCCTGCAGCTATTGATAATAAGTATACAGAAAGAAAATTTTCAGATTATTTTTCTTTTAGACCTTGTCCTTTGATAAAGAAATTATTATGATTTACTCATAAATGTGGTCTATCTAAAAATAATTGAGTTGAAGCATATAAAATTCTTAGACGTCTTGACAAGGTGGATGCTGAGTGTTCTCCTTAACTGCAGAATCTAGAGCTAAGATCAGACGCTAATAAAACACATAAGTTTGACATTTCGGGTCGAGACCCAAAAACGTTAAACTTTCCTGCTCCTCTGATGCTGCTTGGCCTGCTGTGTTTATCCAGCTTCAAACCGCGTTATCTCAGATTCTCCAGCATCAGAAGTTCCTATTATCACTCTAATAAAACAGACGTTTTGGAGAAAGGGCAGAATTTTTTAAAAAGTCTTTCATGGGAAGTGGGCATTGCTCCTCACCAACCATCTGACGCCCATCCCTAACTGTTCCTAAAGAAGTGAGCTATTCTCATCAACTGCTGCAATTCATTTGATATAAGATATACCCAAAGTGCCGCAGCAAGGGAGTTCCAGGAATTTGATTCCTCAACAGTTAATGAACAGTGATATAGAATGAATATGCCATGGATCTTAAAGGGGAAATTGAAGATAATAGTGTTTCCATGTATCTGCTTCCCTTGTTCTGCTTAATGGTGGAGGTCATGAGTTTGGAATTGAGGTAGCAGATGAGCTATGATCTTACTGAATGATGGAACAGACTCGAGGGTCAGCACTGACTACTCTTACTTCTAATGTCTTAAATTCCTAGTTGGTTCAATGTTTTGGCCTTTGTTCTGATCCTTCAACCCATTTATAATAGCATCACACTTTGATGGAAGGGGGGGCTGATAATTAAGCTCCACTGCTCCACAAGCCCTCAAAAAATTATAAATGGGCCTATTGCATTACCAGGCTGGTCAATTTGCTTGACCTGACTGCTTCTAGGCCAAAAGCAAAAACACACTTTCATCAATAAACATAAAAACGCAATTATTATAAAGAAACTTACCTTTAACAAGTGGCAAAGTAACTTATTAACTACTACTATGCAAACATGCACACATTCTTTCACAACTAAAACAGACACAACTGATAGCACTGCAGAAATATTGGTGAAAAATATGAGCAATAGGAATAAGCTCTGTGGATCAATGATCCAAATCACAAGGCATGGAATGAAATGACTTTTCATAGTTATACTGATTTTTGGCAATGATGTCACATTGTTGGCAACTGCAGAAAGACTGAAGATCCTTAATCCGATAGTTTGATTGGTTAGATAGAAGTCTTCAGTTAAAATTCCTTATATTCAAAGTCTTTGGGCCATTGTCTAATACCACTCAAAGAGTGAGAAAGTGAGAATCAAAAAACAGAAATTCCTGGAGAAACTCAACAAGCATGGCAGCATCTGAGGAAAGAAAACAGAGTTAACATTGAGCCCAGCGACTCTTCATTAGATTAGGGTTTGATGAAGGGTCACTGGATTTCAAGCGTTAACTTTGCTTTCCTATCACAGATGCTGCAAGACCTGCTGCGTTTCTCTAGCAATTTCATTTTTTTTTGGGTTCAGATTTTCAGCAGCTAGAGTTCTTTGTTTTATTTTGGATAAGAGTGAGACCTGTCTTTGTTTGCAAGCATTTTGGAACTTTGTGTTCAACTGCCTTTTCTGTGGTAAACTATTGCTGAGTGCAAAGGCTTTTGCTAGTTGGCTTTTCAACCCAAATGCCAGTTTGGATGAAAAATATCAAACCCAGCTTCATCAAAAGATATATGACTTTCTATATCAATGAAGTGAACATCACACAGTTCTACCTTTTGACCTGAAAGTTGTAAAAAATAAACAAAAAGCACAACTAGTGCATTCTGTGCAACACAGCAGTGTGCAAGCTTCAATCTTTTCCAGTTTATATTCCAAAAGCAATTTTCTTTGCAACATGTCATGAAAAAGATTCTAGCTTTTGATCTCATTCTGACCTTTATAAACTTAATGAAAACAAAAGATACATGGGGTCCTAGTTAATATCAAAAACATGTGTACCGATGATATAGAGTCATAGAGTTATTCTGCATGGAAACAGACCCTTTGATTCACCCAGTCCATGCCAAAGATGATCCCAAACTAAGTTAGTCCCACCTGCCTGCTCCTGGCCCATATCCCTTCAAACTTTTCCTATTCATGTACCTATTCAAATGTCTTTTAGACATTGTAATTGTACCAGCATTGACAACTTCCTCAAGAAGTTCATTCCATGTGTGAACCACCTTCTGTGTAAAAAAGACTTCCTTAAATCTCTCTGCTGTCACCTTAGAAATGAGCCCCCTTTCTTGAAACCCATCATCCTAGGGAAAAAAAGCAATTATTATTAACAATGTCTGTACCTCTCATTATTTTATAAACTTCTATCAGGTCACATCTCAATGTCCTACGCTCCTGTGAAAAAAATTACAGCCTATTAGCATTTCTTTATAACTCAAATGTTCCATACATATCAACATCCTGGTATATCTCTTCTGAACTGTCTCCAGCTTGATAATATCTTTCTTATAACTGGGTGACCAAAACTGTACATAGTACTCCAGAAGAGGCCTCCCTAATGTCCTGTACAATCTCAACATGACTTCCCAACTCCTCTACACAAAGGACTAAGCAATGAAGGCAAGCATGCCAAACTCCTAGTTAACCACCCTGTCTATATATCACACAAATTTCAAAGAATTATGTACCTGCACCTTTGGGTCTGTTTGTTCTACAACACTACTCAAGACCTTACCATTAATTGTATAAGCCCTATCCTTGTTTTTTTATACCCAAATGCAATACATCATATTTATCCAGATTGAACTCCATCTACCATTTTTCAGCCCATTGGCTCATTTGATCAAGATCCCTTTATAATCTGAGAAAGCCTTCTTCACTGCCTTCAATGCCACCAATTTTGGGGTCATCTGCAAACTTACTAAACATGCCTTCTATATTCTCATCCAAATCATTTATATAAATGACAAACAAAAGAGGGCCCAGAACTGATCCCTGTGGAATACCACTGGTGGCAGGCCTCCAGTCTGAAATGTAATCCTCCACCATTACTCTCTGTCTCCTGTTGTTAAACCAATTATGTATCCAATTGGCAAGCTCACCCTGAATCCCATGTGACCTAACTTTACTAATTAGTCTATCATGCAGAACCTTGTCAAAGGCTTTACCAAAATCCAAATAAACAATGTCTCCTAAGGTGCTTCTTGGCCCGTTGTGTTCATCCAGCTCCACACTTTTTTATCTTGGATTCTCCAGCATCTGCAGTTCCCATTATCTCCTCTACTATCATCAGCGTTGTAACAGTAATTGAGGAAAAGGTCTCTACCTTGATGTTTGAAAAAGCATATCTAATGCAGGAAGTATCAGAGATAATGGGAACTGCAGATGCTGGAGATTCCAAGATAATAAAATGTGAGGCTGGATGAACACAGCAGGCCAAGCAGCATCTCAGGAGCACAAAAGCTGACGTTTCGGGCCTAGACCCTTCATCAGAGAGGGGGATGGGGGGAGGGAACTGGAATAAATAGGGAGAGAGGGGGAGGCGGACCGAAGATGGAGAGTAAAGAAGATAGGTGGAGAGGGTGTAGGTGGGGAGGTAGGGAGGGGATAGGTCAGTCCAGGGAAGACGGACAGGTCAAGGAGGTGGGATGAGGTTAGTAGGTAGCTGGGGGTGCGGCTTGGGGTGGGAGGAAGGGATGGGTGAGAGGAAGAACCGGTTAGGGAGGCAGAGACAGGTTGGACTGGTTTTGGGATGCAGTGGGTGGGGGGGAAGAGCTGGGCTGGTTGTGTGGTGCAGTGGGGGGAGGGGATGAACTGGGCTGGTTTAGGGATGCAGTGGGGGAAGGGGAGATTTTGAAACTGGTGAAGTCCACATTGATACCATATGGCTGCAGGGTTCCCAGGCGGAATATGAGTTGCTGTTCCTGCAACCTTCGGGTGGCATCATTGTGGCAGTGCAGGAGGCCCATGATGGACATGTCATCAAGAGAATGGGAGGGGGAGTGGAAATGGTTTGCGACTGGGAGGTGCAGTTGTTTGTTGCGAACTGAGCGGAGGTGTTCTGCAAAGCGGTCCCCAAGCCTCCGCTTGGTTTCCCCAATGTAGAGAAAGCCGCACCGGGTACAGTGGATGCAGTATACCACATTGGCAGATGTGCAGGTGAACCTCTGCTTAATGTGGAATGTCATCTTGGGGCCTGGGATGGGGGTGAGGGAGGAGGTGTGGGGACAAGTGTAGCATTTCCTGCGGTTGCAGGGGAAGGTGCCGGGTGTGGTGGGGTTGGAGGGCAGTGTGGAGCGAACAAGGGAGTCACGGAGAGAGTGGTCTCTCCGGAAAGCAGACAGGGGTGGGGATGGAAAAATGTCTTGGGTGGTGGGGTCGGATTGTAAATGGCGGAAGTGTCGGAGGATAATGCGTTGTATCCGGAGGTTGGTAGGGTGGTGTGTGAGAACGAGGGGGATCCTCTTGGGGCGGTTGTGGCGGGGGCGGGGTGTGAGGGATGTGTCGCGGGAAATGCGGGAGACGCGGTCAAGGGCGTTCTCAATCACCGTGGGGGGGAAGTTGCGGTCCTTAAAGAACTTGGACATCTGGGATGTGCGGGAGTGGAATGTCTTATCGTGGGAGCAGATGCGGCGGAGGCGGAGGAATTGGGAATAGGGGATGGAATTTTTGCAGGAGGGTGGGTGGGAGGAGGTGCCACCACCGCCCCAAGAGGATCCCCCTCGTTCTCACACACCACCCTACCAACCTCCGGATACAACGCATTATCCTCCGACACTTCCGCCATTTACAATCCGACCCCACCACCCAAGACATTTTTCCATCCCCACCCCTGTCTGCTTTCCGGAGAGACCACTCTCTCCGTGACTCCCTTGTTCGCTCCACACTGCCCTCCAACCCCACCACACCCGGCACCTTCCCCTGCAACCGCAGGAAATGCTACACTTGTCCCCACACCTCCTCCCTCACCCCCATCCCAGGCCCCAAGATGACATTCCACATTAAGCAGAGGTTCACCTGCACATCTGCCAATGTGGTATACTGCATCCACTGTACCCGGTGCGGCTTTCTCTACATTGGGGAAACCAAGCGGAGGCTTGGGGACCGCTTTGCAGAACACCTCCGCTCAGTTCGCAACAAACAACTGCACCTCCCAGTCGCAAACCATTTCCACTCCCCCTCCCATTCTCTTGATGACATGTCCATCATGGGCCTCCTGCACTGCCACAATGATGCCACCCGAAGGTTGCAGGAACAGCAACTCATATTCCGCCTGGGAACCCTGCAGCCATATGGTATCAATGTGGACTTCACCAGTTTCAAAATCTCCCCTTCCCCCACTGCATCCCTAAACCAGCCCAGTTCATCCCCTCCCCCCACTGCACCACACAACCAGCCCAGCTCTTCCCCTCCACCCACTGCATCCCAAAACCAGTCCAACCTGTCTCTGCCTCCCTAACCGGTTCTTCCTCTCACCCATCCCTTCCTCCCACCCCAAGCCGCACCCCCAGCTACCTACTAACCTCATCCCACCTCCTTGACCTGTCCGTCTTCCCTGGACTGACCTATCCCCTCCCTACCTCCCCACCTACACCCTCTCCACCTATCTTCTTTACTCTCCATCTTCGGTCCGCCTCCCCCTCTCTCCCTATTTATTCCAGTTCCCTCCCCCCATCCCCCTCTCTGATGAAGGGTCTAGGCCCGAAACGTCAGCTTTTGTGCTCCTGAGATGCTGCTTGGCCTGCTGTGTTCATCCAGCCTCACATTTTATTATCTAATGCAGGAAGTGCTGACTTGCCAAGATATAAGGATATAAGGTAGTTTCATGATCTTTAGGGGCTGTCCTTAGAGCTGATGCAAGTCTAGTATAAAACAATGTAAGATTCATGCTTTGTGAACTCTTATGACAAACACCCTACTGAAACCGATATAAAAAGATCTTTAGAAAGGTTTATTGTTTTAAGAGAGCCTCCTCTTGCGTGAGACATGAAAAGATTATTGATAGCCAATGGTTACAAACTTAAACATACCCTGACTTTATGCAAAACTAATTCTTAAGTTTTGGCAGGTTCACCAAGATATGAGCAAAAGAAGAAAAAACATGATGGGAATGTGCAGTCCGCCTGGTTTTGGATGGTCACATTGCTCTGTTTCTTGTGTAAACTTTCACGGAGCAAGTTCAACAGACATAATAGGTCACAATATCAGGAACTATCACTTCATGAGTGTTGGAAAAAGAATTGCATCCAGTTGGAAGGCTAGGAAATTTGTTGCCAAGCCAGTTTTGTGCATCAGCATGGTTGCAATATTTTGCATTACAATGTAACTAAAACTGATGCATTTAAACAACACACAGGAGGAGGCTGATGTCCCATCAACAGGTTGCAATAGTTGCCTTCCTCTTTGTGGAGGTCAGGTCATTGATGGCGTGAGACCCATGTGTCTACAGTGAATAGCACTTTAGTGAAGTAGAGCTGCCTAAGTTTCATTATCTACACTAATTTTCTGGTGGGATAACGTCCAGCTGTGGGTTCATAGGCAATTAAAACCAGCTCTGTGGCTCATTCTGAAATCCTTTAAGGCATCCTTTATAGTAATCTATTTGATTGAGCTTTTAGATACCTGTTCAATTCTCTCATTTCTCCTTCTTTGGTTTGGCCTCATTATTTATCTGAATTTGCTCCAGTGGAGCTATTTGGGAAATGTTTTCAAAAAAAGTTCAAAATACTATGTAAATGCATGAAGTTGTGCACCCAAGCATGAAATCATTAACACAAGTTTGTCAGTAACTAATCACTGGGATATTCCACTGCTGTCAAATTATAGACCTAAGATACATGTAAATCCAGAAGGGACCACTGTGACTCATTCAGCTGTTCCAAAGTTTTAAAAAACTATCAACTTTTTTTAATAAACGTGTTATTAATATCTAAGTTCCTCAAATTTAGTAAACATCACTGAAAATCATGAATCACAACTAGGTTTTTCGTCCAGCATCTGCTTTACATCCTCTACTTCTTCCTATATTTTATGCATTCCATACAGCATTACAAATGAAATTATTTTTAAAATTCACTTTATAGCAAACCACATGTCAGGGCTTGTGAGTGACATGAATTAGAAATTCATTCAAGTTAGTGAACATCCCATCAGTAATAAACACTTCAATATTTCGTTCACAGTGGTCTGTTTTCTGAGTTGTGCACTTTCAATATGCCCCCTTCAAAAAGTAACACTTATGCATTGTCAACTGTCCTTCAGTTCGAGGATAGCTTCAAAGACTTATAAGTTCCTGCCATGGATCTTTATGCAACAGAACAGCTCAATGCCCAACCCAAAAATATTCCAGCACAAAAGGCAGGATTCTCCAAGAAATAGTGGAATCTGGAGTATAATATTTGCTGTCTTTTCTTCTCTGCAACTGCCATGCACCATTATTGAGTCTGTGTGTAGAGTGATCCATGAGTGTTCTAAGTTTATGTAGCTTATTTTGTGCCCTTTTACATTTTTGAGCGCTTCAGTTTAAAAATAAACTGCAGTAAAACTTCAGTCTTCGGCAAGATCAATTGTTAGTTTATTGCACAATTATCTTTACAAGTTAACGAGTAAAATTTGATACAGCTATTAACTAAAATACTGATCTAGAAGATTAAAAGTAGGTACAGATTGAAGATACTGAGAAAGATGAAAATTAAAGTCAGTTTATTATCATTACAGACTTGATAATTACTCAAAGATTTTCTTTCCACCTATAGACGTGTTGAAAGCATGACATCAGAATTCTGCAGCTGTGATGGCTTCTGTAGTTGAATAGTTGTATATTTCTTTCAGAACATATACAGACTGTGGGATAGAGAGAAGGCCCCATTATTTCACATTTGTAACACTTTTATGACCTAAATACTATGGAACAAAAATAGAAATTGCTAGAGAAACTTAGCAATCAGGAACTCATTACTGATTAGAAATACATTATCCATTAGTTACTGATCTAAATATTATCCAGAATGAATGATGCTCTTCAAGCATAAAGTGTAACATATGGCATTACTTCTTTATCAACCATCACAAAACTGTACACACCCATAGGTGGGCAATATTTTGCAATGTCTGGCAGAACCAATCTCAGAAAACTGGAACAGATAGACTATCAGTATTTTCGAATTGTGTTTCCAGCAAAAGAGAGTGTGGGTTAGTTGAACGGGTCATTAACCTTGATGTCTATCTACAACTTCTTCTCCAGTCATACGAATAAAAAGAAAATTTGCTCTACCAACAGAATGCTGACAGGAACAAAAACCCTTTCTTCACATTCAGCAGAAGGAAATAATGTTCATTTTATCTGCAACAGAAATGAGACCTATAGGAACTAACTGAGCATCCCAACCTGCTATGTTTGCAATGGTTAAAGTAATTTTGCACTTCTGAACACAATAAAGAATTTGGATTAAAATTAAATGGATTTGGGTTTATCAGAGACTCCCTGCACCTTGATTTACGTGCACTCCACACAATATGATCACAGTTACAGATCATTACCTGTAAATTCCCTCAAATCTATATTCCAGACATGGACCACTGTCTTTCATGGATGCAGTAATAAGTTTCTCACTTCCTTAACTCAGTAAGAAATGAAGTTCTTTCCAACAATTGGTTGCAGTATTAAAGTAATGCACATCTAAACAAGACAAATGTTCTTCAAATTTTACATGGTGTAACGTTATCACCACGCAAAGCTAAAATTTCAAGCGTCAGGTTCTGCAGCCGACATTTGCCTTTAACTATTGCATTAACATGTACATTTAACTATTGTCAGAAAAGAGGTTAACATTTTACAATTTTGTCCAGAATTAAATAACTTTACTTGCATTTAATATCAGTGATGACTACTTAAAAAAAAGACTTTTAAGGCCCACCCCCTCTCAGTTAACTACCCTTTACTACTTGTTGCAAATTGGAAATTCCCTGTCTGGTATTCTGCAGGTCAACCAATGTCTTTAAACCCATCTGACATTAAATTAATTCTGTTTGAGCACCAACAAGGGAGCTTAAAGATGCCAACAAGTGTTTACAGTGCAGCAAAGTCTACACCAGAATGAATCAATCACCTGAGCATTCACATAACTCAGTGCTGGGTGTGGAGTAATTAAATAAAGGAACCCAAAGTCTAAATCCATTGCTACTGCGGCAAACAATCTCACAGGACCAAATCCTACTCTATCCTGACACAAAAGAGTTATCACTTCAGGAATCTTGCTTTGATTTCCACTAAAATAAGATGTCACTTAAGGCCAGAGCCGGGTGACTGACTGTCTAATGAAATTAGTGTAAGTGGTTTTAGCCCAGTTGGAATCTGAATTTCATTCCTCGCAAAAAGAGGATCCATTGACTACAGATGTAAGACAAATTATCAAGAGAAAACTTAATGTAAGTGAGGATCAAACAGTACATTCCGCTTTCTTATTACTGAAGAAAATGTTTTTTTTTCAAAAGTAAAGAATTGTTTGTATCATTTTGAAAGTGCCTGCCCTATTTATGTGTAAATACAGGTTTTACTCTTGGCTGTCTACGTGCTGAGAAGTAAATAGGAGTATATTATGTTTTTAAACGAAATGGGTAAGTGCTGTAGCAGGCATTTAAAGGATGTAATTGCTAAGCATAAGACTTATGTAATAGGTGCATTCATAATTTTAAATAAAATTGCAGGTATTTTAAATGCAAAAGTTTGAAATTTTCTAACATGAAATTTAGTGATTAAAAATGATTATTTTCCAAATACCTGCTGTATTTATGAGTACACAATAAATAAATAAATAAAGTGTCTCAGCAAATAATACTAATTAGTTGTATAATTTGCTAGAAGCCTGGAAAGGCTTCCAGTGTTTATTACATAGTTCGATTTAATATCAGCCCAGGCCAAAATTCAACACAGAGGCTTTTCCCTTTTCCTCGAAAATTGCACTTTGTTCATTATTTTTGGCTTGCTCAAACAATTTCCTCAACTTTGAATGTCTTGATGTCAGTGAATATGATTTCCTCAGTGAGAAACAAGAAAATAACCAAACACAAAGTACTTGTACTGTTAACTCTTCCACATTCTGGATAAGAAGCTGAATGCCATAATATTGCTGATGAGGTTTGTACTGTTGCTGTTGGCTTGTTTCTCTCTTCAAGGCCAGTGAACAATATCCTACTTTGCTATCTTCACTTGTTGAAGTTCCCAATCTAGTCAATGTGCTGCAGTCTCTCTTTTTCATCCCTTTCATAAGTTACTTTACGTTGCTTTAGCATTCACAAGGCTCAACTGTTTCTCTCATTGGCATTCTGTTAACCTGTTCATTTCCCATGTTTCTGGTTTGCTATACAACCTGTTCCTTTATTAGTTTGTTCTCATTTTAACAAAATATTTGTTCACTATTCTTATGGCCAGATGTGTGCCTAGAATATCAACTAATCTGTTCTCTGATCAGATAGTAACTAGCTTGCTGTCTGTGGCCAGCAATGTCTGCTAGTGTTTCACATAATCTAAATTTTGTAGCTTTGTTTTTTTTAAACTAGGAAGACTCTGTTATTCCACACATTTCAAATGGGATTTGCCTTAACTGGTTACTAATAGCAGTCACTGCTAACTATAGGCTTTACTTACGAGTAAATATATTAAATTTAATAATGCGGTCAACTCTGAATTTACAGGTCTACGGTATGTTGTGGAAACATAGGAGAAATGATCGAGATAGCTCAGAGAAATACAGCTCTCAGAAACCATTTAAAAGGATATGAGATTGGCAGAGATTTGAGCTCTTGTGGGCAAAATCACTGAACGTGAACAATCCATTGATAATGTGCATAGTTAGTGTTTAATTTAACTTGAGAAAATCAAGGGTTCTATTAGGGAATAAGACGATGCAGTCAGTGGAGAGGTGAATAGGTTAGTAATGAGACGGAGAAAAAAATTGAGATGAAAGATCAGGAAACATAAAGAATGAGTTGTCCTGAGATTCCATTTCTCACTGTACACAAATGTAGAGAGTGAGATGTAGTGTTTGTGGGTCTCATTGTCATGAAATCAGTGTGCTACAAAAACCCACCACCAAAATCTTTTTTTAAAAATCAGGTTACATGCCTGGGGAGCAGGCAAAGTTAATGCACTGAATCTTAATTTATAATGGTTAAGGGTCAGCTTTGCCAAGTTTTTTGGAGGATTTTCATTGCAAAGCCTTGCAAGATTTCTGACTCAATTTTACCAAACTATCCTGCTCCTATACTGTCCCTCTCATTCAACTCCAGCCCAATCTTATCACAGGCTATTCCCGAGGGAAAATAACCTTTTAAGGATACTATGGTGGCATGGGTGACCGTGTGTTAGATATAAACTATCACATTTGTATAAATTTATTAGTTTTGTACTGAATTCATTCATTTGAGTCTCTGTGTAGTCCCAAGTGCAACAGTGCCAGCATGATGCCTGACTTCATGTCCATACAGGATCTACCATGGATTGATCCCTTTATGGAGAGGCTGTTGCAGCATGCTGAAGCAAGATTAACTAGTCAGATATGGAGCAATGGGGTCTGCTGGTAAGGGCGACTGCATTTGATGACAGTGCCGGGACGCCCTTGCTGATTGGTGCTTCCATAGACTTCAGCAAGAGCTACTCCACTAAAGTTCTGAGTGACAGCTATTTCTTTGCTGTATATGTAAGTTGTTTTCACATGCAAAGATGTGAATTTGATGAAGCATGGGGCCAGAAAGCTTGATTTCCACCCTCTTGCCTGACAACTGCTGACCAGTGAGTTGCCTGGTTTCCTGATTGTTTGACTGTACTAATTGGCACAGTATTGCAAGGCAAGGCAACGCAGGGATGTTGTGAGTATACAGGGTGGTGCTAAGAGAGCAAACGTTAAACGAGTAGGGAAGCAGTCATGAGATGATCCATGAGCAGGGTACCTTACCACATGTGCACAGTATCCTTGCTGTAACCTTTCACTGCTAGTTGCTGGTTTGCCTGCTATACAGGTCTGTTATTTCTAAGCATTCTACAAGTGGATTAGAGAGGTGCTGTGAGGTTGGAAAATATCAGATTCTAATGCTCATAGGTGAGGAATATGCGTGGCTGTTGCCCATGGATCATACCTTTAAAAACTCTTTTGTTCTAAATGATATGGAGACGTTTCACAGCTAGCAGCAGACTGAAGTCACCAGGTACCTGTTCTGAGTTCCATGTCACGAATCAGCATTTAGATAGCTTGCAGCAAGTGTTCGGGTAAGAAGTTGCATATTAATTCATCTAGATGCACTGTTAATAATTCCATGTCCAGTTAAATTACATTCCTTGGTACAAGCAATCCTTGGACAAATTTCCCTGAATGATCTTCTGAATAAACAAATCTTGGAGAGGGGACTGCAGGCTAGCAATGTGATCTTTTTGCGCATGTGCATATATCAGGCCTTCCCTAGTCACCATGTCCTGAGGTGGGACCTAAACTTAGAGCTTCTGGTTCAAAAACACTGCCTACAGTGCCACAAAACATCTGATGTTATGAATCCTTGGTGCTGACATCGCTTTTCATATAGCAAATTGCAAAACATTTGGTTTATTTGTTGAATATTTTATTGTAATTTTGTTAGAGAATGCTTCAGAGACAAATGGAAGCTTCGGCCACACTTTGGTCCAACCAAATACATATGTGTCCTTTCTGTGCTCTACAAGTATTTGTCATAAAAGTAACATCATCTCAGAATCACTGACAAATTCATTAAATGTGGTTTCAACAATAGGAACCGTTTCTTATCTTTGGGGCAAATAAAGTAACTAAAATTGAAAGTTATATAATTCTTAAACCATTTAGACTCCCCAGTTCCTCTGAATTACAAGTCTGAAAAACAACTTGATCTTAGGTACATTGGAGTGGAAGGCTGGGATGAGAATTTCTTATGTTAAACAATCATTTTATTTATAAATCCTGAACTATTTTCAGAGCTTCTGCAAAGAAATGGAAAACTGATAAACAGCTCAGACAAACTGGAGGCATGGAGAAAAGGTTGAATTTGACTGAAGGCCGGTTTGAGTCAGAAGCATGGGATCACCAAAGACCACCCCCCACCCCCCTCCATGGTAATGCTCTCTGATGACCTCTTCCATCAGGCAGAAGGTACAGAACCATGAATATATGCATCAACAGTTTCAAGAACAGCTTCTTCCCTGCCAATATTGGATTGATGAATGGACTCTCTAACTTCAAATAAGTTGATCTTGTGAACATTGATCTTGTTTCATGCACCTTTGGTGCAGTGTAGCCTGTATACCTCACGCTGCCGAAGCATCTGTTGTCCTTGGTCTGATTATGATCTGCCCGTACTGCTAGCACACAATACTTTTCAATGTACTTAGGTACATGTGTCTACAATAGATCAAATCAAATCCAATCAAAGTGTCGGAACTCTTGTCTCAATCCAAATTCACTTCCAACTTATCCATGTCTGGTTTTAACTAACACCGGTAGGTGAGACTGGTCGCTAACTGAAAGAGGCTTCTAAAAAATTGAGCCTCTTCATCAGGTTGTTCTCCTTTATCTTAAAAAGTCTGCATAGATTTCTGGCTGCCTTGCTATCGGAAAGATTTTGTTAAATTTGAGAAGATGTAGAAAAGATTTACAAGGATGTTGCTTGGGTTAGAAGGTTAGAGGAAGAAGTGAATAGGCCCAAGATATTTCCCCTGGAGCATCACAGGCTAAGGGGTAACCTTATAGAGGTTTATAGAATGAAGAGAGGCATGGAGAGGGTGAATAACTAAGGTCTTTTTCCTTGGGTGGGGGAGTCCAGAATGAGAGGGCACAGGTTTAAGGTGAAAGGGGAAAGATTTAAAAAGGCCCTGAGGTGTAACTTTTTCATGCAGAGGTGGTGAGTTGCCAGAGGAATGCTGGAAGCAGGTACAATTACAGCATTTAAAAGACATTTGGATGGGCGTTTGAATAGGATGGATTTAGAGGGATACAAGCTAACTGCTGGCAATGGGACAAAGTCACATTGGGATGTCTGGTCATTGCAGACAAGTTGGACCAGAGGTGGCGGCATGGTGGTTAACACTGTTGCCTCACAGCGCCATGGATCTGGGTTCAATTCCACCCTTGTGTGACATTCTCCCTGTGCCTGCGTGCGTTTCTTCCGTGTGCTCTGGTTTCCTCCCGCAGTCCAAAAATTTGCAGTTTAGGTGGATTGGCTATGCTAAATTGCCCATAGTGTTCAAGGGGTGCCTAGATTAGGAGTGGCTAAAGGGGGATGAGTCTGAGTGGGATGCTCTGAGGGTTGGTGCGGATTTGTTGAAGTGGCCTGTTTCCACACTGCAGGGATTCTATGACAGTCTGTTTTCATGCTGAACAACTCTGAGAGTCTAGAAATGAACTGTTCTGAAGAAGCGTCATTAGATATGGAATGTCAATTCTGCTTTCTCTGGAGTTCTACCAAACCTGTTCAGTTCCTCCCAATGATTTTGCATTTTGTTTCAATTTCTTTTAAAATTTATTTGTTGCCATTCAGATTTTCTGAGTATTGCATAGACCTGCAACTTCCTAAAGTGAGAATTTTTTGGATTCAGGAAGTGAAAAGTTCCACAGCTACACCTTAGATGTAAGTGTCTACCTAAGGAGTTTTCACAATCACACACACGACTCTGATGTTTCCAGTTCTTCCCTGTTCCCATCTCCAGCAGACCCCAATCACCTAATCTATTACGTGTTTCATAACTCACAACCAAAACAATATCCCTTTCCTTCTCTTCCACAAGTGCCTCTGCCAAATAAGCCACCTGAGTTGACCTATTGCCCACATGCTATTGCCCTCATGGTTCCAGCGAGACCATACACCTCAATTTGATTATCTGCTCCCAAATCCCACCACCAGACCCTGACTCTATCAGGTTGGGAGTCTTGCTGGGGGACTGACCATTGATATCAGAGACACAGCACATAGCAGAATCCCAAGCAAGACCTTCCTGTCAGACCACAGGAAGACAAATAAAATTTATGTCCATTAGCTTTGTGAAAAAATTCCAGCACAAGTAAGTCAGTGTCGATAAATGTTAAATGTTAAATGGTACATTTAGAAGAAATGGGCTTAAAGATGAATGGTACTAAGTTATCACCAGACAGTCACTAGTTAACCACAATCCTCCAGCCTTGCAGTTACTGTCTAAGATGCACAATCCATAAATAGTAGCTCTATGGAGAATAGGAATTCGTATCAGCCAGGCAGTAGTTGATGAGATTCCTTTGGGTCACTGCAGTATTTTGGAGACTATCAAACACAACTTACATTTTAACCTTTAAGCACTCACTGACAGAAAATGTCCATCAGACAATTCCCCATTGCTGGCATGGATTCAGCAGTCACAAATAATTTTTAAACTTTGTGAATTTACAAGCTGCTTTGGTGCTTGCTTTTAAAATTAGACATTTGTAACAGTTTCTGTTAAACTTTATGATGCTGGAGCTAAGGAGCTGTACCGAACTGATCCCAGTCTGTGCACTAGAGAGTCAGACTAGAAAATCATCACTGAGCTGGAAAATGATTATAACACAGCAGACTGGATTTGCTTCTGTATTAATGACAGCATCTTATAAAATCATAGAATCCTTACAGTGTGGAAGCAAGCCATTTGGCCCATCAAATCTGCACTGACCCTACGAAGAGAATCCCACCTAGACCCACTCTCTACCCTATCCCTGTATTTCCCATCCTACATACTATGGGCAATTTAGCGTGGCCAATTCACCTAACCTGCACATTTTTGGGCTGTGTGAGGAAACCAGAGCACCCAATGGAAGCCCATGCAGGCACAAGGAGAATGCACAAACTCTGCACAGACATTCTCCAAAGGCTGCAATTGAAACCAGATCCCTGGCGGTGCCCCATTGTGCCACCATGCTGTCCCTAAACTCCAAGGTGTGCACTATGCTGCCTTCTTTGGAGTTTAGTGACACCCACAATACTGTTAAATGACAAATGCAACTAGGTATCAATGAAAAACCTTCGCTGGAGCAATAACTCTACCCGTGGGATGCTAAAGCTGCAAAATCAATGGGGAACTGACCACTGCTCACATGTCTCCAGGTGCTTGCTCTTGCACTCATCAACTAAAGAAATCAGTGTCAAATGGACACATTTTAGCCTCAATCATTAGGAGTAATACCAGAAAGGGGTGGACGATAAGCTTTTCACCCCTCTCAACATTATTGTCCATGTATGAGAATGGAAAGAAAGCCCTCTCAGTTTATGAAATATTTGAGATTGACTGGGGTCATCAGTAATAGCCATCAATCTGGTGATATATCTTATATGTCAAATTGTGGGGTTCACTCATATATTTGGCCAGTTTCTAGAGAAAAGAAAAATGATATGAAGTTAACTTTACCTACAAGGTGTCTGTTGCAGGAATGGTGTAGATTATACTGCTGGTTCCAAGTTTCATTAGATATCTGCAGTTGATTGGAAGGAACCACCCATTTAAAAGGCAAGAGTCACTTTTCTAGCAATTGACCATGGCTTCTTTTTTCATTGATAAGGTGTGAGTGTCACTGTCCAGAACTGCATTCCTTAACTACAATGAAGAAGGTCGTGGTGAGATTCCACCTTGACCAGTTGCATTCCATGGAGTTCAGGTGCCACCCATAATACAGTTAATGAGGTAGCTCCAGGATGTTGACTCAGCCACAATGAATAAATGTCAGTGATAAATTTATAAGTTAGAATGATTTGGAAGGTAATTTCAAATGGTACAGTTCCCATGTGTCTGCCATCCTTACCCTTCTAAAAAGTAGAGATTATGGCTTGAGAAGGGGCTTTTAAAGGACCTTTAGTACATTATTACAAAACATCTTATAGATGGCCCAACTGCTGCTACTGTGTAATGGTATTGGAGGGAATGAATGTTTAATGTGTCTTTGGGTGCAGGTCCCCGGCCCAGTTACTTTTCTGGGTAAGGCTTGATCCCATAATGTTGATGGTTGTGAATTTGATAATAGTAATGCTGTCAAACGGCAAAGAAAGATAATCTGACTTATTCTTGTTGAAGATTGTCATTGTCTGGCACTTGTGTGACATGAAAGTTTCCTGCAACCTAGCAGCACAAGCCTTGATGTTATCCAGATCTTGCTGCATGATCCTGTCATTTATCTAATTCAAAGGCCTAGTCCTAAGAGATGCGTTGTTTTTGCAGGTGCCTCACTCCAGAATTGTAGCCTCTGCTACATTCAACATGTCAGGGTAGTCGTAACTTTGTCTGCGTGCGCAGGTGATTGAGTATGGACAGGCATGGAATGAGCAAAAAGAATATCATCACATTTCCATCTTATTCCTCCCTGCACATTCCTTTTCATCTTCTGAGCCAACATATATACTTACGTGGACATGTCTAGAATTGTGACACTGCACGTTTAATTGCTTTTGGCAAGAGTTACATGTCTGACATAAGATCACAACAGTGAAAAGAAACACCATGAAATTGGATGAAAGCATGGGCCAAAAAAAAATCCTCCATGCCTTCAATTAAATAAAAACCTGTAAACAAAAATTCACTTACAGTATTTAAATGAGCTCCAAAATGATTAAATGGGTTCTGCTGGCATTAAATTCATGTTATGGTTTAAAACACACACGTAGGTCATAACATTCCTGTAAAACCTATTTACTTGACAGTATGCATCATATTTACAGATTTGCCCTCATTATCTATTAGAAGAATTAAACCTTTTAAAATGAGACTCAATGGGCACAAAGTTCAACATATATAAATTTGTGACACTCAGGGTAATATGTGCTATAACCAAAGTAATTATTTTTATACCTTGAAGCATTAAATTGAAAGCCAAGACATGTCAAATTATGATGAAAGTTGTCCTTTTGAGCAAAATTACATCTGGTGTGCTGCACACAAATATGTTGAAGTATGTCAGGATCATTGAACTTTTTAGCACCATTACACGTCAGTTCTTCAGCTCATATGGTGATTGAGTGTTAAGTTCCGAACTACAAATGATAACTGCAGTTACCTCAATATATCAGCTAGTTTAGTGAATGCAACTATGAACTTTCTGTCAATTCACAAATTGAACTAACATAGAATTTGAGAATTTAGCACAGCCTTAACATGATTCTCTGTCTTAAACAAAGGCTCGGAATGATTACTAACAAATAATATAGCATCCATCTCTCAAACTTGTACTCTATTTGTCCTGTAGCAAAGCAAACAGAATTAAAGTTATTTGGAAAAAAGCAGAGGTAAACACTGCCTTAATGCAAAAGAGAACAGATAAGCTCCTCCAAACAGTGCGTCTGTCCCTCCCAGGCTCCAAGTGCCATTCAAAGTTCTTGAGTGCATTGCTGTCAAAGTTCCTTCCCACAGGCAGAGCTGGGAAGTATGAATGAGCCACAGATCCACCACTAATTATCTCAACATTTGATAGATCTGAAGACATGCCAGTGATGTTCTCGTTTACTTTCTTCAATATCCTGGCATCTCAGTCAGTAAAGCCAGGATTAAATTAAAAGGCAAGGTCTCCTGAAATAAGTTGAGCTCTATCCCAATGAGGCCTATGTGGCTGCACATTATCCTCAACTGAATGGAGATTCCTAGCATAATGTATAGTAGTAACAAGAAAAAAAAACTGCCTGGTCAGTGGCCCCCCATTGTCTGGCTTTTGTAAAAGGAAATAAGAGAAGGCTCTCTTTCAGCTTAGTCTGTCAGGATGGCTGAAGGGGGAATGTGGTTTGAATCCAGCTGAGTTTTTGATGTCTTCATTTTCCTCATTTCTCATTCTTATTCTGTTTAAGAAGCAGAATCTCTTCAGAAGTCCTGTGGGGAGCTGATGAATTTGAAAATAGCATATATTAAACCAAAACCGAAGATTTTTTTTCCTCCCACAACCTTATCATACATTTATTTTAAGCAGCTTTCGTTATAAAAAATGTCAGTCATATCACAATGGTTAACTGCCAACCTTTAATTACTGTTTCAAACAAACTCTTTTGCAGACTTCAGCGTCGTTTTATAACCATGCTCCAAAGCTTATGCAAGATCAAAGCAGGAGAGATATGAGAACCTACATTTCTGTGACTTTTTGTGACTTCTTGGTTGGCCAAACTCAAAATGACTATAGCATCTTTGGCCTTTTAAGTTTTGGTTGGAAATTATATCAGTGCATTAGAAATAAGTGAAGAAAGTTTATTCATAAAAGATTATAGAGACATCATTGTATTCATTTGATTCGGTTTTATTACCATGGCAAAACTAATAGTACTGGGATGACCTCACACCTGCTGCCACTGAACAAGAAGCCACCATGAAATCTGCCATAGGGCCGTAGGTGTCCACAGATGTAACCAGTGCACCGTGAAGTTGACAGCAAAGTATTTGACAATGATACATTGCTTCAGGACAAAAATAAATGAGAGGAATTTTAAAACACGATCCCTCTTCCTTCTAAAAGAAATTATATCTTTAGAAAATTATTTAAAAAGAGATTAGGGCAATTGTCTCCTGATTACCCTTTTGTTTATTGATAAGAGAACGTCAGAAATCTTCTTGGACACACCTCCCCGCCTACTGATATTTCCAGAAGGAATTAAACCTTTCCTGTTGCAATTGACTACTGGGTAAATCTTTGAAATACAGAGCAACTGCATTGCCAATATGCAGTGCATGCTACGTTCATCCAGAGTGCTGGGTCTTATTCAATCAGAATTTTGAGTTCTAATTGAGAGAAGAAGTAAGGAAATATGAGACACTCTTCTCTCAGTTGTTCAATGATGCCACATCTCATTAAAAGTTACTTAGGAGAGGCCCGTCCAGTTAAAGATCTCTGTAATTCCCTCATATTTAAATGCATGTCATTTAGATAGAAGCCAACGGAATCCATTGATGGTTTTGTGAGCAGATGCCAAGGGTTCATTCTATGTTTTTTTCAGGTGGGGAGCTAACAAACAGATTGGTTGTATTTATTACATCCATGCCCACACAGAGGATTTCCAAAACTACTTAAGGGACAATCTGAAGATTTATAGTACCAAAGAGTTCCTGAAGGATTTGTACAAATACAAAGCAGCCCTCACAGGACAATGAAGCTTAACGATCCTAAATAAAAGCTTGATAGTTAACACAATCATGACAATACTTAAATGTAGCAAGAGGGCAGAAGTAGGTTTCTGCATGCACCAAGGAAGGGTTTCATTCTCAACCAATTACTTCATACTCCCTGTAAAACGGAGGTGCAGTAGGGCTTCTGAGCCTGTGCCTCCTCCAATCCTATCCCCTCCCTACCTCCCCACCTACACCCTCTCCACCTATCTTCTTTACTCTCCATCTTCGGTCCGCCTCCCCCTCTCTCCCTATTTATTCCAGTTCCCTCCCCCCATCCCCCTCTCTGATGAAGGGTCTAGGCCCGAAACGTCAGCTTTTGTGCTCCTGAGATGCTGCTTGGCCTGCTGTGTTCATCCAGCCTCACATTTTATTACCCTCCTCCACTCTGCCCACTTTTCTTTTTTTCTCAATTTTCTTGATTTTTTTCTACATATAGTTTCTTCTTTTGTTTTACTTACCTGTTGTTGAAGAGCTTGGGAGCGCATGGCAACAGCATCACCAGTGCCTGCAAGTAGGCCCAGCACAGACTTGTCATGCTGGCGTCTATCGTGTCCATCGATGAAACTGCCCGCGCGCTGACTCATTGCAGCTGGGATGCGGGCAAGCCTGGGTTCCTATCAGCACCTACGTCCAGCACAAATTCATAGAGGCAGCCGTGCAGGTGAGTTTGGGACCAGGAAGGAACCCAGCGGCAGCGGTTGCATTGGCGAGGAGAGCCTGAAGTAGAATCATGGTGGCGGTGGAGTCAGGTTTGGGCTGGTGCGGTGCCCAATAATGCAGGTGTTGGCAAGGCCCAGCAAGCACCCATAATAGTAAGGGTGTTGGTGGAGGCGAGATGGCGCAGAAAAATAGTGATTTTCATTCCACCAGCAGCAGTGTGGGAAGGGACTTGTGTCTGGCCACCTGGCCCATGGCCCATGACGGAGCACTGAACAAGAAGGGCTGCAAAGTTTAACACTTTTTCTTTATTTCATTTATTTTTCTGTGTTTTACCATGATGCTGGACAGCAACAACTCTATACAACACTTTTCGCTGTATATTGTAACAAAAAATGCGACAATAAATAAATCAAATCAAAATAATTCTGCAATGTACGTAAATAAAAACCAGAAGAACTGCGGGTGGTGTAAATCAGGAACAAAATCTAAAATTGCCGGAAAAGCTCAGCAGGTCTGGCAGCATTTGTGAAGAGAAAATCAGAGTTAATGTTTCAGGCCTGGTGACCCTTCGTCAGATACTGCCAGACCTGCTGAGCTTTCCCAGCAACTTCTGTTTTTGTTTGCAACGTACATGGCTGAAAATGCCATTGACAGAGATCACGCTCTAACAGCAAGACACTGCCTGATTACTGACCCTCTGACAAAAGGTATTCTGTCAGTACTTACCTTCTAACAGTGCAGCCCTCCTTCACTACTGACCATCTAATAATGTGGCACTTACTGAATTCTGACCTTCTGACAATGAGCCACTCTCTCAGTACTGAGCCTCTGTGGCAGTCCCTTAGTACTGGCTGTGAATAAAAATAGAAATGACACTCTGACAATGCAGTACTCCCTCATCACTGACCCTCCAAAAGTGAGGCATTCCTTCAGGACAGACCTTCTGACAGTACAGAAATCCCTCAGAGGCTCAGTACCAAGAGAGTGACTCATTGTCAGATGGTCAGAATAGAGGAAGGGCCACAATATTAGTGAGACAGTAGTGAAGGAGGGCTACGCTGTTGGAAGGTCAGTTCTGAGGGAGTGCCTAGTTGTCACAGGATCAGAATTGAAGGAATACCAGAGCTGCATACATGAAATGATCAACAAATCAGAATCTGACAATGTATACAAGATGAAGTGGTGGACACTACCAACATGACGGAAGACACCACTCCGTCTGTAAAAATTTCATGTGGTCTGTCCTTAGAAAACATGGTGACCAGGGTTGTTGGCTACAATCAATAGATGACTTCTACCAATTCGTAAAAATGTATTCTAATGTGGGAAGGCATGAAAAACACCCTGTAACTGTAAAGCTTCCAGCATACAACTGTTTATCAAATCCATATACAACTTTGATCGATGCAAGTACAACTAATTCACATGGCTGTCAAAGAATGTAGACACTGCTGACCAGTAATTGCAGCATTGTCTCCCAGTATGCCATAACCTCGCATTAGTCACAATCCATGGCACCAGTCAAACATCAGAGACACAATAGAAACAGCCTAAGACACTCGCAAAACCGAATATGAATAAAGAATGGAGCCCTTCATTTCTAAATTGGTGAAGCTAAAAGTTCAGCTGTCAGTTGTGAAAAGAAAAATGAGAGCTCAGGAGAAAATGCTGAACAACTAGCTCAGGATAAACCCAGACTTAAGAAGACAGTCTTGGTGATGATGAAATCTTCAATGCATATATTCAAGTTTACTTCTTGGAGCAATATGTTGCAGAACCTACCCAAGAGTAGGCAATTTCAAATCTTGTCATGTGTTAATGAGATAGGATTACTAAAAGATTGCATTGTTAAGGATCTTCTAGGTTGTAGAAATCACAACATGGTAGAATTTCAAATACAATTTAAGGAAGAGAATCTTGGTTCTCAAATTACTGTCTACAATTAAACAAAGGACAATTTCAGACGCATGAAGAAAGAATTGTCCAAAGCAGACTGGTAAAATTGATTCAGGGAAAATTAATGGATAAACAGTGGCAGAGAGTTAATCAGATGTTTCAAACCGCCCAGCGAAACTTTACCCTGGTCAAAAAAAAAATTTGATCAGAAGGATAAATCATCTGTAGTTAACAGTGGCATTCAAGGTGAGTATCCATTCAAACTTTAGGTCAAGATTTGAGATTTCTTTTGGAACCAGCAATGGATAACATGAAATCAAACAAAATGGGAGAAGTTTGATTATGAAAGTAAATTGGTAAGAAATGTAAAAATAAATGAAAAGAGCTTCTATGACCAGACTGAGAGAGAAGCAAAATATCTGCAGGGCTATCAGAGGACGCAGCTGGGGAATTGTTAATGGGTATCAGAGAGATGGCAGATAATTTGAGCCCATATTGTGCATCAACCTTCACAGTGGAGGACTGTATAAATATCCCAAAATAATAGGTGAGCAAGGTGTTAATGAGAGGAAAGGAAAAGAGTGTTTGACAAATTAATTGGACTAAAGACAAATGAGTCACCAAAACCTGATGTTTGGCTTCCAAGGGTTTTAAAGGAATTGCCTGCAGAGGCTGTGGAGGCATTGATCAAAATATTCTGGAACTCAATGAATTCCAGCAGAATTCCAATGGATTAGAAAATCACTAAAGTAATGACCCTGTCGAGAGGACAGACTTCTTTGCTACTCCGCCTACTCATTCACTCATGATACCTCCCAACCTGCACCAACAATAACAACTGTGCTATACACCGTCATATTGTTTAACACCTGCCTCTCTCTCATTCCGAGAGGAAAGCAGCCCCAATACGGAAGAGAGATTCAAGAAGAGTGATGTGCTGGCAAACATTCAGCTCCTCATCCCTTGTGGGGAAAGAGTCCTGAGCCTCAACAAACCTGAGCAGCTGACTGAGAGCATTCATCATGATGGTATGTTACTGCCTTGACTTTCCTTACAGATTTCACTGCACCATCATCCTGTATTTCTGGCATGAAGTGCAAGTTCCAGGTGATGTAAACGTCTTGCTTCAAACTGCTCTCCCTAAACTCCACATTTCCCTTCTGTATTTATGCTCTCAGAACTGCCTGTCCAGCCACTATGGCCTGGCAAGGAATTGCTACTGCAGATCTCTAAGGAGGAACTGACAACACCAGATCTGACACTTGTAGCCATCAGTTCAGACACTGACATTGTGCTGTCCTTAGAGGCTGCCATTATGGCAGGATCTGCACCCAGAGACAATGGCAATCAATCCGAAGTTTTAACTCTGTTTTACTCCACAACTGCTGACTTTTACAGTCTTTATTTTTGTTCTTATTTCAGATTTCCAACATCTACAAATGCAACTGCAGTATTTCACTTTCTTTCTGTTCCCTTGTTGCACAATCAGGAAGTCAAATTGAAGAAAAGCACTTCCAATCCTATATACGTTTCATAAGGCATTTGTCATTTGCCTCCTTTACAAGAATTAATTTGCTTTTATAATCTTTCCTTATGCTTCCACCTCTTTTCACAAAATTTGTGGCCCACATCCTAATTGTTTCCGGCTTTGTAAATTTGTATGTGTGCTTTGTTGACAAGAATGGAAGATATTCAATATTCAAGGTGGAGACTGACAACACGAACATACAGTTTCATCACATTGGTGTCGCAGGCATATTCCACTGATTACCAGTCAGATTTTTAATTCTTCTTGTATCTAATTCTGAACCAATAAATAGCACATTAGTCTGCCTGGTGCTTTGTGAGTTAAATTGAAAACTTCCTGCTATAGTAGAATACAATACATTGGGGATGTCATGTCAGTCCCATAATGGTTGTCGAGAGACCTGCTGTCTCCTTGTTCACAGACAGCAGTGGCATTCAACATTGCCAGAAGCTGACAGTTTCACATCTCTTAAAGTTATTAATGGCTTGTTTAGTTCTTTTACTGACTAAACAGCTGAGAAGGAATTGATTCCAAATCTTCTAAGTTAAACTTGGAAATGTTTATTTGCATTGTAGCTCACTTGATGAACATCCTATAGATGGTCAAATTATTAGTGCACCATAATAATCTGCCAAGGTGAGGTGTTTTAAGTTGTAGTAGACAAATTTTGAAGCTTGGATCATCACTTCTCTAGAAACCAGAAACTTTTTTGCTTTGTATTTTGGATGTCAATATGTGAGGAATCCTAGCAGTATGTTGCTTGAACAAGTAGCTCTGATTTGTACCATGGAAAAGGGGAAATGTAGTAGCAGCACATGGTTTGATCCCTGATCGCAAAAGGTCACACCAAGCCCAGATAAGTCTAACCCTTAACCTGGGGTTCTTCTGATTCCAGGGCAGGGGCCTGTCTCTCCAGAAGTTCGTTAAGCAGTTTACTTTGTCTACATATATTTTTTCATGCATTGTGTCTATTGCCTGCAAGTCTAGCATTTAAGACCCATCCCTAATTGTTGTTGAACTGATTGGCTTGTCAGCAATTTCAGAGGGCAGTTAATTGTCAACCACATTGCCACAGGTGTGGAGTCATTTGTAGGCCAGTTTAGGCTATACAGAGCCAAAACCTCCAGCCATTCTTTTTTGAGTTGCAGAGGAGACTTTGGGACCTTACAGAGGCGACACTTACCAGTACTTTCATGGATAGATGCATCCCCAGTTTAGTTGCGATGTCCTTTAGGACTCAGCCAGCTTGGTCAACAATTGTGTTTCAAAGCTGCTTGTCAACATTAGGAAGGGTCACTGGACCTGATATGTGAGCATTGCTTTCTCTCCACTGATGCTGCCAGACTTGTTGAGTTTTTCCGGCAATTTCTGTTTTCATATTTGAATCTGATTCTTTCTTCCTACTATTCCTACACAAATCACTTTTTGCTATGCCACACACAGCTACCAAGTGATTTGATATGTATTTCACTCAAAAAAATTACAGTTCAGTGGAAGAAACAATATTTCTTTCTTTTCCCAATAGCTAAAAAGTGCACCTTTTTCACGTCCGCCAGCTTGTCTCAAGAATTCCCTTAGTCTAACAATGACAATTTTCTGCCCTGCCAATGGATACACAAGTGTACTATAAATGAAGACAATACCTTCGTGTTGTACATTTGTTCTATGTAGCCCTGAATAATAAAAAAAGCAGCGCACAACATTTAAATTCCTTGTGAGATTTTCATAAAACTTTGACCAACTAGCTAACTTATGATCTGAATAGCTCAAATGCTTTCTAATGGCGTAAAAATTAAAATAGCATAGTAAGTCCAACTGTTTGTAAATGGTAACAGTAGATTCAAACTTCAGGATGGAACTGCCATCAGAATACCAAGATCGCATCCAAAATAAGTTTTGAAAGGCTTACACCTACACAGCAACTTTCACTCGGGCGTCTCACTGTACTTTACAGCCAGTATGCTTTTAGTTTGTAGTATTTGCTGCTGTAATGCAATTTGATCAGAATTTTGAACCCTTATTTTCCAGGTGTGATTAACTTGTGTATTTCCAGTTCCATTTGCAGATCAAGATCATTCTGAGAGATTTATTTATTTCTCAGGTCCAGGGGTTGCTCCACAGTGTTATCTTTGGCAATCCCATTGTTAGGGCATATTTAAAAGCTAGTTTGTGTAAACCAATGCCTGAGTAATTTTAAAGCTAATTATCAAAGTGATGTACATGAGACCTTTTGCAGAAGGTATAAAGAAAATAGTCTCTTTTATTAGATCTAATCACTACAATTTATTTTCAGCGTAATAACAGTCTGTGTTTCACATAATAATTTCAAATAGTATATTTTTTGTTCTCCTTGAGTTTCTGTTCATGCTTTTAATTCGACATTCTTTTAAAAGAATATGTCACACTGCTCCAATCTTTTCTTCATAAAATGTAATGTCGCGTGCTCAATTACGTGAAACTAAGCAGATAATACTTATACGTGCAGTCGCTCAAAAGTTGTATTCCTTCAGCAAATCACATGAGAAAACAAACTGTTCACTAAATATCATGAAAACCAAAGTCCTCCTACAACTACATAGCACTACAAATTACCTCTCCTCATAGGTTATGATCAACAGCCAGCTTCTGTAAAACCTGGTCCATTCCCATATGCTGGAAGTCTCCTCTCAGCAAATGCAGACATAGCTGATGGGATTCATCACTGGCTTCAATACTTTAGCTCAGCCTTCAGCTTACTGAGAAAAGAGTAACAAAAAGAGTAACAAAGATAGAAACTGTGAGAGAAACTAGTTCTGAAGAAGTATCACCAGACCTCAAACATTAACTCTACTTTTTTCTCATAGAGTCGTAGTCCGAGAGTTATACAGTATGGAAACACAATCTTTGGCACAACCAATCAATGTCAAATGTAATCCCCATGTAAACTAGTCCCACCTGCTTGCTCCTGGCCCATATCCCTCCAAACGCTTCCTTTTCATGTGCTTAGTCAAATGTCTTTTAAATGTTGTAATTGTACCCACATTCACCATTTCCACAAGAAGCCCATTCCACATGCAAACCATCCTCTATGTAAAAAAATTGCGTTTCATATTTATTTTAAATCTCTCTCTGATGCTGCCAGACCTGTTGAGTTTCTCAAGCAATTTCTACTTTTGTTTCTGATTTTCAGCATCCCCAGTTCTTTCAGTTTTTGAAGAAAAGAGTATTTGTGTACCAGGATCTTAAAAGCTGAGACTACTGTCATAGTTTGCTAGGCAGCAGTAATCCCCATGCTTCGATGTGCTTAGGGCAAGATCTAGCAGGCATCTCAAAGTACTGACCAACAGTCATACCTTCACAGGGTCCTCCAATTCAAATGGCAAGGAAAGCTGCCCAACAGCAGTATCCTGCCCTCAGGGTCCTCAGGATCAAGGCACTAGTCCCTGATTACCAGTTCCATTAGATGAACATATCTTTCGTATACTTGATACCAGGTAACTTTCTAAGACAGCTGCTCCACTCAGAACTCAGAATCTCAAGATAACAGTTGTAACAATTCGAGGATGTCCCTAAAACATCCTTGAAGCAGTCAGGCATACATCTCAACTCATTTGAATCTCCACATTGTGAGTGACCAAAATGAAGAAAGCTCAACAGGAAATGAGTACACCAAGAGACTTTGTCAGAAATGTTCAGAGATGAAGTTGAAGAATCAGAAGGATTACACAAACCTCCAGAAAAAAAAAATCTTCCCAAACTTTAAACATCATCTATCCCACATGTGATAGTATCTGCAGATCATGATTTGGACTTCTCAAGTCATCTCACAACCGAACGAATCAGAATCGTTCGCAATCCAGAAGGACAGCCTATGAGTAAGAAGCAGTGCTGTTTTTCAGAGTTCTCATCTCTATTCCTGTTTAATTCTTACAGAGTTTGATACTCATTCTCAATATGTTTTGGTTCTAAGCCATTTCTACACAGAAATATTACATCTAGTTAGTGTTTGTTACTTCAAAGAGTAACACTTTGCTGTAATTTCATTTGAGCAAAACACAATTTATTTAAACACTACAGTTAAAATACAAACAAAACAAAGAGGAATTTAAAATTTTTTAACTACTGGAAAACTTAACTGACCTGATATAGCAACTTAACTAACTGTCCCAGTTTGCAATATCCCGTAAACACACACCTTGGCAAAAAGGTATATTTAAACACAGATTCTTAGCAGCAATAAGAAATAACATCCAGAGAAATTTCAGGGAAAGTCAGTTAGGAATTCTTTACTGAAGCTTGCAACCCTTCTGGTACTCAAAACACCTTGTGATTCTTACTGGTAGAAAAAAACTTGAAAAGCCCTGAGCTGGGAGAACTGGCCACTCCTCTTCCAACTTTAAATTGTTTCAAGCTTTCTAGCTCCCTAGTCTCTTTGAAATTTCTATTTTTACAACCTCTGTTCAAAAAACCTAGGACAAAATAATCCTTCTACAGTGACAGCATCATCACAACTGGGCATTGCTGGAATGCTGCGATAGGGAATGTTGGAAATGTTAGCATGAGAGCAAGATGATGTCTTCAGTTCACAAACAACCAGAAACAATATTGGTTAACTTTTCCAACTCCAGATGAGAGCAAGAAGGAACACATAATTGATACACTGGAGAAGGAGTTGTGTGAGTGGGCCCAAATTGGACTACAACATGAAATGCTCCAAATACACCACAAAGGCTCAAGTATAACTGGTACTAATGGTTGCAACCATGAGTTAAGGAGAAGATGCTCAAAGTGGGAATGAAGACAGCCAGATGAAGTAGGGGGGTGCCACACTGTTCAGGCCTCCTATCAAAGAAGAAACCATCCTGATATAGGATAGATATGGAGAGGGATTGCACATTCATGGTAAAGGGGAGGCAGCTGGGACCAGGAACCTGGAAAATATGGAACCAGCATAAAGGGCAGAACAAACATGATTGTACATAGGAAAAGTATGGATGAGGGAAGAAAATTTAGGGCCTAGATTAGATGAAATAAGTTTGATGAGGCAGAAATCTGTGAAATTGATGCATCTGCAAGGCGGTCCTGTTTGTGGATTTTTGGCAGAACACAGGAGCAACTGAGAGGAATTAGGAGCCATGAGGCAGCAAACTGGAGTGAAGATCTCCAGAGGAAATGAGCTATATAAAAATCCCGATAGCAACAGCTAAATATTCAATAGTACGGTCATGGTCCAGCCATGCTCCATCACAGGTAGTGAATTATGTTACACAGTCATGAGAGAGTTGACCTGGGAGTCCTCAAAATTGGCTCTCAATCCAATGAAATTTGATCGCTTCAGGTCAAAATTAGGCAAGAAAATCTACTGCTGATTATTGCTAATCATCATCCTTCAGCTACTGAATCAATATTCCTTCATCTTAAACATCACTTGGAGGAGATATTGAGGGCAACAAAGACATGGACCTCAGTCTGGATCTGCATTGCAAAATCAAACAACAACAGTAGTTCAGAGGAGTTACCACTGACCAAGTTAACCGAGACCAAAACAAAATAGCTGTCGGGCTAAGGCTGCAGTGGTGAAATAACCATAAACAATAAAAAAAAGTCCTATATGGCCCATCAGAAATGTTTCTGTCCATTATAATATTGACAGAAAGACCGCTGTATATTCCTTATTGGATGCAAAATCCCACCCTCACTGAGAACATTCTCAATCGTGTTTTGGTGTACATCCACTAAATGATATAGATACAGAACAAATTTATCAATCCGAAAAAGGGCATCGAAAGGTGCCATGGGCCATCTGCAGCATCAGAACAGTATTCAAAAACAAGTAGTGACCTTCTGTCCTACAATTTCCCTCACTGTACCATTGGCAGAGGACAAACCCTTATTTAATGAGAATGGAAGGAGACAAGCCAGGACCAGCAAATTGTATGCCAAAAGGTGAAGTGAAAACTTGGTGAAGCTACAACACAGTACTTACATGCTAAATAGCAGAAGCAGTAGTCTACAGGCAGAACTAAGCAATCTCACAATCAATGAAGCAGATCATAGCTCTGCAGAGCTGCCACATTCAATCAGGAATGATGGGACACAATTAAGCAACAGTGCAAGGTGCCTGCATGAGAATTTCTTTCCTCAGTAATGTCAAAACACAGCATAAAGAAATGTCTGAAGGCCAGGCATCATGCAACCAAAACAATACTTTGCTATGCAATGTCCAAGTCTGGAAGGTGAATGATCAAATAAACTCCACTTGTCTGGACGAGTACAGCTCCAACAATAGTTTAAGAAACTCGAATCCATCCTGAAGCCTTTCCCATTCTCATTCCTCAATCCTTTCTCTGTCAATCTTTCCTTCTGTGGCAATACGATGGCTTTAAAAGGCTTTTTTATCCTTTTTTTATGAAGAAGGATTGACACAAAGATACTGAGCAGTCTACTCCAAAGGCAATAAGGTAAATGGTTTGTAAGGCCTTGTTTTTTTTTAAGATTTGGAACAAAAGAAGCTGCCTGGCTGGGTGAGATCAAGTTCCCATGGAATCAAGATTTTTAGTTTAGTTTTTCAGTAGCAGTTTCTGCTAGGTCTTAAAACTGGATGCAAAAGCTGTTTTTCTTCTCTCTGTTGCAGCTTAAAGCTGGGATTCTCTACCTGCTGCTGGAATTGCATGTGAGGCAATCTATTTTCCTGAATTTGTCTTTGCCAAAGATGTGTTTATGGGTCATTGTTATATTGTAACAGTTACTGCTTCGTAGTTAAACATTCTAATATTCTGTTAAATTTTCCAGCTTAAGTTATTCCAATTCTTTATTTTGTAGTATTTTACCTATAAGTGTATAGATGAAGTGTATTTTGCTTCAAGACTGATAGTTTAACCAATTGAATTATATCTGGAACACAACACCCGACATTTGTTTTTAAAATATAAAAAACATTAGAATCTAGTCTATCTTCTTAATATATTTTGAGTGTGTTTGGTCTGGACCATAACACAACCCTTCTCTTTTCTTGCTCTGCCTCTATCTCTCCCTCTGCTCCAGGTTACCATTTTATCTCTCACTCTCTTTTTTTCAACATTCTTATATCTTTCCCTTTTTCCTTCTCCCATCCATTCACTCTGTCTGTCTTTTTGCTCCCCCTTATAGTTTTAAGAATATAGTCCATGGAGTTTTGTGCTTCAAAATTTCCTTCCAGCAGTCTTATTCCACCAACATGCATTTTGCTTTTGAAATGAAATTGGCCAAGTGCGTTTCTATTTTCCAGAGAAACTTAAATTGAATTTGGTTAAAAAATGTAAAATCTTCAGAGCAGGGATTTTCATTCTGCTGCTTGCAGGGAAATACAGAGTTCAAACTGAGCATGTCCCAAGAATTTCCATCTCAAACCCTCTGAACTAGCCTATCAGAATACCCTGACTAGAGCATCATAATGGTTCGCTGGTTATCACTGCTTCCTCACAGTGCCAGGAACCTAGGTTCGATTCCAGCCTCAGACAACTGTCTGTGTTGAATTTGCACATTCTTCCCATGTCTGTGTGTGTCCCCTTTGGGCGTTCTGGTTTCCTCCCACAATCCAAAAAGATGCATGTTAGATAGCCTGGCCATGCTAAATTGCCCATAATGCGCAGGCTGTGTGGCTAAGCCATGGGAAATGCAGGGGTAGGGTAGTTTGATGGCCCTGGATGGGATGCTCTTTGGATGGACAGTGTGGACTGAATGTGCAGAATGGTCTGCTTCCACACTGTAGAGATTCTATGGCTAAATGGCCAAGTGAGGAAGATATAAGGCTCCCAATCAGTGTAGGAGAAAGCTGATCAATACCAAAGGTTTTTTTGGGAAAGGAAAAATTAGTAGGAATGATCCAGTAGTCTGACTATTCTTCCTCCCATCACTGCTTCAGAACAACTTGGAATACCCTTTGCCACCCTATTGCCCACTCCCTGTAGTATGATTCTCATCACCTTTCTCCTCTCTCTAAGCCAGAAATACACTAAAAGTCTCCTTTTCCCAGAGCAAAATCCACCAAAGACTCAGAAGTAGCATCAGAATCCTCCTCCTGCAGCATCTGTTAAGTCCTTTATCACCACCAGCTGGAAGGGCAAGGGCATGGGGAATTTGGGAACATCATCAACCTCAAGTTACCCTTCAAATTACTTGGAAAGATTTAACAACTTCTCCTGATCACTGCATCGTCTTGAATAGTACTGTCAGAACCTCAACATGAAACCTCCAAAATGAATTCCTGCTCACAAATCAAAATAAACGAGTTATGAGGCACAACAATACTATAATTCCCCATCTTCATAGATTGTTCCAACCATAAACTCTGAAGTTTTTTCGTACCTTGCATGGATGTAGGCACATTTTCCTGCCTTTTCCCCATAACCCTTGATTCCTTATTGATTGAAAATCTGATTTTCTCAGCCTTGAATATGTTAAATAACTCAGTCTTGCTTGCCCTCTTTGATAAAGAATTCCATAGGCTCACTACTGTCTGAGAGAAGAAATCCGTCCTCACCTCTGTTTTAAATGTGTGATTTTTTTCTGAAATTATGCCTTCTGGTCCTAGACTCTTGTACAAACAGAAACAATCACTCAGCCTCTACCCTATCAAATCCCCTAAGAGTCTTATATGTTTCAAAAACATCACCTTTCATCTTTATAAACTCTAATAAGTACAAGTCCAATCTACTCAATTTCTCTTCATAAAACAAATCTCTCCATGCTGAAATTAACTTAGAGAATCATCTCTGGATCATCTCTGATGCTAATATATCTTTCTTTAGATTGGATAAAACATGTTCCTGTCATTTTAGATGCGCTCTATCTAATGCCTTGAGTGGTTTTAGTAAGACTCCCCTTTTTATACTCAATTCCCATTGACACAAAAGACAGCATTCCATGCGCCAGCTGTACTTGCAAGCTAACATTTTGCAATTTATGTATGTGGACCCCCAAATCTCTCAGTGATGTAGCTTTCTGCAGTCTTTCTCCATTTAAATAACATCCATCTCCTCTGTCCTTCCTTCCAAAGTACATTATTTCACATTTTCCCATATTGCATAGTTTTTGCTCACTCACTCAATTTTTCTCTATCTTACCATAGATTTTAGCATCATCCTCACCACTTACTTTCTCAACTTTTGAGTCATTCATATTTATTAGCAATGCATTCACTTCCCTCAACAAGGTCTGTCATATATATTGCAAATAATTGGGTCCCAGCACTGATCCCTATGACACTCCATTAGTTACAAGTTGCTGTCCTGAAATTGTTACCCTTATCATATCAGTCTGCCTTTTCTTAAGTAGCCAATTCTAATGCCATGCAAACCTTTTATCTCATTATGTGAGATAGCTGATCAAAAGACTTTCAGGAATCCAAAACTATTACATCTACTGGTTTCTCTTTATCTACTCTGCTTGTTACCCCCTCCTCAACAAATTCTAATGATTTTGTCAGGCATGATTTCCCTACTTGAAGACATACTGAGTCTGCTTGATTAGGTTATTTCTTTTTTTCCAAATGCCCTGCTATCACATCCTTTATAATAAATTCTAATATTTTCCCAATCTCAGATGTTAACATAACTGCCTGATAGTTAACTGTCTTTTTTTTGTCTCCTTCGCTTTCTGAATAATTGTGAGTTTCCAATCCGATGGGACATTTCCAGAATCCAAAGATTGGGAGATTACTACCAGTGCACTCACCATTTCTGTAGCTACTTCCTTTAATATCCTAGGATGCATCTCATCAGGTCCAGGGCACATACTGGTTTTTAGCCCCATTAGTTTCCCTGGCACTATGCCTCCTTTGATAGTATTGTATTTATTTCCTCAACTCTCTTCTTTTTGCCCCTTGATTGTTTTGTACTCTTGGGATGTTATTAGTGTCTTTTGCCATGAAGACTAATGCAAATTATATGTTCAACTCCTCCTCTATTTCCTGCTTTTCCATGATTATTTCTCCAGCCTAGTTCTCTCAGAGACCTGTATTAACTTTGGCCTCATTTACTGTCTTCATATTGCTTCCTATTTCACCCTCAAAGTTATTTTTTTAAATTATTTCATTGAGTCAACTTTTGTGATATTTTAAAGCTTTCCCAAACTTCTGGACTAATCTCAGTCACATTTTATGTTTTTTCTTCTTTCGGTTTGATTCTATCCTTAACTTCCCAAGTTGACTATGATTGGTTTATCTCCTTCCTAGAATCCCACTTCTCAACTAGGATATATCATTGTTGTGAGCCATGAACTATTTTCTTTATTTTTTCTTTAACATTATAAATCACCTGTCTTCTCCGTTTATCTCCTGTGCCAATTCACTCCAGCCAACTCTGTTATCATTCATTTGTAATCATCCTTTATTAAGTTTAATGCAGATCTTTCTGATCTATATTTCTCACTCTCAAACTAATTCAAATTTCTACCATGTTATACTTACTATTTTCTGGTAGATTGTTTATTTTGAGATATTTTTTAAACGTGTCTCATTCAATATTGTGAGATCCAAATTAGCCTGATTGCATCCACAACAAATTGTTTGCAGAAATTGCTCTGAATACACTATATGGATTTATCCTCATGGCTACCTGCCAATCCTCCCAACTTACATAAAGATTAAAGTTACCAATAATTACTGTATGGCCTTTTTATATGGCTACATTCCCTGCTACTGTTAAGGGAGTATAGATTACTTCCATTAATGACTCCTTCCTCTGGTTGTTTCATACCTTTATCAATATGGGTTGCACATTTTCTGATCTAATATAATTTCTTGCATTTGAACTTATGCCATGCCATAAAAGCAAATCCAACCCATTTCTTCCTCCCTGATCTTCCGAGAAGTTACATAACCCTGGATATTTATTTCCCAGGTTTGATAACCATGCAACCATGTCTCCATAATGGTTATAAGATCATACTCATTAATCTCTATTTGTGCTGTTAATTTGTTTTGTTATGACGACTGTGTGCATTTAAGTGAAGAGCCATTAATTTCAACTTTTACCATTTTTAATCTTTGACCTTATTTTCTAAGTTTGGACCCTCTATCCCTTCCTGTGCCACTCTGGATATCGTGACCTAAATAGCAGCCTTGAAATCCTGCCGTACTATTTTGATTTGCAAGTCTATGCATCCCTTTCCAGAAATTCGAGTTTGAAGCACTCTAAGCCAGTTTTTAACATAAAAAAACTAGAACATAACTCCAAAATAATTTCAGTATGTTAGATAGTAAAGACTATCAAACTTGAAACATTCTCATCCAGATTATTGTTTTGTACCTTTACGTTCCATTCAATAACTGAAAAGTTACTTGTTGTAAACAACATTCATGAGGAAAAGGTAGTTGCAAATATTTAAAATGGCACTATTTCCTTGGCTTACAAGTTGTTTATACTACAAGCTAGAATTGACTGCTCTAATCTTGTTTATTATTTGAAGTTTATTCAAAATAATTGGAGGTGATGAAGATAAAATTACTCATAGGAAAGATCATTTAGGAGATCAGCATGTCCTTTGCTCCAAGCGAATGTTGACATGCATTTGGACAGAGCGCAGTGAAACATATGGACGGCTGAATCTCCTTACGCACTGTAACATCTAAGTGCATGCATATGTTTGGATTGTTTGCCAATGTGCATAGCTAAAAATATTAAAAATTTCCTCTGAAAATTCCTAGGTTTTAAGCTTTGTTTAATTTACCATAATTTTTGTAGGAAGTTTCTTGTATATTCAGCTAATGTGAAACAGATGAGGGATCTCCGGTTTGTTGAAGCATAAATAGTGAATAAAAGACAAAAGGAGGGTGGAGAAAGGGTCAGCGGGTCAGGGGAACAGTTAGCCCTGTTTCTCATTGTATGAAAATAATAAGCAGAGCCACAGAATTTTGGGATTTTATTCCTTTCAAAATCAGGTAGGATTATGGTAGAATATACAGAAAAATGTAAGTGTTGATCTCCTCTACTTCCTCAGCACTTGGTCTCTATTTCCTTTTTCCTACCCAAACTAATAGCAGGGCTGACCTTTCCTACCACCTTCATTAGATTTCAGGATGTGACAGTCACTGCCTTAAGAAACTCTCGCTGGATAAGAGGATCTTTTTGGCAGTCTCTTTGTCTCTTTCTTTGGCAACACAATGTTTTGAACTCTCTTTACCTGCCATTCTTCTGAAAATGCTAAATATAGGCTGAAGGTCTGTGAATACTTTGCTGCCAGCTCATCTTGGCTAATTTTCTAATCTCTTCCTTTAACTTGGCATGTGAGAAGTTTGTCTCTGGGACTTGACCTGACACATTCAGTTGAGGAGCATGAATTCCAGGCAAGCTAGCAGTGTTTAAATCATCTGTAATAGCAAGAGTAACATTCAATATTTGTCCACAATGATAAAGCTCAGGCACTTGGGCAGTTGGTATTGATGGATTGCAAGAGCTAATACAGGAAAAGGACAAAAGGAGCAAGGCTTTACTCGGGGATGAAGGCGAATCCCCCAGTATAAAGGAGATTGTAGACCGAGACAACGCAATCTCCCAACTTCTTTTCACCTGAATCAAATTAAAAGTTTTGATAACAAGGAAAAGATAACTGCAATCTTTATCATTTATTATATTCCATCCATGGTACAAAGTTAGGAAGAGCACCAGAATTCGTATACATTATCACAGCCATTATCAGGAACAATAATGATGGGGAATGAAAATGACCGAAAGGCCCTCGACATGATCTGAATTTTGCTCCTACCAGTGTTGTCTCTAGCTTATTCTTTTCTGTCTGACACATGTAAATTGTGATAGGAAAAGGAGGCATGATGACAGGTAGATTTATTTTCTACCTGCCTATGTCATTGTTACTTTTGAAACTGTGCACTCTTTCTCCATATTAAAATTGCACTGGATTGAGATTACATCCTTTCCTCTAATTATGAGCAATACAATTGTTAAGCCATTGAAGCTGATTTGCTTCTCTGGTGTTAGAGAGTTTTACAATGATGTCTAGTGTTTGCTAGATCTGAAGGTTACCAGTGCTTTAATTACTTCAAATATTTAGGGAAATATTAAATCACATTGATCTGATGAATTACATTTTTCTGTCGTGAGATATTCACCAAGTCACGATTAAGTGCAAAATTTTGTCATTCTTGTTGTCAGCGTTGATTAATTGAAGAACTGATTCTCACAAAGGTGTCCCTGTAACAGCCTACATTCAATGCAACTCTGCCAGCCAGCAGATGCCATTTGCATCTAATACAGCCTTTCCACAGTAAAACTGATGATGCTGATTCACCTTGCAAGTCTTTGATGCTTCAGACATAGCAGGAACTGCAGATGCTGGAGAATTGGAGATAAATACGGTGTAGAGCTGGATGAGCACAGCAAGCCAAGCAGCACCAGAGGAGCAGGAAGGCCGACGCCTTGGGCCTAGACCCTTCTTCAAAATTATTTTCCGAAGAAGGGTCTAGGCCCGAGGCATCAGCCTTCCTGCTCCCCTGATGCTGCTTGAACTGCTGTGTTTATTCAGCTCTGCACCTTGCTATCTCAGTCTTTTGTGCTTGCCTGATACAGATGTGCATTGCTAATTGGCTGGGATTAGAAGAATCCATTGGAATTTAAATTTCATGCTGCAACAACCTCTCCTTTATTTTTTGATTCATTAATAAACTGTGGGTGCTGCTGATAAGGCCAGTATTTATTGTTCCTCATTTCTCTCGAGTATAAGTATGAATCAAATACTAGAGATATTATTTGACAGATACTTGTGACAGATGGTACAACAAAAGAAAGCAAAGATAGACAAAGAAAAGTTCCTACTGATGTGTCTTAGAGTCAATCACATTGCTCTGCGCATCATGTGTTGGTATTACATGGAAGCCAGGCCATGGAAGGATGGCAGATTTCTAACCCTAAAGGGTATTAGTGAACAGAATGGATCTTCATACCAACCAGGCAGTGGTTACATGGTTACTATCAGACTGGCTTTATATTCCAGAGGATTTAATTGAATTCAAATCTCACTGTTTGCCATGGTGGGATATAAACCCATATATTTTAGCCTGGAACTCTGGGTTTCTAGCCCAGTGAGATTGCCATTATGCCACCAACCTCCCAGTGATAATTGATGATGTACAGAGAAGTCTGATTGATTCATAGAATCACAGAACTTTGTGGTACAGAAGGTGGCCATCTGGCTCATTGTATCTGTCCCAGCTGAATTAAAGCTACTCAGGTGAATCCCATTTAAGCTGATGGTCCATAGCCTTGTAGATAATAGCACCCAACTGCATAAACAAATTGATACCACGGGAAGATAGTAGATTTTAGTTTTACAGTCCAAATTATCTACTTGGCTACCTCAGATTTCAATTCTTTCCTCAACTTCTGTTCAATGCACATCATTGGGTTGTTTTTTTTCTCAACTTCCCTGACGCTCAGTAAGCTGATTTGATACTTGAGAGTCACTCTCCTAATCTAGATTCTTATTGATTAACATCCTCTCCCTTGTCTGTCCATCTGTTCTTCTCTCTCTTTCGGCTCTATTTCCACCGATTGTTCACTCCTTACTCCCTGTACTCTCCCCATCTTCTGCATGAAAAAAAACAACTTTACGCCAGCTGCCATCAGTTCTGACGAAGGGTCACTCGCCCTGAAATGTTAACCCTGATTTCTCTCCACAGATGCTGCTAGACCGGCTGAGTTTTACCAGCAATTTCTGTTATTATCTCTAGTTCCTCACAAACTGTTTCTCATAATAATCGTTGGCATTTTCAACAGCTTTCTACCTTGATGCCTCCTTTTTTCCTGCCCTTCAAAATTATGAGCAGTGCTTGCCCTCTGCAAATAATCCAGCCACAGTTTTCTTCAATCTTCACCCTGTTCCATATCCAATGGCCATGTTAAATCCAATTCTGAATCCTCTCAGAAATAATGGGAACTGCAGATGCTGGAGATTCCAAGATAATAAAATGTGGGGCTGGACGAACACAGCAGGCCAAGCAGCATCTCAGGAGCACAAAAGCTGACGTTTCGGGCCTAGACCCTTCATCAGAGAGGGGGATGGGGGGAGGGAACTGGAATAAATAGGGAGAGAGGGGGAGGCGGACCGAAGATGGAGAGTAAAGAAGATAGGTGGAGAGAGTGTAGGTGGGGAGGTAGGGAGGGGATAGGTCAGTCCAGGGAAGACGGACAGGTCAAGGAGGTGGGATGAGGTTAGTAGGTAGCGGGGTGGCTTGGGGTGGGAGGAAGGGATGGGTGAGAGGAAGAACTGGTTAGGGAGGCAGAGACAGGTTGGACTGGTTTTGGGATGCAGTGGGTTGGGGGGAAGAGCTGGGCTGGTTGTGTGGTGCAGTGGGGGGAGGGGACGAACTGGGCTGGTTGAGGGATGCAGTAGGGGAAGGGGAGATTTTGAAACTGGTGAAGTCCACATTGATACCATATGGCTGCAGGGTTCCCAGGCGGAATATGAGTTGCTGTTCCTGCAACCTTCGGGTGGCATCATTGTGGCAGTGCAGGAGGCCCATGATGGACATGTCATCAAGAGAATGGGAGGGGGAGTGGAAATGGTTTGCGACTGGGAGGTGCAGTTGTTTTTTGCGAACTGAGCGGAGGTGTTCTGCAAAGCGGTCCCCAAGCCTCCGCTTGGTTTCCCCAATGTAGAGGAAGCCGCACCGGGTACAGTGGATGCAGTATACCACATTGGCAGATGTGCAGGTGAACCTCTGCTTGATGTGGAATGTCATCTTGGGGCCTGGGATGGGGGTGAGGGAGGAGGTGTGGGGACAAGTGTAGCATTTCCTGCGGTTGCAGGGGAAGGTGCCGGGTGTGGTGGGGTTGGAGGGCAGTGTGGAGCGAACAAGGGAGTCACGGAGAGAGTGGTCTCTCCGGAAAGCAGACAGGGGAGGGGATGGAAAAATGTCTTGGGTGGTGGGGTCGGATTGTAAATGGCGGAAGTGTCCTCTGAATCCTCTCAATCTAGTTTCCACAATGTCAACACTTTTTTGGGACGGTCATTGTGATGCACTGTTAGCTCTCATCCTCTGTCACCTCTCTCTTGTGTTTGACATAGTTAGTCATTTCGTTTTCTTCTATCATTTCTGCTCTGATGTTCACTTGTCTGGTATATAGTTTGCTTGGCTCCATTATTAGCTGTCTCAATGCAGCTAGTACATCAACAATGTTTACTCCATCTAAGCCTACACAGTCACCTTAGGTGTACCCTTGCCTGCGTGCTATCACTGGCGGAGCCATTAGACCATAAGTCATAAGAGCAGAAGCAGGCCATTCAGCCCATCAAGTCTGTTCTGCCATTTAATGATAACCCTTAACTCCATTTTCCTGCCTTTTCCTGATAAACTTGTTTCTCTTACTGATTAACCTTCTTCTGATCCTATGTAAAAGCTGTTTATAATAGTAAACATTGTCAATACAAGACAGAAATTCAAACAATTTGAGTTTCCATAGAACATTTCTTCCACTACTGTGCCCCAAAATCCCTGACCCACAGACCTTGGGTTGAAATCTGGGTCCATTTCTCCCACTTCATTGTCTCTATCATGAAAGGAGAAGCACTGTTCACTCCTTGCTGAGTTTCCAGGCTGGCCACACATGTATCTTGCCTGACACTTGCCCCACATCAGTAGGGAATAGCTTCCAAATTTGTATTAATTACACTAAGTTCCAGCTCTCTACCACCATCCTTGGCTCAGTTGCCAACATTGTACTGCCTAACTCTTTTTTGGGCATCAGTTTTGGAGATGCAATAAATTCACAAATACTATTTCAGCGAAATCGATGCAATCCATTTTGACTTCCGTTATAAATTCTTCATTATTGTTACGGATTCGATTTTGCTGCATTGATGCTAGCTCATGCTGAGCTCCATGATTTGCCATTTAACTATATTATTTGTACCAGTCTCAGCATTATTTATAATAAAGATAATGCCCATTTCTACTTTCATACATTTCTATTGTACCTCATTCTCCAGTGTCATTGACAATCTTATATTTGATGCCATTCTCAGTAGGCTTGACAATTTCAAAGCTCTCATATCGGCCTCCTTAGAACCACCATCATAACCTACAACTTGTTCAACCGTGACTCTTCAATTCCACCTCAAATTAGACTTCCAAATTATCCCATGGCCTCACAAACTTCAACTGGCTTCTCATCCCAAACTACACAAATTTGCAATTTATGTTCTCATGTACAAGTTTCTTCAGTCTAACCCTTCGTTATCTCTAATTTTTCCTTCAGCTTGACAGGCCACTATCATCCAATTTCCTGACTCATATATGCTTTGTATTCCTTTCTCTTTACTCAACATTTGGTTTCAGATCCTTCAGCAACTGTCTCAGCATCTGACTCTGAACCACTATTAGTAAAGCTCTCTAACTGTTACCAGGCTTCTTTTCTCCAAAAGATTCCTCAAAATGTTCTGCTTCATTGTGTTTTGATTATATGTGTTGACAGTAGTGATCAGTATTTGATTTTACTTCAATAAGAAAAGCCTTGTGGGATAATTGATCATGATATATATACACATCGTTGTTATGCTTTCTTTCCCCAACATATTAGTTCTGTTTTACTTTTAGGTGAGAAATCTCTTCAGTTTGAAAGGAATTCCAAGTAGGGTAACAGAATGATTGTCAATACTTGCTCTGTGTGTTTGTGCTTGTTGCTACAGACTAGTGAATGACCACGAGGTAATTAATAGTCAGTACCTGACCATTACTTCTCATGAAATGGTATTAAACAAAACCAAGGCAAGGCGTACTAGTGTAACATTTTAGAATGTCACAAGAGACTTCTAAGATCGCAAGTTTCAGTAATTAACTGATTAGTCTGCTTTTCAATTATATGCAACGATTACATTTTAGACACTTACATTTTTTTGATTTGGAGGTTTTCCTCCTTTTTTGACAGGCTTACGATAATTAGTCTATGACAAATTCTATAAATGGAGATCATATATATAGTCACATAAAGGCGATTTGTGAGTAAGGCAATTGTAATATGTTCATGAAATGTCTACATTTGACACTTTCTTTGTCCCACCTCATCAAGATTTCTTCAGCATAACAAAATAATTATTTCCATCCAACAAATAATTATTTCCAACAAAGAATTTCTCATCCATTTTCATAAGGTTCTGCATAATGCGAAAATAATCATATACTGATATTACTACACATTTCTATTTAATATGTTAGTCTGAAATTTCTCTATCCATGATTTTAGAAGAAGCTTTAAATCTCGCTGGATCTTGAATGTCCCTGGACCTTAACCTAAATTGCATGAAGAAAATAATTTGTATGTCCTCATCACATCACCAGAATTTATAAAAGCATTTTAAAGCAATTGGTCTAATTCATTCTTACAAAGCAGAATGACCCACAGCACTCTACCTGAACTTGAGCCAAACGATATACCGCTCCATAAGATGCAGTAGTGAATATAGTGTAAGATTTTGATATAAAGGAGAATGAAGTCCTGCTCAGGCTATGAGTTGAAACCATCCCAGGGTCATATAATATTTATTTGAGAGTGCTGAGAGAAACTAAAAAGAAAATTGGTCAAGCATGTCAATCATTATAAAGGAATTGCTGCAGAGGTACAAGTAGATTAGAAACAATCTAATGTGGTTTCCCACTTTCAAAAGGAATCACTGAAAAAACATAGACAGTTATTAGTCTTAATTCTGTTTCATGTTAAGTAATGGCAAAAAATGTAAGGATTGTCTCTGCAAAAACAACCCAGTAAACCACAGAAAATTCAACATTTGTAATAATTTCTGACTAAAGTTCTGGATTTTTTGAGAAAGCAATAATTCAATTTGACTGCAATGAACTTAAATGTATTTAAGTATTCAAAGAACATTTAATAAAATATGCATAAAAGAAAATATGTAAAACAATAGGACAAGAGCATATATGTTCAAATCGAAATAAAAGTTAACTTTAGGACTAATATCAGAGACTTTTCTGAAGTAAGTATACTTGATGGTATTGCAAGAACTAAAATGGCATATTAGCCATTCAAATCCACATCAACAACTTTTGTTCCACTTCACCCCTTACTGTCGCCCTATCTAATGATGCTGCTGCAAAGATGCAATACCTAAGCTATTCTACAACAGTTACAACACTGACACCAAGCCAAAAATGTGAACCATTATCTAAAAAGCCATTCTGACTATTACTGCTCCATCAGTATACTCTCAACCATCAGCAAAGAAGGTGTCATTACCAATCCCATAAATCTTTCCAGGAAATGTGGGTGTGACTTTGACTAGGCTAGGTAAAGGGACCCAAGTAGCAGAAGGACAGGAGCCTCAGCCATTGAAATTTTCCAGCAGGGCTTAAGGTTCTTCCAGCTTGTTTGGATGGGAGTAAATATGGCAGGATGGCCTCATGAAACAGAAATCCATTCACATGACAGGAGCAAAAGCAATATTTTAATAGTACAGGATAAAATATATTCAGGGAGTTAACACAATACTCTGAATCAAAAGACAACAGTACAGATGCCAGGATTTGGGACATCTGCTCTGGGCAGCAGAGGAAGCTGGAAGTTGGAGAGGGGCATCCAGTCATTCAGGTCCATGTAGGAGCCAGGAATACAGGCAGCACATGGAAGAAGTTTTGCAAAACAAGTATAAGGAGCTGAGCACCAAATTAAGAAGAAAAACCAAAGACGTAAGGCATCGAGTAATCAAGATTAGAAAAAAACAGAAATGTGAGTCTCAAAGACTGGTTCAGTAGAAGTGGTGTTCACTTTTCATTTGAGAGGCACTGACACCCAATACTCAGGAAAGTGGGGTCGAACTGTTGGGATGAACAATACCTGAACCTTGCTGGGGTTGGTGCTCGAGCAATTGAAATAACTAGGGAATTAAGGAAGGCTTTAAAGTGAATAATGGATCAAATTAGGGAAGATGAGGCAAATCAATGAGTATAGGCAAAGGTATTGATAAACAGTTAAATTAATAAATCATAAACAAACCATAATAGGAAAGGAATGTGGATACAAATCTTAGTGTAAATTAATTAATAAGGCCAGAAGTTACCAAAATAATTAACACTTGAAAAAGTAAGAATAGCATTTGAAACAAATAGATTAACAGATAAGCACATAGAAAGAAATGCATAATGATTTCATGGTAATTAAAGAGACATGGCCGTAGACTAACATAGATAAGGATCTGATTTTTGAAGAATTCATGACATTTGCAAGAACAAGAAGTTAGGAAAAGAAGAATGGCTCTTTTTCAATGAATAATGGTATTAAAGAGAATAATGAGGGAAGACCTACTGTCAGGAAATGTAAAAATAAGAAATTACAAAGGCAAGAAGTCACTTGTAGTACATGCCCTATTACAGTAACCACGTGGTAGGATGGAATATAAAAGGAAGAAACACTAGGAGCTTGTCAGAAAGGTACAGCAATAATCATATGGGATTTTAATCCATTTATGCTCTGGAAAGTCAGGTCAGCAAGGATAATCCAGATTAGGAGTTCATAGAATATTTTTGGAATAACTTCTTTGAACAACATATCCTGGAGCTAACCAGAAACCTGTTGTACCAGATGGCATTGTGCAATGAGATAGGACAAATTAACAACTCCATAGAGAAGGCAATCCTGGGTAACAGGGACTATAATATGATTAAAATTGACATTCAATTTAAGGGAAAGAACAGTGGGTCTAAGACAAGTATTGTGAATTTGAATAAGGGCAGACATGAGGGAATGAAAGCAGTTTGAGCTAAAGAGAATTGGCAAGTGATTTTAAGGGATAGGTCAATATAGATGCAGTGGCAGACATTTAAGGGGAAATTTCAGTATACCTATTTCTGAAGCTTTCTAAGGAGAAAGCAAAGCTCCAAGGGGAAGATCCAGCATCCCTGCTTCATGAGAAAGGTTAATGATAATAACACAAGAAATAGCACTTTTTTCCAAAGTCAGTTACCCCAACTTGAATCACACTGAAGTACATGAGTTTGAGATTCTCATACAACACATGGGTTCTTGAAATATGTTATGTCAATGTGTCAAGCCGAAGTTATATGATGTTGAATAGGTATTGGTCAAGACTTAACGAAAAAATAGATGATATATCTGAACTGCATATGACAAACCAGCCATCACACAGATGCCAACTTGATACTGAAGGTATCAGGTAGCCAACAACCATAAATCTACAACAAATGATACACGTTCATCATCAATAACAGCCAGTGCACTACAGAGTAGGATCGCCATTGATCAAAAGCTGAACTGGACTTGCCACAAAATTATAGTGGCTAGAAAGCAGATCAGGGCTAGGAATCCTACTGTGAGGTTCTTGCCTCCTGAGCACCCCCACCCCAACCACCCACCCCAAGCCATCCACTTACTAAAAGGCATAATTCAGAAATATGATGGAATATTCCCCACTTGTTTGGATGGGCGCAGCTCCAACAGCAAACAGGAAGCCTAACACCATCCACGATAAAGCAGTCCAATTTGATTTGCACCACAGCAAAAAAAAATCCACTCTTTTCACCACCAACATTCTGTAGCAGCAGTGCATACCTTCAACAAGATGTACTGCTCAAATTCATCAAAACTCTCTCGACAACACCTTCAAAACCCTTGATCACTTCCACTTTGATAGCTAAGGGAAGCAGATAAATGGGATTGCCACCACACACAAGTCGCTCACCATCCTGTGTGGGAAATATATGACCATTATTTCAGTCTTACTAGGTCAAAATCCTGGAATTCCCTCCATCAAGGCATCGCGGGTCTTCCTACAGGAAATGGACTGCAGAGGTTCAAGAAGGTAGTACACTGCCCTCTTTTGAAAGGCAACTAAAAATGGATTGCAAATGTTGGCCTTCTCAGTGATATTCACATACACGAATGCATGAAAGACAGAGTATAATTATCCCCAGTCTTGTTGAAGCAGGAGTTCTGACACTCTTTTTTAGCATTTTATTCCAAAAGCAGTTGCAACATGAAAGAAAATCTGGGATTCGCATGAGTTGGGCAAGGAAAGGGTCTAGAAAATATTAAGAGACAGAAGATGATCTCAGGAGTAAGTGGAAGGATGAAGGCAAATTAATTGAAATTGAAGACAAAAAAATGGACTCCAGCATTAAATGACAGAGAGGAGAAAAATGTTTCCATGTGTTAGGCTAATAAACAGTTGTAAATTGCTTTAACAACCAGATTTATGAACCTAAAAATGTTTTCCTTTGAAAGGTCTCCAACAATGCATCTGGTCATGAGATTCAAAGTCTCTGACTGCTACCTAAAAATAATGCCTGACCCATGCAGTGCTAAATTTCAATTTTCTGGCCTGCTAAAAAGACTTCAGTTTATAGGGCAATTTTGCTGCCTGCACACTCACAGACCTTTTCATTTTCTCCGACAGAGATGTTTTTGTGTGAGAGTATCAAGCGGCTGTGAAACAAAGGCAAGTAAATCACATTGAGACACAGATCAGTGTTGATTTCATTGAATGGTAGAACAAGAAGAATCCAATCCACAATTTGAACAACTTGATGTCCTTTTTATTCAAAAGCCTGAAAACTTGTTTATTTTTTACCATGTGCTTTTGAGAAATTCTGCAATTATATAAAACACCTTATAGGGGATTTAAGGATAATAAGGACAGAAAATGCTGGATAGCAGTTCAGTAGAATCCAGGGAGAGCAAATCATAGTAGCTAGGATCTTAATAGCAATATGAACTATTAATATATTATTATATTAACACATATTATAGAAATTTAAAATTTTGTTTGTATCACTGAAAGTGATGTGTAAAAGAAGTGAGGATATTGTGAAAAATATTTTTTCATACTGAGTAATTGTAGTCATTTAAGTCTGCAATAAACTGCTAGAAATGTGGTAGAGGTATATTTAATTGAAGCATTCAGGAGACTTTTGGATGGTTGCTTGGACAGCCATGGTACGCAGGGATATTTGCACTAGGTAGTAGAACCACTGCATGCACGTGGGTCAAATGGCCTCACTCTGCTCTGTAACAATTCTGTGATTCTATTAATATTTCAAGGGTCTTTCTTAAAGCGAAGTGGCAAGGCTGGTTTATTTTCACAACCCATGGTTTGAGTTGGCCTTATGGTACACACCTGTTGTGGTGCAGTATCAGGTTACAGTCTGACAGACATGGCAGTGAGTGTCTGAGGTGATTGATATATAGTGGAGATTTAAACCAGATTGTTTACTCTAGACTGATTTAAAGCCAGTTACATCACAGCTGGTCAACAACTGGCTCAGTGAGGTGCAGAATTATTTTTGTTTTATATTAGTGAAAGGTTAGACAGTGTTGAAAGTGTTATTATTTTTGAAGGACCTGAGCCACCATTCTACATTCCCAGCTCGCAGGCTGAACATAATGACCTTTAATTAACTCACTGGGTTAGATGTTGACATTATCAGTTCAGTTAATATGTATAATGGCTGTTTAACTCATATTCAACAATTGATATTTCAATCTGTTATCCTGCAGTGCAGCAAAACCAATTGTAACACATATTCTAATGCTCCAAATGAGAGATGAAGTATGTCATTTAATGTGGAACAGCTTTACCTGAAATACATCTCATAGTTCGTTGACTTGGAACTTGCTTAGATTATTCGCGGAACTGTAGCTTTTCAAACAGCAAACATACGCAGGACAGTTGTACTGAATCAACATTCTGAAAACTGTGATGTCGAAAATTGTATTAGGAGGGCACCTCATACATTGACTGTGCCATTTTAACCATGTACAGCCTTGGCCATAGCGGACTTGTTCTGGAAATATGAGGATTTTAGTTCAACTTCCACTGCGTATGAGCCCACAGAAAACTATCTGTGAATGAGGTTTATTCCGAGTAAATCACGGTGGGCACAGGGGCTGAATTGTCAGCCTTGTGTTTTCGGCTAGGAGATTGAAGGACAAAAAATATGGTGAGGTATGGTGCTAAGAATGGAGCTAAATAGCTTCCCTTCACCTTTGCATGCTACCAATGACAGGAACCTCTGTGGTGCAACAACTGGGCAGACACCTGAGGCACTTAATTGCCCCATTAAGGGCAGTTCGTATAGCAGCAACATTTTACCAGTGATACTAGTGGCCACCATCACATGAGAAAACAACAAAACAAAGCCTGACTGCTGTGTCAGGCCTTTAGGACATTGGAGAAACATTGCTCTGATAGCCGAGAGCTTTTCCTCACTGGGTATAAATTACACAGAGGGAGCGGAGTTAAGAAAAAGTGTGTTATTTCTCTGCGTATCATGCATTGTAGTATTTTATCTTAATATGTAATAAACAGCGTTATGAAGAACCCCAAATCTTCTTTCATCAACCAGTCTATCTTGAACACAGGCTCATGGATGAAGGCATAAAACCACATGACAGAAGATTCCCAATGAACCTCAGAGAGAGAGTAACTGCTTGATGGGTACATCCTTGCCACAGAGATAGTAGGAACTGCCGATGCTGGAGAATCTGAGATAACACGGTGTGTAGCTGGATGAACACAGCAGACCAAGCAGGATCAGAGGAGCAGGAAAGTTTGACGTTTCGCGTCGGGACCCCCTTGCCTCAGCCAGGTTCCTCCATAGGCAATGAGTGTACTGCACCCAAAGCACACTGGCAAAACAAACCATTTCCCAACCTCCCAATTGCCATGACCTGTACATCTTCTACCAAAAATCTTATTAATCTTCCTCTGTTCCATGACACAGGCTCAGCAATGGTGACAACTAGCAGTGGTGCTGCCAAGAGTTGGGTTCATCGCCCTCCGACTGGCTGCCATGCATCTGTGATAGTATTTTATTTAACCGCTCCCAAAATGTGTCTCCCCAGGGTCCCGACACCCACTCAAGCAGTTGTCATTTCTACTTTCAGCCCCAGTGGTGTGCCTTGTCTGGCAAAATTCAGCTTAAAGTCTTTGTTTCCTACCATCTTATGCTTTTAAATTTACAATATGCCAGCAATTTTCTGTCAAAAAAGCATACTATAAACTGTAGAATTTGCTTATTTGTGAATAGATAGATAAGGAAGTTAGCTCATAGCTGCATAGAGAATGGTCTGCTAAGTTACATTGTTGGGCATATGAGGAATTATGCTACATCAGTAACTAAGTTTGGAACTTGAGATGGTCAGTTAACTTTCATATTGAATGGTGGGCCAGGTGTATAACTCCATGTAGTCCTCCTGTCATTAGTTGAAGACAAGTACATGAAAGCTATTTCCACTTGGCAGCTGGTAGTTATGGAAGACAAAAGCTAGCAGTACTCTGTAACTTCAGAGGATGAGCATTTCGTGGATCTTATGCAAGATGAGCTTGTAAGCAATGTTCTCACCTCTAGCTCCAGATAAACCAGATGGCTGTGTCGCCATTCTGGTTAAGTAAGTGATCAGAAATTTTGGATCTGTAGCCCAGAATTAGAGAGGTAATGTCACTGCTCTGATTCCTTGCTTTACTCTCCTTCTTCCACTGTTCTGCTGTCGTGGGAGAGAGAAAATAGCACATCCCATCTGTTTGCACATGGCTCTGTTGACAGCTTTTGGTGGAGTTTTTCCCTGCAGGCTCAATATGAAAATAAATTAAGGGAAAACTTCACCAGCTCCACAGCCTCCATGGGCAGCTATTATAAACAAGTCAAGAGAATGGTCACTATGATACCTTATCTCTAAACTGTGGACTCTTCTGATTATCATTTGATAAATTCACCCTCAGTTGTAGCTATTCAAGACTAAATTAAATGGAACTGCCATCTTTTATACCTCCCATAACAGAATACTTCTACTACTGATAAGACAGCCTTTTCCTGCGAATGTTCAAACAGTTGTGAATTATTTCTGTCTATGGGGAAAGAGAATTGGATGTCTACTGATACAAAGGGAAAATGTAGCAATAATATTTTTTTCCAAAAACCTAGTTACTGCAATGCAAGAGAAATGTTAAACATTAGGCTCAAAGAAAAAATAAACCAGTGCGATTTAACTTTTGAAACTCTAATGGAAAGTTTGATGGACATTGCACGTGGGCAGGGACAATGGATGTAATTGCATACTGAGGAAGAGAGTGAATATCGGTGTCATATGTACATGTTACATTGTCCTGTTAAGGCTGATTGACAGGCAGGAATATGGCCTCTGTCAGTCTTCATGCCTGTCAAAAAAATTGGCCTCCAACGATTACTTGCCTTTTCACACTGGAATGTATCTTGATTGACGATTATATGAAACCCACACTGTAGGATGTGCAATTCAGCTGCAGTTATACAGTCAATTTTACTCTGGAATTCAATCAATTTCATTCCAACATGATCATGGTAATGTAACTGTGATATTGTGTATCACTGTAAATAATTGGCTTTTGGTATGTGCAAGCATTACTTCTCATCTTCCATGGCTGAACTCAGAAAATTAGTCATTGTAATGCCACTGCAGTTTCTCTACAACATAAACATAAAACCATGTTACATGGATTTTTACTTTAATTTCAATGCTTACTGATTTATTTATTTAGCTAATTTAATCTGATATTTTGAAATGAAAGCTGCATGGGCTTGTCGACTAATTTTCTCAATACGCTGAGGAATGTCTTGTTCTATTTTGAAACTGTCTGGCCACCACCAGCTAACTCTATTTGGTTTTATCGAACTCACATTGACAGTACTTAAACCGGCAACTTCTGCTCTAGGCCATTTCTAAAGTTGTAGCAATGGGAGTAAGTTTGTTTTGTTATCTCTTGTACTTTCAATATGTGTAGACACTGCCTTTATCCATTGCCCGGTAATTTGATTGTGACCAGAAGCATGCCTAAGGGTTATGCAACTATTTACACGGTACTGAGATGATGGGAAATTTGCATTGGAATTTCATTGTAATCAGATAGTTATACAGACAGCACTGTCTATATTGTATATTGGCATTGCTCCTGTCTGAATAATCAGAAGACCTGGCTCTTGATGCCAATTACAGCACCTCTTAAATGGGGTGTATTGTGGCTGCAAACAGCTGGTACCCTTTTACAGGGTGAAATAGCAACAAAAGCTATAGATCCTATTCTCTCTGGAACATTTCAACAGCAAGATTCCCAAAGGTTCTGATGCAGGTCTTCCTGAGCTGTGGTTCACAATTCTTGGTTGGTCATGAGACAAGATTTTGGGACAATGATCTCTGATGCAGCAATGGCCGCTGTGGACTTTGGACTTACTTTTGACATCTGTGAGGCCCCTTTAAATGCTTGTGTTTTTTCCTTCCACTCTTGGAAGCTAAAGGATTGTTCCCTGATGCCCCAGTTCTATCACAGGAGAAGCTTGAGTTAAGTTAAGTGGTCATCCTATTTCAATCATTCATAGGAGATAGGCATCAATGGCTAGGCCAGCATTCATCACCCATTTTAATTCCTCTTGAGAAGATGGTAACTTCTTAAACCACCACAGTCTATGTGGTGTCTGCATATCCATCATGGTGTTAGGAAGGGAATCCCAGGGTTTGGACTCAGCAACAATGAATGAATAATATATGCCCAAGTCAGGATGGTTTGTGACTTGGAGGTATGTGATGTTTGTGTGACTTTGCCTACTAAGCAGTAGAATTTGTGCATTTGGAAAGTAATGTCAAAGGGCCATTGGTGAGTTGCTATGGTGCACTTTGAACACGCTACTGTTAATCTGTTTTTATGATGGATGGAGTGAAGGTGTTAAATGAGGTCTTATGGTGGTGGAAGGGATGATGTAGAAAGCACCTATCTTTTCATCAGTTCTCCCAAACCTTGAGTCATGACCACTGGATATTTCAAATTGTTTCACAGCCAATGATGAGCTTTAGTATATATTTGCTGTGGTAGTATAAGAAACATGGCAGTCAATTTGTGCTCCAACATTCAGTCATGTGATCATGACCAGATTATCTGTTTTCCTGTTATTCATTGAGGAATAAACAGGGGGCTGGGGGGGCGGTGCTATGAAGATGTGGGGTCAGTGGTCACCTCTGCCCCATCATCATTTCCCTCACCTCCGTGTCCTGAGTGCTTCTGCCCTGGTTCTCACACCCCCTGCTCATATTGTCAAAATCCCTGCCCTGCATCCTCATTATCCCCCTCCTGTATCCTCACTCCCTCTCACTATCATCTTCATTTCTGCCCATCCTCACTGAACTCCATTTCAATATTGCACTTCTTATCTGCACGTGCGCACCTACTTTGCATAAGATATCATCAGAACTCTACCTGATGATGTAGCATGTCTGACATTCTACACGTCTGTGCTTCCGGATTGGCAAATTTGTAGTTCTAAGCGATCCAGTTGTCAGGTGACGTTGCTTCTATATCCACCTTATCAGACGGGACATAGATTTAACATCTCATTTTATCGAATGTACCTCTAAAAGTGTAGCATCCTATCAATAGCGCATTGCATGTTAGCTTGGTTATTGTGCAGAAGACCGGAATAAGAGTTCATTTAGAAGATTGTATCAATAAGAGGTATTGCAAGCTGAGCCAAAGTTGACACTATGTTTCACTAGGACATAGTGGGAACTGCCGATGCTGGAGAATCTGAGATAAAAAGGTGTAGAGCTGGATGAACACAGCATGCCAAGCAGCATCCGAGAAGCAGGAAAGCTGACATTTCAGGTCTGGACCCTTCACAAAAATGTATCAGTTCACGTTTGCTGCATTAAGCTATATCTTCTACATGTCTGCCCATTTAACTAACCTGTATATGTGCTCTTGATATTTTTCACAATCCTTCTCATGGTATATATGACATACAAGTTTTATATCACCTACAGATTTTGAAATGGAGCTGGCACAACTTAGTAAAGGTCATTGATATCAATCAAAAAAACCCCAATAGCCCTAGTACTGCTCCCCAAGGAAGGCTAACCTGTATCTTCTTCCAGTCCATAAAGAAATATCTACCAATACCGTCCATCCTGTCACTTGTCCCCAACTTCCTGTCTATGTTTCAGAGATAATGGGAACTGCAGATGCTGGAGAATTCCAAGATAATAAAATGTGAGGCTGGATGAACACAGCAGGCCAAGCAGCATCTCAGGAGCAATTTGTGCTCCTGAGATGCTGCTTGGCCTGCTGTGTTCATCCAGCCTCACATTTTATTATCTTGGAATTCTCCAGCATCTGCAGTTCCCATTATCTCTGATACTATTTTAACCTCACTGCAAAGCCTCTTCCAGGGATGCCTAACCTGAAGAAGTTACCCTCCTCCCTCCGGAAAAAGCTTTTGTGCTCCTGAGATGCTGCTTGGCCTGCTGTGTTCATCCAGCCTCACATTTTATTATCTTGGAATTCTCCAGCATCTGCAGTTCCCATTATCTCTAATACTATTTTAACCTCACTGCGAAGCCTCTTCCAGGGATGCCTAACCTGAAGAAGTTACCCTCCTCCCTCCGGAAAAAGCTTTTGTGCTCCTGAGATGCTGCTTGGCCTGCTGTGTTCATCCAGCCTCACATTTTATTATTCCTGTCTATGTTTGCTACTTTTTCCAGCAATTCTATGGAATTTACTTTCGGGACAAAAATTTTTGGTGACATTTACCAAATGCTTTTTGGAAGTCCATGCCTCATTAACCACATTACCATCATTATGCCTTTTTGTTAATTCAATCAAAAACCCAAACAACCTGGTCAGCTATCCGTATTTAACAAATCTTTGCTGTTTCTACTTATTAAATATTTATCTATTCAAATTAACTTGTCCTAAGTTGTCATTTCTTAAAATTTTTCTATCATCAAGGTTAAACTGGCTACCCTGTGGACTTAACTTTTACGTCTTTTTCTGCATAAAGGAGCAACTTTTGCAACTCTTCATCTCTCCGAGTTTAAGGAGAATTGGAAGATTATGGCCTGTGTCTCTATAAACAAAACATTTATTTGAAGGTTCAGTCTATTTCTGCCAAAACTATATTGGGATATTATAAGCAATCCAAATGATTGCCTTTAAAGACACGTATCTGTTTACTGCAAAAGAAAGCCTCTTGTTTACAATTTCCCACTGAGCTGTAAATTCCTTTTTTATTTAATTGTCAAAGTTGTCTTTTCCGTTTTTCTGGTTAAATCTTCTTTGGAATCCTAAAGTATTACTTTAACATTTGCTGATGATCTAAATAACTATCATACGCATATTTGGTTTTCTATTGCATTCACTCCAACTGGAACTGAATTGTAGAAAAATGATTATTGTTTGCTAATCCACAGTTGCCCATCTTTTTGCCTGATTCAAAAGTTCAAATTTACCTTCTTGTTTTATTTAATCTTTAAAAACAGTGGCTTGTTTCAATTTATTATTACAATTATATTATTAATAATTCAGTATATCTGTTTTTACTTTATTCATTACTTTACCAGTTGATTCATTCAGCATCTTTCGCTTTTCATTGGGTTCTCTGCAGACCATAACAAGCCTTTCCTTAATAATCCCATCCTCCAACTTTGTTGCCTGAATAATCCCACAAAGGCCAGTATCCTGTCATCAAGTCACTCTTTATTTCCACGTGCATAGTCAATATCACTGACCCAGCTAACTCAGAGCCAGCACCTAGTGTGACCAGAACCCCTTACACTTCGGTTTATATGTGCCAGCTAGAACTCCCTGATTGGACCAGCTAACAGCTCCGTATTCTATGAGGTCCACCTGGCTGACCTCATTCCAATTGCTACACTCCCTATTAGTTCATCCTCAAAGTTTAGTGATAGCTTCAACTTTGTTCCTGATCTATGGTGACTTACAGTCCAAAGAAGTACTATCCATTTCCTTTAATAAACTCCTTCTTATATCTGTTCTTGCAAGTTTCCATAAGACCATACAATATAGTAGCAGAGCTATGCTATTTAGTCCATCAAGTTTGCTCTGCCATTTGATCATAGCTAATATGTTTCTCAACCCTATTCTCCTGTCTTTGCCCTAAAACCCTTGATCCATTTATTAATCAAGAACCTATCTATTGCTGTCTTAAATGCACTCAATGACTTGGCTTCCACAGCATTCTGTAGCAATGAGATTCACCACCATCTGGCTAAAGAAATTCCTTCTCAGGTACAGTCGTAGAGTCATGAAACTGTACAGAATGGAAACAGACCCTTCAGTCTAACTCGTCCATGCTGACCAGATACCGTAAATCAATCTAGTTCCATTTGCCAGCATTTGGCCCATATCCCTCTAAGCCCTTCCTATTTGTGTACCATCTAGATGCCTTTTAAATGTTGTAATTGTACCAGCCTCCACCACTTCCTCTCGAAATTCATTCCATACATACACACCAATCTGTATGAAAAAGCCACCCCTTAGATCCTTTTTAAATCTTTGCCTTCTCATCTTAAAATTAAGCCTTCTAGGTCTGGGGAAAAGACCTTGGCTATTCACCCTATCTATTCCCCTCATGATTTAATGAACTTCTATAAGGTCAACCCTCAGCCTCCAACACTCCAAAGAAAATAGCCCCAGATTATTTCACCTCACCCTGTAGCTAAAACTCTCCAATGCTGGCAACATCCTTATTTTTTTTTCTGAATCCTTACAAGTTTCACAGCATCCCTCTTATAGCAGGAAGACTGGAATTGGCCTAACCAATATCGTATACAGCTGCAGCATGACCTCCCAATCCCTATACTCAATGCATTGATCAATAAAGGCATGTGTACCAAATGCCTTCTTCACTATCCTGTCCATCTAGGACACTACTTTCAAGGAAAAATGAACCTGCACTCCAAGATTTCTTTGTTCAGCAACACGCCCCAGCACCATTATATGTATAAGTCCTGCCCTGATTGGCCTTTCCAAAATGCAGCACCTCACATTTATCTAAATTAAACACCATCTGCCACCCCTCAGCCCATTAGATAATCTGATCAAGGTACCGTTATACTCTGAAGTAACCTTCTTCGTGTCTACTACAGCAGCAATTGTGGTGTCATCCACATACTTACTAACTATACCTCTTATGTTCACATTCAAATCATTTATATAAGTGACAAAAAGCTGTGGGCCCAGCACCGATCCTTGTGACACACCGCTGGTCACAGGCCTCCAGTCTGAAAAGCAAACCTCCACTACCACCCACTGTCTCCAACCTTCAAGCCAGTTCTGTATCCAAATGGATAGTTCTCCCTGTGTTCCATGTGATCTAAATTTGCTAAGCAGTCTACCAAGGGAATCTTATCAAACACCTAACTGAAGTCCATATAGATCACGTCCACTACTTTGCCTTCAACAATCCTCTTTGTTACTTCTTCAAAAACCTTATAGCTTCATCCCTTCACTCTGAGGCTGTGCCTTCGGGTCTTGGACTCCCCTACATCTAGCCTCTTGGATGCCTCTCACCCGACTGAACTCCACCAAGTTCAGTCACAGAGTCCTCAACTGCTCTTAACACGACAAGACCTTCATCCCCAGGATCCTTCTTGTAATATTCCTCTGGACCCTCTCCAACACCTACACACCCTTCTTTAGACTCAAGGCCTGAAACGGCTAACAATATTCCAAATGCAGTCTGACCAGTGTCTTATACAGCTTTAACAGTGCATCTCTGCTCTTCTATTCTAACTTTCTTGAATGAATGCTAAATTATAGTTGCCATCTTAACTGCCACTGAATCTGCACGTTAACCTTCAGAGATCCTGATCTCGGGCTCCCAAGTCCATTTGTGCTTTAGATTTCCAAAGCCTTTCTCCATTTAGAAATTAATTTATGCCTCTGTTCTTCCTACCAAAGTGCATAACCTCACACTTTCCCAAATTGAATTCTATCTGCCAATTCCTTGACCATTCTTCCAGCATGTCAAATTCTCTCTATGGTCTGCCCACTTTCTCAACGTTACCTGCCTGTCTTTGTGCCATCTGCAAACTTAGTAATAATGCCCTCGCTTTCTTCATCCAGACTGTGAATGTATAACGTGAATAGTTGTGGCCACAATACTGACCCCCTGTGGAGCTTTACTCATCGCTGGCTGCCATCCTGAAAAGGTCTCATTTAGCCCTACTCTCTCCCTTCTGCCAGTACCCTGCCTTTAATACCAGGGGCCCTTTTTATCATTTTTAGCAGCCTCCTATGCAGCAAATTGTCAAAGACCTTTTGGAATTACTAATGGATCAAATCCACTGGTTTTTCTGTGTCTAACTCCCTCGTCAACCTCTCAAAGAATTCTATCAGATTTGTCAAACGTGACTTCTTCTTGATGGAGCCATGCTGGTTTAATCCTATTTTACCATGCACTTCCAAGCATTTCACAATCTCATTCTTAATAATGGACTCTAAAATATTACCAAGAAGTAAAGTCAGGCTCATTGGCCTATAATTTCCTGTTTTCTGTCTCACTTCCTTCTTAAAAATGGAGTTACATTAGGCATTTTCCTGTCCTTTGGGACCCTCCCTGACAACAGTCATGCCTGAAAGAACACCATCAATACGTCCACAAATTCCTCAGTTATATTCTTCTAAACGTAGAAGGTGTAGTCCATCTGGTTCAGGTGATTTATCAACCTTCCGATGTTTCAGCTTCCAGAGTATCTTCTCCTTAGTGATAGGTACAAATTCTTTTGAAGTTCTGGTATGTTGCTGTCTGTTCACCTGCAAAAACTGATGTAAAGTACCTATTCAGTTCCTCCACTGTGTCTTTATTTCCGTTATTACTTCTCCAGTTTTTTTGGGGTTCTTTGGTTTTTATATGGGTTCAATGTCTACTCTCGTCTCTCTCTTGCTTTTTATATATATATAAGCAACAACTCTTGCAATCTCCTTTCATATCACAAGCTAGCTTACCCCCATGTTTAATCTTCTCCCCGCTTAATGCTTTTTAAGCTATCCTCTACTGGTTTTTAAAAGCTCCAAATCCTCTGGCTTCCCACTAATCTGTACAACATCTTATTCTTTTATTTATGCTTTTATGCTGTCCCTGACTTCCCGTGTCTGCCACAACTTCTCCTCCTCCCCTTAGTATGTTTCTTTTTCCTTGGGGTAAATTTCTGCTCTGCCTTCTGAATTATGCCCAGAAACTCCTGCTATTACTGCTCTACAGTCTCCCCTGCTAGGCTCCCCTTACTATTAACTCTGGGCAGCTCCTCCCTCATGTCTTTGTAGTTAACTTTACTCAATTGTAATACAGTTACATCTGGTTCCAGCTTCTCCCTTTAAAACTGCAGGGTGAATTCCATCATATTATAATCACTGTCCATAAGAGTTCCTTCAACTTAACCTTCCTAATCAAGCCTGCCTCTTATGAATCACCAAACCCAGAATTGCATGTTCCCTCGTGGGGTCTACTCCAAAAAAAGCTGCTCCAAAAAACACTTACGGGCATTGTAGAAATTTCTTTTCTTGAGATCCTCTACCAACCTGATTTTCCCAGTTAACTTACATATTGAAGTGCCCTTTATAATTGTTTCCAGGCAGACAGAACCATTTATTTGATCTTGTTGATAAATAAACAACCTTTCTATCACTCCACATGTGTTTTAAACCATATTTTTAATCAGAAACATCAAATGGGAATAAATTCCATTATTTTCAATACCTAACTTTCATTTCTCTATCTTGCTTTTTGTTAAATTTCACTCAGATACACCTTTTAGGAAACCTCATTAATCAGTCATTTTCTTTGGAAGCTCCCATAACCCACATTGGTACTATATGTAATGTGACCACCATTCCTTTAGATCTTAATTTTTTTCTCATGTTGTGGCTATGACTTTACTGATGCTAGCGCTGCATTTTGTAATCTGCTTTAAGGGGAAGAATGTTTGGGATTTCTGCTCCTCTCCTTAAATTTACCAGGTCTTCTGAAACTTTATGTTCTTTGAGAAGCTTACAAGTACAGAGCTCTCTCATTGGTTGTTTCTTGGTTTAGTTATCTGTAGTTCCTAGTGACGTCGGTCTTCTACTAAATTTAAAGTTGATGGTTGATCTTTAGGATCGATCGTACTTCCGTGTTTGTGTATTTGCCTGTAATTCTGAAGTGGAATCACAGGAGACCTTTTAGTACACAGTGAATGGACACAAAGTCTAAATCCTCTGACAACTGGCTCTAGCTACAGTTACTAATTTACTGAGCTTGCAGCTATTCAGTTTGCCCTTTCTTTTAGCAAACAGCAGCGACAAGTCAAAGAAAGCAGCACATTAAATAAAATTCTGACAAAATAAACACATATTTCCTACAACTGCACACTTGAAATTTCAAATAATAATCATCACTTCCAAAATGGCTCAGAGCTTTTTAGTCATATGTTCAGAGGAAATTGAGTGTTGCATGACTTCTGCAAAAGGATTAAGATTTTTCAAAGAAAAAGAATAAATTTGATTTAAACACATTTACAGCCCCACTACTTGTACCAGAAATGGAATATCAGTTGCTAGTCATGGAAAATTTGATGGTGATATTAACTATTGCCTTCCTGTGGCAATAAATTTGACAACACATTACTGTAGAGATGGGATAGTAAGGAGTTAATTCACCATCCTGTTTCTGTGCTTTATTTCCAATTGTTTACTTTTTATTGCTTTGTCGTGCTAAGTTCTGTAGTAATTGTGTGCCCTGGTGGGAGATAATATAATCACTTAAAGAAAGTTAATGAGAAGAGGCGTGGACTCAAATTGAAGCGAAGCAAGATAATGTCTGATGCAGCAAAACCACTTTGTTTTTATAATTGGGGAATTTACTCTTCCTCAGAAAGACTGTCATGAGATGTCCTTGCCATGAGTCACAGAAGTGAATGCTGCAGTTAATTCTTTGTTGGATTTGTAAACAATGTCTGGGTGTGAACAGTGGCTTGATTTCAATCAAAACTCATGCACTATTTTTATTGAGAACATAAGATTAAACAGCAATGAATGCAAAATATGTTTCCACTCTATCTATCCAATAGAAGACGAAATAACCAATAATTGAATGTAAGTGAACAAAACAAGTCCTTGCTTCTTAAGACCTTTTCAAGTTACTGCCTCAGCTGAAATGTGTTCCAGCTAAGCAAAGAATGGAAGGCAAAAGATTTTCCAGTGAGAACTGACTTGAATTTGCTCCAAATTCTCGATATTTGATCATTGAACAGATATTTGAATCAGTTAGTCACAATGAATTGCATTGGTGTGATATGCAAAATGAGGACAACCAACAGGCTTATTTTTTCCAGGTGCTTGTAAAATTGTTTAAGAGTGCAGGGTAGGCCATTTAGGACTGAGTTGAGGAGAAATTTCTTCATCCAAACAAGTGGTAAGCACATGGAACTCTCTGCTACTAAAAGCAACGAAGGCCAAAGCATTGAATGTTTTCAAGAAGAATTAGATACAGTTCTTAGGACTAACAGAGTAAAGGGTACGGGGAGAAAGCCAGAACAGGGTACTGAGTTGGATGATTAGCCATGAATATATTGAATGGCTGAGCAGGTGCAAAGGGCTGAATGGCCTTCTCTTGTTCTCATTTTCTATGTTCCAATGTCTCTACATTCTTTCTCACTAAACTAGATTGGAAAATATTGACAAATAAAATGTATATCTTTTACTTTTTGTATGTTTTGCTAGACTATTCTTCGAATTTTCATGATAGGCTATTAGTTATGAAACAACTGGAACTTTTATTTATATAGCAACATATCTACCATGCAATAACAAGATGCGTGCTTTTAGCTGGTTAATCTGTAGAAGTGCCCTTACCCCTAACATGTCAATCTGCAACTTATGCCTGAATTTGAAAAAGAAGAACAAACCTCTGTGGGGACAGAATATCCCATGTTAGGCAGGTAGAAATCATTCCAGTCAATGTTTCTGTTCTTTAATTGGAGGCTGTCCAACACAATGATGATTCTCCTTACCTATCAGATTCTGATTCACCGTTTTCTTCTGTATTTCCCATTCTCTCAGACTTGATTACGATATTCACAGAAGTTATGGCCAAATTTTCAGATTGTATCTTATTCAGAATTATAATAAACAATGTTGAGAATTCCAATAATTTTCAAGAGGGTATGACCTAGCAAAATGGGGAAGCACATAATGGGCGAAATTTAACATGGGAAAATGTGAGATGATCCACATTAGTAGCAAGAATGAGAAGAGGCAACATGAGCTAAATGGTACAATTTTAAAGTGGAGGGGATTGTGGCAAATGAAACAGTCAGGAGTGTATGTACACAAATCCTTGAAGTTGGCTCTGAGGTTGAGCATACTTAGGAATAACTTTACAAATAGAGCTACAGAGGGGAAAAAAAAGAAGCAGTTTTGCTGAACCTATAAAATAAGCCTTCAGTCTTCAACTCTGAAGGCCACAATTTAGGATGGATATCAAAATGATTTATTAGATTGGTACAAGGGATGGGCACTTTTGAATATGTGAAGAGACTGGAGAAATTGGGGGTTTTCTTCCCTAAGCAGAGGGGGTTATGAAAAATGTTTGAGAGAGGTATTCAAAATCATGAATACTTTTGATGGTGTAAATAAGGAGAAATTGTTTCCTCTCACAACTAGTTAGGTAATGAGAGGGCACAGTTTAAAAAAAGGACATTAGGAAATACAGCAAATTGTTGTGATCTGGTGTATACTGCCTAAAAGAGTGGTGTAAGCAAACTTACGAGTATAATAGTTAGAATATTGCCAACCAGCTCAGGCACATTGGGATAATGGTCTCTGTGTGCTAAATCTTTCTATGATTGTATGATTTCCCCAATGAACCTCTATTTATAGTGAGCCTGTAATGTCTTGAACATCATTTTCTGCAATCTTTGAAAAGAGTGCTGTATAAGGGAGCCTCCCTGTTACTTCCTTCTTTCTCTGCACTCCCATTTTCTCTCTCTTCATATTTCTCTAAATAATGAGAGCGATCTTTGAGATAAATAAACAACAGAGAAAGCTATAAATACTTCACCATCAGATCAAGTGATAAGAAGTTTTTGTAGTTACTAAATAAACCAATTCAAATCAGAAAAGCTAGCTCTAAAAAGCACATTAATAATTTAAAGATGTTTTTGCACAAAAGATTGAATTATCTAATAATTGGAATAAAGTAATGTAAATAACATTGGAAAATGGAAATATATTGCTGAAAGAATTAAATTATCAAGTAATTGAATTTAACAACTTTGAATCAAAAGGGCTGGAATTTACTCAAGCATCTGTGGTGTATTAATTTGCGAACAAAAAATGATGTCACAATTTAAGAATTTATACAATATAAGAAATTGGAATGGTTGTGATATTCATATAGCTAAGAAGTCCAATGGGATGTGAACTTTTCTTATTTAAAAATTCCAGATGAAGGGTAAACATCTGTGATGTTAAATTCTCAAGGATCTTCCAGTGATGAAGAGATTCTTTGCTGGTGTATATGGGTCAGGGAAATCAAGGCTCAAGCCCGGTGTGCTCAATTCCTAATATAGACAATTTTTGAGGCATAATTATGGATGGAATGAATGATCAGTATGACTGCTAAGTCAAATGCATGTTTCTTTTTTAATTATCTAATCATTCGCGGGATGTGGGCATCATTGGCTAAGTCAGCATTTATTGTCCATCCTTAATCGCCTTGAAAAGGTGGTGACAAGCTACCATCTTTAAATGCAGTGGTAGAATAGGTGTAAGTACACTCAATGCTACTTGGGAGGTAATGCCACGATTTTGACCCTGGGGCAGTGAAGGAATGGCAATAGGATTTGAAGTAAAGGATGATATGGTATGGAGCAGAACCTGCAGTTGATGGCGCACTCGCCTATCTGCTTTTCTCATCCTTCTAAGGGTTAGAGAACATGGATTAGGAAGATATTAGACTATGCTGTAAACAGATGGTGGAAAAGGCCTGCACCCAATATCGAGCCCGATGAGCTGGTGGCCAGAGAAAGGACGGGTGCCTTATTTCTTGGTCCACAATGTCCTTCCCCACAATTTTACTTTGCACACCCACACTAGCTCCTCTCCTGTTTAACATGATCCCACCCTATTGTCCTTTGCTGGAGAATGTCAGCCTGGCCTGAGGGAAATTTTTGATTTCCCTCAGTGTTCAGCTCAATCATTGAACTCCACCGCCTGTCCTACTTGCAGTACTAGCTATGGCAACTGCACTTGCTTGGCACTGTCGGGCACTTAAGGCAGGACCTCCTCCTTGAGTTGGAGTGAAATCCAACTTTATCCCAATTAAAATAAAATGTTATCCAAAAAACTAAAGTGCTGAAGCCAGCAAACTAGTTAGAGACAGACTCATCCTGGGGAGAATAGGGTACGGTGTCCTCAACGGAAGTTTCATCTGATAATAAAGGAAGAATATCACTTTCTAAATGCTCAGTTGATTTCAGACTGCAGAAACTTGATCTCACATATTAATGTCCATTATTCAGGGAGTACGAAGAATATTAATAATCTGTAGTAATTGACAGAGCCTAAATTATTTTATGATTCCGAGTGATCCACCAATCAGCACTGTTCTCTCATGCAGTAAGAACCATTGGTTTTACACCTTAAATTGGTATTCTTGTGAATTGTGCTAATTGTTGCAAGACAAAAGGTTCAATAAATATGTCCTTTTTCAGCAATATGCAAGCTCTGTACTGTCAAATGATAAACTGCCATTTGCTGTACGCCCTCCAGAGAGAAGATAACATGTAACAAGACTTTGCCTCCATTCTCTAAGAAAAATTGAAGGAAAGAAGAAAGTGATTTATGTGGAGATGCTGCAAAGCAGTGAGACTGATGCAAAAATATGAGATTATGAATGAATTCCAATGAGAATTATCCACTGCTACATTGTTTTTCTTCAAAGAACATTCATACTACCTCTGCTGAGGGGATTAAAAAGGGAATTGTTGCATGAAAGATGACGATAGATGGGGGATATTGTTGGAAGATGGCAAAATACCTCAAAACATCTTGATGAATCATGCATGACAGGGTAAGAGTTACCTCCTTACAATCTGACAGTTGCTCCAGCATTTGCAGGTAACGCCTGTCCTGTTTCATTGCTGCATTAAAGGTAGAAAATCCTGAACAACCTCAGTTTCTGAGGGCAGAGACACAGAGTTAGCGTTTCTGTCCAATGACTTCTTGGGAACTGTCTCTCTGCTTAATGTTATACGAACCACTGTATACAAGTGGAACAGATTTATGAAAATATTCAAATAAAAGCAAAGTGCTGCAGATGCTGGAGAGCTGAAGGAAAAATAAAGTGCTGACAAAACTCACCATATCTGGCCACATCTTCAAAGAAAGAAACAAAGCTAATGTTTTGAGTCCAATATGATTTATCTTCGGAACTGAAGAGGACAAGGGAAGTGATAGTTCCTTTTATGCTATTGAAAACAGGGAGAGGAGAAGCTATTGGAACAGATGGTAAACGTGCCAGAGCAAATGACAAAGGGGGCGCTAATACCATGGAGAAGAGATGTAGCTGAATAGAAGGTATAAGCTGTGGTTGATAATAGCAGGAAAAATCCAACTGACAGCAAATCATACAAATGAGTCCTTGAGAGGGGATGAAGACGTAATCAAAATAGAAGACAACGGTCATTGCCTGAAGTTGTCATGGGAATCAAAGGTTATAGAGAAAAGACAGGAAAGCAGATTTGAGGATTATCAGCTATGAACTCTTTGTATAGTAGAGTATACCTGATGGACTACTTATGCTGTTAGGTCTTATGGTCTTTGTTAACCCACCAACATAGAGTTTATCAAAATCACAGGACACCTTAAAATGCATTATAGTTTTTGAAGGTCAGTTACCAGTGCAATTTAGAAAAGTTCTGAATTAATTTATACATGGCAAGGATCAAGTAAAAACTTGAAGTTTGCATAAACCCTTAGATAATATAACTTAGAACCTCCTGCACTTGGGTTTCGGAATTTGAGTGTCACAGCGGATGAAATGCCAATGTTTCGGAGAGCTATCACCTGAGGTGCTCCAACAGTTAAAGGTGTTTTTCTTTGAAAAAGCAGACTTAAAAAGTAGATTTTTCTTTACTGAGGATCTAACAAGCAGATGAAATAGTGATTTTTATTCTGATTTACTGGAGTTCAAATACTTTGAAAAGAAAACTCTGCCATTGATGGATAAGGACACAAAGACTGCCTTGTGATGACTAATAGGAAATGATTAAAAGAAGTTATCACAGTGTTAACTTAAGACAGAGGTTGTTGTAAATCCTAAACAGGTTTAGTACAGTTCATTCTTAGAAGTTAAGCCTCTTGCCTTACCAGACTTGATGAGATCATTATTTTCTTTCAGCATTGCTGGGCTTTGGGTGGAGTTTTCCAGCCTGGTATATCATTACCCTGAACACCCCGTACTGTTCCTGGTGAACAATTACTTTCGAACCTGAAAACCTACTGTGGCAAATGGTGCTCTCTCTCTCCTCTGGCCTGTACTCTTCTATAAATTGTCAGCTTCCTCTGAAAATGTGAGGTCACTGTTTTCTTAAGTTTTTGCTTCTTTGAAATTTGTTTGCTGCAATGAAAGTGATACGTGCCTTCTATACTGTTCCTTTTCAACCTTCCCAGAGCTGCCGCATGGGCTTTGTGCTGCTTGTAGTTCACTCACAACATTATAGTGAAACTGAAGCTGAAGTACCGTACAAAATAAGTGTAGATTTATTTGGCTGAATACAAGCTCAAACCCAGTTCCAGTTGGTCCTGCGTACCCTTGGAAAATTCACTTTATTAAAAGTATTGACATAGTATAAAGTGGCTGAATAAATTAAGATGATAAGAATATAAGGAATGAGAGCAGGAGTAGGTCATTCTGCCCCTTGAGCCTGCTCTGGTATTCAATAAGATCTTGTCTGATCTGATTGTGGTTTCAACTTCAATTTCCTGCCAGGCCCTTATAGCCTTTGACTCTCCTACAGATCAAAAAAATCTGTCTAATTCGACCATGGAGAAACTGGGGCTGTTCTTCCTTAGCAAAGGGAAACATGAGGGATAATCAAAGAGTAACTGTTAACATTAGTATTAGAGTTGAGAAGTGGAAAAGACACTGATTTAAGGTTATTGGCAAAAAGAAACCAATAGCAACATGAAGAAAATCTTTTTGTTGCAACAAGTGATTAGGATTTGGAACGCACTGCTAGAGAGTGTGGATTGGATCAGAGTCAGTGATGGCTTTCAAAAGGAAATTGGACAACTCTATAAGCAACAAAAAAGGACAGCCAAGAGGTAAAGGTTCGGGAGCAAGGATGCCAGGGTTGCATTTTCAGAAAGTTGAACAGACACAACAGGCCAGATGGCTTCCTTCTGTGCTATAACTAATTTTTTTTCCCCATTCTTCTCCATTAGATCCAGTGGGGCACAATATGAAAGCAATCCTTATTGTTTTCAAGTTGTGGCAACAAAAGGTGATGTAACTTGAAGGAATCTGTGCTCCACATTCAAGAACATGGCTATCCTTTAACACCCATTTAAAAAAGGGAGAATTAATGCATTGCAGATGCAGAAAATCACAGGGCCCCCTATTAATCAGTATTTGGAATCTGATTTAAATTGGTAAATGAGGCTCTCATACTTTATATAAGGCACAAAATGCAACCCTGGCCAACCAGATCAGGAAATTTAAATTTTAGAATGCAATAACTAAAGGAACTTGTACTTTTTCTGCCACCCACAGGATTCTCCAAACTTATTGTACTAATGAGGAACAAAAACTCCCAGGGTTATGTTGAGTTTTCAACTCTGCTGAGTCTCAAAAGCCAGCCTAGCAAACAGCGACTGGTAACATAATGCTGTCCGCCATGTCAAATGAATCAGGGTTTCTGTAACAGTAAACACCAAGATTTGGTTCTAGACTTGGTAGCTTAAACCTAGCGTACCTTTCAAATAAGCTGTTGTCAAAGTTGATTCAATTAACACTGCACTGTTCCCATTATTTGTCACACAGAGTACAAGCCAGTCATATCTGATTCTGTCAGTCTGGGATATAAAGAACTTCATCTAATTCCTCTTTATTGTTTCTCTCTTGAAAGACTGGCATTCAGTTCAGTTATAAACCCTTTCACAGCTGGAATATCCGGCCTTCCCTATCAAGCTTCACAATAGTTGAAGCATAGTCACCTCTCTCCTTGTACTTACCTACCGAGGTTGGTAAGCTCCTTAGAGAGATTAGAAGTCAGAGACCAACTCTGACAATACCTGGCTGCTTATGTGTGTACAATGGAAATGCAAAATCTTCCAAAGCAATTCAGTCTCTGTGTGGGTGGGATGATTAGCTATATTGGACAAGCAGGCATTTTGCACTTCATCAATAATACAGTATATGCACATGAAAATTCCAGCAAGGCAAGTCGTGATATATGAAGTCTATATATATAACACACACCTACATATGAATGAAAACGAGAACAAAAAGACCCAGGTAAGAAATGGCATAGATCAGTGAAAAAATAGGTGTCGAATTTTGCGCTTTCTTTACTTTTACATTTTACTTCAGGTGAGAATGGGTCCGCAACAAGTCTGCCAGCTGTTTTCTGTCTCACCCCATTTTTCTTTTCAAAACTACATAAAACCAAATCAATTGCTGACGTGATCTGTGCAAATGAACTGTGTTACCGCACTGACCACTTAGCTTTGATTTTTGTAACTTCTTACTCTCTTGTCATTTCATACTATCACTAAACTCAAAATTACAAGAAGGGATTAAACACTGTGCTAAATCAGATCAATGGCACTGGTAAAGTTAGCTTGTTTGTTTTTGTTTTGAGTTTCATGATAAAACCCTCTTTCCATGTAAATCTGAATCATTTTCAATCTCCAAGAAATGAAGGACCGGACAGCTTGCAACCATCAGCTTCATGCTGTGGCCATGTTGAGCTGCAATAGCTGAAACAGCAGCCTATTTGAACCACAGCTATGGTCAGTATGGAGCCCTGATTTTGAGTGAGAAATGATGTTAGGAGTGTTCTGGCAAGTCTGTGACCATAGCCCATGGTTATTCTGTGTTGAATCTTGTGACAGAAGGCAGGCTCCCTTTTTTAATAATTTATTGTTGTGCCCATGGAGCTTGATCTAAAACACACTTAAATGGGAGTATAATACCTGCTTAGAAAGTTAAATGCATGCAGTTTGTCATGAAAGGCACAGTGGAGACATACTGTCCTGTTTGATGCTGAAGGGTGAAAGCTCCTACTGTAGAAGGCATACAGAGTTCATAGGTCTCTCTGCTGTTGGATGGTTTTCTCAATGGGCCCACAATTACCTCGAGAGGAGTTGATATTATTTGGGCCTAAGGATGGCCATCTCAGAAAGGTTCAGAGTGCCAATGGAGTGTAAAGTGATTCTTCATTGAATCAATTCAATCAATGACTTCCTGGGCCTGGTAGAAAGTGTCAAGAGCAAGATCAGGGTGAGAGGCCCCTCCAGTATTCTTATGACTGCATTCAACTCTACATTCATTTGAAGCATATAGGAAGGCACAGAACATGCTTTGGAATCATCAAAAACAATGTGCATAGCCATGGCTCTTTAGTGCCAAAGTCATGGAGGTGATAGGAGATAGGGGTGGGTTATCCTTCAATATCAGGGAGTCTTTAGAGAAACTATATTATTATGGATATAGAGGGTAACCCTGATCTATTGCGAATAGCCCTGACAATTGTATGAGTTCCATTTTGCACTTCAGTGATTTTGATTATCTAAAAAGACTTGTATTTATATAACACATTTTGCACAGCAACATGTCTCAAGACACTTCACACAGCATACTTAGACTACATTTGACAGTTAGTTCATTAACGAGACATTCGGGTAACTTGGTCAAAAGCTTATTCAAGGAGATATGTTTTAAGGATCTTCTCAAAGGAAGAGAAAGAGTGGAGAAGTGGAGATGGTTGGTGTGTGAGCTCTTGAATCTGCAACACAGAAAGTGCTCAATGAAGTGAGAAGTAGTGGAATAGATAAGCAACAAGAAGTAAAGGAGTGTAGAGATCCTGCAGATTTGCAGAGCTGGAGGAGGTTACAGAGATAAAGAGGAATGTGGTCTTTGATTTGAACAGGAGAGTGAGAATTTTGAAATGATGCAGTGTTGGCCTGGAGCAAAGAGAACAGTATGTTAGGATGTGGACAGTCAAGTTCTGATGGACCTTAATGAGAGGTGGAAGATGACAGTCTGGTCAACATAAATTACAACAGTCAAGTCTGGACATAACTTCAAGCATGGATAACATTTTCAACAGTAGATGAGATATAAGAGGTAGAAGTGGATAGCATAACAGAAGTGAAGTAGAAAAGATGAACAAGGAACAAAAGTAGACCACTCAGTCCTTTGAATCTGCACTACCCATTCAATAAATTCATGGCTGATCTGATTTTAACGTCAACTCTACATTCCTGCATATCCCCAATAATCTTTCATCCCCTTGGAAATCAAGAATCTATCTACCTCTGCCTTGAAAACATTAAAAGATTCTGCATCCACGACCTTTCGGGAAATGAATTCCATAGTCTTGCATCCCTCCTAGAGAGAAAAAAAAGTTTCCTCATCAGGGTTTTAAATGGACGAGCCTTCAGTTTTAAACAATGATTCCTAGTTCTAGATTGAATGGAATGGGGAGTGTTTGATGTGATGTCATTGTGAGTGACCGAAGGTCAGTTTTATAGTGAATTAGCAGGCTTTAATTCTCTTACCTTTCCTGGCTATTAAGAAATCTTCCAAAGATGCCTAAGGAGCCATGGCGAATTTCTGCAGTGCATCTTGTAGATGGTATACAGTGCTGCTATTGAGTTTTTGGGTAGTTTTTGTGAACATGGTGCCCATTGAATAGGCTTCTCTGTACTGTATAGGATCACGCCATGTGGTGAACAGCTAGAGACATCCTTGCTCATGTTTCACCTGATGCCATGAGGTTTTATGATGTCCAGAATCTCAGAATCAAAGCTGAGAATTCCCAAGAAAAGCTCTCTCCTGATTTTATGTAATTGTGCTGCCACTTCCTTTGGGCCTGGGACAGGACTTACCCAGGAATGGTGATGGTGGAGTTTGCCATGTTGTGTGTAAGATATGAATTCATGTAAATGACTATGTCAGGCTGTTGTTTATCTCATCAGTGACCTAGCTCTACCAATTTGGGCACTGGTCCATGGATGTTAGCAAGGTGTCTTGGTCAAAAGCAGACAGTCCTTTTGCTTTCAGTAATTTGTACTTGAATGACAATATTGGCTCCCACTGTTTAACTGAAGCATTTATAATGAATGACCAATCAATAAGCTTTCATTTCTGCAAAATGTTAAAGTAAGCCTTTTGCCTTTATCCTCAGGTCGTGTGTTATAATGAGATTGCCATCAATTATGATGGTATGGCTGATCACATCACTCTGATACTTGTAAGGAAAACAACACCAGTCTAGAACGAAATTGTGAAGAGAGAGGCCTTAAGACCCTACATTAGAGAGCTACTTCTGATAATTTACCATGTGCAGCTGTAAATAAAGGAATGTTACAATACATAAGAAGCTGAAGACCGTTTCTGAGTGATTAGAACCAAGCAGCCTCAGGGACAGTGTATGTGCAGACATCCACATCTGAGACACATCAGACAGTCAGCTCAATGAGCAGGAAATAATATTGGCTTAAAATTCAAGATAAAGCAAGTTGCATTGCTAACCAAGACATTTTGATAAAGACAGAAAACAGTTGGTGATTTGGTATAAATGTCTGCAGGTTACATTTGGAGGCTTGGATCTAAATTCAGCCCAGGCCCGGGTGAAGAAAGGTCACATTTTGCGACAGCTGTTGAACTTCGCAGGTGAGTTGTGTTTCAGCCAGCTCAGGCACAGTGGACATGATACCACAGCCAAAGCCTGCCTATGAAAATCAACAACTGACTAACTGAACAAGCCAGACAACCCCATAGAGATATCATGCAACTTGCTGTATAAACTTAGCAGCTGCTACTATCAACTGACTGCCACGGGAAGGAAGAGGTTTAAATAAAAGCAGCAAACTTTGCTTTGTGTAAGTGATCATAATCTTGTTTGTCCTTGAATGTGAAGATAACCATGTTCACCATGTGTGGTGTTGGGCAAGCCTCCAGTAGATTCACAGGTAACTGCTAAAACTGGTTTGTGCTATAATGTTTTGCAAATATTGTGGGACTGGATGATACAGATGATTGAGTTTTAGATGAGTTGCTGGCTTGGCATTTCCTCTCCCTGGGTTTCTCCCCACCTCTGATAGGTACTTGTTTTCAAACGAGGTTGTCCTGTGTTTATTTGGTTGCATCAGATGCAATTGTCCTGGGTAAACTTAACCTTAGAGCTCAAAGTCAAGAATAACAGTCCTTTGTCTTTGTAGTGCTTCCTTTGACTACCATAAGAAGTTCATCCAGTCCTGAACTCTACATAGAAGATTTGTTTTCATTAGTAAGTGGTTGTCAAGTGTTCTGTCTATGTGACCAGCTCATTTCAGCATTGATTCTCTGATATAGCATAGATGCTTTGTATCCCAGCTTAGGTGAGTGCTTCAGTGTCTAGCTTTTTGTCCTGCACCTGATTTTCAGAAGATTCTGAATCTTGTGGAATTGGTTGAGCTTCTTGACAAAATGTTTCCCAAGCCTAAGCCATTGGGGATATTGCTAGTTTTGGACCTTTATGCCTTGTAGGAGGATAGATCTAGGTGATTCAGTTAGATGTAAAACGATGATCAGGCCAGCAGCTTGTGCAGCTCTTGGCATTGGAGACACTTGCAGATTGTCTTCCTGGTGATGATATCATAAATTAGACATCGACGCAAAGAATAGGATGATACGCAAGACATCTCGGAATTTAGGACTCAGAAAAGTGTGTGGCTGATTATGAGCTCAAAAGAAGAGTTCATGTTCAGCAAATTTTCACACATCTTCAGCAAAAAGGGAACTTTGTTGTTACTGTGCTATCTCCAATTTTTTTCTGAAAGCTCCTTCTCATACTTGGTGATTCGCATTAATCCTTGCATAGAATAAATATATCCTTGCTTTCATTAGCATTGGTCATTTTCAAGGTGGACACAGTGAGAAATGCTTGCTTTCTGCTGTGCAAGGTGAGTTTAAGCATCATCATACAATCATTAACATCCTATGAGAGTACAAGTCAACCTATTATATGAAATTAGTCATTTAATATCTTTGCACATATCCTTATTTTCCACAATATTACCACCAGAGATAGCAAGCCAAACCAAATTGGCCATCCTATCGCTGGATTCGCAACACAGTGAAATTAAAATTTGTAATGCCCAACAAAATTGCCCAATTGTTTCTAACGAGGCATTATGAATAAGAAATCCTGGACACCAAGTTTAGAACTTAGCAAAAATGCACAGTTATTAATACTGTAACTTTAGCAAGGCAAAGCTAAAGCAAGGCAAGGCAATCTAATAAAATCCATGATTTAAGGCAATTCTTCTTTGATCATAACTGCACACATAGATAGACTGGCGGACACAGTGTTTATTTCTATTTAGTCATGGGCCATGGGCATTGCTGGCCGGCCAGTATTTATTTCCCAAACCTAGCTGCCTTTGAGAAGATGTTGGTGTGCTGCCTTTGTGAACTGCTGCAGTCTCCCTGATGTGGATTGACTCACAACTCATCAGGCAGGGAATTCCAAGATTTTGATCCAATAACAGAGAAGGAACAGCAATAGATTTCCAAGCCAGGCTGGCGAGTGGCTCGGAGGGGAACATGTGGGTGGTAGTGTTCCCATATCACCTGCTCTTGTCCTTCTAGATAGAAATGGTCATGGGCTTGGAAGGTGCTGAGTCAGGATTTTTGGTGGATTTCTGCAGTGCATTTTGTAGATAGAATATATTGTTGCAACTGAGCATCAATGGTGGAGGGAATGGACACTTGTGGATCAATGTGGTGCTAATCAAGCAGGCTGCTTGGTCCTGGATTGTGTCAAGCTTTTTGAATATTGTTGAAGCTGCACTCATGCAGGGAATTTGGGAGTATTCCATCGCACTCCTGACTTGCGTCTTATAGATGATGGACAAGCTTTAGGGAATCAGGAGGTGAGCCACTTGCTGCAGTATTCTTAACTTCTGACCTGCTGTTATAGCCATTGTATTTATACAGCAATCCAGTTGAATTTCTGCTCAGTTGTAAGTCCAAAGATATTAATAGTGGGGATTTAGTGATGGTAACATCATTATCAAGGGGCAGTGATTAATTTGTCTCTTTTTGGAGGTGGTTATTGCCCTGATTTTGTGTGGGGCAAATGTTACTTGGCATGTCTCAACCCAAACCAGATATTGTCTGGATCTTGCTGCATTTGAACACAGACTGCTTCAGTATCTGAGGAGCTGTATATGGTGCTGAACATTGTGCAATCATTGGCGAATATCCCCACTTCTGACCTTATGATGGAGGGAAGGTCATGATGAAGCAGTTGAAGATTGTTGGGCCTCAGACACTACCCTGAGGAACTCCTTAGAGATGTTTGGGAGTTGATATGACTGACCACCAACAACCGCAAGCATTTATCTGTGCACCAAGTATGACTGCAACTAGCAGTGGGTTTGTGCCCTGAAAATGTTCTTTGCTATGTCCTTCAGTATCTGACCAGCTCGAACAGTCATGTTGCTGCTGAGCCACTCTTGGCGTTGCACATTGAAATCCTTCACCCAGAGCACATTTCGTGCCCTTTCCACCCTCAGTGCTTCCTGCATGTGGTGTTCAACATGGAGAAGTATTGATTTATCAGCTGAAGGAGGCCAATACGTGATAACAAGCAGGATGTTCCCTTGCCCATGTTTAACCTGAAGCCATGAGACTTCACGAGGTCTGGTGTCATTAATGAGGACTCTCAGGGCAACTCACTCCCAACTGTATACACTGTGCTGTTACTTCTGCTGGGTGTCGATTGGACAGGACATTTCCAGGGATAAGGTCAGAAGTCAGATGACACCAGGTTGTAATCCAACAGGTTTATTTGAAATCACAAGTTTTTGGAGGATTTCCCTTTCATCAGGTGAAGTGAGAGAGAAGCCCACAGACACAAAGTTTAAAGGCAGAGTGATCAAAAGATCATACTGCTGGTATGAGTGGAGTGTCGACAGGCTACATGATAGGTCTCTGCAGGTGATCAAGAGTGTCAGACTGTGTGAGTAAAGTATCAATAACAAGTGAAAGGATGTCCTATAATCTGATTAAATGGGGCAGAGAGATAATTACAAAATATTAAAAATAAAGTGGTGTTGAAGGCATTTCAAATGACTGGAATAACATAATAGGTATAAGAGAAACATGCCAAGGGTCTAACCAAAGTAATAAGCAATCCAAAACTGTGCAAACTACAATTAAGGTTGAGAGATCATAGCAATTTATCTAGGTGATGATGTCAAAACAGACAGAAAGGAAGATTTTACAGATACAGAACAGTGTGGTGGGGTCATCTGTAGTGCAACATAAACTCAAAATCACAGCTGAGGCTGTCTTCACAGGTACAGAACTTGGCTATCAGTTTCCGCTGTTTGATTCTGTGTTATTGTGTTTCTTAAAGGCTGCCTTGGAGAACGTTTACACGAAAATCAGAGGCTACATGTCCTTGATCGCTGAAGTGTTCCCTGAGGGAACATTCCTGTCTGACGATTGTTGCGCAGTGTCTGTTTATCCGTTGTCATAGTGTCTGCATGGTTTTCACCAATATGCCATGCCTTCTGACCTTGTCCATCCCAGTCCAACATTGCCACCTCCACATCATTTCCAGGGATAGTGATGGTGGCGTCTGGGACATTGTAATTTATGATTCCATGGGTATGACTATGTCAGGCTGTTGCTTCACTAGTCTGTGAGACAGCTCTCCTAATTTTGGCACTAGCCCTGAGATGTTACTAAGGGGGAATATGCAGGCTCATAGGGGTTTTTTCTGCCATTGTCTATTCTGGTGCTGAGGTCTATGCCAGGTGGTCCAAACAGTTTTATTCTTTGTTGAAACTTCATTTTGATTGGTACAACTGACTGGGTTGCAAGACCGTTTCAGGGGGGTGGTTGAGAGTCAACCACATTGCTGTGGCTCGTGACCAGGTGAGGAGGGCCGATTTCCTTCCCTGAAGAAGGTTAGTGAGACAGTTTGGATTTTCCGAATAATCAACAATGGTTTCATGGTCATCAGTAGTCTTAATTCCACATATCATTTATTGAATTCAAATTGCAATATTCCTTGAATGTGGAGTCACAGTTAGATAGGACAGTGAAGAAGGTGTTTGGTATGCTTGCCTTTATTGTTCAGTGCATTGAATGTAGGAGTTGGGTGGTCATATTGCGACTGTACAAGGCATTGATCAGGCCACTATGCACAGTTCTGGTTTCCCTGCCATAGGAAGGATGTTGTTAAAATTGAAAAGATTCAGAAAAGTTTTACAAGGACGTTGCCAGGGTTGGAGGTTTAGAGCTATAGGGAGAGGCTGAATAGGCTGGGGCTATTTTTCCCTGGAGCATTAAAGGCTGAGGAGTTACCTTATAGAGGTTTATAAAATCATGAGGAGCATAGGTAGGGTGGATAGCCAAGGTCTTTTCCCTGTGGTGGTGGAGTCCAAAACTAGTGGGCATAGGTTTAAGGTGAGAGAGGAAAGATTAAAAAGGGACCTAAGAGGCAACTTTTTCACACAGAGGGTGGTGCGTGTATGGAATGAGTTCCCAGGGGAAATGGTGGAGGCTAGGATGACTATAACATATAAAAGGCATCTAGATGGGTATATGAATTGGAAGGAATTAGAGGGATATGGGCCAAATGGGAGGAGATTTATTTCGGGTATCTGGTCAGCATGGTTCTGAACCAAAGTGTCTGTTCTCCATGCTGTATATCTCTATACACTGTGGCAGGATTTGAACCAGGTTACCAGAGCAGTAGCTGAGTTTCTGGATTAGTAATAATACCACAAGGCCATTCCTTCCTCTCAGTGCTTTGTAAAATGCGAGAATCCGTAACAAATGTTGTGGCTCTGGTCTGGATCCCAGATATATCTAAAGTGATTTCCTGCTATATGCAATTGAATTTTCATAGGATTTCTGGGTAGGATTAAATTTTCTCATTAACTGGCTGAGAATTTCCTCTTTGGCAATGTTGCTGCCATAAATATGGTGAGGCAGACTTTCTTCCAAATTGCAGATTCAGCGAGCTCATTCTCGGAGCTGCTGGAAATTCATATAAGTGATAAACTACTGAACCCAGCAAATCCTTGTTAGAGCCTAGTCTTGCAGGCAGTGAGCAAAGAAGTGATTTCCCTTCAGCTACAGTCATCTGTAAACCAGGGACACCGATAATTGCTCAGGCTATCAATGGCTTAGGGAAGAAGTATCAAAAAAATCTCCTATGAGTACTTATTGGGGTTCAGTTTTGTTCCACTGGATGTCTGCCAAATTTGTGCAATATGAACATTTGTGTTTAAAAATATTTAAAATGAGAGATAAAGCACAGCACGGAAGCTTTTTAAGATCAATTCTGCATCAATTTTCATTAAATTATAATATAGTTTTTCAGGAGGGCATTGCATGATTATATGGATAGAAATGGTGTGCAGGGTTATGGGGAAAAGGCAGGAGATTTGCATTGGGTATTAGAACAGGTGCGGGCACAATGGATTGAAGGGCTTCATTCTGCACTATGGAAAGTCTGGGATACTTCAGCAACTTTTCTGTAGCCTTTCCTGCCCACATTACTCCCTCCCTTCTCCTCCATCAACCCCATCCCATACAACTAGAGTGGGTGCCCCAGGGAGAACTTGAATAACTGCAAGCATCTTAGAAAAACCAAGGGAGGAATCAGTGAGATACATCCTGCTGGTGCTCCTGCACCATCACTGTTCTGTCTTCACCTGCTGGCCCAATGTCAGTCAAATGGAAGTAACCTTCGTCTGGCTTCAGCTAAGGGTGTGCAGAGATTTCACTTCCCAAAAAGGGTCCATTGGCACAAATGGAACTTATTAACACCTGACTAGCTATATTAATTCATTGAAAGCATAGTATATCATTTGTGAGAGGAGGAATGCCAGCTTGAGAACATTCAACAGCCTGGCTGCCTTCATTGGTCAAAATGCTTTGTGTTACATCTGCTTTCCTTGACACAGCTACCTGGAAGGAACTGAATTCACTGAGAATCAAGACATGGAGATAGGGTTGGAAAGAAGATGTGCTATGCTGCGATCTTATTCAATAGGGAGTAAGCCTCAGGAACCACATGATATACTCTTACTCCAACTTCTTATACTCTTGTGCCATCTCCAGCAAGGATACTTGAAGTTAATTCACACTTAGCTTTGGCACGGTCAGCAACAATAATATTCCGCTGCAGCTTTAAACCTGTTGGTGCCTCTTTCCAGACATGCTGACTTCTGGAAATGGTAATTGTATTGTAGACAGAGCCATCATCCTCACATCCAAGTTAACTTCAATAACCAACAAGCTGATTTGAGTCTTAGGCTGGCACAACAATTTATTGAAGTTTCAGACTGAGCCATTGGAGTTCATTTCCTGTCTTTTGGTCTGATACATTTTAGTCTCCCTTTGACAAGACTGCGAATGGGTTAGATAATAAAGTGTGGAGCTGGATGAACACAGCAGGCCAAGTAGCATCTCAGGAGATGCTGCTTGGCCTGCTGTGTTCATCCAGCTCCACACTTTGTTATCTTGGATTCTCCAGCATCTGCAGTTCCCATTATCTCTGCTAATGGGTTAGAATTCTTTTACAGGTTTTCTAAGACGTGGAAAGAATTTAATGTAATTTTCCTTAAATTACTTACAAAATGTTACAGCACATAAAGAGGTGTACTGGCCTAGATATCAGTGTTTATGGCTGACGCTAGTCTCCGCCCACCCAACTTAATCGAAGAATTTTAGCACTGCCTTTGATTTCTTTTTTCTTTGTACGAATCTAGATCCCCCTTGAAATGAATGTATGCTGGCCACTGCAACCATTTGGCGTGAAGTTGTCATGTGTGGATGCAAAAGAAACAAGAACAAAAGAGCAGAGATTTAAAGAGATATGCAAAACTAGAGTGATGTGAGAGAGAAACAAGTCACAAACTTGAGTTAACGAAGTGTAGAGCTGGATGAACACAGCAGGCCAAGCAGCATCTTAGGAGCACAAAAGCTGAACTTTCGGGCCTAGACCCTTTGAAGGGCCGAGGCCCAAAACATCAGCTTTTCTGCTCCTAGGTTGCAGCTTGGCCTGCTGTGTTTATTCAGCTCTACACTTTGTTATCTCGGATTCTCCAGCGTCTGCAGTTCCTATTATCTCTGACGCAAAGTGAGTTGTTAGGGTATGGAATGTTCAGCCTGGAAACCTGGCGGAGGCTGGTTCAATTGAGACACTCAAGAGGGCATTGGATATTAATGACCTGCAGGAATATGAGAAGAAAAGGAGTAGACAATAGAGCCAGTGCAGACATGATGGGCCAAATGACCTCATTCTGCACCCTCACAATTCTGTGATTCAGTAACCTTTAATCCCATCGAGCAACTTAATCTTTGGAATTAAAACGCTTCTAAATGAAGCAGGCTGCTGTCACACTATTTTAACATGGCTGAACTACAGATGGCCAAGCTGCGCAGGAAATTCCAAAATCGACGCCTAAACAATACTCCTAAGGCATTGTTTTGAATTAATATGGTTGAAACAGAGAGTAAGCCACAAACATCTCATTTGCAAGAAAAAAAAGAGAGAAAAGAAACCCTGCCCAAACCAATTAAGCAAACACAGGTGTTGGGATCCCCAAACTGCTTTATTGGCACCTTGATACCATTGATACTGCGAGATCATAACATCCTTGCTAACATGTATGGCCATCCATTCTGCAGCATTCATCAGCTGTAACATGATCAAAGCTGCAGCAGGAAAGAAAGAACATTATAAGCTGGTCTATTTGTTACAGAAAGGAGCAATATTAAAAATGCCTGGAGGCTTGAATAGACAGCGGTTGCCCGTCCCAAATTCATTGCAATCTTGGACCCGATCACTGTTACAAGTTGGGAAACATCACAGAGAAAGAATTTAAAAGATAAAGTATCTTCAAGTTCCGTAGCATTCTTTCCTGAAAATGACAGATTGCAATTAAGAAGAATTATCTCTAAAAGAACAACCATTAATCTGCAACTCTACTGAAACCTTAAATAATGTTTGTGCTTTTCACTGAATTATTTTAAAATAAAATAAATATTAACTTGTTAACTCAAGAGATCTGAATGGTTTATTTCTTCATGGCTTTATGTGTAGTCAAATACATGTAGAATTGAATTTTAAAAAGTGTTGAAAAATCCAACCATTTTTCTTCCAGATAGTAGTGAATCCCTGGAATTTTTGACCCCATTGAGTTGTCCAAGCTAGATCACTGAAAGTATTCAAACAGGAAGTAGGTGGAGTTTTGAAATAATGGGAAGTTGAGGGCTATAGGCGTTGACCCAAAAGATGGCTTGAGGCCTGGGGCAGATCAGTTACAACCTTATGGAATGTGAGAGCAGCCTCGACTTGAATGGCCTACACCTGCTTCCTATTTCTTCTATTGTGCTGCAAAACACTGTTATCAGATATGCAAAACCAGGTTCATAAGTGTACACTGAGGGTTACACACCCAAGCAATATTTAAACCTATTGTTCTGCTAACAAGTACATCTTGAGGAGTTTTATATTCCTCTGATGCAGATTCATCCTTTATAAAATTAAAGATGAAATCAAAGAGGATTTGCATTGTACCTTATGCCCTAGCCTGTGTAGCAAAGATCTTGTGCAAGGCTGATTTTCTTGACATTTTGGCTAAGTGTCAATTTCTTGGAGTTTCATGAATAGCTTCCCTCTGTAAGCCCTGGTGATTTTTCCACATGCAATTTTCTGTTGTTGATTTATTAATTATTCAGTCCGCTAGTATGACACTGCTCTTGAGTTTACCAGAGGTGGACCCGTTCACCAGTACTGGGGTCTTTCAGAATTTAAGCCACAGGTACAACAGTTAAACCCTAGCTGCACAGCATGTCAGAAACTGCAAGTCAGAACTGCCCTTCATGTGTGATCCTGCACAATTGTAAAAGCCATGTCTCAGAGGGGCAATTTGGAGCCTCGATTAGTCGACATGGGGCTAGTGGTCCTGTTGGGGGGTGGGGGAGCGTGGTGGGTGGTGATCAGGAGGGCTATCCTACTTTCTCAGACACCACAGCAGCAGACCCTGTCATGCTGATCTGAATTTATCACCTGGGTCAGCGTGGTACCCATTAGCTGGGGGGATGTATAGCAATGCGGCAAGACTGTGAGTGACAACCATCCTTCTCTCTGCTGCCTCATTCACTGACTCTGCATTGCACTTATTTCCAATCCAGGGTCATGGTCAGCTCACTGACTGTAGCATGCTGTTCTTCCCCTCCAATTCCTCTCAGCCAGCTTCCTTCCCTCTACATTTTCAAATTGTTTACTTGGTGCACTGCGCTGCATTTTTCTGCAGTCTGCACCAACTGCTGTGCCAGCCACTTTCACCTCATTCAATCCCTCCCTTTCCCTCATTCCAGAAAGGAAACAGCCCACTACAGGGCTGAGAGGATGAAGGCAGATAGCTACTTTTCTGGTATTTATCAACAGCCTCCTCCCCTTTCACTAGGGGAGAATTCATGAATTAATGAGAGAGGATACACACCCTCCCTGCAGGGATGCCAAAAAATCCACATGCTGGCAACCAGGTAAGTTTCATTCCAACAGGCTGCTCTACTATGTATAATCATTGTGAACATCATTGATGCTTAAGCTTCTGCTCCAACTACACAACTCATTCTCTTACCTTCAGTAGCAGTGGCAGCATCGACACAGCCACCGTTCATTAGGTCTCAGCCCCTTCGGACAGCAACTTCCTCTCTACCACTGGAAGAAGAGGCTACAGGCTTCTCAGAGGATGTACAAATATGGATATCTCTGCACCCTGCACCAGCTCTGAAACTGATAGCTCGGTGGGTACATTGGTTTGATTAGAGTCATGCCAGCAGCCAACAATTTCTACTGTTGTTTCTTTTAAAATCCTTGGATTTAACTCACCCAGTCCTGGTGCCTTGCCAAATTTAAGTGTCAGAATCAATCCAAGATGTTTTCCTTGGTAATTCTGAACACTTCCAGTGACTGAGTTTCCTCCTCTGTCACTATGTCTGTGGCAGCATCCTCCTGTTTTGTAAGGATAGATACAAAGTATTCACTTAACACCTTAGCTCTGCCATTGCCTCCACGTAGTAATGCCCTTTTTAGTCTCTAATCAGCCCTACTTCTTCTTTAACCACTTTCTTACTATTCATATTTCTATAGAAGACCTTGAAATTTCTCTTTATGTTAGCTGCTGGTCTTTTCTCAGCTCTCTAATGCTACTTTGATTTGCTTTTTCACCTCCCCCAAAACCTTCAATACTCCTATTGATTCTCAACAGTATTTTCTGCCTTACACCTGTCACGTGCACACTTCTTCTTCCAAACTTGGTATCTCCCTCCCTTGTCATCTAGGGAACTTTGGATTCATTTGCCCTGCTTTTTCTGTCAGAAAAAAAAATCGTAACTGTACCAAACCACTTTCTCCTTGAAGATGGTCCATTGTTCAGTTACTGATCTTACCATCAACCTCTTAGTTCAATCAATCCTGCTTTGTTCTTGACTCATAAAAGGCAGCCCTCCACAAACTGATCTTTCTTACTCTAGATTGTCGCATGTCATTCTTCAATACCATTCTGAATCTTACCATACAATGGTCACTGTCTCTTAAGGATTTACACATTGACACTTGATCCAGCTCATTTCCAAGGACCAGGTCCAACAGTACATCCTTCCTTGTTGGACTGGACACACATTGCTAAAGGAAAATCTCCTGAACACACTCTAAGAAAGCTTGCCCCTTTGCTACCCCTCATACTACTAATATCCCAGTCTATATTTGGTTATATTTGAAGTTTCCCATTACAACTGCTGGCATTTCTCTGTAATTTCTTGCAGATTTGTTCCTCCACATCCGTTACACTAGTTGGGAGTCTCTAGACCACATTGAGCAATGTAATTGCATCTTTTTTATTCCGTAATGCTCGCCAAATTGATTCTGTCTATGACCCTCTTATTCTCCAGCACTCTCCTAAACCAACACTGCTAACCTTCCTCCTTTCCTGTCTGCAGAGGTAGGGAATCTGAGATAACAAGGTGTAGAGCTGGATGAACACAGCTGGCCAAGCAGCATCAGAGGAGCAGGAGGGCTGACGATTTGGGTCTGGGTCTTTCTTTTCCACTGTCAGCCTTCCTGCTCCTTTGATGCTGCTTGGCCTGCTGTGTTCAGCCAGCTCTACACCTTGCTATCTCCTTTCCTATCTTTCCTGAATAACACATTGTCAGGAATAGATAATCAGATCTGGAGAACGTGGGTTGCTGGAACCCAGGGGCTATTTACTTATAAATGTTAGAGTCCAATCAGATTTTTGCAATAATTAAAAGGCTTGAATTAAATTTGTAGAAGCAGAAAATACAGGACAGCAGGCAATCTCATGAGAATGAAATTAGCAGTTGCACAAAATGTCAAAATAAGTTAGTTTTATTGTTTAAAAATTTGCCTGTCTTCAAAGTTATGATATTAATGTAGGTTTTTAAAACATTTCAAGTGAATAAAAATGAAGAGATTAGTGTCAGCTAATATTGGCAGCACAAATATTTAGGCTAGAAGTACTGCTGCATTATGATTCTATCTAAAATATTATCACAAAAGAAAATATTTTCAAAATCAATTACAGACAGTTTTGTCCTTTTTCGCTAATAGGCATGCAGTGTGAGCCATCTTCTAGTTCTACAAATGTTGTGATTGTCCATTACCAGCCTGACCTTAATTCCATGGCAGCATTTGGCACAGTGACAGACCTTTCAAGCCTGCACTTAAGCTGACCCAGATACTGGATAGTTAGTGCTGAGCTTGTCTGGAATAGAAGATTGACCCCTCGATGTATTGCTATCTATTTAAATAGGATATTTCCAACAACAAAAATAATGGTCTCTGAATGAATGAGGGCACAATTGCTGCACATAAAAATTAAAAAAAGAAAACTTATTTGATGTTGACTATCAATATTATTCAACGTGATTGCAAAGTTTAACATACTGCAAAATGATGATGTAATTGCAATTTCCACCAATGACCGATGCTCCACTTTGCCAAAGAAAAATGATGCCAAAAGAAGCAGAAAAGATATCAGTTTTACAAAGCCTTTGACTCTATAAGAACGTACCTCTGGATTTTCTTTGCAATTTTTAATGATATGACACACCAGCAAAAGCATCAGAGCTGAAGAGCAATGCCATAGTTTCCTAACACCACAGCATCATCCGTAATCCTGTGAATTTGTCCGCAGGGTTAAGCATCAGAAACGCACTAATACTGGTTTGAAGATGACACACATTTGTTCTGGGTGTGTGGAGATAGATTATTTTTTGTATCTTTGTAGTGGTTTATTAGCCTGTCAGCATTATTTTCAGACATGCAATCTTGTCACGTATGCCTTGGTATCGCAGCCTTGTGTGCTGCATCCTTAGAGTAATGAAACAAACTGCATCCCTGATGTGATGCCTGCTGTTTGCTCCTGCACCAAACTCCACCTACTTAGTCAAATCCTGCAAAATATTTTCTAGAATAAAGCTATCATTTTCTGACAGGTAGTGGCAGCCTCTGGGACTGATTATTTTGTTGCAGAATTATAACGAACAGTATAATTTTTTAAACAAATATAAACATTGTGAGCAAAACTGAAATTGATTTGTACTTTGAGAAACAAATGTGTGCAGTTTCTCTAATGGATTATTTCAAACAATAACTGTGTTAATTGTTTCCCCACATAACAACAATCAACATCAGGGTGACTGCACTGCAAAGTCATTCATCATCAGTGAAGTGCATTGAGCTGTTTCTGAGAACCTTCTTTTTACTATGTTTCCTGACAGATTTCAGCAGTTGTATGGTTGGCGTACTCATTGTGTCGAGCCTATGTGCACCTTTTACTTGTGGCTAAAACCAGCCAAATGATACTAAAACTAATTCACTCAATCTCAATAGCCTCCTCCCCGATCTTGAAAAAGATACACAAATAACAAGTCATTCATCCTGTCCCTTTTTTGCCTTTTCTTTTTACCTATTAATAGCAGAAACGTCTAGAACTTGAGCACAGAACTCAATCTCACAATATCATGTTTAAAGCCTGACGACCTCCAAGTACAGAATTTTTTGTTTCTTTTGTAAAATTTTGAACCCAGAAAGCAACGTAGTTATGTCTGCGAAACAGAACCACCTACCATTGGTGTAAACAAGTCTCCCAATCTTAGACAGGAAATAAATTGATTAACATCACTGATCATCAGGGATTATCTGCTTTGAATGAAATGAGAAGCTCCCATTGTATTCACTTGAAGTAGATTGTTAAGTAAGATCACAGAACCGTAAGAAATAGAAACAGGGGTAGGCCAATCGGCCACTCAAGCATAGTCCGCCATTCAATAGGATCATGGCTTATGCGACATTCCTTATGTCCACTTTCCTGCCTTTACCCCAAGAGAGTGACATTCCACAAACTGCTCAACTTGTTACATGCACACCTTTGATGTCTGCAGGCTTCCTTAGGAAAAATGTGCTCAATCGTACAGCACCAAAACAATCCCAAAAATTCACAAAATCTATTTGCTGCTTCAACATTGCTAGGTCCAAGAACTATTCTAGCCATCTGAGCTCAAAAATAGAAGGTCGACACTCCAGCGCATTACTGAAGTATCTGAAGAATTCAAGGTGCTATTATCTGGGTGAGACATCAGACTGGAGGCCCAACTGGTCTACCAGCTGGGCATGAATGATCCCATGGCACTATTTTGAAGAAGGTCGGAGGAATTATTCGCTATATTTGGCCAGTAATTGCCTTCAACCAAGATTACATATAGAACATAGAACATAGAACAGTACAGCACAGAACAGGCCCTTCAGCCCACAATGTTGTGCCGACCATTGATCCTCATGTATGCACCCTCAAATTTCTGTGACCATATGCATGTCCAGCAGTCTCTCAAATGACCCCAATGACCTTGCTTCCACAACTGCTGCTGGCAATGCATTCCATGCTCTCACAACTCTCTGTGTAAAGAACCCGCCTCTGACATCCTCTCTATACTTTCCTCCGACCAGCTTAAAACTATGACCCCTCGTGTTAGCCATTTCTGCCCTGGGAAATAGTCTCTGGCTATCAACTCTATCTATGCCTCTCATTATCTTGTATACCTCAATTAGGTCCCCTCTCCTCCTCCTTTTCTCCAATGAAAAGAGTCCGAGCTCAGTCAACCTCTCTTCATAAGATAAGCCCTCCAGTCCAGGCAGCATCCTGGTAAACCTCCTCTGAACCCTCTCCAAAGCATCCACATCTTTCCTATAATACGGCGACCAGAACTGGACGCAGTATTCCAAGTGCAGTCTAACCAAAGTTTAATAGAGCTGCAACAAGATCTCACGACTCTTAAACTCAATCCCCCTGTTAATGAAAGCCAAAACACCATATGATTTCTTAACAACCCTGTCCACTTGGGTGGCCATTTTAAGGGATCTATGTATCTGCACACCAAGATCCCTCTGTTCCTCCACACTGCCAAGAATCCTATCCTTAATCCTGTACTCAGCTTTCAAATTTGACCTTCCAAAATGAATCACTTCGCATTTATCCAGGTTGAACTCCATATGCCACCTCTCAGCCCATCTCTGCATCCTGTCAATGTCCCGCTGCAGCCTACAACAGCCCTCAATACTGTCAACTACACCTCCAACCTTTGTGTCGTCTGCAAACATGCTGACCCATCCTTCAATCCCCTCATCCAAGTCATTAATAAAAATTACAAACAGTAGAGGCCCAAGGACAGAACCCTGTGGAACACCACTCACCACTGACTTCCAGGCAGAATATTTTCCTTCTACTACCACTCGCTGTCTTCTGTTGGCCAGCCAATTCTGTATCCAGACAGCTAAGTTCCCCTGTATCCCATTCCTCCTGACCTTCTGAATGAGCCTACCATGGGGAACCTTATCAAATGCCTTACTGAAGCCCATATACACCACATCCACAGCTCGACCCTCATCAACTTTTCTAGTCACATCCTCAAAGAACTCGATAAGGTTTGTGAGGCATGACCTGCCCCTCACAAAGCCGTGTTGACTGCATTTGATCAAGCCATGCTCTTCCAGATAGTCATAAATCCTATCCCTCAGAATCCTTTCTAACACCTTGCAGACGACAGACGTGAGACTCACTGGTCTGTAATTGCCGGGGATTTCCCTATTTCCTTTCTTGAAGAGAGGAATTACATTTGCCTCTCTCCAGTCCTCAGGTACGACTCCAGTGGAGAGCGAGGATGCAAAGATCCTCGCAAGTGGCAAAGCAATTGCATTTCTCGCTTCCCAAAGCAGCCGAGGACAAATCAGATATTATCGAGCTATTATATTCCTGTTTAAGGAACCTCACAACTAACAATTTTCTCTGTAACCAAACTTTAAAAAAATACATTGTGGCAGGTAACCTGATTCATGAAAGACTTACATTTATCTAAAATCTTTCCATTTCCTTTTTGGACTGATAGTTTATTTAACGGTGGCAGTTTATTATGGCCTGCCTTATAGAACGTCAAACATAACTATCAACAAGTACATAAAAGCAACCAAAATCAAACCACTGGATAGCATGGAACCACTTTTCAAAAAATATATTTACAGTCTTTTACAAAGAATTGAAAAATAAGACCATCAGAATAACCACAAAAAAGCTAATGAAATATTTATGCACATTCTGAGTTAAGAGAATACAACAAATTCTGGCGAGAGAAAAAAAATGTTGTGAAATTGTACTGGCTCCTGTCATTCTGTAGGAGTTCTGCTGGTCTTTTCCCATTAACTCCAAAAGAATGATGTCGTAACCTCAACCTTTATCTGCGCTGTTTCTCTGGGCTACAGTTGGCTCCTCCTCGTGTTCCTACAAGTCCCTCTTTGAACCTCCCTCCTCCCTCTGTGGAACCTTAGGGCCACTGTTTGCGAATCAAATAAAAATAAATAATAGAATGTATAACAACCCCCAAAATGAGAAAAACACAATTATAAAATCACTGTACAATGATCTGAAAAAGTCAGAAAAATGGCATCTCTTCAGAACTTTGCTTTTTAGACAATGTTTGCTAATCTACAACCTTCTTTGGTCCTAAATGTGACTTTCTTTTTATTTATTATGTACAACTAAAATTAAATGAGTTGTCTGTGATTCTCTGTCAGTGAAATAGAAAAATATAGTGCATTTTCAATGTGTATTGAGTTCACTACAGACAGACCTGTGTTAAAAAAATGACAGTATAAATAAATTACAACTTTTACATAAAAGTGTTAACATCCCACAACACAAGTAGATGAGAGTAGAATTCTGATTTGAGCAGTGGGATATCTCATCATACGATCGAAATCAACTTAACAGCTCCACTCTTTGGAATCCTCGAATAGTCAGTGCTGACCAGGCTACCATCACCCTGCTATGGTTGAGTAGAAACACAAGTAAGAAAATTCAATGAGTAGAGGATTGTGCCAATCACAGATTTCTGGGTGTGAACTTTGTCCTACATTCCTGTAAGGGGAGACATTTGATCAGAGTTTAAAAAGTTTGATTGCTTCAACCATCTTTCTGTGGATGCGCGGATTGTTGTTACCTTCTATTTCGGACCTTTGGACAGGTCCATATTCATTCTATGCCCTAAGTCCCCATAGATCACTCAAGACTTCATTACCTAATGCCAAACACCAGACTTCCTCCATTGCTTCACGTGACATGTTATATTTTGCACTTCACGATTCTGTCACACCAAAGGCTGGCCAAATCAGGTTGATAAAGGGATGCCTGCTTTTACATGTCAGTTTACAGTTAACTGCAGTGTTTTGATGCATTTCTTCCTAAATTTATTGTTAGAACATTTTCACAATCAATATATCTGCTAAAGTACCATGCTATAAAACATGGACTAGCTATATTTACTGAAAACTAAAACAAAAATCTGATTCAAAGAACTTTAACTTCATTTCGATAATGCTCTATATATTTGGGTCTCATTGCCTAAAATCTCAAGGGGCAATGGAAGGGTTAGGAACTGGCAAGTTTCTGCTTGTAGTGTATTGAAATAGTTTCACCGACACTAATAAATAACGTGGAAATGTTTGAGGATGCTATATATGTGCCAAAAAAGAAAAAGTAATTAAATTTAAACTAAATTGGTCAATGCCTATATGTTCTACAAGTGACACAGAAGTTTTAAAATCAAATGAATAAAATAAATGGAGAAGATAGACATGGACTGATGATTAGTTAAGAATGTAGGACAGAAACAACCTTCTTTGGCTTCTGCCCAATGTTGTTCAGGAATGAGAAGATGGCTGAATGAACACCATTCAGCAAGCACAAATCTCAAAAACAATTTAATTGATTAATTGTAACATAGTGGATGCCTTTGACAAATATATCTACGTAAATTGATATGTACAATTTTAAAAAGCCCAGTAGGTAAAAAGGAGGTTAGAACGCTCAATGTTTTTCTTTTGTTTTGTTTTTGTATAAAGTTCGAAATGTTGCAGGTAGTAGTTTCTTCATAATGTGCATGTTCCAGCCATCTCATTATGTACTGTTATAAATCATCTTTTGTTTTTCTTTAGGTGGGTTAGAGGAACACTATCGCACATCTTCCCTTGAATCTCTGATCCACAATGGGAAGGACGTTAGAAGAATGTTGGTACTGACAGTACGTAGCAGCAGATGGTACTTTTCTTCAAACTTTCAGGAAGTACGTTTCCCTTTGCATGAAGAGAAAAATGATCTACACTTGGATCCCTGTGCCATGCAAGTGCAGCATCTGAGCTCTCATAGTCTGAATGCTGCTCAGGATTTTCTTCTGGTGGCCAACTAATGTAATTCCCAAACTCAGCACATCCCTGTATAACAGAAAGGCACATTGATGAACAATACAAGGAGAATGCAATACATTAAGTTCAAACTATATTGATGAAACAGAAAAATAATATTGAAGGCAATGAGGAAATAGGAATGAAATGCATACATTCATTGCATCAAGGTTGCTCGGCCTATTGATCCTCTTCCATGTCCTTTACCGACCATTTTTATTAGCATCTCCCTCTTGTGCTCCTGTCTAGGTCAATTTAAATTTTTCCCAATGCCTTCTAATTCAGCAACCTCCTTCAGAAAATTTGCAATAACCTGGTGGCAAATCTAAGTTATGCTTTCGGGCTGGATTTAGCTCATAGCTTAATGTTGGCTGATAGTACCATAGACTCTGTGTTTCAGTCTGCTGAAGACCTTCATTAATTTTATCGACTTCTTTCATCATTTTACACTCTTGCTGCAATCTTTTTTTTTCCTAAAAAAAGCACACTTTTCCTTTGAATTTGTCTGTACAATAGCAATTTGTTTGCCTTTATAATGCCTACTTTGCATTTCTATGCACTGCCAAGTATTTTGCCGGCTATTAATTCCATTATTTTGCAATCATATTCATGGTTTTTACCGCTGATCTGTCTTATATTTCTCAAAACCAAACACATCTTGCCATTTCACTTTTGAGTAGGTATGTGTCTGTAGGTCACTTTGAATTTCACCTTTTCAAACTGCTCATCCTGCTTTCCCAGACAATCTGGAAACATCTCTAAATGCAAAATTTTAATTGCAATGCCCTCACTGAGGTCATTTATAAATATTATGAACAGCAGTGACTACTAACGGTCAAACCCTGCAGCGTTTAAAGGTCACACTGTCCAATCAGAAGTGCCACTATTAATAACTGCTCTCATTTTCCATTATCCACACAATTTATTCTTAAATTTACAACATCCTTGCTTTTACTGGAACCATAAGATTATTCAGTAGATCTCATCAAATGCTTGTTGAAAGTCAAAATGTGCAAGGGTAAATTTTCCATTTTGCTGTTCCTTAGGTATACTTACACACATCAGGAGATGGCACATCCATGGCCCATCACTTAATGAGTAGAAAGCTATAAGCTCTTGGAGCACAATTTCTCTTTATATTCTCTCAACAATCAAAATTCTGTATTGGGGCAGTTTACCTTACAATATCTTCCTCACAGAGTCATACAGAACAGAAGCAGTCTCTTTGGTCCAGATTGTCCTGGCCGAACATAATCCCAAACTAAGCAAGTCCCATCTGCCTACTCTGAGCCCATATCCCTCCAAACCCTTTTTATTTACGTACTTATCTAAGTGTCTTTTAACTGCTGCAACTGTATCCACATCCACCATTTCCTCAGGAAGTTCACTCCACACAAGGTCCACCCTCTGTGTAAACAATTTACCCCTCATGTCTTTTTAAAATCTTTCTCCTCCTCCCTTAAAAATATGTCCCCTAGTCTTGAAATCCCCCATCCTGGGGAAAAAAGACACATACCATTAACCCTCATAATTTTATAAACCTCTGTAAGGTCACTTCCTAACATTCTATCCTCAGTGAAACAAGTCCTAGCCTACCTAAACTTTATTTAGAACACAAACCTTCCATACCTGGCAACATCCTGGTAAATCTCTTCTGAACCCGCTCTAGCTTAATAAGATCCTTCCTGTAACAGGGCGATCAGAATGGGACGCGGTACTCCAGAAGAGATCTCACCTATGTTATTTATAACCTCAACATGATTTCCCAACTCCTGTACTCAAAGGACTGAGCAATGAAGGGAAGCATGCCAAACATCTTGAAAACCACTCTGTCTAAATGAGGCACAAACAGAAATGAATTATAAACCTGAACCCGTGGGTTCCTCTGTTGTACAACACTACCAAAAATAATTATAACTTGCTCGTATTGATTTAGAGGTACTATATTTACCCTCATTAAATAACAGTAATTAGTTCCTTTAGAAAATGTCATGATTTGTCCTTTCAAGCTTTGGTTTTGTGGGATCTTATTAGTGACATTTTTCAATCAGGTCTACAACTAGTTGTCTTCTCATCTTTTGAGAACATCACTCCATCATGACTATCCAACCAACACCCCATCTACAAACCAACTCTATACCGAACAAACAATTTATAACAATTTATACCAAAGCTTCTTCTACATCCATCCTCATGGCTGTTAGTAGTTTTACATTCATTCCACTTGGTCCTTAGGAAAACTATATTTCAATCTTTTAATGATTGCACAAATCTAATGAGGTGAATACAGATATAGTCTAAATGCAATTTATAGAGCAATAACCGTTGCAGAATATACTGGGCATTTTCTTCCATACTCCTCATATCCTATGCTCTGTCGTTGGCCTTGCCACAATAATATGTCTGTCCTTGATAGACAGATCAATAGGAAAATCCACATGTAGTATGGAAACAAGCAAAATAAATCGTCCCACTTGAGATCCAAGACTCATACGTTTATCTGAGTTTAGCTTATATATAACGATGTTCTAAAAGACATGTTTTAGTGTCACAAAACTAGAGAAGAAATTATTTGTTAACAGTTCCCAGAGATTGTTAGCTAATAATCTGGAGAGGAAGACTGCATGATAACAGGTAAGAATAGGAATCAGTTTGGCTTTAATTGCAGAGCAGCTTGTCAATAGCCATTATCAATCTACTCATTTGAATTGCAGCCATTTGGGCCAGACTAAAAAGAGCTCTTGAGGCTATGGACAGAAATAACTAGAAAGAAAGGAAAATTGGAAGAGGGAGAAAGGTATATGGATATGTGGAAGATTATGCTGAATCAAAGCATCAACTCTAATGGACGTGAACAGAACAAAAGTATCAGAATGTTTCTGAGTTAGAAAACAAGAAATGACTTTAATTTGAATTTATTCTATTTACAGACAACTGATGCATGTTAAAGAGTTTATGCAGAGAAGAAAGGCATGAATCTGGCATCCACAAACGAGTCAGCCAACATTCAGGGATGAGGACTTTTTTTCAATACTTTAATGGAATACAGGTATAACTGTCACTTGCCCAGCCAAATGTGACTTTTCAAAAGATGAGAGTGAATGACTTTTTTGCCAGTTCAGTGGCTTGCTGAGCCATATCAGAGGGAAGAAATAGTCAACCAAATCATTCTGGGTTTGGAGTCACATATATGCTAGGCCATGTAAGAACAATGGACTTTCTTTCTTAGAAGGCTTCAGTGAACCAGATGGATATTTACTACAATCAAAGAGCTAGATGATCATTATGACTGATCCTACCCTTTTCCTCTTCAGTTCTCTGCTAAAAGTTGGGTACAACCGATGGATTAATGACCTCCATCTTGGGTACGGTAAAGAGGTAGGTTCTGCGCCATTGCCAGGAGCTCTGCCTCCTTACAGACGGAAATTGGCTGGACATTCAGTGCAAATTAGAGTTGTTGACATCATATACAATTACATGGATATGGCAGCCAGGAGCAATGAATAGAGATGGCAAATTTTTTTATCACACATTGGTGAATTCGTAGTCAGCCAAGAATTAATAATGATGTAACAACGTCTTAAAATAAAATCAACAAACATTTACTGTATGAGGGCAATTTTTTAAACTTCTCACTTTCTCAGTTAGTCTACAATTTTTAATTTTTAAAAGGCCTGGAGATTTAAATAATTTCACAGCTTGATAGTTCTGAATGTCATATCAGCCCCACGTGAGCATTTATGTCTACCCCACAAGTTTGTGATTGCCACACCATGGAATAAGGCACTTGCTAAACAAAATGTGGTCTGTTTAAACTCAGCACTGAATGGCTCTGAGATAATGGGAACTGCAGATGCTGGAGAATCCAAGATAATAAAGTGTGAAGCTGGATGAACACAGCAGGCCAAGCAGCATCTCAGGAGCACAAAAGCTGACGTTTCGGGCCTAGACCCTTCTGATGAATGGTCTCTGCTGAGTTAGGGATTCACAAATATCAGTCACATCTCTCACATGTTCCCCTACTGGTAAAAACCGGATCGGATGGAAATGGGGTTGGGTCTCCAGATCTAGGTGCTATCCACCATCTTCAAGATGTTCGAGAATCTTCATGATTTCACGAGAATCTGGCACTAAGGTTTTATATGATTTGTATTATGATTACTTTTAGCTCCTGTGCATTTTTTGACTTTTGTACATTATTGCTAACTTACACCTCTGCACTTTGGCATAATGTTGGAATATTTGTGGTAGAAACAGAACAAAAATTTCAGGGCACAAAGCTGCACAAATTAATTACAATATCTATGTCAACACTCTGCAGCTTTATCTAGCTGAGTCTTCTATCCTGTGCTTAAAGGATACCATTTTTATTTTGCCAGCTTTACTTTAAAGTACTTTCTTCTTAATTAGATTTAAAGCACAAGGTACAGAATTTAAAACAAAACAAACAAATTAGATTCAAAGTCAAATTACATTTTATTGCATGGGACTCTTAAGTCTTTTGGTCTGTATTTTGCAATCCCATCTTTATCATTGTAAAAAATGAAAAATTAATAACATAGCCCGCAATGTGCAAAGGATTATTATTACCTAAGATCATTGGCACATTTTATTCTGAGTAATGAAAATAAATACTGCTCTTATCACAAGAGACTGGGGATTTTTAACTGGTGTTTTAGGAAATATATCCATCCAATTTTATTGAAAACCAAGCGGCCTTGCCATAGTCTTGCCTCAAATAAATATTTCCTCAACCGACTGCTGAATGAAAAATAATTAGCTTTATGTTTATTTCTTTGCAATATGAACACAATAGCACGCCACGACAAATCAAACTGAAACAGACAAATGTTTTTATCTTAGTGGTGAACTCACTCAATGGTCATCCTTGCTACGGATTCCAATGTGCTATACCCTGCAGCTGTAAAGTTATCCTTGTACCGTTCCATCTTGATGGCTTCCAGCCAGTCACCTACACTGCGAAAGGATGTGAAATCAGGCGTGTTCTGATCTAAAAGAGGATTAATCGGCCTGTATGTGGGCAGGGGAAACAATGATCATGAACACAGTTAATATGCACCCATTACAGCATTATCAAATAATTCACACTTGATAAATTGTGTTACTCACACATAGACTAAATTACCTAATTATGAATATTAAAAGATGAAGCAAATCTCAAGATCCTCTGGCACTTATAACTTCTGTTGGACTTATCTGCAATATGGCTAGGTATGAAGGCAGTCTACAGACATTCACTGCTGGGGTTCTTGCTCTTGAGCACTCCCCATTAACCTGTGTGGTATAATAAGAGCATCTGGCTATGAGCTAAGGCTTAAGTCTAAACTCAGTCTTAGTAGCTCTTCAGTTGCATTCCTTTCTGACAGTCATTAGTGGCATAACAACAGTGACAATTTGAGAGGCGCTGGAACTTCCCTGAATTAAATTTAACATGGAAAGGGAAAACAATAATGGAATCAAAACCCTACAAAGTACACAAAATTCTACAATGACAAGAGGGATAAATGTTCTCATATTAATACATAAGTCAATGCTGCTTTAAACAAAAAAAAACAATGTTATGTAACACTGATTAATTACATTCTTGAAAAAGGTTGCAGAAAGCACATGATGAGTAATATACTGCATAGGTTTGCATATCAATTATCCTAACTGGCACCACAGGTAAAATTATGTTCATTAGCTACCTTAGTAATGTCCTCCTCAACATGCTAGCCCTGATTTTAACCTAATCCTAGCCACTTCTCAGCAACTCTAAGACGCAAATTGGCTGTAATATTAAATGAGGAGTGAAGCAACCACTGAATGTGAGCCTATCCCACCATCGCTGATCAGATTAGGGGACAAAACTGTAACCTTTAAAGTTGTAATCTTCCAGTGTTTCTGAAAGATGAGTCTATTACGTTCTTGGGCAATCCCATTGTCATTTGTACCTGGAAATATTTTATTACTCTACAATATTGAGGCACTAGTGCCTTTTTATAGAAGTAATGGGTTTGCCTTTGAGCACGAAGGGAGTTAAATATTGTTTTCAAGCAGCGAGCTCAGACACCGTAAAGATAGTCCCATTCAATAACAGCAGAGATTTCTTTCGGGTGTATGTTGGATGCAGAATGTTAAGTTCTGCACAACATCTTAAAACAAACAATCACTTTAACACACTGAGTGTGGTGTTTTTAATATTTCTGATCAAATGCCTCCGGCCTTCACTCACTCTTTTGCTTCCTGCTGCAGAGTGGATCTCCCCAACACTTACAAAACTGGTGAGATATCAGTACCCCACCTTCTGAGAAAGGTCTGCAGCATTTTCTGTCTGTCAAACTGTTATTTAGCCACATAGGGGTCTCAATTAGCAGTATAGTGAGAATGTTGTCAAGATATTGTTTTGCACAATACTTAATTCTGGTGAGATGGGAAGGTGTCATGGATTGGATACCATTAATCTCACCTCTAAGTCCCCTCCCTCTGAGTCCAGACAATTTAGCCCTGAGTGCGTCATCACATCTGGGGTTAAGCTTGCAACGAAGCAAAGCTTGTATGCCACCTCTTAAAGTACGCTTTGATGACTAAACTGGTACCTTGGTAATTATAGACAGAGTTCATTCGCTGATGATCAACAGTGCCATTAATATATTAGTAACCCTTTAGTTAGTTGGAATTCAGTATGACCGATTCATGTTCAAATTTTTCCTCACCTACTGCAGGTACCCAGGGGAACCTTCAGACTGTTTGGGTTACGGATCATTTTGTCCAGGATCCCAACTATTTGATCGAACTTGGGTCTCTCACTGCGTTCCTGCTGCCAGCAGTCCAGCATCAGCTGATGGAGGCCAGGTGGGCAGTCCATGGGAGCAGGGAGACGATAACCCTCCTCAATAGCTTTTATAACCTAAACAGGGAAAGGAAATTGTTCACGTGGAAGAGAATTCATGTATGGGTAAATCAAACAGTTTCCACAATTGAACAGAATTTATTGACAGCATACTAATAAATCACACTGAATTTACAAGCTGGATACAAATCTTACTTGAACCCTAAAATATTGAGTAAAAAATTTTGCTTTTTGTTGAGAAAAATACTCTTGCACCATCTCTACTTTATTAGCTGATTGCAGCAAATAGTGATTTAAAGTAACAGGCCATATATATGCCACGGCTTACAGCATTACCATTAAGCTCACCTCTAAGTCCCCTCCCTCTGAGTCCAGACAATTTAGCCCTGAGTGCGTCATCACATCTGGGGTTAAGCTTGCAACAACGCAAAGCTTGTATGCCACCTCATTATTCCATTCAGGTACCCATGCTGTCCCCGAAATAGCTTCTTTTTAGCACTGTATACATCTTGAGAAAGGTTATGAAAACTGATATACTACAATCAACTTGATGAATAAGACTAGGCCCATTTTAAGGAGGAGGAAGCAGACCTGGCTGACCTTGGAGTTATCTGAAGAGTCATCAGGCAAATCTAAGCAATAACATATGGAGGAGTGGTGACAGACATTGAGGTTCTCTAGTCCGCTCTGATTAGGAAATGGAAATGAATTGTCTGCTGCTCCTTTGCCAAGCATCTATCTTGCTCTTTCCTTTAATACCAAGCTACCTTTAACACCAAGACCTATCACCTACCAGGTGATGTTATGTTTAGCCCAAGGAGCAGCACCCAAAATGTGACCTGCTCATCTCGCTTAATCACTGCAACACAGAGAAACAATCAACTTGATCTGGTAAGTGGTAAGTAATATTCGTAACATACAAGTGCCAAGCACTGACCATCTCTAGCATGAGAGAAAAGTGAATCATTGCCCCTTGACATTCAATAGCATTACCATTACTGAATCTCGCACTAACAACATTCTGGGACTCACCATTGACCAGAGACAGAACTTGACCCACCATATAAATACTGTGGCTGCAAGAGATGGTCAGGGGTTAGGAATCCCACACTAAGTAACTGACATTCACATTCCCTAAAGCCTATTCATTACTGCCAAAGGCACAGGTCAGAAATCTAATAGAATACTCTCCACTTGTCTGAATGAGTACGACTCCAACAGCATTCAAGAAGCTCAATACCGCCAAGAACAAAGTGGTCCAATTGAATGGCATTCTACCCAATGATCCACCAGCAAATTCTCCACCAAGCCACACATCATTCTATCTATGGACTATATCACCTCTCCTTCACTGTTACAAGGTGAAAATCTTGGAACTCCTTTCTATCAACATTGTGAATATACCTTCAACACATGAACTGCTGTGATTCAGGTGGATGGGTCTCCATCATCTTTTCAAGGGTAATTGGGATGGGTGACAAATGCTGGCCTAAGCCAGCAATGCTCACATCCCAAGAAAGGATTTGTAAAAAGTAGCATGCAGGTGGAAACCCAAAATTCTCCATCAGGGAGCACCAGGAGCTTACACAATTTAGACACTTTCCCTTTGATTCAACTTTCCGTAGGACATTGGATGGCATACGTCTTGAGTAATTGCAGTGACTGCATGCCATGTAATTTCATGCCCCAGGCACTTGGGAGGTCAATACATTAGGTACCTAATCTGATCGTGTCTTTCAAGACTACCAAAATCTGGATTTACAAGGTCTTCTGATTTGTGGAGGTCAGCCGTGTCATGGCCATGAGCGGTGATAGTCAGAAAACCGTGTGCCTGCTGTTGATACTACTCTTTCAGAATAGAGCTGCTTACTATGTTACACATAGACTTCTTGACTTGGTATTTGTCAGTGTTTCAGAACCTTTGATGTATGCCATCTCAATCAACAGAGCTAACAAATCCTGAAATGACTTGCATTCACAATGAGAAATAATTCAATTATTTTTAAGAGTGTGAGCTGCATTAATTGCTATTTCTTTCCTTAGCAAAGACTAATCGGGGGCCTGACATATGGTTGGAATCTATTTACACAGTGAATGCATTGATTAAAAATCAGCTTGATAGACGTTCACTCCTCCACCTCAGATCACTTTGTCTCTTAAGCTTGTAGCACTCAGTGTCTATAACTACTACTTGGCACTGAGCTTGCAGATTGTTAACTAACAATTCAATAAGAAGCTGATTCTTTATGCACACTAAGGAAGTGCAGCGCTAACTGATCCGTCAGTCATAAAGAGTAACTTACATCCTGGTTGGACATATCCCAGTAGGGTCGCTCTCCATAGGACATTACTTCCCACATTACAATGCCATAGCTCCACACATCGCTGGCTGATGTAAACTTACGGTACTGAATAGCTTCAGGAGCAGTCCACCGAACTGGAATTTTACCACCCTACGTGAACAAAGGACAGATTGTCAAAGGTTTTCCAAGACCAATTTTAAAACTGCTTTGATTTGGTGACTTGAAAACTGTCAAGATTGTATGTAGGTGCAATTAGGTATTCACAGGGATACAAATGCTTAATGAGCTCAAATCCAGAATTCGTTATGTTTTTGGCAATACTTCCAAGGAGATCATTTTGACAATATACACACAAAGCAATTTGCTTTCTTTCATACACATTGGCTCCTACATTCCTGTGAGGCTTTTAATTGAAATAGAGCCATAGAGATGTACAGCATGGAAACAAAAAACTTTGGTCTGCCTCATCCATGCAGATTAGCTATCCTAAATTAATCCAGTACTATTTGCCGGCATTTGGCCCATATTCTTCTGAACCCTTCCTATTCATGTAGCCATCCAAGGTGCTTTTTAAATGTTGTAATTGTACAAGCCTTCACCACTTCTTCCTCTGGCAGCTCATTACATACACTCACCACCCTCTGTGTAAAAATGTTGCCTTTTAGGTCCCTTTTAAATCTTTCCCCTCTCATGGTAAACCTACAACCTCTAGTTTTAGACTCCACTGCCCTGAGAAAAATAATTTGTCTGTTCACCCTATCCATACCCCTCATGATTTTATAAACCTCAACCTCTGACAGTCCAGGGAGAATAGCCCAAGCCTATTCAGCCTCTCCTTATAGCTCAAACCCTCCAACCCTGGAAACATCCCTTTAAATCTTTTCTGCGCCCTTTTCAAGTTTAACTTTTCTATAGCAGGGAGGCCAGAATTGAATGCAGTATTCAAAAACTGGCCGAACCAATATCTTGTACAGCCACATCATGACATCCCAACTGCTATACTCAATGCACTGACCAATAAAGACAAGTGAGATAAACACTTTCTTCACTAGTCTTTGTCTTGAAGGCAATAAGGACTGCAGATGCTGGAAGGCAGTGTCTACAGATGTGAGGCTGGAAGAGCACAGTGGGTCAGACAGCATCCGAGGGTCAGGAAAGTCAATGTTTCAGGCTGAAACCCTTTGTCAAGACTGGGGATGGGGAGGGGAGCCGAGAAATAAACGGAGGAAGTGGGGCTAGGGGAAGGGTAGGTGAGATGGTGATGGAAGGATGCCTTCAAGGAACTAAGAACATGTACCCTAAGGCCTCCTTGTTCAACAACACTCCCCAGGACCCTACCATTAATTGCACAAGTCCTGCCCTGATTTTCCTTCACAAAATGTGACATCTCACATTTATCTAACTTAAACTCCATGTGCCACAACTTAGCGTAGTGGCTGATCTGATCAAGGTTCACTACATCGTCAATGTTGGGGCAAACTTACTAACCATTTCTGCTGTATTCACATCCAAATCATATTAAATAAATAATGCATCTTAAGCAGAGTAGAATTTCTCTAATCCCAGAGATGAATACACTGCATCAGTACTACATTCAGACATTTTGGTAATTTAAATGTTAAATGTGTATACCATTTTTAACTTCTGGCTCACTGAGGTAGAGAAGATTTGCAAAAACTGAAAGAACTGCGGATGCTGTAAATCAGGAACAAAAAAAATTGCTGGAAAAGCTCAGCAGGTCTGGCAGTATCTGTGAAGAAAAATACAGAGTTAACATTTCAGATCTGGTGACCCTTCCTCGGAACTGTTCTGTTTCGATGTAGAGAGGATTTGTGTTGCCATACATTACCAAAGCAGCTCTGGCCCTGTACCGTTAAAAGAAAAAGGGGAAAAAAATGCTTATAGAGCCTTTTTGTGTTCTGAAGTTTTAGCAATGCTGAAACAATGGATATGATCCTTTTCAAGTTCCTTATCACCTTCCAGACTCTGATCCTAGTAACATGGGACACCAGAAATGTACAAGCTTCCTTTGTATAACTGTGGTGTGAAGGAGGCAAATGTGCCACATGCATTCTCTTCAATGGAAAGACAGTGTAATAAATATACAAATTAATGGATTGGTGTAATATACCATTTAACCAAGAGTACTGGATTTTCAATGGTACTATTGGGGCCATGGGTCTACTTTAAATTCCAGCTCTCTCCCACAGGCAGCCTAATAGGTCATTGCCCTTCCCAGCCCCAGAATTCAGTGGGAATGGTGAGTATGAGCAGCTGGTGGAGAACCTTATATGTAAAACATCAATGAATGGACACTCATAGACAGCATGCCTATATTTCCTCAACATGTTTATGCAGCGAGAATGGATGTTAGTATCAGCTTGTTCTGGCTATATCAACCTTTCAGGTTTGCATGTTCTTCATTGTTCTCTGTGTGTTTAGATTCCCACTACAGTTTGGCTGAATCAGGAGTCTAGAATCTATCCATACCTCTTATTTCTAAAATCTCTACTTCACAATTCAGAAGCTTCATAATTTTTCTATCTAACATATTTCTTCTTACTTAGTTTCTAACACCTATCTGCATACACAATGTTTCTGTCATAGTGTCATACAGCATGGAAACAAATCCTTCGGTCCAACTAGTCCATGCTGACCAAGTTTCCCAACTAAGCCAGCTTCACTTTCCTGTGTTTGGCCCTTTTCCCTCTAAACCTTTCCTACTCATGAACCTGTCCAAATGTCTTTCATATACATTCATCTACCTCTTCTTCTGGAAGTTTATTCCACATACGTGCCACCCCCTACTCCTCAGGTCCCTTTTAAATTTTCCTCCTCTCACCTTAAAAATATACCCTCTAGTTTGGAACCCACCCACCTAATCAATGACCCTCTGATTTTATAAACCTTTGTGAGGTTACCTCTCAACCTCTACGCTCCAGTAAAAAAAAAGTCACAGCCTATTCTACCTTTCCTTCTTATCTCAAGACCTCTGTTCCTGGCAATATCTTGGTAAATCTTTTCTGAACCCTCTCCATTTCAATATTATCTTTCCTATATCAGGGAGACTAGATCTGTGCACAGTACTTCAAAAGTGGATTCACCAACATCCTGTGCAACCTCAGCATGATGTCCCAACTCCCAAACTCAATGGTTGAGCAATAAAAGCAAGCATGCTAAATTTTTTTGGATGTACTATTGAGAACCAGCTAAAGCTCAGATAGTAGCATTTTCCTCTCTGATTAGAGAGATTTGTTTAAAGCAACACTTGATTTTCTCCTTTTATGAGGAGCTCATCATTTTTGCTATCTCCAGTGTTAAATAACTGGTCTATAGTTCACTGGATACATTGTTCTGCCTACTTAAATACAGCACAAACTAATTTACTGTCTACTTGTCATCTGGCAGCATAGCTTTTCAAATGTATCATTAAATATTAGAAATAGCACTACTAATCAGAGAGGGTATCACAGCTACAGAAGCTTCCTTTGTCGAGGAAGATCTGCCTACTGAGTCAGTGTGGGTGGAAATTAGGAACAGCAAGGGAGTAGTCACCTCGTTAGGGGTTTACTACAGGCCCCCCAATAGCAGCAGGGAGATTGAAGAAAGCATAGGTCGACAGATTTTGGAAAAGTGTGCACGCAGTAGGGTTGTTGTAATGGGTGACTTTAACTTTCCTAATATTGATTGGAACCTCCTTAGAGCAGAAGATTTGAATGGAGCTGTTTTTGTAAGGTGTGTTCAGGAGGGTTTCCTAACGCAGTACGTTGACAGGCCGACGAGGGGAGAGGCCATTCTAGACTTGGTGCTCGGAAACGAGCCGGGGCAGGTATCAGATCTTGTGGTGGGAGAGCATTTTGGTGATAGTGACCATAACTGCCTCACATTCTACATAGCTATGGAGAAGGAGAGGATTAGGCAGAATGGGAGGATATTTAATTGGGGAAGAGGAAACTATGATGCGATTAGACATGAGTTAGGAAGCATGGACTGGGAGCAGTTGTTCCATGGTAAGGGAACTATCGACATGTGGAGACAGTTTAAGGAACAGTTGTTGGGAGTGATGAGTAAATATGTCCCTCTGAGACAGGCAAGAAGGGGTAAGATTAGGGAACCTTGGATGACGAGAGCGGTGGAGCTTCTAGTGAAAAGGAAGAAGGTAGCTTACATAAGGTGGAGGAAGCTAGGGTCAAGTTCAGCTAGAGAGGATTACATGCAGGCAAGGAAGGAGCTCAAAAATGGTCTGAGGAGAGCCAGGAGGGGGCACGAGAAAGGCTTGGCAGAAGGAATCCGGGAAGACACAAAGGCATTTTACACTTACGTGAGGAATAAGAGAATGGTCAAAGAAAGAGTAGGGCCGATCAGGGATAGCATAGGGAACTTGTGTGTGGAGCCTGAGGAGGTAGGGGAAGCCCTAAATGAGTTTTTTGCTTCTGTCTTTACGAAAGAAACAAACTTTGTAGTGAATGAAACCTTTGAAGAGCAGGTGTGCATGCTGGAATGGATAGAGATAGACGAAGCTGATGTGCTGAAAATTTTGTCAAACATTAAGATTGACAAGTCGCCAGGCCCGGATCAGATTTGTCCTCGGCTGCTTTGGGAAGCGAGAAATGCAATTGCTTCGCCACTTGCGAAGATCTTTGCATCCTCGCTCTCCACTGGAGTCGTACCTGAGGACTGGAGAGAGGCAAATGTAATTCCTCTCTTCAAGAAAGGAAATAGGGAAATCCCCAGGAATTATAGACCGGTAAGTCTCACGTCTGTCGTCTGCAAGGTGTTAGAAAGGATTCTGAGGGATAAGATTTATGACCATCTGGAAGAGCATGGCTTGATCAAATACAGTCAACACGGCTTTGTGAGGGGTAGGTCATGCCTTACAAACCTTATTGAGTTTTTTGAGGATGTGACTAGAAAAGTTGATGAGGGTCGAGCTGTGGATGTGGTGTATATGGACTTCAGTAAGGCATTTGATAAGGTTCCCCATGGTAGGCTCATTCAGAAGGTCAGGAGGAATGGGATACAGGGGAACTTAGCTGCTTGGATACAGAATTGGCTGGCCAACAGAAGACAGCGAGTGGTAGTAGAAGGAAAATATTCTGCCTGGAAGTCAGTGGTGAGTGGAGTTCCACAGGGCTCTGTCCTTGGGCCTCTACTGTTTGTAATTTTTATTAATGACTTGGACGAGGGGATTGAAGGATGGGTCAGCAAGTTTGCAGACGACACAAAGGTCGGAGGTGTCGTTGACAGTGTAGAGGGCTGTTGTAGGCTGCAGCGGGACATTGACAGGATGCAGAGATGGGCTGAGAGGTGGCAGATGGAGTTCAACCTGGATAAATGCGAGGTGATGCATTTTGGAAGGTCAAATTTGAAAGCTGAGTACAGGATTAAGGATAGGATTCTTGGCAGCGTGGAGGAACAGAGGGATCTTGGTGTGCAGATACATAGATCCCTTAAAATGGCCACCCAAGTGGACAGGGTTGTTAAGAAAGCATATGGTGTTTTGGCTTTCATTAACAGGGGGATTGAGTTTAAGAGTCGTGAGATCTTGTTGCAGCTCTATAAAACTTTGGTTAGACCGCACTTGGAATACTGCATCCAGTTCTGGGCGCCCTATTATAGGAAAGATGTGGATGCTTTGGAGAGGGTTCAGAGGAGGTTTACCAGGATGCTGCCTGGACTGGAGGGCTTATCTTATGAAGAGAGGTTGACTGAGCTCGGTCTCTTTTCATTGGAGAAAAGGAGGAGGAGAGGGGACCTAATTGAGGTATACAAGATAATGAGAGGCATAGATAGAGTTGATAGCCAGAGACTATTTCCCAGGGCAGAAATGGCTAGCACGAGGGGTCATAGTTTTAAGCTGTTTGGAGGAAGGTATAGAGGGGATGTCAGAGGCAGGTTCTTTACGCAGAGAGTTGTGGGAGCATGGAATGCGTTGCCAGCAGCAGTTGTGGAAGCAAGGTCATTGGGGTCATTTAAGAGACTGCTGGACATGTATATGGTCACAGAAATTTGAGGGTGCATACATGAGGATCAATGGTCGGCACAACATTGTGGGCTGAAGGGCCTGTTCTGTGCTGTACTGTTCTATGTTCTAAATATCTATAACAGTGCTTCTATAATATCTTTCCTAAATTCTTTTATAGTACACAGATGTAATCCATCCCCACCAAGTGGTTAGTTCTTTTTCCGAGTTGGTTAACTTTAAATTAGATTCCCTACAGTGTGGAAACAGGCCTTTCGGCCCAACAAGTCCACACCACCTGTTGCAGCATCCCACCCAGACCCATCCCCTTATAACCTACACACCCCTGAGCACTACGGGCAATTCAGCATGGCCAATCCACCTAGCCTGCACATCTTTGGACTGTGGGAGGAAACCAGAGCACCCAGAGGAAACCCACGCAGACACAGGGAGAATGTGCAAACTCCGCACAGACAGTTACCCGAGGCTGGAATTGAACCCGGATCCCTGGAGCTGTGAGGCTGCAGTGCTAACCACTGAGCCACCGTGCTATTATTCCTCTTTTTATTTTAGATGTTGTTATATCTTTCTAATCACATTTTATAATGTCATATCCATCTTATACACCTCCCTGGTACATTCTGTAACAAACAATTCTTTAATATTTCTGTCAATTCTTTACCACCGCCTGTAGTTGTGTCCTAACCATCCCAACCTTATTTTTTTCTGTGCCTACATAGTTTGTTTTAAGTTTCTTGACAATTTAATTTTCTAAGTTCCTCTTTGTCTTCCCAACTTTGTTTTCCGCTTTCTCCCCTCTTTGCATTCTCCCTTATCAGGATCTTCCCTGCATGCTTCAATCTTTCCCCTCAGTTCCCTTATGTATTTAGTCAGAAGACTTGGATCAATACTGTGGCATAAATAGGAAGTTACAACATACTAAGTCTTGCTAAAGGGAGTTTAGGTGCATCATAATTTGTTGTGAAGGTAACATTTGACACATGATTCAAACTGAAATAGATCAAGTGAACTTAATTTTACTTTGTGTGCATCCAGGCATAGGATAACATACCTCGAGGTATATTATAAGCCAGTGATACATCAAGTGATTCTGATGACAGGCCAGTTTATCTATAGGGAAATTGGTGAATGGCATTTTATTGCACATTTACAATCACATGCAGATCCCAAACATGTGAACAAGCTTGAGCTCCTATTTACAATCAGAAAGATGCAATTTAAATAAAAACCTTCTTGACAACAAAATGTACAATTCTAGACTTATTTTTCTGCCACTACGGAATTGAAAGTAAATTCAAGGCCTATTTAAAAGTAGCCAGCACGAGCCTTTTGAAACTTTTCTGTTCCAACTCCACACTATAATTGAAGTCTTTTAAAAAATAACTGTATTGCCATTGGTTCACTAATTGTCCAAGGCTATTTTTTATTAACCATTTTATGTGTGAAATGAGAGGAGTACAGCCGTTTTGAAACATGTTTCACATTTCTTAACGCGTTCTGGGTTAAGGTTACTAAGGGTACTTCTAATAGCAACCCACTTCTAGATAGTATCTTTAATACAGACATTGTTGCAAGGCATATAATAGAGTGTAGTCATGAAAGTGCTGGGAAAAATAACCATAAGGCTGGTTGAGAACTAGGTTCCAATGAGCAATTCAAACGTAGGAAACATAGTAAGGCAGAAGATAGTGACAACTGCAGATGTTGGAGTCAGAGACAACACAGTGATAGCTGGAGGATCATAGCAGGTCAGGCAGCATCAAAGGAGCAGGAAAGTTGACATTTCAGGTCGGGACCCTTCTTCAGAAACATAGTAAGGCAAATTGACTGAGGATGAAAATTTTAAAATGACATCATAAGATGCTTGAAGATCTTGCAATTAATTGAAGAAAAGAGTGAATGTACATGCTTGAGTGAGAGAGATTAAAAGGTATGGGCTTGATTGCAAGGCAGGGGATAATGAAGGTTGCCAAAGATGAAAGTAATAGTTCAGAGGGATATAGTACAAGCTAGGAATTTTCGAAGCATTGTGTTGGTGAAGGTTAGAATCCTGGTCGCTGAGGAAGTCACGTTGACTGATAACATGAGTTCCTGTGGCAGTAGATATAAGGTTATAAAGTCAGCCATTGCGCCAAAAAAATGGAGGCAGCAGGTGAATTTGCCTGCAAAAAGACAGCCAGAAAACATCACACATAGGGATAACCAATTGAATTCAGGGCAGAGTGGAAGGAAGTAGTTAACAATCTGTTTCTCCAATCATGGGCTAATTCTCTCCTGTACTGCTGCCGATTTATACTCACTATTCCTGCAGTTACAGGTTTTATCTCTTCCAAAAGAGTTAAAAAAAAACTGTACCTGTAAAAACAATGAGCATTTAGGGAATCTCTGCCAAAGTGATCAGAGCCAAGAGGAGCAGGGTCCAGGAGCCAGTAGAGCTGCGTTTTCATTGTGACAGCTACGTTCTGGGTCCAAAGTTGTACTGAGAGGAGGGAGGGCCACCTGCATGAGGGCTGGAGGAGGCAGGAAGACTAATGGAAGGGTGTTGTGGGTTAGACAGGGAAGCTATGGTGGATGAGGCAAGATCGGAAGACTGCTGGGTTCAAGTGGGAGAGGAAGGTTGCAAGGAGAGACAAAGATGATGCTAGTGAGATAGAAGGAAGAAAAAGACTGTAGGGATATGTGACGAAAAGAAAGGAGATAAGCTTTAAACCAGTCATCAAGTACATTTTCAACTACTGGAGACATGAAAATGTGAAATGACTGAGGTAGTTACCTGTAAATGAATGTGGAATCCCTAACTTAAGGCTGCATATGTTCAGGATTTCCTGTCTGGGAAAATTTGTAGAGGATTTTAACATAATTGATATGTTAATTATTAAATTTAATTCTGAAATTGAGCTCTGAGATATAGTAAAAAGGGTATTTTGGTGAAAAACTTCCAGCTTTGTATACATGCAATGAAAATAAACTGTCGTCTTACCAGTCTGTGGGTGGAAGGTAAGCTAAGGGTTTTGGGTTCTTGCATGTCGAAGTGTGCATCAGTTATTTAAAAAAAAACAAAATTCTGTTGTTAAATTATGCAGTTGCTTTCATTTTGGTCAAATCTTAGTGACCATTATTGAGAATATTACTGGATTCTTCTAATTCTGCAATGGTTTGAATCCTAAAAGCCCACACTTGTACATAAACACAGAAGATAATATCATTATGTGGCTGCATCATCCAAGAAATAAGTTAGTGAGAATGATGAAATACCTTCTGAAAACCAACAGTTAGTCCCTAAAAATCAAGATGTAACACTTGAGCAAATGTCAACAGGGGAGCTAAAAACAAAACTGTACTCCAATATTGACAGATGAGTCTTCATGAATGTCATTTGTGAATTTACCAATTTGCTGTCCATGTTAATGTAAACTGGTTTTGCACACCACTCATTTTAATATCCATTGGCTCAAGGGTTTAAGATCGACCTTTGATCAGACCCTGGAGGTTCCCTGCTGAAAAATATAACAAGCTACTATTTGCTATTTCTGTGTCTCACAAACAGTGTAGACAGCAACAGGCCAAAGCTTTGATGACTATGAGCCAGATAGCAAACTTTAAGAGTTTGGAAAATATGTGGAGATAGTAAGCTGCTTTCTGAATTCTAACAAATGGTGTGTTGTATTGGACTTACTGTTGTGGTGTAGACAGCCTCTGGATCATCTTCTACAACTCTCGAGAGACCAAAATCAGAAACTTTACACACAAGATTGCTATTGACCAGAATGTTACGAGCTGCCAGATCCCTGTGCACGTAGCCCATATCGGCAAGGTATCTCATCCCAGCTGCAATCCCACGGAGCATTCCCACTAGCTGAATCACAGTGAACTGTCCATCGTGTTTCTAATGGGATAAAAGCAATGAACACATGTAACCTTTAAAAGATAAGTTTTGTGCAACGCATTATTAATGCATCGCATCATGCCCTGACCTCATTCTTGTCTGATTAGTGATTAATGAATTATGCTTTTGAAAGAGAAACCTATCTGAAACTATAAGCCTTTACTATTAATCTGAGGTCTGGCAGTTTGATAGCACTCTGATGACCAACAAATCAGAAAGCTCTTTCTTTGAGCACCTCTCCAGGATTTGAATGTAGAACCTAGGCTTACGCTGTAGACGACTAATGTACTGCTGTTCAGATATGACCTTAAATTCGGTATTTATCAAACTGTTTTGCATTCATGGTATGTATCAAAGAGTTCATAGAATAAACAGAAATGAAATGAAATTTTGGGTAAACACCAATACTCAGAATTTTATTTGTTCTATTCTTCTCTGTGTCATGTACCTTGGTAGATCTTATTGCTCAAATGCAATCAGTGTCCGAGTAATTTACTCTGATTCTTGACGCTCATGTCCCACTTGACACATGTCCAATTCTGGGGCTGTGACTGCACACTATACGCTGGGTAAATAAAGCTATTCATAGAAACATGGTACTGCATGACTAAAGTGCTAAAGTGCCTTAATGCCAGCTCTGAATTTTACCAAAGGACCAAACATTTGGGTTAGATTTACACATGGCACAGCAGACGTGCTTCTACGTGTACCTGAGAGTGGGGTTGTACGGCTTGGCTAATGAGACTCATCGCTACTTCAGTGGAAAATCGACTGCATCATTGGAGCTGGGAAATGAGGGGCACGCTGAGTCATTGATGGAGGCACTGATACTTGACAGGAGGGAAAAAAAACATTGGCAGAGGGCACAATTAATGCATGGAGTTGAAGCAGCTATTCTTTAAAGATGAGGCATGTTGTCATTGATAAAGAAGTTGCTATTTTCAGCTTTGACAAGCTGCCACTGATATAAGAGTGCTATCTGAGTAAGAGATAGTGTATATCATTGCCAGAAAAGGTGATATTTAGGAGTGAGAGATGGCATTGCATTTTGCTTCTTTGTGCGCTGAACATATGAATTCAGGACCATTCACTTGGTTCTCTGAAACAGGGTACGTCATCTGATCGGTGTTAGTCTGACAGTTTCAAAACAATAGTCATTTAAACTGTGGCATGTGGGGTGCACAGTACTGAAAAAATACAACCAGCACAGAAGAAACATTAGTAGGTTTGATTTTAGCATCACTTATTTTCTGGTCATTTGTACATAAATATTAAGGAACAGTATCCAGATAATACAATATTGCAACAATGAAATAATCATTTTCTGTCTTACGAGGTAGAGAAATGGGAAGTGATTTATCAATTGTTTATCTCACTTGTCATGGTGATTTTTGTTTCTATTTTTTGAGGAGGTGATTGTGCCAAGAAATTTGGGGATGAAATGGAGGAGCACTGAGGATCTATGAATTTAACACACGAACAGAACCGTCAGTATTTTTTGCAGTAACAATACTAAGATTCGATAGAAAAGATTCTTGGTTATTATAGGTACAGGCTATTAAGCAGTTTCAAAGTAAAGTATCATTTTCATTCACTCTGTACTTGAACATTCTTATTATCTCACATGAGCAAATTCGAAGAAGAGTAAGGAGATCGAAACAAATTTTGGTCAAACATTAAATTTACTTAAATTTGGAAATTGACTATTCCTGGGTGTGTTGCTACTGAGGGTGGAGAAGTTATCAGCCCCTTTCTCCATATTCTTTATTTAACAATTCATAAGAAGCAGTGAAATTCTTGTTAACTTTTAAACATGTTTATAAGTAATATTTAAATTCACAATGTAACTATTGATAGTTTATGCAAAAAGTACCAATTTAATTGGTGCTTGGTTTATATTGATACAAACAAACATTAACATTTCAGAAGTGAATTTAACTTGGACAGCCTATTCTGAACAAAATCTATTATATTCTTTCAAATGATACAAAGTCTTTGATTTTTTTTCATTGCACATCTTTACAAAAATGTGTAGCATTCTATTATGTCACTTACCCGGAGGAATGCATCCAGTGCTCCATTCTCCATGTATTCGATTACAATCATAATTGGTTTACCTGCAATAAGGGGAGCTTACTGTAAATGTCAAGTTCCTCTGCGTAACTGCAAAAGCTTTTTCATTTGATACATGTGGTAGTTTCCAAAGTGCATGGTGCAGCTTGCAGTGGATGCTTGGAACTGGCTATAGTTCCAGGACGTTAATTAAGGAGCACTTAAAGCTGCAAGTAATTGGGAGATAGAATCGTTTAAGACGCCTAAAGGGCTTCGGATATATTAATATTACACATCCTGCACTTCTCCCATACAAATCAAACAATCCCTCATTCTCATTTTCATAAGTCAGGCAAGGTACCACCATTGTTATAGATTTTAAACTTAGACCTACATTGTATTGTGTGCATTTTGTCAGTCTGGAATGAGCAAAGAGCCTGTTGTCCAGATTTTATTTGTGGTAGGAGTGTGGATGTGGTTGTGGGATATTAAAATGTATAGATGAAGTCAATTTTTATGTTTGTATTTACGCCCATGTACATATATTGGGCTTGTGGCATTCAAGCAGGAGCTGTGGGAAAGGAAGAACTGTTCTTCATTGCTGGTAAGATTGCGAAAAAGGATGGAAACATTGGGTTTAATTTTGTCCTGTGTTGTTCTGAAATTGACCCAGACAAAAGGATTTTGAACGTACACTGTGAGTACTACACAAAGCAGCAGCCCAAGCAGGTCTAAAAATGGGATGGAAGGAAGAGATAATGGGAACTGCAGACGCTGGAGAATCCGAGATAACAAACTGTGGAGCTGGATAAACACAGCAGGCCAGGCAGCATCTTAGGAGCACAAATGCTGACGTTTGGGCCTAGACCCTTCATCAGATGAAGGGTTCTGATGAAGGATCTAAGCCCAAAACGTCAGCTTTTGTGCTCCTAAGATGCTGCTTGGCCTGCTGTGTTCATCCAGCTCCACACTTTGCTATCTGGAAGGAAGGATGATTTTATTTTCAAAAAGAAATTAAATAAGGATTAAGAGCAATATATATTAGGATTAATGTCATTGCCATAATAGATATGAAAAAGCCTTTCCGCTGTTTTAACACATGGCACCTTATTCTGTTGCCACTTCTGATGTGTCCCACTGCAGGCTGTTGGCTGCATTAATGTATTCACATCTCAGGATATTGATTCAATCAGAATGTGCCCACCCAAGACTGCTGGTTCTATTCGTGTGTTCCCATCTCAAACTGCTGGCTCTGTTGCTGTGCACAGGCCACTACTAGTTTGTCCAATTTCTACAGGGGTACATCATTCGTGTTAGAACATAAAGGAAGTAGAAATGTTAAGTTGATAATATAGAATGATAAAATCTAGCTAGTATTTTCAAAAGGATGAAACGTAGTTCTGGGGAAGGAGCACAGACACATCAGTGAGAGAATTACCTGGATTAGTTTATACCCGTTTCTTTTAGTTTATAAGAAGTAGGTTTAATTAAACTACATGCAGCACTGTGTTCATTTGCCAAAATGTCTTAATTTGCAAAGATTGTGGATGAAGTGGTGATTGCCTTAACAAGAGTTTGGATTGAATAAATAAAGATAAACGTTTCAAATAGCTGTAAGGCCAATAACTGAAGGCCACAGGTTAAATTTGTGGCAAAAGAATCAGAGATGACATGTCAAAACTTATCATTTTGTATAAAATAGTTAGGATTTAGAAGACATTGCATGATAAAGATGATGGAAACAATATCAATGTAGTTTTCAAAAAGGAATTAGTTGAACACTTACAGGAGAATAATGTTACGGGGATATGAGAAAACATCTGTCAGATTTTTCTTTAAGAAATACAAGGCAGACAGAGGCCCTGATTGATCTCATTCTGTGCTGCAAGTGTGTATGATACATACCTCTGGTAACGACTCCTTCCAGATGAACAACATTGGGGTGATCAAACTGTCCCATGATGCTTGCTTCACAGAGAAAGTCCCTTCGTTGTTTTTCAGTGAAACCCACTTTTAACGTTTTAATAGCAACTGGCATGTCCCTTTTACCTGGCAGTTTCAAGCGACCACTGCACACCTCTCCAAACTCACCTGTGGAAAAAGAGGAGAAATGAAAAGAGATGTGTGAGAATAAAGCTAATTTCTTTTGTGAAGCAATTACTTCCAGGTTGTAAAAAATATTTCCTTAAGTAACTGAAGAATTTAAGTTATTTTTTCAATATGTGTCCTTTCAAAAGTTAACGTCAAACAAATGCGATAACAAGGTGTAGAGCTGGATGAACACAGCAGGCCAAGCAGCATCAGAGGAGCAGGAAGGCTGGCATTTCGGGCTTAGACCCTTCCAAAATGTCAGCTTTCCTGCTCCTCTGATGCTGCTTGGCCTGCTGTGTTCATCCAGCTGTACTCCTTGTTATTTCAAACAAACGATGCTGTTTTTGTTATCGGAGATAAAATGAAACCCTGGCAAGTGAACATACCCAGGAGTATGATCAATGAACTCAGTTATTTTAACATTTTAAGATTTAAAGGGACTTTTCTTTCCTGTCAACAATCTGTGACCATTTGGTGAAATTAAAATATAGTTAAGTAAATCTGTAGAACATTCTTTTAAACATGTGTGCATAAGATGATAGTTTTGCACTGTAAACAGAACTTTTTTTTTATTCCAACATAAGATGTGAGTATCACTGACAGTGCCAACATTTACTGTCCATCCCTACATGCTCTCAGAGATTTAGGAAAGGAGTTCCAGGATTTTTATCTGGTGTCAGAGAAGGAGTGATGGATATACTTCCAAGTTAGGATGGTATGTGACTTGGAGGAGAACTTACAGATTGTGTTTACATGATGTTTTGGAAGGTGCTGTTGAAGGAGTTTTGGGAAACACCTGCAGTGCATCTTGGAGATGATTCAGACTGTGCGTTGATGGTGAATGGAGTAAATTTTGGAGATGTCAGATGAGTTACTAATCATGTGAGCTATTTTCTCTTGAATGGCGTTGAATTTCTAAGGTGTTATTGGAACTATATTCAGCCAGGTAAGTGGAGAGCATTCCAACATTGTTGCTTCTTTTGTATATGGTGGACAGGGATTGGGGATTGGAGGTGAATTAATCATCACAGAACTCCCAATCTTCGACTTGCTTTCCTAGCAACAGCATTTACATGGGTGGTCCAAGTTCAGTTTCTGTTTATTGATTATCTCGGAATGAGAGTGAGGGTTTCATCTAGGGTAAAGCCACTGAATGTCATGGAAAAATGGTTGGATTCTTCCTTATAGAAGATGCTACTTGTTTGAATGTTGACCAGGCCTAATTGTATGCCTAGTGAATGCAAATCTAGTGGTAAAAGCAAAGTTGTGTTTAGTAAAAGCAAAATGGCGCAACTGTTACTCAACAACAAATTATTATTTATATGAAAGTATAATTAATTTTGTTTCTTTTCTTTTACAGGCTTAATATTAAGAATTAAACAGTGTTAGATCAGCAAAGTGAGTTTGAAAACACAGAAAAATTGCAGCGTTGACAAAGAATCCAATCTATCAAACCAATCGTGCAGATTTAACATGTTGAATTATTTGTGTTTGATTATATTATTTCTGATTAATGAGTTCATGGGTTCAAGGTCTTAAAAAATTCAAGATTCGATGTGTTATCAAATAGGACAGAATATTTAGCATGGAGTCTCAACACCCCAGGTAAAAGATTATTGAGGAGCCTGATTTCATCTCAACAACAGTCCAATGGCAAACTATCACCTGAAGCTGAGATTTCTGACCCTCCCTCGGGAAGGGATCTGGCCTAGAGCCTCTGGCCAGTTAGATGATTGATGGTTCTCTAGTCTCAGCTAAAAATGTTAGCAATTTTTAGAACTCTAGTCAGTTTCACCCACCTCACTGAGGAGCCCAGGTAAAGGTGGTGTCAGGGGATTCTCAGTGAGCAGCGGGCACTACAGTCTCACAAGAGGGTTAAAGCGAGAATGGACATTGACACTGACTGAGATTCCTGCATGCGTTAGCCTCTGCAACCCCTTCCACAATTGAGTTGGAAGTAGAGGCGGGGGGTGGGGGGGGGTGGGGTCAACACCTCCTCCTAATCCCCTAAAATTTTCAGACAGGTCAGGTGCAACAGGTTTCGAATACTGCCGCCCCCCCCCCAGCCTTTCAACCTGCTGGTGTAAGAACTTAAATTACAGCCCTTGGAAAAATTGGGATATCTTTTGAGTTGAGAAACAGGCCTAAAGCTGGTGGCGGAAGGTGCATTTTCAGCTTCAAACCTTACTTACACATTGTTGGAAAGCTCCATGTGGGTGGCTGTGTTTCTGTTCATGAGCCAGGGAGTGTGAGAAATTTGTCCTATGCTCAGTAAGTCAGCAGCTTTGAGGGAGTAGGATAATGAAGAGGGAAACCTTACATGAATCAGCAACGATTTTCTCTGACTCTTGAAACAGCAACTCTGCTGTTCCTCTTTCTCCAAAATAAACATTTATTTGGTTGCTGATAAACCAGCCTTCAACACTGAGTAGCTATCGTGTCTGGCGCCATCACGATTGTCAAATTTTGCTCGGCTGTTTTCCATCTTTTTTTATGTGGCCAGACGTGCTCTTACACACAACTAAATTTTTTCTTTTCTCCCCCTCACCAAATCATCCATGGTATCTTCCATCTATTAATCACTGCTAGTAAATCACATGTTTTCCAACTGATCAATTTACATACAAAGCCTATTAAGGGCAATGTTGACTGCGTTTACCAGTGAGAAAAATGCAATATGGCTTATAGCTGAAAATCCTCCAGAGAGAGTTGTGGACCAATTTTGGGTCATATCCAGTTGGATGGTACACAATTTTAATATTTACATATCTAAATTTTCTCACAATGGAAATCAAGCATGTTGCACTTGAATTTACAATCCATGCCAACAGTGAGAGAAAATGGTCACATTTATCCTTCAGTAATGTATTTGCCTGCATGTTGAAAATCACAAAGACAATTTCTATATCAAGGACAATGACATGAACATAGTTCTCTTCCAGTCATAATTTTTTGGCTTTCAGTTAATTTTAGACATGATTTTCCCATGAGTTTCAGAAGTCAGGTCTTCAGCATGTGGCAGTTCGGACACATGCTCTTCCAGTAGGTGACACAGCCTTTTTGGAAGCAACCAGGCAGGAGAGTAAAGTGGAGGGTTATCAGATCAGCCACGAAATGAATGAATGGCAGAATAGACTCAATAGGTTGAATAGCCTATTCTGCTCTTATGTCTTATGGTCTTAATTCGCTGCTCTATGCTTGCTCTGTGGAGGGTTCTCAAAATTAGCCAGGCTGATCAGAGATGTGCAGGTGAAGACCCCGTGGTGAGGCAGGGTGGGTTTGGGGGAGCGGGGGTGTTGTTTTTGAGCTCATAGGGTGGTCTTTTCTTCCTATGAATGTGTAAATGGGTACAGCGCTTCTAGGACTACAAGCCTGCCAAAGGGAGGCCAACTTCATTGAGCTGAGAGTCTTCCCACACTATGGAGTGACATGTAAGTCAGACGAGATAAGGAAGCCACATTTCTTTCACAAAACAACATTAGGGAATGTCTTCTGAAGATTGGCATCAACTTCATGACTCTTTTCTTCCAGATTTTTACTGAATTCAAATTGCACCATCTGTCATGATGGGATTCAAACCCCAGTCCCCAGAACATTACTTGGGCCTCCGGATTAATAGTCTAGCGATGATACCACTATCCCATTGCCTTTCCTTAAGAACAAGGAAATATATCACTTAGTAAGAGCATGGAAGTGCATACTAAAAATGGGTTCCAGTCAGAACAATACAGATGCGTTTTTGGAAAAGAATGCTGTTGTAGCATGAGTAGGTATGGTTAAAGGCTGACAAAAAGGGATGGCTTGTTTGGATTCATAATCATTTTCAACTTCTGATCTTTATTTTTAAATTCACACTGAAATTCTTGTAGAGATATAAACAAGACCAGAACTTTATTGCATCTCTTGATATCTGTTGAGTCACAATGGATTGAAAAATATTTTACGCGACTCTTATACTCTAGGAAACACTGCTGACATCCAAGATGCATGACTTTCAATATTACTAAAGTGGAACAGTTCAATCACCCGCTAGTAACAGTCTCACCTGCTCCAATCACTCTTTCAATCTTAATGCAGGAAGTGTCTAATTCCTTGGCAAATTGATGGACAGCCCGGTTAGGGTCCTCATAGGTTTCTGGATCGATGTATGTTCTTGAACCTGGTAATTTAACTGTAGTAAAGTGAGGGAAGATTGATTGTGATGAATTACTGTGTTCTGCTGCATCCATGTGAACATCACTACATATATCTTTCTCAATCTGTTCTGAAACAGTCCATTCTGTGGCAAATGACTGAAAAGAAATCTTGTAAACAATGCACAGAAAACAGATTTACTCATTGGTGTATTATCAATAACTTAAGGATTCATGACAGTTAGAGGTGCTCCGAGACAAAGTGGCTTCTGTCAAAATGTCGTCTGTCCAAAATGAGCTTTTGCAATTTTGTTTTAAATTCATTCACAGGATGCGAATGTTGCTGATTGGGTCAGCATTAATTGCCATCTCTAATTGCCCAGAGGGCAGTTAGGAGTCAAGCACATTGCTGTGGGTCTACAGTTACATGTAGACCAGACTAGCTAGGGAAGGCAGTTTCCTTTTTTAAAGGACATTACTGAACCAGGTGGGTTTTTCCTGACAAGAACAATGGATTCAGGATTATCATTTGGTTCTTAATCCTAGAATTTCATTGAATTCAAATGTCATTGTCTGCATGGCAGGGTTTGAACTTGGGTCATCAAACCATTACCTGGGACTCTGGATTAATTGTCTAACAATGATGCTACTAGGCCATCACCTCCCCGCAAACAGTTAGGATTTTGAGATGGGTATTCATTTCAGGTTATTGAATGCATTTTTAAAAATACAGCCACCATTTCGCTGTTTCAGCTTATTTACAAACGATTGAAGATAAAATCAAAACTCCGTTAGACTGGGGAAGTGGTGGAGCGGAAACTTTGGATTTAAACTAATAATATTATCGATCAGGACAGTTGACTTGTGCTACTATTTTGAAGAGAACAAAGAACGGTTGCAACAAAAGTGCCAGGCAAAGCCAAGTTCAACAAGAGAAAATCCAACCATAAACCCTTGACTTTCAAATCATCTAGCAATCTTCCATTTAGTTGTTCTTTATAGTTTCATGGGATGTGGGTATTGCTGGCAAAGTCAACATTTGTTGCCCATCCCTAATTGCCTTTGAACTGAGGAGCTTGTGAAGGTCTTTTCAGAAGGCAATTAAATGTTAGCCACATTGTAATGGGTCTGGAGTTACACATAATCCAGACCAGGTAAGGCTGGCAACTTTTGTTCCATGAAGAATATTAGTAAAACGCAAAGATTTTGACAACAATTACTGGTTTTAGTCTTTTTCACTCGGACCAGCTTTCCAATTCCAATTCCAATTTATAAACTGAATTGTAATTCCAACAGCTACCATAGTGAGATTTGAAACTATGGCTCCAGAACATTAGCCTGCCTGACTCTCCGGACTATTGGGTTAAGACACGTTACCACTACTCCACCTTTACCTCACATTTCAGAATGTGTAACAGTTTGAGTCTGTGTGTGACTTTTACTTCTTGGTGCACAGATAACTTCTTTTCAGATTTGGATAAGGATCTCAAGATGAAAACTGCATTTCAAATTTCCAGCATTCAAATTTTTTGCCTAATTAAAATTGTTTCTCTCAGTTCCTTGCCAATATTTTGTTTGTAATATGTTAATCAATATTTTATTCATATTCACTTTGAAGCCAAATGACTTTTTGACTGTTATATTCATCTTTATTCATCCAGAATGTACAAAACAGGATTTGGACACTTGTGCTCCTGTTCTGAAGACAATAAATGAACATAGGTAGCAAGCAAAGCCAAGTTCAACTAGAGAGAATCCAAACATAACCCCTTGATATTTCATGGCACTAATATCACTGAATACCTCATGTAAACACCCTCAGGGTTACCATTGACCAGTAACTGAACTGGACAAGCAACACAAATACTATGGCTGCAAGAGTAGTTGTAGGTTTGGAATTCAACAGTCAGTAACTCAACACATGACCCCTCAAAATCTATCTGCTACCTACAAGGAACAAGTCAGGAACGTGATGGAATACACTTCACTTGCCTGGATGGGTGCAGTTCCAACAACACTCAAGAAATTTGACACCATCCAGCTCAAAGCAGTACACTTGATTGGCACCCCACTTAACATCTTCAACATTTACTCCTGTCACCACTAACATACAGTGGCAGCAATGTGTACCAACTGCGAGGTGCACTCCAGCAACTTAACAAGGAGCACAGCCCCTTCCAATACCTCATTTTTACTACCTAGAAAGACACGGACAGCAGATACATTTGAACTCTTGCAAGATTCCCTCTAAGCTATATATATGTCACAGTTCCTTCAGCGTCACTGGGTCAAAATTCTGGAACTTTCTTCCTAACCACACTGCAGCTGTACCTATAATGTTTACATTGCTTTAGTTCCAGAACGCAGATCGCCACAAGAACAATTAAGGATGAATAACAAGTGTTAGCCTAGCCAGCATTATCCACATCCTGTGGATGAACATAAGAAATGTCGGCTGCTAGTGTTAATAAAATGTAAGGGTGGATGAACACAGCAGGCCAAGCAGCATCTCAGGAGCACAAAAGCTGACGTTTCGGGCCTAGACCCTTCATCAGAGAGGGGGATGGGGAGAGGGAACTGGAATAAATAGGGAGAGAGGGGGAGGCGGACCGAAGATGGAGAGTAAAGAAGATAGGTGGAGAGAATATAGGTGGGGAGGTAGGGAGGGGATAGGTCAGTCCAGGGAAGACGGACAGGTCAAGGAGGTGGGATGAGGTTAGTAGGTAGATGGGGGTGCGGCTTGGGGTGTGAGGAAGGGATGGGTGAGAGGAAGAACCGGTTAGGGAGGCAGAGACAGGTTGGACTGGTTTTGGGATGCAGTGGGTGGGGGGGAAGAGATGGGCTGGTTGTGTGGTGAAGTGGGGGGAGGGGACGAACTGGGCTGGTTTAGGGATGCAGAAGGGGAAGGGGAGATTTTGAAACTGGTGAAGTCCACATTGATACCATTAGGCTGCAGGGTTCCCAGGCGGAATATGAGTTGCTGTTCCTGCAACCTTCGGGTGGCATCATTGTGGCACTGCAGGAGGCCCATGACGGACATGTCATCTAGAGAATGGGAGGGGGAGTGGAAATCTTCTTTTCTTTTCTCTCCATCTTCGGTCCGCCTCCCCCTCTCTCCCTATTTATTCCAGTTCCCTCTCCCCATCCCCCTCTCTGATGAAGGGTCTAGGCCTGAAACGCCAGCTTTTGTGCTCCTAAGATGCTGCTTGGCCTGCTGTGTTCATCCAGCCTCACATTTTATTATCTTGGAATTCTCCAGCATCTGCAGTTCCCATTATCTCGGCTGCTAGTGTTAGTCTACTTTTTGAGTCCTGAAGAACACAAAGGGATTAAATGCCTCAAAATAAGCACCATTTATATAAACAGCAGGATCCAAAACCTGGCTGGTAGTGTAGAAAAAGTCAGCATTTATTCATGGTGGGAAATGAGTAAAATCCATCAAGTTTTCAATAAATTTGCACATGAGCAGCTTCTGCTTAGTGATAAGAGATAGCCCATGTTCATCCTCCTGTTCTGTTAGTGTGATTTACTGTATCAGTAAGGGTACCATTTAAAACAATATTTTTAATAGAGCCACAAACTAAAGTGAAAGCAAATTAAAGCGAGATACAGCCCAAATGACTATGGCAAGCTAGCTTGTATACTTCACATAAGTCAATTTCTCTCGGCAATCTACACTCATAAAGATCAAACATGAAAGAGAAAACATACATATATGACCATTTGCAGCTACAAGTTACTCAATATCCATGGTCAAAAAGCAATATCATTCACTGTGGAAGTTGTGGTAATAACAGTCAGTCCCACTTTTAGCAGTCTCTGCACAGGCTTCAAACACACGGGGCAAAATCTTGTTGGGCCTGAATGATATGGGCTATGATTACAAATGTGGGAGAGCTTAATGAGAATTAAGCTGAGGCCTTTCTCAATATCAGGGTTAACTCAAATGATTTTCAAACACATTTCCCAGTGTTGAGATGAAGTTTGTGCTAGGGACTGGCGAGTTCCTTATGAACAAGGATTGGTGCTTCAGTCAACTTCAAGCCTCTCACAACCCTAATGGCACACTTTTGATCCACTTACAGGATCCTTCTGAACTTAAAAACTGCATTTTTGGTGAGCATCAGCAACTAACATTGAAGTGCTGTTGTCAGGACAATTTGTACGAAGAGACAAGCTCCTAGCTAACTGATTGGACCCGGCAGTATCTTGGGACAGCCTCTTGCTCTCTCAGAACTCACTCACTTACTGCCTACCTGGATGCTCATAGCACCCCTTCCTTGCCTTTCCTTTTTGTGCTTTGCTCCTTTCTCCCACACAGAGTTACCAGGCTCACATCACTTATGTCTTGCCTTGCTGTTTAGCATAGGCATACAGCTGGGATAGTTGCTACCAGTCCTCAGTCAAGTCAAGGAAAACAGCCTTCATTCAGGGGTCCTGGTGCAATAAGGCAATGGAATTCTCAGCCCAGAAGCATCAGAACAGGTAGGGTCAGGATCCTCTCCTCTTAGGGGGTGAGAAGCTGAATGTTTGGCAGCCCACTACTCATCTTGGTTCTATTTGTGGCTGGTTTCTTCTGGAATGAGAGAAAGCAAAGAATTAAATGAGATGGAAGTGGATGGTATAGCTGTTAGCACTTTTGAGGAAAAGGTGTTGGGGTCCAAGTCAGTAGGTAGAGCAGAAGACAAAGACTATGGGGGGAGATGGGCAAGAGCAAGCGAGAGAAGATGTTGGATGTAATAGTGAGGAGATACAACATGAACCTTGGTGGAATGGAGGTATAGTAGCAGGAACAGCGGGTGTGAGGTAGCACAGAGAAGATGGTGGCATTTCTCCTGGCAGAGCAGAAAAGGTCATTGATCTTCTTCTTTTACCGCTGGGCATTCCTCCAGATAGCTGAGAGTGCAATATCTCAGGTGGCAACTTCAGACCAGGCTGACAGGGTCTAATGGCGTGGCATCTCAGGCTGGTGCTGGGCCAGGACATTCCTAGTCTACACCACCCCATCCATTAAGGCCTCATGGTGCCTGGCCATTTGCTCTTTATTTGTCATATGTGGGGCAAATGTCACAAACCATGTAGGGCAGCTTCACACTGACAGTGCTTTTTTGGGTATACAACAGCCTTGTAAAGACAGCATGAGTGCCAAGGATGCCAGTGTATTTCCGGATATCTCACCAGTAGCAAGTTCTCCTGGGCAGTACATGACGGCAAGAACTAGCTAGCACTGCATGAGACGCTGTCTCAGGGTGTGTGGAAGTTCAGGAGTGAGATGAGTTTGGGACGATACTGTGTGAAATCTTGCTAGGCCTCGGGGTGAAAAACCCTCTATGAATTTTGACAAAATTGACTCTTGATCCAAATATCTTAAGATTCATTCTATAATCTTTAAACTGTGTCGGATATTGTACATCCGTGTTTCATTGGCCTGCTTGTTGCTCGGGTGATGTCCCTCCTCCCAGGAGTGCCATGACTGTGGTTGGTGCTTTCACCGTGGTAGCTGTTGTTGATGATCCACTTCCAATGTTGCAGAACAGTGGACCTCTGGGAATGATGGTCACTCTGAACTCTGTGCAGACAGCGAGATCACTTTTTCCTGATCAGCTGCCTTAAGTGAAGGACCAGATTCTCTCGTGGTTTGTATTTGTCTGTAGCTGCAAAAAAAATCATGTGCATCACAGACAATTAAGGAGACAACTACTTGGCACACAGGTCCCAAACTGCTACAAAGGCAACACTTTTTCAGTGTGTTGAATTTTGCACTCTGACTCGTTCTCCAATGCTTGACTGTGGCAATGGTTTAGCGGTTTTACTGAATTAAAATTTGACTCTCGGTCATTTTCCTTTGATATTGTCAATCTTGCCTTTAACCACTTATGGCTTCAGAAGCTTTTCTGCTAGCGGAAGATTTATTTGGGTGTTGCGTGACAGTAGTCTTTGAACTGGACTACTTTATATGTCTTCAGTTTTGTGTGTTTCTTCATCAATGGCTTTTTTTATACAATTGTGCTGGATTTGTTTGAAATCCTTATTATCTATTTGGTGAGTTTCACTGCTGGACTTTGGACAAGTCCATTGGACTTGGGATGGTGTGGAAACAATGCATTGTGTTGAATTTCCCAATCTAATGTGTAACATCAAATTATTCAGTCATGAATTGAGGGCAATTTGCTTTTGTCATTATGAGTGGAATTCATTAACTTCCGAAGTGAGCTTTCAGGTATATTCCAATCTCACTTAGAATCAGGTCCTACTTCCCAGTATTTGAAATAAAATAATCAGTTCCTTCAAGAGTAAAGACAGCTACTCCAGGATTTATCCTTAGTCCGTCTGTGATGTCATGCATCATAAGCAGTTTTTTTACCGTGCTTAGCTTATGATGTTACAATCTCTGCACTGGCTGATCAGCCCCATAATCCTATTGTTGCTGTTTGCCCAGGAGAGAACTCTTCTGGCCCTCTTCAGATTAGATTCAATTCCTTGATGGCTTGAGAGGATGTGTTTCAACATCACGGTTCTCATCCCTTTAGGAATGATTAGTCTATTTCCTTTTCCAAAAGATGCCATCTTGGGTTATCACTTCATTGCTGTATGTTCCAGTACTTCTTTATAGCAACTGGTGTCCCCTTAACGTTTTCCGGCCCCCGTTTCTTTTTTTTTCCCCCGCAGCATATGAATAATTGCACTTTGTTGCAAAGTTTGCTTGATTTGAGCAAAATGTTTGTCCCTCAGATTCAATAAGCTGACTATTACATGCTGCAATTGAGAATGTTTTTGGCAGATGGGTATTTAATATAGGCTAGGCCATTAGACCACCATCTTCCCATTCACTCCCTATCTCCATAATATGGAGAATGGGTGACCTGACCATCATGTAAATCATAATTAAAGGTTAACTGAGCTTGTTAAAAAACCTCTCTGAGATGATAACTTCCCCATACTTCACACACATGTTGCAGAACATACCCTGTAATGCCTTCACCAAGCTTTCTAAACCTTGCCTGACCCAATGTCTCATTTCCCTTTCAACATAGTTCCATGGGGCTTTCTGATGGAACTTCTTGCAGCGCCAATACAGAATTTGCAGACCTCAAATACTGGTGGGGCTGCCAACAACTTACATTAACTGACAGCTCCTAACATTACACCTCCTCTTCATTGATGGCTGGAGGGCTTCCAAATAGGCAATATAGCCTGCTTGGGATGCATTATGGATACATAACAGACTTTCAGTGGATTTGATGGCTTCCAGTTGGTGTTCCTTCTAAAGTGGGATATTGATCCGTCTTCCACCCCATAAGTTTCAGCACAATGTCAGTTTGATGACTTCCAGAGCGTGTCAAATTGCTGCTTCTCATTGAATCTGGAAGATCTCACATTATGTCTCAGCATCCTTGATACTCTTCATTGAGAGTGCTGCTCATGATTGCATGTTAACTAGCAATTCTGTTTCCCATAATTATATAACATATCCAGATGATACATCTGCAAATTAATTCATATTTTTTAAACACTTTGGATTAGATGGAAGTAATTTGACAAAAATGCTTTTCGTAGTTTGTTGTGAGACCAACAGTAACTTTGCCTTTCCCAAACCGGTGCTAACTAAAAAACAATATTCAGGCACTCTTTTTCAATGTGTTGAAAAATTTGCACTAACAACCTGCTTGTAATTGTAACTAGTTGTTCTTGCTACATAAGGTTGGTCCAAGTCCTGTCCTGCTGGCAAAAGCCTGGAAAACGGTTTCATCATCATTGTGATAGTACCTCCACACTGAGGTTGTCATCACTCATTTCATTCGAATGAAACTGCTTCTTGTTCTATGCGTCAATGTCAATGCATATACTTGACGGTGAATTTGTATACAGATTCAAACTGTCAAAAAGTTAAGCAAGACCTTTCCCAGAAACTTTATAAATCCAATAAATCCTTGTACTGCTTTCACATCTGATGGTCGCTGCATCTCTGCTATAACTTTTAACTTACCAAGACCCAGGTGAAGACAGTTTGTTGAGAGTACATGGCCGCATTCATTTAACATCATGCATTTTCAACTGTGTAATTTTCTTATTCAATTTCAGGTTCATCTGAAGAACTCTCTTTAGCAGTGTTCTGCAACAGCTTTATCCTTTGCGTTTCTACAACCCTACAGAGGCAAATTTTCCAAAGTAGCTTCCACACCAGAAAGATCATTATCTCATGCTGTCTGAGAAATGTGATTTCTGGAGCAGTAGAAATTCTAAACAGAACGTACAACTATGTATCTCTTGAACAGCATCCAGAATGCAATTAGAAAGCTCTTGCTTTTGACTAGCTTCATATGCCAGTAACAAATCCTTTGCATCAAGGGAAGTAAAGACTTCAGCCCTGGGAAGTTATGGCAAAATTTCTTCAATGTTTGGCATGGGAATGTGAGATCTCTTCAAAGCTTTATTGAGATCCTCTCATTCTTTCTGGTTATTTTACTGCTGCCGCGTTGCTAATCCAATCTGTCAGAACTTTTAATTATTTTAATTACACTTTTCTCTTCCAGCTCTGATATCTTATCTTTCATGCTGGACTTGGGGGTAGCTGGATCTCCTTGGCAGAAGCTGAGTTGGTCTCTTACGTCATTTACTTCAAGTTGATATTGCCAGGAAGGCAACTAGGGTCTGTGAAAAATCTTTGTAATCTTCTTGGATCCGTTCAGTAGCAAATGGCTCTGTGGACTGTGAAACTACAAATTTCTTGTAAAGTTGTTTGCACAAGCTTTAGATTTGTTTCAGCCAAGATGAGTGGGTTTTGATTGATATCGGCTATCTGAAATCTAGATCTTTATCCTACTTATTGCACTGGACGGTCAGCTTCACTTGTTCACTTGAGATAAGTAGTGTTCCATCATCTAGCTCAATACTACCAGTGACTCATTTTTATGTCACTATAAGGAGTCACATCACACCTGCCTGCAAAATTCATGATGTTACATGGAACGCATATGTCAATCAGACAATTCACAATCTCTTGATGCTGTCCTACCACAGTCGCCTTTCTAACAAACTGATCTGTTGTTTCCAGCCTGTTTAATGTTCTAGACTGTTTTGTTGGAATTATTTCTTTTTATTTGCTCATGGCATGTTGACATCACTAGCTAGGACACCGTTTATTGCCAGGAAGGTAATAGAAATCAGCCACATTGTGGTGGATCTAGAGTCACATATATACCAGACCACTCAAAGACAGCAGTTTCCTTCTCTAAAGGGCATTAGTGAATCAGATAGGTATTTAAAACAAAAAAAAAAGTAATGGTTACTTAGTCATCATCAGACCAGCTCATTAGTCAAGCTTACTTCTATAGAATTTAAATGCCACCATCTCCCTTGGTGGGATTCAAATCTATGTCCCTAGTACCAATGACATTATCACTATGGTATCATCCCCCCCTAATATCTAAAGTCACTCCAACAGCAATCATTATTAGCTTGATTTGGTTCATCCAACTAAACATTTCTCATTCAGTTTCTTGCAGTTAGAACATTGCCTAGAGTGAGGAAAGCAATCTTCTCTTTTGTTGATATCCTCCACAAAATTTGTGTCATGCCCCCGGTCTTGATCTTCTTACAGCTGCGTCTGCAAATATTTCTTCTTTTCTTCCAATAAATTATTTGCATTCAGCCTGTTTGTCAGTATAATGCAATGCCTTGTTATTTTACCCATTAATTCACTCTAACTGATGAATGACAGCCTCAGATTGTCTGCAGAAGTCCATGACATTCTTCAGATTAAGTTTCTCCTCTCAGTACTTTGTTTTATGCCTAAGACAATCCTATCTCTGATGAGATCATCATCATCATTGTCCAAACTCACAGTCGATAAATAGTCACCCTCTCCCCCGAGCTCTGGTGTTTAACACAAAGCACTCATATTCACATTAATATGGGGTTCAAGGCATGCCCTCAAAATCCCGCTTATCTGTATTCTCTACTCCTCAGTGAGATGCAGGGTACAATGTAGCTTTTAGCACTCTTTCGACAGCATGGATAATAGGCTGTAACTCTTATTTGCTGTCTTTTAATTTAATTCTACATTTCTTTCAAAGCTTTTGCCACTGAGAATGGGAAGGTTTCTGATTCTTTATCAGATCTTCTTTAAATTCCACAGGGATTGGTTAGTTTAGTTGACTGGACAACTGGTTTGTAATACACAGTGGCGCTAACAGCACAGGTTCAATTGCCATACTCGCTGAAGTTACCATGAACACCCCACCTTCCTAACCTTGCCTTACTTGAGGGGTGCCCCCCCCCCGGTTAAACCACCACCAGTTGTCTTTTACTCTCTAACAAGACAGTAGTCCTGTGCTCCTCTGGGACAATGGTGACTTTACTTACATTTGAATAGAAGAAGGGAATGGGAAATTTACAAATATTCTGACTTATTCTGAAAATTGAAGATTTCAGCTTTACTTGTACACAGTGGTTGGTTCTCCTTCAAATCTGAAAATTCATTTAATCTCCACTTCTATTCTTGTTTCAGGAATGTATTTACTGTATGCCACAAACTAAAGTGAAAGCGAATTACAGCAACAGTACAGATCATGTGACTATGGTAAGCCAGCTAGTATATTACCTACAAACACATTTCTATTTGATATGTGAATCTTATAGCAGTCATGTGAGGGCAGGATCAAGTTTGGCTGTGACTTCTCACCACTACCTGCCATCCCCAGAACAGTGAACACAATGGAATAGTCTGCTGGCAGCCATTACAATGTCAACTAAATGACAGAATAATAAGGATGTGCCTAAAAAGGGGAAGTTATTGCTTCACTATATAGAGGCACACAAAGGAGCTTGCAGAAGCTTATAAATATATCCAGAACTTTATGTTTGTTTAGGATTAGATACTTGCCAATTGAATTAAAATTTCAAACCTTTTAGAGAAAGCAATGTCTGATATTTTGACGATTGCAAAAATTGGTCATAAGGTTGACATATTTGTAGAATTTAATTCAGAACAGAAAAATGAAAGGCTCGGATGAGACCCAGAGCAACCTTTGTAAACCACTTCAGTACCAGAGACAGTGCGGCAGATAAATTTCTTAATTTTACATTATTGCAATGGGATTAACTCAAAACTCTACTGTTCCATTGAGACCCATCTATATGACATCTATGACACAAATACAATTCTATTTTTAGTGGAGGCATTTGCTTTATCACCAATTTGTAGAATTATATCAGACCGATACCAACTGATTCTCCCATGAAATATTGATTTTGTCCAAGCAATTTGTCCAAGAATCATTTATGAATGTCTTATCACAAGCTGTTTGACTATTTAAATAACAAATTTGGTCTTAAGTCTTTGTTTTTTTGAGGGGATATGGACTTACTAGCAAGTTTGGAATTTGTTACCCAACCCTCATTGCCCTTGAGACATAAGTGACCATTTTACAGGTTAGTGATGAAGTACATTGTTGTGGTTTGGATTCACATTTAAGACAGACTGTCTAAGAATGATAGATCTTTTTCCATAAAGAACAATAATAAGCCAAATGGGCTTTCATAACAATTGATGATAGCTTTTTGGTCATCATTACGATGGCATGGTGGCTCAGCGTTTAGCACTGCTGCCTCACAGTGCCAGGGGTCTGGGTTTGATTCCAGCCTCGAGTGACTGTCTGTGTGGAGTTTGCACGTTCTCCCTGTGTCTACGTGGGCTTCCTCTGGGTGCTCTGGTTTTCTCCCACTGTCCAAAGATATGCAGGGTAGGTGGATTGGCTATTCTAAATTGCCCATAATGTTCAGGGATGTTTTGGTTAGGTGGTTTAGACATGGAAAATGTAGGGGTATGAGTCTGGGTAGGATGTTTTTTGGAGGGTTGGTGTGGGGCTGAATGGCCTGTTTCCATACTGTAGGAATTCTACCGTTACCGAGACTGGATTTTAATTCAGCTTTTTAAAAAATAACTTTCTTAACTAACTTAAAATTCCACTATCTGCAGTGGTACCTACACCCTCTGAATATTGACCTTGGACTCTACATTATGTGTGCTATGATGACCAGGTACATTAGCTTTGTACAAGAATGTATACTAATAAATGCATGTCTGAGATGCTATTGATTAATGTTCATGATCATTCATATCTAGGCCAGTGATATAAAATTATCTTGATATTAGGATTTCTAAATGTTAAAATTATTAAATAGTTCTATTATTAGATCATAAATGAGTTGTATAATTAAAATGACTGTGTGGAAATAATGAGAAGTAAGTCTGCAACTTGTCATTAAACATATTGGTGTAAGTTGGAGATATTGGAAATATGGGTTGAAATTATTCTGCCAGTTACTTCAACTGACGTTAACCTTTCTAAAATAATCAGTAACTTAGGGAAGAATTTGACAGGGATTGGAGCAATGCAGGCTGTGGTGAGATCTGTGGCAGAAACAGGTGGGAAGTCAGGCTTAGCTCGGACTTCACCAAAAAAGGTGGTCAAAAATGGTCTAGCCTGTAGACTTATTCAGTTGTGGAGGAGGCAATTTGGTTCAGTTTGTGTGTGTCTACTCTCTTAAAAGGCTATCCAACATTCCCACAGCCATTTATTTTCGTCTGAAATGTAACCATTTTCAGTATGTATCCAATTTTCTTTTGGAAGTTAGTGAAAGTCATTGACTCTGCTTCAATCACCCTTTTAACTGTAATTTGCAGATCATAACTTAGAGAGGTTTTTTTCATCTCTCCTCTGGCTATGTTGCCAATTGACTTAAATTTTTGTGTTCTGGCCAATGAACCGCCTGCCTGTGGTAACCATAGTATTCTAGATACTTGGTCAAATCTCCTCAAATTGGAAAAACTTTGTTGAATTTCCTGTAACTTTCTTAATTCTGAGCAGGGCAACCCCAGACTCTCTTCTGTCAGAACAACTGATGTATTTCATTCCTAGTACCAATCTGCTAAATCCATTCTGCATTAGACATTGCTTTTAAAGTGCAGTGTCCAGAGTTGGACACACATCGCTAGCTGAGATATAACCTGTTATTCTTAAAGATTTCCTGTAATGTTAATATTTTTGTCTTCTATTCACAAATTTCTAATGCCAATGGTCCCATGTGTGCTTTTGCAACCCATCCTGTGCTAAGTACTACTAACTCACTCCTATCTTTGTCAACTTCCACCAACTTCTGGTCGCCAATGCCCTGAAATTAATTAAAAACCGAAAGATCTGCAGCTGCTGTAAATCGGAACAAAAACAAAATTGCTGGAAAAGCTCGGCAGGTCTGGTAGCACCTGTGAAGGAAAACCCAGAGTTAATGTTTTGGGTCCAGTGACCCTTCCTTGGAACTCAAAGCAATTCTGAGGAACGGTCACCGGACGTGAAATGTTCACTCTGTTTTTTTCCCTGAAATTAATTACTTGGTTATAGATCACGATTTGAGACTCAAATACTGCAACCTGCCACAGCCCAATGTCACAGCCAGTGTTTTTTGGTTGTTTGATTCTAGCCTTCTATGCCTTTCTCTGAAGTGTCAAAGCATTCATCCACCTGATTTTACACTGTCTCATGTTTCCTCAATAACCTTCTTTATTTATCTTGGCTTGTGCGCTCTGCCACCTGTCTTCCTTTTTGCTAGTGTTTAGTCCTGCTTTTACTTGCATGAAGTGCTTTGGAACGGTCTTATTTTAAATTACAAGGAGCTTGCCAAGTTCCTTTCATTCTCCTCCCATGCTGGGTCTTAACTCTACTCATGGAAAAGCAAAAACTTCATTCCACTAAAGTAGCACAATTATTTCTAACAACAGGTATTGTTGCATACGAAGGGATGCCACCCCATCAGTTTAGGTGGATTCTATCTTGACTGTAAAAGTGCAAGAGTCACCGTTTCTCATAATTATACAATTTTGGCTGCTATTCAGTATTAAGTGAATCAAAATCATTGAAATAAACACAAAGTTCTAGAAAAACACAGCAAATCTGCGAGCATCTGTGGAGAGGGAAACAGAGTTAACATTTCATATCCTTCATGTCCATTGTAACCCTGCTTCAGAACTCTTGGTCATTGACCTGCTCAATTACTAAAGGTAATATGTCCACATTTTGACATTGGTAAGCAGAAACCATTTTAAAACTAGTGTGTACATGGGCTGGTAAAGGTCACTGAAATTGATGAGCAGTTCAATGCAATTTACAAAGCTGAGTTGGAAAATCTGTAACATGTCTCCTGATCATCCACAGCAGTTTCAGTGGGTGAATGGCATAAACCCAGGAGAAATGGTACAAAAGGTCAATTATGCTGTTGCTCTGGAGATTCAACTGATCATCTGCTGAAGTGATGGTGGACAATAAAGCAGAGTCCATGAATTGATTCCAACACTAATTTACAAAGAACAAGTTTATTTTTAAGAAAGAAAATACAAGTCTGAGAAATGTGATTTGCATCCATAGTGGCATAAAACTGGCTTTTGACGCTTTTGATTATTGGATTGTGGTGGTCTGGGGTCCGAGCCAAAGCTGTCTTTGAGACTCATTGAAAAGTTGCTGGCACCAAATAGACATCCCACTGCTGTTTGCTGGCCTGGAACAGCAGAAAATCAACTAGCTCTGATAGATCAGCTAGAATACAAATCCTGGTGGGGCAGGGAGTAGATGACTCTTGAAACTAGTGAGAATGGATGAGAAAATTTTATGTGATGTGGTGGTGTACTGTTACTTCTCTTGGATACATTAAGTCAAAACTGAATATCTCAACTCATTTTTGCTCAGGTTTTAAAGATCTTTTTAAAAAGCTTTGGTTTGAACTGTTAATACCTGATATAATGAGTTGTACCATGAAGATGGCAAGCGTGTAATACCTTTTGAGGTCCCATTGACCAGTTCTGGACTTTGAGTTACATGTTTAAGTAACATACCAGTTCTTTCAGGCAGGCACTTTATATGACTAAAACTTTTAAGCCATTATGGGTGTGCAATGCTATTTTAGAATATTTTGGTGCAGCATAATGTGCAAAAGGTTAATAGCAGTAGAAAATCTACAATCATAAATTGAAACTTTGCTCATTGTTTCAATTATGTTGGGTATTATCTGACAATTACAAATAATTGAAATTTGTGATAAACACAGAAACACTGATAATACACTGCAGATCCTTCAGCATTGATCAACAGAATAGGTAGGTTAAAGGGGTGGTGTAGACATTTCACCATTTCCAATGCAAGATCTGTACCTGCAATATTAATTTGTTATTTAAGTCTCAAAGTGCAATTGAACCTCCTGGTCATTTCTGGCATTTTCTGTTTTTACAGACATCTACAACTATGTTACTTTTAACTTTTGATAGCTGTGCTGCCTACATTGAAGTCAACCAGTTATACAGTATAGACTGTCAAAAAATTGGTACACAAAATTAAAATAAAATCCTTATTTCATTCTTTTATAGTTGCGGGTCTTAATTTTCTATAAAGTTTAAACTGACAGCAGCAATTACGATTTAACAGTTTTGTAGGCTTGGACTTCAGTGGAGAGCTGTAGGACAATCAATAAAAACTAAGCATAGCACATTGGGAGTCCAGTTTCTATATTCTGCTATTGGTTTGTTTATCGATTGCAAAGTTTAAAGTGTGATAAAGGTAGGACAAAAGATAACTCTCAAGAGCTGCAGAGAATAAGAAACATTAGGGCAACAAAATGGCTCAAGTGCTTCTGAAGGCTGGAAGGTTAATTAGTTTACTTACAGTGGAAATAGAGCTCTTCATCTCCTTCCTGCTCAGCTTTGCTGTAGCCACAGTGCCTGAACAAGAAAAGTAGACAATTCATTTAAGTAAATACATTGTTGATATACATCAACATAAGCTGCTAAATAGAGCTGCCAGCATTTGTAACAGGGACTGGCAGATCAAAGTTGCTATTCAGCATAGGATTCTCAGTTTACAATTATTATTTGGTCATTCTCAGGTAGCCAAGGTCTTACTTTTTCTTAAATGCACAAATCATATTACTGTCTGTTTTATGTTCATGCATACCTTGTGAATTAGTTGGATCACTCTGTGCCTGTACTGCACTCTTTAGGTATTTTGCTCCTGCACTACATATTACAGCATATGATGGACATTTTGAGATGGAATTCAAATTTAACAGAGATGCAAAATGATTGGTAACAGATCAGCAAACTATTATATACTTTGTACAGCTTGTCTCTCTGTGGAAGTCAATGAAAAAGAACAATCATGTTGTAAAATAGAATAATTGAGTCATACAGCACAGAAATAGACCCATCAGTCCAAATTGTCCATGCCAGTTAGGTTTGCAAAACCGAACCAGTCTCATTTGCCCCGATTTGACCCACACCCCTCTTAACCTTTCCTATCCATGTACCTCTCTAAATGTCTTTCAAATGAGGGGTTCCCTTACTGACATCCATTGAACACTGTCACATAAGTTTCATTTCACCTGTGTGACTGTATCTACTATTATTGTTTACAACCTGATAGTTTGCACATTGTTGTGTTTCAGTTCTCTATTTGCACACTATTACATAGCATCAAGTTAGTGTTTGTATCATGTTGAATATTGTACCATAATCCAAGCAATATAGAGTAAAGGAATTTTTGTGTAGGAACATTGTTGCGGACCCGAGATAATAAAGTGTGAAGCCGGATGAACACAGCAGGCCAAGCAGCATCCCGGGAGCACAAGAGCTGACGTTTTGGGCCTAGACCCTTCAGAGAGGGGCATGGAGTGAGGGTTCTGGAATAAATAGGGAGAGAGGGGGAAGCGGACCAAAGATGGAATGAAAAGAAGATAGGTGGAGAGGAGAGTATAGGTGGGGAGGTAGGGAGGGGATAGGTCAGTCCAGGGAAGACGGACAGGTCAAGGAGGTGGGATGAGGTTAGTAGGTAGGAAATGGGGGTGGGGCTTGAGATGGGAGGAAGGGATGGATGAGAGGAAGAACAGGTTAGGGAGGCAGAGACAGGCTGGGCTGGTTTAGGGATGCAGTGGGTGGAGGGGAAGAGCTGGGCTGGTTGTGTGATGCAGTGGGGGGAGGGGGCGAACTGGACTGGTTTTGGGATGCGGTGGGGGAAGGGGAGATTTTGGAAATGGTTTGCAACTGGGAGGTGCAGATGTTTATTGCGAACCGAGCGGAGGTGTTCTGCAAAGTGGTCCCCAAGCCATGACATGTCCATCATGGGCATCCCAGGCCCCAAGATAAATTTCCATAGTAAGCAGAAGTTCACCTGCACATCTGCCAATGTGGTATACTGCATCCATTGTACCCGGTGTGGCTTCCTCTACATTGGGGAAGCCAAGCGGAGGCTTAGGGACCGCTTTGCAGAACGCCTCCGTTTGGTTCACAATAAACAACTGCACCTCCCAGTCGCGAACCATTTCCACTACCCCTCCCATTCTTTAGATGACATGTCCATCATGGGCCTCCTGCAGTGCCACAATGATGCCACCCGAAGGTTGTAGGAACAGCAACTCATATTCCGCTTGGGAACCCTGCAGCCCAATGGTATCAATGTGGACTTCACCAGCTTCAAAATCTCCCCTTCCCCCACCGCATCCCAAAGCCAGTCCAGTTTGTCCCCTCCCCCCACTGCATCACACAACCAGCCCAGCTCTTCCCCTCCCCCCACTGCATCCCTAAACCAGCCCAGCCTGTCTCTGCCTCCCTAACCTGTTCTTCCTCTCACCCATCCCTTCCCCCACCCCAAGCCGCACCTCCATTTCCTATCTACTAACCTCATCCCACCTCCTTGACCTGTCTGTCTTCCCTGGGCTGACCTATCCCCTCCCTACCTCCCCACCTATACTCTCCTCTCTACCTATCTTCTTTTCTCTCCATCTTCGGTCCGCCTCCCCCTCTCTCCCTATTTATTCCAGAACCCTCACCCCATGCCCCTCTCTGATGAAGGGTCTAGGCCCGAAACGTCAGCTCTTGTGCTCCTGGGATGCTGCTTGGCCTGCTGTGTTCGTCCAGCTTCACACTTTATTATCTTGGATTCTCCAGCATCTGCAGTTCCCATTATCTCTTGTTGTGTAGCCTGATTGTTCACCCATGAACATGACGGAATATTGTTACCATGTCAACTCGTAGCACATTGGATTATGTAGGATGACAAGATTTAAACTTTCTGATTTACAGAAGTAAATTTGCACTGCTTCATCACATATTCTCTATGATAACAACACTATGCATTACAGTTAAGCATATAAAGAACAAAGGGACACCTGGGTTCAAGTTACAACCTCACAGCAAATAATCTAAACACACCAATGTACAAATCTTATTTTAATCTGCAGGCTTGTTATGAACCTGATAACAACGCTACAATATTATTGTATATAACTGACAACTGAGAATATTTAATGCTTTAATGTGTAAATCCTGATTCTGTTTATGTCAATGGTTTTAGTAATGCAAAGATTGGAAATGTTAGAATCCTTATGGTAATACACAACACTGGAGGCTCAAAGCACTGAATGGCTTTCTGTTCCTGATTTTTATGTTGATTTGTTCATGATTTCCATGCAAATGATGTGTATCTCTACCCTGCATGCATGTGAGTTGCATATATTAGACAGCAGAGACGATGATTTCCTGAAGCAGTATTTCTGACACACAACATTACTACTCTTGTGTGCCTTTATGCCATCTGACCATTTTCTGTGTTCTTGACTGTTTTTCCTCTCTCTCACAGCATTCAACACAGCACTTAGACAATTACCATAAACAGAAACGAGAAAAAAATACAGCAACAACTTACATTTCTATCGCTCTCCTCACGTAAGGAAAACATCTCAGAATGCTTCACACGGTGGAAGTATGATGAACATCAAGCAGGAGAAAAAGGGAAACAGTAGTTTAGGGGTGAGGGTCAAAAGCATGGAGGAACAGAAAGGTTTTTAGGAGGTACTTTAAGGAACGGAAAAGACTGCCAAGACACAAGGTTTAGGGATGATGGAGTGGAGGACAGTGGCAAGTAGGATGTTGGTGGGAGCTGAGGAGAGTGGCTTCTGCATCAAATTTAAGCTGAAGAACTTTCAACTCCTCCAGGTGTTATTACTAGCCGATTGTGTCGACGCTGGAAGCAAAGAGGTTTAAAAAAAGAGACAAACTTGCATTTATATAGCGCCTCTCATGACCTCAGGACGTTCCATAGTGTTTTACAATGAAGTACTTCTGAAGCAGATCTGTATGCTATCAGATTACTTGTGGACTTTGACTCTATGCCTGCAGATGATGTCACCAAGGAACAGCATATCAATGGCACAAATAATGAAGTGGAGGGAGTCAAGGATGGAGTCCTGAAGTGCACTTGTGGTAACTGTGTAGATATGAAAGGAGGAATAACTGGAAGAGATGAAACTTTGGCACAACAAGCTTGAGGTGAATGTTGAAACAGAGCCATGCCAAGGAAGTGAATTGTAGAGAAAAGACATTGGATGACATTACATATATCATGTACAACAAAAAAGCCATGGAATGAATAAATGTGTGTATTTGACTAGTTGATCATTTAATTCTTACATAAATAACCAACTGAAGACTGTGAACATCCATATTTACTCTCATTCTTCATTATTTTAGATAGTTGACTTGGTTTTCTGTTCTTGCAACATGATCTGTAAAAGCTTAGGGCTGACAGAGTGAACTGTCTCCTTCCCAGCAATCATACCCTCTCCCACAACAGCATGCATTTTGATTCAACACACCACGATCACGTACCCCTCGATCGTGTGCCCCAAGTCTGTATGTTCCTTAGTTCCATACCTTCGTCCAATAATGAAACCAAACACCATGAAGACCAGAATGATGGTCCCTGCTACGGCAACCACAGCGATGATAATGACTGGGTTCTGTTCAGTGGAAGCAGCTGTAGCTACAAACAGAATGGAAATCATTTAGAATCAGGGTGGCTGAAATTGCAGCAGGATAATATTTCACAAAATTTCGAGAGGAAGGCAAATCTCCATATGAACAAAAGCCCAAAAGAAGTTAACATAACTCAGTGCAATCAACGGGAGTTTTTCTTGGAAAGAACAGCAGCTTCTGTACTGTCTGGCATTTGAGTTGAGTTCATGAACATGCCACAGCCTTTTATAGTTGTATTTCCCAGAATTCACATGCATCCCAAACAAATGCTGAAAACTGCGATTATTGAAATGTTTGCTGAAGAGAATAAGGACTTTCTGCTTGTTCACAAGAACTATTGACAAATCTGAAGAATCTTCAACCATCTGCTTGAATCTTCTCTTGCATAATCATGTACTTCAACCGATCAGTTTGACTGTTGCTGACAGGACTGAAGTGAACTTGCAATCTTAAAAGTGCAAGACAAGTCTCTGCTTGTTACCGCAATCTCCATACTAAAAATGAAGCTGGATAAATACATGTTTCTAACTGGAGTGCATAGAGGCAGAAAAGTGATACTATTACAGAATAATGAGGTGTCAAATTGACCCATTTAACTCATAAATATTTTAGCTTTCACAGATAAAGGATGGGGAAAAAAAGCCTGCTTTTATTAGATTACTTACATTTATCTTTTATTAATTACTGTCAACTTATTTTTGTTATTGTTCTCATTCCATTGTCAGAGTGCTTTGAGTTAGGCTTCCAGAAAGTACGAACTAAAGACTAAATACTGGAATTGAAGATTTATGCAATTGATGTGGAACAGAATGCAGTTTACACAAGATCTATGGCTAGGATTATGCTTTCTATCCGTAACACGTAAAGGTGAAAAGGTCATCAAAATCTTTGTGTACCAAAATGCGAACATTAACTGCTTTGGTCAAATGATCAAGCCAGCTGATAAATATTCAAAGAAGAAAATACATGGAAATAATATTCAGCTATATATAATGCAAGAAACTACTTGTTCCACTGGGATTCAATTTTGTTTTGATTATATGTTTTTTGAATTTGTATGAATGAAACAGAAATTAACTTTGTTTGACACTGAACAATACCATAGTGAAAGAAACTGAAGTTTGTATGCATTCTGAGTCAAGAAAGTCTAGTGTCAAACAGAGAAGCATTATGAAATACCACAATTGTGGGATAGTGACTTACACATGGAGACATTTTCTGTGCTAATACACTGTGCTAATGCTGAGGTTTGGGGCTGAATCAGACAAGACCAGCAAAGCCAGTATCCATGTCAAGAGCAACTCGCTCCAGCTTTTATGCCTTTCATAAATGGTGTGGTGCTAGGCAATGACCAGTTTCTGATTAAAGGGGATTCTAGGTGTTAAATGCCTTGTTGGTGACCCAGTTACCCTCATTAATATTATTTTTCTATCTTACGAAATTTGTCAATCCAGCTAGACTTCAAAAAAACATGACATTGAAAACAACTCTGGCACCTGGAGAATTCAGCTTGCTGCTTATTCTTAATGTCCTCCATGTTGGACACCGGACAGTTTACCCACATCAATCTCTAAAAACTCTCAGGACACATCTCTGATCCACTTATAAGCTGTTTATTCACTTCAATGTTGTACCGCAGGCTTGGCAGATGCTAGCATTGTAATGCTGCAGTAAGGACACTGTGTCTTCAGGGACACACAACCAGCTCATGGAGGATCAAGTAGGATCTCTAGGTTCTTAGTTTACTGTCATAGCACTGTCTAACTCTCAGCCTACCTGGACGCTCACTGTATCCCTGCCTTGCAATACCTGACTTTTCTTTTTTTTGTGTTTACACCCTCAGCCAGGGATACCAAGCTCATATTACTACTGTCTTGTCTTGCCATTTACAATTGGCACAAAGTAAGACAGCTTGTCATTGTTGTCAGCAAGTCTCAGTTATGTTATTTGCTGAAGTCACTTTATATAACAGGATAACATTTCCTTGTTCATAGTGCATTCCGAACAAAATATCACTCCTGATACTTAGGCAGTGACAATAAAGAGATATTTGCCAATGTGTGCATTTTTCAATGCACTTACAATTGTGGGCAGAGATGCAATTATTTGGTCTCTTCCTGATTTTCTCCATTGCAACTAGGTCAAACTGCCATTCCTAAATAATTCCTCGACTAACCAAACTTGAGTGTTTCTGCAAATCAGTTCAGCTGGTGCCAGCTAACTATTTAATTGTAGAAATTTAGCTAGAGGGCTCAAAGCTTCAATCACAGACAAAATGATTACTTACTACCTTTAACTGCTTGCCATCAATACTGAATGCTTAAATTCCCAGTTCTTCGCTTAGTTTGATTGCAAGGCAAAGAATGAGTGCCAAAGAGTAATGTGCTACTGCACTTATTATAAGCATAGCAATTACAACAATGTTATCTAATTAAGAAAATCTAAGCTGATCAGAAAGCTAATAATATGACTGTGTGTAAGTGTGCTGCAATACTAGAAAAGAGGACATCAATGAAATCTTAAGGGCTTTCTGGGAAGTTTTGATCCCAAATGAGCTGACCTTAACACTACAGGTGAAGGTTGAGCTTGAGGCAAGATTAGAAAATTACTGTGTTAATCTACTTATATTGGTGTGAGATGAAGGGTGCCCATAGGAAAAAAAAGAGTGCTGGGGAAATGATAGCTTAGTTAGGCAGGAATCAATTACATTAGTTTGGAAACCTTAATTAAACAATGTTTAATCATTTCCTTTCTTGTTGTCATTGTGCAATGTGACATTTTTGGTAATTGATTTAATATTCACAAGTAGCCCTTCCACTTAGCAAACAGCATTAAAATATTCATAGGAAACCAGGCAAGGAATTTGCATAAAATGATAATGTCATTCAAAGGCGTAGAAAAGAAAATGCAAGGCACTCGAAGGGAAAAAGAACTGAGATGTACAATAATTGCTTTATCTTTAAATTGCTGTAAAATCATTCTCATAAAGTTTAACTGCATTTCTGAAATAAATACAAGTTAATGAGAACTAAGACAATAATCACATTGAATCGGTGATTGGAATAAACTGTTTTTAAATTCTAACAAGACAACAGCTTTGAAATTGCTTCCTCACACCTGATAGGTATTTGGTTTCTGTTAACTATTTTCAATGGCTAAAGTAATTTTTATTTGATCAGGAGTTATTATTTGTGGCCGTCAGGATCACATTGAAATAAAAGTGATTTTGGTCTAACCAAACCAATTTATCAAGTGAATGATGTACTGCTGGCTGCAGAAAAAAAGGTCAACGTGTCCTCCAAAGCAACCACGTAAGAATGACACGCAACAGTATGTCACATTAACACAACCAGCATTTAGCAGGAATAACAATATATATTATCATATCACCAGTATATGATAAAATTGCATTTGCAGTGTACAATATAACAAGTTACGATCAGTATTAATTTAATGTATGATACGAGGCATTGAAGATTTAATTAATGCTAAATATGCATAACATGTCACATATACTCAATACATAACAATGTTAGTACAACATATAAAAGTATTTTCAGCATGTAATGCCCTTATGTAATGTTAACAAGTGTTAAAGTCAACAATTATTCAGAAACAGTATGTAATATAAGTCACATGCAAACATAATATCAGAGTTCGACAGCATACTCAACTTCATAATAGTTAACACAAACTATCACTGTCAATATGCACCATTTGGCAGAGTCAATATGAGTCTACATTAAATAACACTGTTCGTATCTAAATAACTAAACGGTGCAAATAACAGTCAACAGTAGTTTTTATGAATTCATGCAAGAGTATGTGAGCAGTGTTTGTAATAGTCAATTTATAGACCACTTCCAATGCAACTGGCAATATCATATCCAGTACTGGTAGCTAACAAAATTGCTCATCGATACTGCAGTCAGCGTATCTTAAACAGTAAAGCGTATGAAAGGGGTACAAGGCAGGTCAATGTGGCTTAGTTCTCCAAAGGCAATTTTTAAAAACAGGTCAGAAAGTATTTTGGAACAGTGATCTCTGGGCATCAATTCCAAGAAAGCACGTTCCTGGCAGAACACCTGGAGAGTTGATGGATGGAACATTTATATTGCTGAGTTCATACCAGCCCAGAAAGCCAGTATTTTAGTTGTGACTTCAGAACACAGGATTCAAGGTCTTGAATCAGGAGGTCAGTTCAGATGGAAGAACTGTTTCTTTGAGGAGAAGAATCAAGCTTTTAATGCAAGGAAACCAGTCTCAGTAGCCAAAGTGCGGTAGTTCGAAGAACTTTCAGAAAGTTCTTTCATAAAGATGGAAATTTTCAAGTCGTTAAAACTGGAAAACCTTAGGCTACCAGAACTGTGAAAGATTCATGCAAACAGCTTCCACAAGGAATCATAAAATTATCTCCGTAGTTCAAGGAAAATAATCTGGGAGGAATCAATGAAGTAAATCTTATGGTTGAGATGGGACTTTTATTTCTTTTGAATTATATATTTGTTAAAGAGGAAATTGGGAAACAAGTTAAAACTTTGATTTTCTGTTTGTGTTTATATCTTTCTAACTATTCTAGATATATTACTTTGTTTTCTCTCTTTTCTGTATAATAAACTGATATTCTGCTGTTGAAGAACATCTGTAACCGCATATGAATGTTTCAGTGATGATCCACCATGCTAATGAATTGCAAAAAGTATACATTGATCTATGAAAACATAGTTTCATTCTGGGATTTGACTTGTCCAGTATTGCCATCAGCTGAGGTCGTAACAATAGAACAGCATACATGTGACGTAGCAATCACTACATGGCAACATATTTTAAGTAGAAGAATTGGGTATCATTTGTCACGTTCATTATTCATTAAAATTAAGTCATCAGAAGTCCTGGCAGAAAGCCCTGTGGGACACCACCTGAAACAATTATCCAACTGGGAAGGGCAGCCGTCAAACTTTACCCTTTGTTTCCCGTCATTAAGCCGACTTGGATCGAATTCAACACATTACCCTGTATCCCATAGGTTTTTACTTTTTTGACCAGTCTGCCATGTGGACCTTGTCAAATGCCTTTCTAAAATCAATGTAGACAACATCCACTGCACTACCCTCATCAATCCTCCTGGTCACTTCCTCAAAGAATTCAATCAAATTTATAAGACATGACCTTCCCTTAACAATCCATGCTGACTATCCCTGACTAATCCATGCCTTTCAAAGTGACACGTTTTCCGATCTCGCACGATCGATTCTAACAAAGTGTCCACCACCAAAGTTAGACTAACAGGGCAATAATTGTTTGGCATTTCCTTTGTACCCTTTTAAAACAAGGGAACCACATTTGCATTCCTTCAGTCCTCTAGCATTTTACCTGTGTCTAGTGAAAATTGGAAAATAATCCTCACATCTGCCATTTCCTCCCTGAGCTCCTTCAACATTCTGGGGAATAATCCATCCAGTCCTGGAGACATATCCACTTTCAAGGATCCCAACTCCTCTATAAGTTTCCCTGTAATTGTGATTATTTTGTCTAACATTTCACACTACTCCTCTTAGATTACTATATCTACATCATATCTACATCATCCCTTTTCTTTGTGAATAGGGAAATAAAGAATTCATTTAAAATTCTTCCCATCTCCTTTGCATCTTCTCATAAGTTCCCTTCTTCATCTCTGGTAGGTCCTTCTTTTTCCTTAACTATCCTTGTGCTCTTTATATACTGGTAAAACATCATTGGGTCTTTCCTTATGTTGCTTGCTAATATTTTTTCATGCCTTCTCTTTGATTTCCTTCTTTCTTCTTTCACTTGATCCCTGTACTTTCTATACTCTTCTTAGTGACCTACAGCGTTAAGTCTTTTTCTGTGATGATCATGAGCCTTCTTTTCCTGTTTAATTTTCCCTTTTACATTTTCTAGACAACCATGGGGGTCCAGATTTGGCAATACCATTACTATCTTTGAAGGGGACATGTCTGCTTTGTGCACTAAGGATTTCATTTTTCAGTGCTTCCCAATGGTTTACCACTGATTTATTTTTTTAAGCAGTCATGACCAGTCAACTTCAGCTAAATCACTTCTCAGTTTTGCAAAATTTGCCTTCCCTCAGTTTAAAATGTTTTCTCCTTATTTATCTAAGTCTTTTTCCAGAATAATACTAGATCTAATTGAATTATGGTCGCTATCTCCATTATGGTTGCCCACTGTCACTTCACCCACTCGCTCATTTTCATTTCTCTAAACTAACTCTAGAATTGTATCTTCTCTCATTGGGCTTGTCACATGCTGTTTACAAAAAAAATCCTGAACACAACACCTGAATTTTTGACTCTTAACATCCCTTGTATTGTCTGATGCCCAGTTGATATTGGGATTACTAATGTCCCCTACCATTATTCCCCTTTTATTCCTTTAGGCAGAAATTTGTGTGCATATATGTTCTTTTATCTCCTTATCACTATTTGAGGGTCTGCAGTATATTCCTGGTAGTGTGACTGCCCTGGTTTTATTCCTAAGCTCAACCCATAAAGCCTCATTTGTTAACCTGGTTCATTCATCATCACTGATAATTGATTCCTTAACCAGTACTACTAAATGCCCTTCTTCTTGTCACCCGCTCTATCCTGCCTGCAAACTCTATTTCCAAGAATGTTCAACTCTCAATTTTGCTCCTACCTTTAGCCAGGTCTCCACTGTAGCAAAAACATTGCTCTGCCATGTGTTTATCTATGCCCTTATTTCATCTTCTTTGTTGGTAACCCTCCTTGCAACTTAACACCATCAATTTCCTTTGTTGGATGCTTTTTAATCCTTGTTTCCCTTGTCTTTCTGAATTGCTGGCTACATCAGTAACTATCTCGTGATCTGAATCTGACGAATCTAAGCTTACACTTTGTTCCCATTTTAGTGTAAACTTCTTCAGGTGAACTAGCAGAAGCACCCATGAGGATATTTGTCCTAGTTCTGCCAAGGTACAAACTATCAGGCTTGATCAGGTTCCGCCTTCCCCAGAAACAGTCCAAATGCCTCCAGAATCTAAATCCCTCTCTTGTGCACCATTTCTCCAGGTACACATTTATCTGCTCTACCTTCATAATCTAGTGGCACTGGGAGTAATCCTGAGATTGCTACATTTGAAGTCCTGCATCTTAATTTAAAAATATAAGATCTCAATGATGTGGCAAGATCTCAGTTGCCTGTGGTGAATATACAGTTAGTGTGTCATCCTTTTCCAATGAAATTACCTTCCCTTCCTTCTCTTAGATACTAACGGCTGTGTAAAGTCATGATTAAGCAGAAAATAGCCTACTCCTGTTTTTCTGCCATTGTTAGTAGGAACCTAATGATGAAGCAGAATCTGGTATAACTTACCTTTTATTTAAAATCAGACAAAGACCTGCATCTGCTGGAAATCTGGAACAAAAAAAAGGGAATTGCTGGAGAAACTTGGCAGGTCATGGAGCATCTGAGAAGAGAAAACACAGTTAACATTCTGGGTTTGGTGGTCCTTCTTCATAGTGATCCTTCTTCAGAACTGAAGATCTTAAGAAGGGCCATGGTTTCAAAACCATTAACTCTGTTTTCTTTCCACGGGTGCTGCCAGACCAGCTGAGTTTCTTCAGCAATTTCTGTTTACGTTATCTTTTATCTTCCCTTACTTTGAATCAGACTGAATATGTTGCCTGATATCATAGAAGGAAACACACATCACATCTCTTACCTGTATTCTCCTCAAGGGTTAAGACCTCCAGCCTAGGACTGTAGTTCCCGTAGCCAGCTGTTGTGAATGCTCGGATCTGGAATATGTAGGCTGTCCCTGGTTTCAGGTTATTGATTGTGGTTGATGTTGAGGTAGCTTTGACTGTGGAATAAGTCCGTTCTTTTAAATTCTGGAAAACAAATAACTTACGCTAACGGCTGCAGCATGATTTTGTAATGTGGGAGAGAGTATTTATAACCTGGGAGTTATTGCATTGACAAAATAAATGTTTTTTTACACATGATACATAAGCACATAACATACATAATAGAATAAACATGAATAAGTTAAAGGTTCCATATTTAATTGAAAGATTCAAATAACACTCAGAAATGACAAGTGCTCATATCACCTAAACTTTTGTGATCAAATGAAAGCTTTTGGAATTTAGCCTGGGAATCCATTATACTCGGCCTTGTTAAAATAGGCTTTTTAAAGCTTATTCCAGTCTATTATTTTATTGTTTTTATCTTTGTTCAGATTAAATTTCTCCAAAGGAAGAACTCGGCCTTCAAATAAACTTTGTTTAATACACAGGATTCAACTCCAGTTTCTAGTTCCAGAACTAATTCATTTTTATCACTTCATCAGCACAAAAAAAACAAGCTTCAAAGTGAATGCTTTCCACTTAGTAGAGAAAAGACATTTACTGCTATGGACGAAGTGTGAGTAACATTTTGCCGCCAGGTGGAATTACTCCCTGGAGGTTTGTTCTTGGTATATCAGTCAGTATCTGCCATTATAATATGATTTCTTAATGTCTGAAAGGGAAGGTACCAATTTTCTGTTGCAGCCAGGTGATAACACTGCATTGATACTGCTTTTATCAATCACAGTGTTGTGACTATGTCTTTGTTTAATCTGCACTGATGGCCATCAGGCCGCTGTCTTTGTTCAGAGTAGGAATCTCACCCTTCATCTCCCTCTCACATCTACTCTTTTACTACAATTTTTCCATCCTCATCAACATTAGGCATTGAACCAGTTTTTGTACGCCTGCCAGTAACACCCAAAGTAGTTACTACCATTATCTTCAAGACTGTCCTGTGCATTTTTTCAAGGGATTGGAATTTTTACCATAATCAAATCTCTCTTCAGAATATGGTACAACATTCACATACACAAGAAGCTTTAATGATGCAGGTGAGGCTTCTTCCAAATTTATTTTTAAATTTAAAACATTTTAAGTTTAAATTTTTCAGTAATATTGTGTAAAGTATCACTGAGTGAGTTTGCTCCACATAATCTGAATTGATTGCCAACGGAGATTCCTTTATTATCATGTTTTTCTCTCTTGTTCTACTTGTGTACTGTGCAACTCTATCCCGGTAAAACAGAAATTACAAAATTTTATAATAAAATGTTAAGGGCAAAAATTAAGCAACTGCTCCTTACAATAACATGAAGGTGCCAGTGTTCATTGTCTGGAGATACATGAGAAATTAAGTTCAATAGGATGTAGGCCATAATCTCTTAAACTACAACTAGTGACCATAAATTAAGTCTATTGTTGGATGTTTAAAAATACAGGATGGGCAGGTGAACCATAACAAAACCAAATACTCTTCTCACACAACACACAGTTAGATGTTGGTCTCCCAGTAGAGACAGGAATTGGGTCATGAAATGCTGAGCATTTGTTTTACTGAGGAAAATAATTCTCTACGCCATGTGTCATTTTTTGGCACAGGAAGGTCTTAGGTATGAAATGCACATACTTTTTGGAAGTTATGATCACCATTTTGAGGATGTATTCTTGCTGACACTTTTTGTGAATGCTGCTCTGTGATTTGGAAACTTGACAAAAGACATAACTATCAAATGTTCAAATGAGTTGAAGGAGAATGTTAAGAGGAGTCGGGAACATTCCAGCAGTCAATTATTAAAAGTTTGACACATGTTAAGTGTCAATACTATATGCTGTATTTTAATCCAGATGTGTTTTAAAATAGTCATTGATTGGTGGAGTTTGTTCTACAAAGGTAAGTTGGCTAATTCATTGATCAGAATCATAAAGTGTCAGCAGATACTGTAAAGGATAATATATTGGATAAAGTGCCATAATGCATTTAAAGCTGCAGAAAAATAGAAAGCTCAACTGTCATTATTTGGATTATAATCTAAATATTCAGATAGCCATTCCTTCCTTAAAATAAAACAGTGCTTTAAATGAATTGTAGAATCACTATAGTGCAAAAGAGGCCATTTGGTCCATTGAGTCTGCACTAATCTTCCAAACAGCAGCCCACCTAGACCTAGCACCCCACCCTATCCCTATAACCTAGCATTTACCATGGCTAACCAACCCAGCCTGCCTGTCACTGGACACTAACATGGCAATTTAGCGTGGCCAATCCACGTAATCTGCACATTTTTGGACTGTGGGACAAAACCAGCGTACGTGGCTGAACCCACACCGACAAGGGGAGAATGTACAAACATCAAAATCCAACAAATTGATCTATCCAATTGATTGAGAGATAATTGGCTCTGAACTTGGGAAAAAAACATCAACTGGTTTTTTAAGTTCTTTCAGTTTTGAGGTGTTTTGGACCTAAAATGATTTGATACCTCTGGCCATTATAAATACTTGGCTGAGTTTCATAATCTGTTGAAATACGCAGTTCAGCAGCTCTGGTGAGCTATTGACGTAAGAGTTTGCAACAACCACTTTTGATGTAATCCCTGAAGCATAGTTGCTTTCATACACAATTTAATCTGGATGGGTATATGAACAGGTGAGGGGGAGGGGTGCGGGTTACATCCCTTAACTTTATTGCTCAGGCACTGCAGGTTAATTTTTCCATAATGACAAATACTTGAATGAGTTTTTTTTAATTAGGTAGTTAAAGGTTTAGTTTACTTCACCTGCATCCACTGCTATTTCACCATCTCAGACCTGTGCCTAGTGGATAAGGTACAGTCATAGAGTCATACAGCACAGTAACAGGCCCTTCAGTCCAACTCGTCCATGCTGACTAGACATCCCACATGACCTAGTTCTATTTGTCAGCATTTGGCCCATATCTTTTTAACCTTTTCGATTCCTATACCCACCCTTTGTCTTTTAAATGTGATTGTACTTGCATCCATCACTTCCTCTAGCTGCTCCCTAGAAAAAAGACCTTGGATATTCACCCCATCCATGCCCCTCAAGATTTTATAAACGTCTAGAAGGTTACCCTTCAGTCTCTGATGCTCCAGGCAAAATAGCCCCAGCTTCATCCTATAGCTCAGCCCTTCAAGTCCCAGCAACAACCTTTTAAAACTTTTCTGCACCCAATCAAGTTGAACAATATCCTTCCTATAGGAGGGCGGCCGGAATTGAATGCGGTATTCCAAAGTGGTCTTACCAATGTCCTGTGCTGCTGCAACATGATGTCCCAGCTCCTATACTCAATGTTCTAACCAATGAAGGCAACAACTCATACTTTTCCCACGTTGCCTTCTTGGTTGAAAACTCCACATTGAACTTGAATAACCTTAGAACAAGCCAGTCGCAACTTGGATTGCATTTCAGGCCCAGAAAGGAGTCCATGAACACGACAGGAAATTCTGTTCATGGAGATTCAATAGAGATGATTTGAGACAGCAGTGGGGTGGGATCCTGGCTGATTTTCGAACTCGTAAACAGGATCAAGATTTTACTCTGATTAAGATGAACCATTTTGTATAAGATCAAATTTTGAACTTCCAATCTGAATGGCTTTACATTAAACCCTTATGCCATCAGAATTAAAACTTAGTTCACAGGTTTCAGGCCTGAGCCGACTCAGTAATATAATGGCAGCCTTTGAATAAAGATCTAACAGTAGATATTGGAAACAGTGTTAAATGTTTAGCTTTGAGGATTTTGAAGGTTCAGTGCAATGTGGATGTTACCTCTTTACTTGCTAGTGCAGCCCTCACCTTTTCATAGTACTTGATCTCATATGCTGTGATGACTCCATTGGGATGCTCTGGCTCCTTCCAGGAGAGATTGACAGTCCTCTGCTGTACTCTATCCTTCACTACGCCACTAACCTGTGAGGGAGCTGTTTGGACAAGCAATGTCAATAATCACGAGACAAACTCATTTCAAGATTGACATCAAAACCAGTCAGCCACATATCCCTGCAGCTTCATTAAAATACTTCCTTATGACTTCATTTGAGAATCTTATGAATATTCAAATCAGAGCTTGTTAATGTTGATAGGCAAAATAGAAATTCAAATTAAAGTACAAATATGGGAAGATTATTATTTTGTACTGAGGTGAACAAAACCATGATTTAGTCTAGAGTGAAATTTATGTAAATTTATTTAAATTCAAACAACAAAAATACCTGGGGATTATTGTTGCAGTATAGAGAAGAAGCCAGGATTATTTCTCTGAAATATGTTTTTCTTTCTGCACAATTAAATTCCATCTCAAAACTACCCAACAGCCAAAACTGATTTTTTTTTCCATTTCCATAGTTATTTCTGACTTGTCAAGTAATTAGTCATAATGGCAACACATTTGTGACTTTTATGAAGTATATGCCATGACTATTCATGTGCGAACTTGATTTGTGCATTTTTTTAAAAGTGAAATTTCTTAGTTTTTGTTGGCTGAAAACAACACCTTTAAAAAAGCTATCAGAGATAATGGGAACTGCAGATGCTGGAGAATCCAAGATAATAAAATGTGAGGCTGGATGAACACAGCAGGCCAAGCAGCATCTCAGGAGCACAAAAGCCGACGTTTTGGGCCTAGACCCTTCATCAGAAAAGGGGGATGGAGGGAGGATTCTGAAATAAATAGGGGGAGAGGGGGAGGCAGACCGAAGATGGAGAGAGGAGAAGATAGGTGGAGAGGAGAGTATGGGTGGGGAGGTAGGGAGGGGATAGGTCAGTCCAGGGAGGATGGACATGTCAACGGGACAGGATGAGGTTAGTAGGTAGGAAATGGAGGTGCGGCTTGGGGTGAGAGAAAGGGATGGGTGAGACAAAGAACAGGTTAGGGAGGCAAAGACAGGTTGGGCTGCCTGCTTGGGAACCCTGCAGCCTAATGGTATCAATGTGGACTTCACCAGCTTCAAAATCTCCCCTTCCCCCACTGCATCCCTAAACCAGCCAAGTTCGTCCCCTCCCCCCACTGCACCTCACAACCAGCCCAGCTCTTCCCCTCCACCCACTGCATCCCAAAACCAGTCCAACCTGTCTCTGCCTCCCTAACCTGTTCTTCCTCTCACCCATCCCTTCCTCCCACCCCAAGCCGCACCTCCATCTCCTACCTACTAACCTCATCCCACCTCCTTGACCTGTCCGTCTTCCCTGGATGACCTATCCCCTCCTTACCTCCCCACCAATACTCTCTCCACCTATCTTCTTTTCTCTCCATCTTCGGTCTGCCTCCCCCTCTCTCCCTATTTATTCCAGAACCCTCACCCCATCCCCCTCTCTGATGAAGGGTCTAGGCCCGAAACGTCAGCTTTTGTGCTCCTGAGATGTTGCTTGGCCTGCTGTGTTCATCCAGCCTCACATTTTATTACCTTTAAAAAAGCTATTTATCAAGCTGGGGTAGTGCTGATTGGTCCTTGCTTATACTGAGTGATGGGAGAGTGGCAGGTCTTCTCTTACCTCAAATCCCCTGATGAGTATTTCTTGTGAGGAACTTACATTGTGTTCTCAAGACAAAATGCTTCAAAATATTATGAACTTAGCAGAATCCTCAAAAAGAATTATAAGTGGCCATCTCCCACTTAAGTTGCAGTAGGTGATTAGGAGAAGCTAATTTCAATTTAGGTATAACATTTTTAACATTAGGAAGTCAGAGTTAGAACTGAGGTAATGTTCAAAAGCTACTTAAAATGTGTGGTTTAGCTCCCAATGCCCTTATCAATTTTTGTTGGTGCAATCTTCAGTAAAATAGTACACTAACCACTTTCTGCATATAAATGTCATGACTTCAATAAATCAAACTGAAGCTTGCTTTAAATATAATTCTAATTTTGTGTTGTACCATGCAAACTGTCCCATAATATTGAATGAACTGTAGCATTAGGCTGAATGGTGAAAATTAGCAATGTTGTAATGCTATTGATAAAATGAATTTTAACTTGTTATGTGCAGAAAAATAGAAATAGAAATGAGGTATAAAGGTGGAAAAACATAAAGAGGCTTAAAAAATAAAAAAAAAGGTTTTAGAAAAGAAGTAAAACATATCCTTATCAGACAAAAAATGGTTAACTTGGTTATTTTTCTTTGATGTAATATAAGGCAACAGGACATTACAGCCATTACTTAATACATTGGCACTAATGCAATATTTAGCCATGATTTATTCACTCTTTGTCCATACTGACATATCATAGCATACACCACATATTAGATTTGTTAATCACTCTGATAAAAAGTGACACATAGAATCCCATGTCAATGTCAGTCCATCCTCTGGGATCAGGTTTTATGCAGACTTGGTACAGCTTTGATGCGAAAAAAACTATTACAGCAAAAAACAAGATATTTTGCAGAAACCTAGATATTTTGCAAAATGGAAATAGAGGACATACTTTTTTTACATTATTTTGAGCTATTGAGACCTCTTTTCCCATGCAATATGAAATTTAACAACTCTGTCAAACATAGATTGTCCACAAAAAAATCTTATAATCTACTGAAATATTTCATAATAATGACTCTCAAAATACCGCTACTGGAGAACATCTTCTCTGAATTCCTAAGAAGGCTCCACTAATTTTACAGTATCTTTTCTGTGCTTTATCCTTCATTTAAACAGCAAACATATTCCCTAATTGTTAAACCTCATGCCATGGGTACTTGAGTATCAAAATTATTCCCAGAATACCACACACAATCTCTTCCACTTTCCCCTTACCACCATCTCCCATGCCAGTGGTACCCTCGTGGGTAGATAAGTTAATTTCCATTATTTAAAACGCTGTCAACCACTCTTGTGGTAGTTGTCAATTTTCTGCCAAACAAAAATTAATAATTGGTGTCTCACAATGCTGTTAAATTCACGTCCTATTGAACAGGAAAGGTGATAACGACAGAGATTCCTTGCTATAATTGCAAGTATTTTTGTCAATTACTTATTCACTTGTTCATATCAATGATAGGAATTTTATCAGAAGCATTCACAAGGATGGTGAAAGGAAAAGAGTTTTCAATGTTGACTCTACAGTTAAGAATAGTTAATCCAGCTATTTTCTTCAGCAATAATGGAAATCCAAAGGAAATCCATTTTTGGCTTCAGAGGATATTGTCACAGACAGGATTTATTCATTCTCTTTACTGATGGTATGTTGAGATAAAACAGGTATGTTTTTGTGCACGTACCCAGGGTATCGCAATTAAATTCATTCCAGCAGCAAGCTTTCAGGCGTTTTAAAGCAAACAAGGTTCTTTATTTTCAGCTACTTATCCCAAAAATAATGCAATATTTCCTGTTTCTACATTTATTGATAGAATATGGGCATTATTATCTGGGCCAGCAATTATTGCTCATCCTTCATTGCTCAGAGGCTAGTGAAGAAACAAGGGTGTGGAGTCACATGGAGGGAAGGCTAGTTAAGAACAGCAGATCTCCTTCCCTGAAATCTGAGAGCCAGATAAGAATTTAAAATATCTAGAGCAACTTTTACATGTTGAATGTTGTGCATGAATGAAATGAGTTGCCAGAGGAGGCTGGTATAATTACAATATTTTTTAAAAATCTGGATGAGTATATGAGCAGGAAGGGTTGAGAAAGCTGTGGCCCAAATGCTGGAAAATGGGAATAGATTAATGTAAAATATAACTGGCTGTGGTCGCCATCAGGCTAGCTTTTTATTCCAAAACTTAATTGCACTCCAATTTCACCATCTGCCTTAATGGGATTTGAACCCATAATCCCCAGAGTTTCAGCCTAGGGTTCTGGATAAATAGTGCAGTGGCATTGTCATAATGTTACCACCTGCCCAGAGATTTTACTCACTTGTCTCATGCATGCTCTCACACACAAAAATTACATATGGGTGATGGTGATATACTGCTGCAATTTACTAAAAGGGCTCATCTGATACAACAGTAGTATTCCTACCTCTGAACCAGGAGATCTGGGTTCATGTCTCACCTGCCCCAGAGATGTCTAACACCATCTATGAACAGGTTAATTAGAAAATAGAAGCAAGCTCCAGTGGTATAGCGGTAGTGTCTGTACCTCAAAGATTACAGATAGGAGGCAAGAGAGTGAGGTTGAGAAACAAATCGGCCATTATCAAATAGTGCAGCAGACTCAATGGGCCAAGTGGCTTACTGTCTTTTGGCCTCTCAGACAGAAGGTCCAAGTTCAAGTTGACTGCAGTTTGTAAGTTTGAAGCTAATTTGACTGTATTTGGTGGAACTGTGCAGCCTCCAGATGATCTCAAAACAAGAAAACATGGCCTTCTCATCATGTGACTTGCACAAGTTTGAAGTCCATTTTCAACTGAGTTTTAATGTTTCCTTTTGTTGAAGGTGAGGCAGAGAACCCTTAAACAAAGGGATGTATGAACTTCCCAGATGGCTGCGTATGTCCATTTTTCAGTTAGGAATTGACTTGAGGCCTAATACTTTTGAAGCTCATAAGATTACTTGTTTGTCAGTGGCCATTTTAAAAGACTGTTTGCATCCAGTTTAAAAACGTAACAGTATTAACTCATAGCACGCCATATACTGGAGCACGACATTATGAAAAGAAAGTGCTAACAATCTCATAGGATTCTGCAATTATACGCTCAGACTTGAACACTAAATCAAGTTTGGCACAGCAGACACTTCATGAGGGAAATCAGTTTTCCTCACTGCCTTCCAATTCATGTCAGTAAGTAACTGTTTTTAGTGAAGGACATCAATAGCTAAGTGACAAGAAACTATTGCGCACTGACATTGAAAAGCACTGATCTGTGAAGATTTGATAAAAAGGTCCCTTGTTTATAATATGAGACTCTAGAGTCTATAATAAAGCAAATTCTAACTGTCTTCCAAAGAATGAAGGCATGAATGTTCCTCAGATTATAAAGAAAATAAAGAAGTATAATAATATCTTTAAAATCTTCCTTTTGGATCTTGGTAAATGCTTTGAGAGGTACAAAACAAAGCAATTTCAATCTTTTAACACCACCAAGAAATGAACTAACTCAGTGTGATTTTTGATCACATTGCATGTAAAGAACTGTAATATGACTGGCAGGAACATTTGCTTCATTAGGTAATTGTCCAAAAAACAATATCAGTAATGTTTTTCAGCTTTTTGCTTTATAATTTTTTTCCCCTTATTTGTATACTTTAAAAGTTTGACAACCAAAGGTGTTGCTTACCTCTACTCTTCCATTCTTAGTCAATTGTGCTTGTGACAGTGCAATTGAATATGCAGCCCTTCTGCCCCCCCACAGTATAAAAATCACAGAAACAAAACTTTTGCCAGTTTCACTCGAGCAGTTTTCGAAATTAGCTGATAATGTGGAATTCTGCTCCTAACATTAGCAGTGTGCTACACAAATAATCTCCAACACTATTTCGAAAATAAAGAATAAATATTTGTGCCCAAGATCTTTGGTCATCATCTTATTCCCAGGGTGCAGTAGTCCTTGTGGGTTCAATAATTAAATATTTTAAAATAGCAATGTCTGTGAATTTGTTCTTGCGATCAAGTGAAGCAAGTCAGGCATTGTGGTTAGTCTTTGAGCCTGGTGGAGAACATTGCAAACACAGTGATATTTTGCTTCTGCTGCATGTGTGGCTTGGATGAGTCTATGATGGTAATATAAAAACAGGCAATAGATCATAAACGAGAGCCTAGAGCCTCATTTGCAAATACCAATATATAAACCTGATGACGTTGACCCTAAATCTCCTTGTCAAATAATGTTTGCTTTTTACTGCAAACCACAACAAAACCACATTTCCTCAAAATGTGCTGTGTTATTGCAAGTGAGGTATCGGAATGTGCTTAAAATTAGTACTTTAATCACCACTTTAACATCTTATCAGATTCGACAGGACTCACTCAAGCAGAGAAACACATTGACAGGTAACTGAGCAAGTCACTGTAGCAGAAAATGACTTAATTGTTATGCTTGTCCTAAACCATCTGTTTCCACAAAAAAAACCTCTGTGACTGTGCTGAGACATTAAGGAATGTATTGGAGATCCTGGGTTCTCTATCATAGGTTAATCTGTTTAGTAAATGCTCTCTGGCTGGACCCAGGCAGGAATATGTCATGAAAATGCTACTTGTGAGAGATGCAATGTTGTTTCCAGCCCACATGCTACTTTCTCCATGACCCCAATGCAGTACAGAGAACACCAGTTGATACAATTGCCTGCTCAATGGCAGCATGTCTCAGCCAATTATGTATGTGGTGCAAAACGGAGCATCACTGAGCTCCCATGAGGATTTCTGATTGGGCATTCCATGTGTGGGAGATCCACAGAGTTGGAAGTCCTTTTTAGAAATTACAAGCTTAATACATTTCAATTTACATGAATGGACAGGAAATAAATATCTCCAGGACTAGGCCTTTTCTGAGCAGCAACCTTTTTGAGTGTAACTACATCCGGGAAGTTTCTAATTAAAAGCAATGGTGGAATTTTCATACAAGATGCATTTCAACTGTGAAACATGGTATAATAATCAAAAAGTGATTTATGCCTAGGGTGAGCTTTTTGAACTGGAATGAATGAAAACGCTAATATTTTTGTAGCACTTCAGCATGTGCCTCAGAAGTGTTTCGAAGTACTTCATAAACAGCCAATTACTTCTGAAGTGCAACCTTTGTTTCATTAAGGTGTATCAGGATGAAGTACCAGTCGGAAAATGGCTGCCACTCGAGGTGCAGTACTGAAGGAATTCAGAGCTAGTGAAGTAAATGCATTAACCAACACATGTTAATATTGTACATAGTGCGACTCTTCCTGATATACATCATTGCTAATGTGATAAATGCTGTAGTGACAATGCTGAGGCTCAGCTAGTTTGACTGAGGAAAAGCCAATTTTACATAATTACATCATATTTTATGAAAATGAATAGAATTGGCTTATATGTACCAGGGATTCAATACGTTGTTTTGTGTTGTCCCCCCAGAAATAAGTACAAGGTTTTCTACTGAAAATTAAATGAAAGGCAGTGCAGTTTGATAGTTTCGCACAAGTTAAGTTTCAAAGCTCTGTCTCACTTCCAGTTTCTGAAACTTGGTCTACCTTTTTTTTCTTGTTCATTCACTGGATGTTAATGCCACTGGCTAGCCCAGCATATATTGCCCATCCCTAATTGGCTAGAGGCTAATTAACAGTCCACTACATCGCTGTGAAGCTTGGACTGATACGTAGGCCAGACTAAACAAGTTTGGTGGATTTCCTCTCCTGAAGGATATTTGTGAAAGAAGTTAGTTTTAATGCAATCGACAGTGGTTTCATGGTCATGATTACATCAGCTTTTAATTCCGATTTTCACTGAACTTAAATTTCACCCAACTGCCATGGCAGGATAGGAATCAAGTCCTCGGAACATTAGCATGGGGTTCTGCATTACTAGTCCCGTAACATTACCACTATGTGATTTCCCCCTTGACATAAGGAATTTGTGAAGTTTGGGGCCTGGCTGCAAACACATCAATGCATGCCATACTTCTAAAAATTAGTCTTGGGCTTTCCAAAATGGCACTTAATATGCAGTATTGAAATTTAACAGGCCTAATCTTGGACTTTTCAGGCTAATGCTATGAAACGTTACATGACACAGCAACGCTAGATGGACCTGCAAAAACAAAACACTAACATAAGGTAAAGTTCAATAATTTCTTTCTTGGTTTAAACTTGGGAGACAGCAATTCTCTGGTGCTTTTTTGAGGACATTGCCTCGTGCAATCATAGCCAACTTGCATTGTTTAAATTTTAAACAAAAGTTAATTGTTCCCTGTTGAATTTCCTCTTGTACTGTCTCTATCAACTACAGCCAACACTTTTCTTATGCACCATAAATTGCTGTTCTGTTTGAGATTTGGTATTCTTGCAATTCTATCCTGATAACGTCAAGATGAATTGTTTCAATAGCATATCTTTAGCTTTCTATAAATATAGACATATATATGACTTAGCAGGAGTAGGCCATATTATCCGCCTTAAGCCTACTCTACCACTTAATACTACTCAAACGGTTTTTCACAATTCTGTTTAAATATAATGAAATATAAAAACGTGGTAAACATTGAAAATTCTGAGATGCTGCTGAGATGTGAAGTTACTAAACATGATTTTTAACAATTTTTCTTCCAATTCTTACGTTTGCCATTTCAAGGAAAAATGATATTCCTTTTTAAACTATCCAGAATTTTAGGCCATGTTGTGGGATGGTTACTGAGGCAAGCACACACAGTGGCTCCAACATGATACTGGAAGGGTGCAGGGCACCATCAAAGTTCAGAGGCCCTGACTGCTTGTCTGGATTCAACTGCGGCGCAGTTGAATGCTATGAAGAGGTGTCCTCCCCCATCCCGTAAACCCATAGAGGAGACACTGCTATGAAGGTAATATTTTATCTTAAATTTGAGAAAAAGCTTCGAGAGCGGGTGCCTACCATAGAATCCTACTGCTGCTTTCAACCTGGAGGGCCTTCTATTGGTCCTTGCCATTTGAGAGGCCACCAACATCACCCTTAATTGAAGGGAAGGCTGTTCTCTGGCCGCTGATCAACTTTAGCTCAAGAAATACCCTGACTTTTTATTATTTGAGCCTCATGACCAAGCTCAAAGAAGCAAAGGGTAACTTTGTCCAAGAACATCATGTGTGTGGGTTTTTAACATCTCTTCAAAATGATACACCCAATTATTTCACAGAATAAATAATGGGTTAATTACTTTTTTTCAATAAAGCATTATGAACAATAAAACAGCCTGTTTTGCTAATAAAAAGATAACGTTCTTGCTGCTGGTAAAGTGATTCTACAGGTTTTGTCACTTTATGTTCCAATTCCAATACAGACAAAAATTCAATCTTGGTCATAGAGGTAACATAAATATCAGACTACACAGTTCTTTCATTGCTCTTTATCTCAAAAAATCTGATATCAGAATGAACTCAAATAAAATTTTCTAAGCGTTTAACCAGTTGTTTCTTTTGAAGTCCTTGGGCACAGGTTTTTCTCTCGAGAGTTGGTGAGAGAGGCGATGAAAGGGGGTAATAACTGGACAAGTTGACCTGGAGTGATACTCATCCATTTCTTACAACTTCACCAAGGTCATACTGGAGACTGAGTGAAAGTCCACTGGGAAATTTCTTAACTCCCCAACAATCAAAGCCCTTAAGTGGACAATTCATTGTCAGCTAAGAACTGGCACCCACCACTTGCCTGACTACCTGCTTTCCCAACAGACAAGTGTTACAGAGATAATAGGAACTGCAGATGCTGGAGAATCTGAGATAACAAGGTGTAGAGCTGGATGAACACAGCAGGCCAAGCAGCATCAGAGGAGCAGGAAAGCTGATGTTTCAGGTCGAGACCCTTCTTCAGAATTTGTCAGTATTTCCTGCTCCTCTGGCAACAATACAACAACTGCTCAAGAAGTGTCTTTCACTCTATGGATGGATACATATTTCCCCATTTAAATTAAATTACATTGCACCAGTTAAATCGCTGTGTCAATTTTTTGGGAATGAGTCAACTAATTTTCATAACTAAGAGTACACAGAAATAATAAATAGTTTTTTTTATGTGCAGAGCCAGTACACAAAATCTACAAGGAAATCTTTGGTTTTACCTAGTGCCTGCACCTTCATAGTTTTCTACTGCTTAGCTTCTGCTGTGTGTTACTAATGAAGTTCTCAGCAACTGAACCATGGACCTTTCAAGTAACAGCTTCAGTCAGAAAGTGAAGGTCCTTCAATCAATCAGTCATTGCACGCACAGACCAGAACATTCAAAAACACTGAAAGAATCCACATTTTTGTTCCATCCAGTCAGCAACAGCTCAGTGAGTCAGAAAATAAAATTTCGGATGATGATGGGGCCTTGCTTTGATATATGTCGAGAAACTCTTTCCTCATAATATGACAAGGTGTTAGCTGTGAGTTTGGCATCAATACCTATCTAGATAGCAAGGTCTGTGTACCCATAAATTCCTAAACTGGTAATCTCAGAAGTTACTTATGTTGATAGTACATGAACTATAACACCATTTCTTTAAACACAAAGAAATGGAGGGAGTTACCAATTATTGGAAGTCAATAACAGCAAAGTAGAAGCTTTGTCATTATTAGTGCCAAATATGAACATAAGAACCAGGACCGGGACCAGGCCATTTGGCCCTTCGAGGCTGCTCCACCATTCAATAAGATCATGGCTGATCTTTTCATGGCCTTGGTTCTACTTCCCCTCCCTCTCACTATAACCCTTAATTCCTTTACTATTCAAAAATATCAATCCTGGCCTGAAAAACATTCAATGAAGAAGACTCACGTACTTCACTGGGAAGTGAATTTCACAGATTCACAACGCTTTGGGTGACAAAGTTCCTTCTCAATTCAGTCTTAAATCTGTTCCTCCTAATTTTGAGGCTATGCCCTCTTGTTCTGGTTTCAACTGCCAGTAGAAATATCCTCCCTGCTTCTATCTTATCTACTTTCTTCATAAATTCATCTGTTTCTATAGGGTAATAAAATGTGAGGCTGGATGAACACAGCAGGCCCAGCAGCATCTCAGGAGCACAACAGCTGACATTTCGGGCCGAGACCCTTCATCAGAGAGGGGGATGGGGTGAGGGAACTGGAATAAATAGGGAGAGAGGGGGAGGCGGACCGAAGATGGAGAGAAAAGAAGATAGGTGGAGAGGAGAGTATAGGTGGGGAGGTAGGGAGGGGATAGGTCAGTCCAGGGAAGATGGACAGGTCAAGGAGGTGGGATGAGGTTGGTAGGTAGGAGATGGAGGTGCGGCTTGGGGTGGGAGGAAGGGATGGGTGACAGGAAGAACAGGTTAGGGAGGCAGAGACAGGCTGGACTGGTTTTGGGATGCAGTGGGTGGAGGGGAAGAGCTGGGCTGGTTGTGTGGTGCAGTGGGGGGAGGGGACAAACTGGGCTGGTTTTGGGATGCGGTGGGGGAAGGGGAGATTTTGAAGCTGGTGAAGTCCACATTGATACTATTGGGCTGCAGGGTTCCCAAGCGGAATATGAGTTGCTGTTCCTGCAGCCTTCGGGTGGCATCATTGTGGCACTGCAGGAGGCCCATGATGGACATGTCATCTAAAGAATGGGAAGGGGAGTGGAAATGGTTTGCGACTGGGAGGTGCAGATGTTTATTGCGAACTGAGCGGAGGTGTTCCTCAAAGCGGTCCCCAAGCCATGACATGTCCATCATGGGCCTCCTGCAGTGCCACAATAATGCCACCCGAAGGCTGCATGAACAGCAACTCATATTCCGCTTGGGAACCCTGCAGCCCAATGGTATCAATGTGGACTTCACCAGCTTCAAAATCTCCCCTTCCCCAACCACATCCCAAAACCAGCCCAGTTCGTCCCCTCCCCCCACTGCACCACACAACCAGCCCAGCTCTTCCCCTCCACCCACTGCATCCCAAAACCAGTCCAACCTGTCTCTGCCTCCCTAACCTGTTCTTCCTCTCACCCATCCCTTCCTCCCACCCCAAGCCGCACCTCCATCTCCTACCTACCAACCTCATCCCACCTCCTTGACCTGTCTGTCTTCCCTGGACTGACCTATCCCCTCCCTACCTCCCCACCTATACTCTCCTCTCCACCTATCTTCTTTTCTCTCGATCTTCGGTCCGCCTCCCCCTCTCTCCCTATTTATTCCAGAACCCTCACCCTCTCACCCTCTCTGATGAAGGGTCTCGGCCCGAAACGTCAGCTGTTGTGCTCCTTAGATGCTGCTGGGCCTGCTGTGTTCATCCAGCCTCACATTTTATTATCTTGGATTCTGCAGCATCTGCAGTTCCCATTATCACTGTTTCAATAGGGTTCCTGCTTCATTCTTCTAAATTCAAATGAATATAACCCCAGTCTATTCAGTCTCTCCTCATAAGCCAACCCTGTCAGCTCTGTAATCAACCTAGTGAATCTCCTCTGCACTCCCTCCAGTGCCAGTACATCGTTTTGGAGACCAAAACTGCATGCAGTACTCCAGGTATGGCCTCACCAGCATCCTACAGAGTTGCAACATAACCTCCCTGCTTTTAAATTCAATCCCTCTTGCAACCAAGGACAAAATTCCATTTGCCTTCATAATTACCTGTTGTACCTGCAAATCCACCTTCTGCGATCATGCACAAAACCCCCCAGGTCCCTCTGCACAGCAGCATGCTGAAACTTTTTACTGTTCAAGTAATAGTCCCTTTTACTGCTATTCCTATCAAAATGGATGGCTTCACATTTATCAACAATGAATTCCACCTGCCAGACCTTCGTCACTCACTTAAACTATCCATTTCCCTCTGCAAACTTCCAGAGTCTTCTGCATACTTTGCTCCACCACTCACCTTACTGTCATCTGCAAACTGCGACACCCTGCATGTGGTCCCCAACTCCAAATCATCAATGTTTGTAATACTTACACATATATATAAGTATAGTAATAGATGAGTATATGCAATTTTGTAGACTTCAATTTTATTTAACTTTTCTGAGGGGTGCAAACAATAATTATTGCTTTAATTATTAGGGAAGTAACTTATAGAAATTGTATAAAATACAGACAATATTTGTGCAGATGTTCATTAAATATTCTGCCTGATTTCCTTTTTTATGAGGAACAGGTGGACAATTCATTATCATTCATTTTACATCATTGGCAAAAGTTAACATTATTCCCTAGATTTTAAATGGATATTACAAGTAAATTGATGGATCTGGAAATATTCTCACGAAATATTTTACTTAGCTAAGTTTCTACAAGCTGGCACAATATGTTTTTGTACCAGAAGCCATGGAAACATTCACACACAGTGCCATTTGTGCCAGCCAAACTAACACTGTCATCTCAGTGATGTAATGTAACTGGAGGTGAATACTCGCCAAAAATGCCACATCACTTGTGGAACATCCAAGGATGCTGTGGGATGAGGGGAATTTTGACATGTAATATGTCATGTAAGTCTGACAATGGTCTCTAATGCGTACAGTAGAAACTGGGATGGTTAAAAGGGGCCTGGGATAGGAAGGAGGTCAGAGTGCACCAGGCACTCCCTTTTAGCTGGCACATCATTTTCACCAAGTTGGTGCATATGGTACCATCAGAGCCATGGTGGAACGGGTGATAGGGCTGCTGAAGACATGGTTCCACAGCTTTAAGCAAAATTGTACCGTGAGAGTGTAGGCCTGACAGACTGGGCTGTACTATCCTGGTGTGCTGTGCTTTGCACAACTGGAGAAGCAATATGGTGATGTGATAGATGCTGAGGACCTAGGGAACAAGAGCAGACATGTGTGTGTAATGTTTCCTTATTGGATAAAGACAAGATGGAGACACGCAGTGAAAACTGGGACTCACAGAAAGTAGTTAGATGGAATATATTTAAGGACAGGTAAAGTGTTGGACATGGTGATTAAATGTTGACTTGAGTGAGAAAAAGGGGTTGTACTCGCAAGTGAGTGTCCATAAGACCATAAGACATAGGAGGGGAAGTAAGGCCATTTGGCCCATCAAGTCCACTCCGTCATTTAATCATGGCTGATGGGCATTTCAACTCCACTTCCCTGCACTCTCTCTGTAGCCCTTAATTCCTTGTGAGATCAAGAATTTATCAATCTCTGCCTTGAAGACATTTAATGTCCCGGCCTCCACTGCGCTCTGTGGCAATGAATTCCACAGGCCCACCACTCTCTGGCTGAAGAAATGAGTGTCAGTTATGTTCTTTTAGCATTGCTACACTTGTGCCGTTACACTGCCGGGGAGGAGCAACACCAGATTGCCAATGCTTGTCCGGGCACACATCAGTGTCTGAAAGTTGGCACAGGCGCAAGGGATGCTGGTCTTTGGGCAGATATTTGCTCAGAGGTGAGTTGTTCTGAGAACAGTCTGTAATAAGGTGGGGCTAAAATCAGACATGAGGTTGCCATAAAGACAGGTTCGGTAATTAATGAGGCACAATTGGTAAGATAGGGTGAGAAATCTTGCTGGGACTCACGGAGAGAATCCCTCCAAAAACAAACTCGATGTAACTCTGAGTTAGCTAAAAACACATAAGGTTCAGCTGACAGTGGACAGATGTTAGAGAAAACTTAACATCTAAATGTCTATATTTACTGTGCTGGCATTAAAAACAGATAATCGGGAGTGTCTATGTTCAGACCAAGAATTAGTGAACGATAATTAAGGATCAATGATGCGGAAGATTAACTGCAAACGTGGAATGTGACAAAGTTTTTCCTTGGGTGGGGGAGTCAAAAACCAGAGGGCACAGGTTTAAGCTGAGAGGGGAAAGATTTAAAAGGGACCTAACGGGCAAATTTTACATGTAGAGGATGGTGCACAAATGGAATGTGCTGCCACAGGAAGTGGTGAAGGCTGGTACAATTGCCACATTAAAAAGGCCTCCAGATGGCTATATGAATAGAAAGGGTTTAGAGGGATATGGGCCAAAATCTGGCAAACGGGACTAGATTTATCTCGGATATCTGATCAGCACGGACAAGTTGGAGCAAAGGGTCTGTTTCTATGCTGTACATCTCTAATACTCTATGGCTCTAAACAGAACTCTGTACTTCAGGAATTTTTGGAAAGTGGTTTGGCCCATTGAAATACTTTGCTGCAAGTCACCTATATATAATGCGAGGATATTTTTACATCTGTTGCCCTCTGATGAATGAAATATTGTCTGCAAGGATGCTGCATAATGGTGTTAGATTTTTTTGTATGTATTTGAAGCTAGTAAAAAGGCATTCCTCCATCTTAAAGCTGAGTGCCTGCATTTTTAAATAAAAGGAAACATAAGTTGTATCCATATAGCACTTCCCATGATCTTGGGATTTTCCAAAGTGCTTTACAGCCATGTACGTCCTGTGAGTGCTGGTGAAGTTAATTACTATTGCAAATTCGATGCTGGGTGTGGTTCAGCAATAGCACTCCTACTTCTCACCAGTAGACTGTGGTTTCAAATACACACCAGAGATTTCTTCACTATATTGAGACTACAATACAGTGCTGTCATGAGGGATGCTGCACTGAGAAGTGCAGTTTCACACATGAAAGTTTAAACTGGGGCCAAATCAGACAGACATTAAATAATTCAATAGAGGTATCAAGGATGATCACGATTTTTCTCCCCCATGCCTTATCTAAAACAGTCTCTCAACCTTCTGTAACTAAAACAGAAAATCTCTGTATTTACCTCATTGTTAATTGTGGTACTTTACAGTCCACAAGTGATCAGGTAATCTGTCTTTAGTCGTTCAGGGATAATTATTGGCTAGGACACGGTGAGAACTTTGCTCCCCTTCGTCCAACAGTACCTTTGATTAATCTCACATTCAATTGAAAAAGAAAGCCATAACATTATTGCTTTAACAGACACAGGTTAAGAGATAACCATGTTGCTGTGAGCCTGGAATTACAGAGATCAGACTGTGTAAGGATGGCAGATTTCCTTCACTGAAGTAACATCAGTGAACATGTTTTGTGATAGTTAATGATTGGTCCATGGTTAGCATTACTGAGACTGTATTACTGAGGGCACAATAGGGCTCTTGTCACTTTCAGGCATGGGAATGCTCTTTCATGAGTTACCAGCCAGTTAGAGAGGTGACAGCTCTTCCATTCCAACAATGATACCAGGAATGATGGCCACTGATGTCGCGGTACCCAACCAAGAGTCATTGAATCAACATTACTCTTGGAACAAGACGAGCCAAGTCTGAGGTGACTAGGACTAGTTAGGTAGGGCAAGCGAACTTGCTTGTAGGTCGTGATGGCAGGGACTGGGGTTGGATGGTATGGGTAAGGAGGGTCTGGTGAAGTGGATGTTATCACAAGGATGGCCATTGCTGCCAAAGTATCCCTCCCGATCAGGAACGTTCCGTCCACTAGCAAGCCAGCTGGGTTTACCAGGCAGTCTCCCCATCTAGCAGAGAACCTGTCACATGGCAATGAAACAGCAACAACAGGATGAGGCCTGAGTCAGCCACTTAAGAGCATTTGCCTCTGCAGCAGAAAGCCAAACACTACCTTCCCTTCTTTTTGCAAAATGCCATGGCAACAGCGGGGTAATAGTTATTGTCCTTTTCTACCACTCATCCCACCTATCCTATTCTGGTGGGCTTCAAAATTTAGCCTGACATATGCAAAAAGTCACTGACTAATATTGGAAAGACATTTGGGAGACATGTTGAAACACATTTCTAATAAATTACAAACAGCAACCCTCCAAACCATCATTATTCATGCTAGCAACAACATGAGAGGGATGCAAAACTCACAAAAATATTTTGAGGCACGATATAGCGTTGGGCTTTCTTTCAGTTTCAGTTCATTTTCCTGTGAATTATCTACAAATGAACATAATTTTCTGTGTTCAGTGCTGTTTCATCCTGCAAATCAATAATTATGCCTCCAACTGATACTTGAAAACTTCAATATTGATTTAATATGGCTTAGTTTGGCAGTGTTGCTGTAAAACAACATAATTTACACAAAAATCACAGCAGACCTTTTGAAAAATTAAATGAATACATTAAGCGTGCTCCATAACAGACATCAAAAAAGTTTTGATTAGTCAACTCATCTTGATTAGTCATTTTTGCCCTAATCACACCCAACATGATTTTTTTTTCCTTCTGTGGATCAGCTAAGAGTGATGTTTTCAGGAGCAATGTCTCTGTGTCTGCCCACAGAGGCAGTGGTAGTCTGTACAAAACCATTCAGTACAGGTAGGTATTTACCCTAGCTTCACAAAGACCATTGCCAATTTCATATGACAGTTACATATACAACGGGGAATGATGCCAGGAATACACATCCAATTCCATCATCACTTACATGTGACAAGTGGGAAAGATTTGGGTAGTAGGCCACTTGTTGTATAAAGTAATGATACTAAAAGGATTAATATTATGTAACTTTGACTGTACCTATTCGACTGATGTTATACCTAATCTGTGGGTGAAGACAAGGTGCTCTACTTTAGCTTTTTGAGACAGCAGATATATCTCGCTTCAGTCAGTTGCAACAAATACTACTTTCTTATAGATAGTGAGAACTGCTGATGCTGGAATCCGAGATAATACAGCGTGCAGCAGGAGGAACACAGCAGGCCAGACAGCATCAGAAGCAGGAAAGCTGACGTTTCAGGTTGGGACGCTTCTTCACAAAACCCATTTTCTGAATAATAGTCCCGACCCGAAATGTCAGCTTTCACTGCTCCTCTGATGCTGCCTGGCCTGCTGTGTTCTTCCAACTCCACACTGTGTTATCCCTTTTTCTTATTTCTTTTTCAGAATGTTGCTATCTCACTTCAATTAACCAGCTTCAGAGTCAACAGCCAGTTTCAAGATTTTCTTGAGTGAAAGAGATGGTGTAATCCTTTATTACACCGCATAATAAAAAAAATTACTTTTCTGGCACATGCCTTGGTTAACATGCTCAGCCTGCGACTCATTCAGTGAAGCGTATTCTGTGTTCTCTTTCATCCTCATCCAAATTGGAAATGCACACTTGAAATGAGAAATGGCTACCAACATATCCAGAGGGTGTGGTTTCATTTGTTTGAGCAGGCAGGCTTTACTTGTGAGTGATGTGAAGTCTTTTAGCAGGAACTGCAATCAGATAATTTCACAGTGAAGACATCTGTGACCATGGAATACTGCATGTGAAATGTATGCAGTGACTCACTCGGCTGAATACAAATCCTGGCCACAAATGATTTTGACCACATCACTGGTCATTACAAATTGATTACAGTTATTCTAATGAGGGTGGAAGACCAGAGGGTATAATCTCAGAAGAGTGTGTTGCTCATTTCAGGCAAAGATGAGGAATTTCTTCTCTCAGACAACAGTGAATCACAACGATGCCACCCGGAAATATAAGAAACAGCACCTCATATTCTGCCTTGGGAGCCTACAACCCAATGATCTCAATGAGTACTTTACTAGCTTCAAAATCTCCCAAATTCGGGCCTCATCCCAAGACCAACCCTCCCTCTCATCCCTGCCTCCTTGGCCTGTCTGCCTTGTCCCTCACCTATCTGCTCCTCCCACCTTACTGACTAATCCCCACCACTACCTACCTGCACTCACCTATCGCCATCCCACCTACCCTCCCCAGCCCGACCCCACCCTCTCTTTATTTATTTCAGAGCCCCCTTTCCCTCCCCATTTCTGACGAAGAGTGCCAACCCAAAACGTCAGCTTTCCTGCTCCTCTGATGCTGCCTGGCCTGCTGTGTTCATCCAGCTCTACACCTTGTTATCTCTGACCCCAGCATCAGCAGTTCTTATTATCTTTGAGTGAATCAGTGGAATTTTTTTAGAGCAGAGGGCTGTTGAAGCAGGATTGTTAAGTATGTTAAAGGCTGAGACAATTTTTTTTTAATCCGTGAGGGAAGCAAAGGTCATGGGGAAAATAAAGGAAAATGAATTTTGCGGATTATCAGATGATTATCTTATTGAATGGTAAGGCTAACTCAATGGGCTGAATGGCCTACTTCCACTCCTTATGATGATGTAAATTAGCAATACGTTTATAAATGTGAGATTCTATTTCCAGTAAAGTGTCGCCTGCACTACCAGTGTGTCATCAGAATATTTTTCTTTGCATTTCCCTCGCCCTATATATATTATGAAAGGTTATTCATGGCCGGCAACAACTGATCTGGTGCACAGCTCACTTTAAATATGGTTGAGTATAATTCCCAACATAATCTCGACTACACATCCTCGCACCCTGTTCTCTGTGAAGACTCTATTCCACTCTCCCAGTTACTCTGTCTCCACTGCATGATGATGCCAACCACCCCGGGAGCAGGGGCATCTGAAATGCCCACCGTTTTGCTGAACCAAACACTACCCACCACCATGGTTGACAGGGCCTTCAGCCATGTCTGACCCATCTCCTGTGTTCTGGGTCTCATGCCCACTCCCACTCTCACAACAGCAATAGGGTTCCCCCAGTCCTCACTTTCCACACCACCAGCATCAACATCCAAAGGATCATTAACTATCATTTCAGCCATCTCTAGTGGGATGCTATCACCAGAAACATATTCCCTCCCCTCCCTTGTCAGCCTTCTGCAGAGATGCTCCCTCTGGGACATCTTGGTTTACTTTTCCTCCACTCCCAACACCACCCCCCATAGCCCCATGGCACCTTCCCATGCAAATGCAGAAAATGCAACACCCACCCATTTACTTCCTCCCTCCTCAGTATCCAATGTCTCAAATACACCTTCTAGGTGAAGTGCTAATTTACCTGTACTTCACTCAATTTAGTCTACAGTATTCACTGCTCACAATGTAGTCTCCTCTACTTTGGGGAGACCAAGCACAGTCAAGCCCACTGTTTTGCTGAATACTTATATTCTCTCAGCAAAAAAGACCCTGAGCTCCCTGTCACCTGCCACTTCAATGTTCTTTGGCCAACATCTCCATCTCAGGCTTGTTGCAGTGTTCCAGTGAAGCTCAGCACTAGCTGGTAGGATAGCATCTCATTTTCCGCTTGGGAACTCTGCAACCTTCTGGACTCAATACTGAGTTTGACCATTTTACAGCCAGAGCACCTTCTTCCATCTCCTTACCTCACACACTAGGCCCTGTCATCACATGGTTTGCTACCACTGTCAGCTGCTAATGGTCCCCATTAGCAACTACTGATTCTCCCAGGCCGAAATCTACCCATTCATTTGTCTAACCAAAATCAAAACCAACTGTCTTTTTTTCTCTCTCTCTGGGCTCTACCTATTGATTACTTTTCCCCTTCTCCCCCAACCCCTCCAATTGCATTTATTCCAACCCTTTCCAAGCCACAACCTATTCCAAATAAGAGTCATTTAACCCAAAATGTTAACTCAGCTTTCTCTCCACAGATGCTGCCAGACCTGCTGAGTTTTTCCAGCAAATTTCTGTTTTGTTTCTGATTTCCAGCATTCACAGTTCTTTGGTGTTTGTTTAAATGTGATACCACTGGTAGAAATCCCATGAATCCCTGGAAATGGTGTACACTGCCACCACAGGTGAGTGTATAATAGTGCTGGAGTAGTGCCACAGCACTGTATGCATGCAAAACGAGGTGTGCTGTGTAGAATTACTTGAGATAACCCGCTGGAACTCACAGTAAGAAACCCTCCATGAAATGCCCCGAAATTATTACTTAGGTGAATTTTGGTAAAATACAGCCCCAAAACTGAGTTTGTCAATGACTGTTGTGTTTATCACCTGAATTTATCCAACCGGAATTCCACAGTGAATTTTTTTAAAAATTCATTGATAGGATATGGGCATTGTTGGCTAGGCAGCATTTATTGCCCATCCCTAATTGCCCAGAGGGCAGTTTGAAATTAACCACATTGCTGTGGGTCTGGAGTCCCATGTAGATCAGACCAGGTAAGGAGGGCAGTTTCCTTCCTTAAATGATGTTAGTGAATCAGATGGGATTTTCCCTGTCAATTGACAATAATTTCATGGTCATCATTAGATTCTTAATTACAGATCCTTTAAACCTGAATTCAAATTCCACCACCTGCTGTGGCAGGATTCAAACTCAGGTCCCCAGAACGTTATCTAGGTCTCTGGATTAATACTCCAGTGATAATACCACTAGGCCATCACTTCCCCTTTGTTGAGGTCAGAAAACCCCTATCTTCTTCTGGCTGCCTTTGTATCAGCTGATATTACAATAAGTTTAACATTTCTGTCTCCATGTTTAAATAAAAGCTGACCATGGTTTGATCGGTATCTGTTTTAAGTTCAGTGCAGATAAATGTGAGGTGATTCACTTTGGGAAGAATAATAGGAAGGCAGAATACTGGGTCAATGGAAAGATTTTTGGTAGTGTGGATGTGCAGAGGGATCTTGGTGTCCACGTACATAGATCCCTGAAAGTTGCCACTCAGGTTGATAGTGCTGTTAAGAAGGCTTACGGTGTGTTAGGTTTTATTCTTAGAGGGATTGAGTTCCAGAACCGTGATGTCATGCTGCAACTGTACAGAACGCTAGTGCAGCCTCACTTGGAATATTGTGTACAGTTCTGGTCGCCCCATTACAGGAAGGTTGTGGAAGCATTGGAAAAGGTGCAGAGGAGATTTACTAGGATGTTGCCTGGTCTGGAGCGCAGGCCCAATGAAGAAAGGCTGAGGGACTTGGGTCTGTTCTCATTGGAGAGAAGAAGGCTAAGAGGGGATTTAATAGAGACATACAAGATGATCAGAGGATTAGATAGGGTGGACAGTAAGAGTCTTTTTCCTAGGATGATGACATCGGCTTGTACGAGGGGGCATAGCTGCAAATTGAGGGGTGATAGATTTAAGACAGATATAAGAGGCAGGTTCTTTAGTAAGTGTGTGGATTGCCCTGCCTGCCAATGTAGTTAACTCAGCCACATTAGGGGCATTGAAACAGTCCTTGGATAAGCATATGGATAATGATGGGATAGCGAGTTTTGAGAAGATTTGTAGCTCAGGTTGAGTTTCTGGATGTGAGTTTGCTCGCTGAGCTGGAAGGTTAGTTTTCAGACGTTTCGTCACCATACTAGGTAACATCATCAGTGAGCCTCCGACGAAGCGCTGGTGTTATGTCCCGCTTTCTATTTATCTGGTTAGGTTTCCTTGGGTTGGTGATGTCATTTCCTGCACTGGTGATGTCATTTCCTGTTCTTTTTCTCAGGGGATGGTAGATTGGCTCCAAATCAATGTGTTTGTTGATGGAGTTCCGGTTGGAATGCCATGCTTCTAGGAATTCTCGTGCGTGTCTCTGTTTGGCTTGTCCTAGGATGGATGTGTTGTCCCAATCAAAGTGGTGTCCTTCCTCATCTGTATGTAAGGATACGAGTGATAGTGGGTCATGTCGTTTTGTGGCTAGTTGATGTTCATGTATCCTGGTGGCAAGCTTTCTGCCAGTTTGAGAAAGCGAAAGCACTGCTTGCAGATACCGGCACTTACCAACAGGTGGCGATAGACCCGACCCCACAACTAGAGAACCGAATCACAGCCTTACTCAAAAAACTTCAAAAATCTGGAGAATTAAACAAGAGAGACTTCCAAAAAATGAAACCAGAAGGATCCAACACACCACGCTTCTATGGACTACCAAAAATTCACAAACCAGGAGCCCCCCTCAGACCCATAGTGTCGCTACCTGGAACACCAACCTACAGAGATAATGGGAACTGCAGATGCTGGAGATTCCAAGATGATAAAATGTGAGGCTGGATGAACACAGCAGGCCAAGCAGCATCTCAGGAGCACAAAAGCTGACGTTTCGGGCCTAGACCCTTCATCAGAGACACCAACCTACAGATTAGCCAACGAACTACACCAAAGTCTAAAATACCTAGTAGAAGACTCCCACCACTCCATTCGCTCCACCCAAGAATTTCTGAACACCATCAAAGACACCAAGATAGAAGAGGATGAAATAATGGTCTCCTTTGACGTAACAGCCCTGTTCACATCCAGCAACATCAACCTGGCCAAAGAAACACTGATGACACTATTAGAAGAACAGAAGACACATACACCAGACACCACCAACCTCATCAGGAAGGACAACATCATCAAGCTAGTGGACCTATGCCTCACCACCCACTTCACTTTCAATAACAAAACCTACAGACAAATCAACGGTACACCCATGGGATCTCCGATATCAGGGTTCTTAGCAGAGGCAGTAATGCAGAGACTCGAACAAACAGCTCTGCCAATCATCCAACCCAAACTTTGGGTCCGCTATGTGGATGACACCTTTGTCATCACTTAACAAAACAAATTAGAGGAAACTTTCAAGACCATCAATAATACCCTTACTGGCATAACATTCACGAAAGAGGAGGAAAACAACAATGAACTGCCATTCCTAGATGTCACAGTAGAGCGAACAGCCAATGGGGAACTTCAAACCAGCGTCTACAGGAAAACAGCACATACGGACCAAATTCTGAACTACAGGAGCAACCATCCCAACACCCACAAACGAGTCTGCATTAGAACATTATTCCAACGAGCCACCACACACTGCAGCACAGAGGAACTACGAAGAGCAGAAGAAAATCACCTATACAGCGTATTCAAAAAGAATGGGTACCCTATGAACACAGTCTGCCGATTCCTCAGCAATAAACCCAAACAAACAGGCAAAACGGGCTCAGAAACCATAACCACTCTCCCCTACATCAAAGACATTTCCGAAATGACTGCCAGACTACTCGGACCTCTTGGCATCAGGGTAGCCCACAAACCCACCAACACACTAAAACAGCAGCTAATGAACTTAAAAGACCCTATACAGACAACAAATAAAATGAACGTCATCTACAAAATACCTTGCAAGAACTGTGACAAACACTACATTGGCCAAACTGGCAGGAAGCTAGCCACCAGGATACATGAACATCAACTAGCCACAAAACGACATGACCCACTATCACTCGTATCCTTACATACAGCTGAGGAAGGACACCACTTTAATTGGGACAACACATCCATCCTAGGACAAGCCAAACAGAGACACGCACGAGAATTCCTAGAAGCATGGCATTCCAACCGGAACTCCATCAACAAACACCTTGATTTGGAGCCAATCTACCATCCCCTGAGAAAAAGAACAGGAAATGACATCACCAGTGCAGGAAATGACATCACCAACCCAAGGAAACCTAACCAGATAAATAGAAAGCAGGACATAATACCAGCGCTTCGTCAGAGGCTCACTGATGATGTCACCTAGAATGGTGACGAAACGTCTGAAAACGAACCTTCCAGCTCAGCGAGCAAACTCACATCCAGAATGATGGGATAGTGTAGGGGGATGGGCTTAGATTAGTTCACAGGTTGGCGCAACATCGAGGGCCAAAGGGCCTGTTCTGTGCTGTATTGTTGTATGTTCTGTGTTTTATCCAAACTCATAAAAATTAAAAAATAAAACACATGTAAAACCATGTGCTCAGACAAAGTCTTCAATCTATACTGAGTCAGCTTATTTCAATTAGAGTAGCAAGAGGGAAGCTACAAATGGATTTGGTGTTTTCAGACTGTTGAGAAGAAAAGATATTCAACCTCAGTGACTATTGACCATGTGTGTACATAAATGTAGAGTTCGACTGCCCCAAACAATACTGCGTACTGGTTCTGAAATGTCATGTCTGTTTTTTCTCTTCTCATTTACTGCTTGACCAGCTATGTATTTCCAGAATTTTCTTTAATCATATCTGCCATATTTTGCTACTCAGACATATTGATGTGGCTCACTTGTATGCAGGTGACACTGTGTATACTGTGTTCATGTAAATCTATACTTTCAGGGCTGACTTCTACTGGGGAGAGAGGAGAGATGAAACCTCTGATGATGCATGGCTGCACATGAAACAAAGTGGTTATAATGTAGCAATTTGTAATATTGAGAGACTAATCATTTCAACACTGTAAACAGGAAAGTTCATTATCTTAAAATCAAATTAGCATTTTGATAATGACCTTGCTATGGCTTAAAACACGGTCATTTTGAATGGTTTGTAATTAGCTGAAGCATGGAATTTTTACGTGTTAGGAGGACATCTGCAGTCCTCAAGTGTGTTACACTTTTGTGACAAAGGTACTTGCCAGACTGCCGTGCTGGTTCTCCAGTATGGGAATGATCTGCTAAAAAGACTTGATGAAGCTCAATTCTCTGCGATATAAGACTCGACAGCGACGCCCACTGCTGACTATGTGGACAGACTAAAAAGTGAACCAAGTCGCATCAAACTGGCTCAAAATGAATAAGATTCAAAGCATGAAGTGCCTCTGTGTTAGAAGTTTACAAAACTTTTATCAGGTGTTTTTGTAGAGAAAACTACACAAGAGTAGTGGAATGTCTGGAAAGCTTTGATCTGCTGGCAGAGACACTGTGATCATTGAGAATGGGGAGCTGCAGGTCTCAGAGTGACACCTAACTCAAGCAATGATGAGGAATTGATTAACACGAGTATGACAATCAGACAGGCAGGCTGGCAGGAATTCTCAAATGGTGCAGCTCATTGCATTCGCACTTTATATCTTTGGAGGGTTAAGCGATTTCGAAAGCAACATCAATCAGCCGATGCATAAGGAGATGTCTTTGATCAACTAACGGAGCCTGCTTTAAGATTGTTCATTCTGACTAACAATACGGTAAATAATAATCCTGTTTCCACGGGAATGGGTGGTGTGGGGAGTTGTCGGGGTTCCTGGATATTCAGGATTATGCTGCAGCTTCAGCCGTGACATTGCACCATTTTATTTTCTCTCGCCAGGCCAATCCACCTGCAGCTTACTAAACAGAGAGCTACATCCTAGCAGCATTAGACTGAGAGAGTGGGAATAAAATGGCATTGGTTGTGTAGAAATGGTGTAACTTGGACTCACCTTTTATCCAGAACACAGTCTAAAGTTAGGGGTCAGGCCATTTAGGATTGAGGTGAGAAGAAATTCCCTCCTCCAGAGATTGATGAGCCTGTGGAATTCTCTAACATAGAAAGCAGTTTTTAAGAAGGAGTTAGATATAGTTCTTAGAGCTAAAGGAATCAAAAGGTATGGAGAGAAAGAAGCAATGAGGTACTGAGTTAGATAACCAGCCATGATTATATTAAATAGTGGAACAGATTCTAAGGGCTAAATAGGAGCTCTTGGTCTTATTTTCAATGCTTCTATTTTGTAGATAAGTCTGTATCTGTTTAATTTCAAATTGTTCTGACAAGTCAGTTTGACTTTGACGGTGGGGAAACTACTTGTAACAATTACTTGGCTCAGAATTAATGGTCATGTGCTAAGATGTGGTTTGATTTGGAATGAAATACGGAAATATCAAACTCAATCATTGGAGTCTTTATGAAGAACTAACAGAGAGAGTCGATGAGGGGAAGGCTAGTGATGTGGTGAACACAGGCTTCCAAAAGGCATTTCATATGGAACCGTACGACAGGTTTGTGAGGAATATCATAGGTCAGTGAATAAAATGAATAGGAGCAATGTGGATACAAAGTTGACCGAGGGATAGGAAATAGAGAATGATGGTCAATGAGCATTTTTCAGGCTGGTGAAAGGTTTGTAGGGGTCAGTACTAGAACTGCTGCTTTCCCTGATTTGTATTAATTATCTAGATCCTGGCATGCAGGGCATAATTTCACAGTTTGCAGATGACACAATACTTGGGAGAGTTTTAAATTGTGAAAAGTACTGTGTAGAACTGCAAAAGGGCACTGACACTTTGGTGGATTGAGCTGACCATGGCAGATGAGGTTCAACGCAGAGCAGTTAGAGGTGATATACTTCAATACAAAGATTATGGAGAGGCTATATAAAGCAAAGGCTTCTATTTTAAAAGTCATGAAGGAGCAGAGAGGACTGGGTATCACTAAGTTACTAAGAGCATCGGGACTGGTAGAGAGCTGTAATAGAAGCTTTAGGTTCACAAATCAAGTCAAAGAAAACAAGCACAGGGAGGTTATGTTGAACTGATATAAGACAATGTTAGACCTCAGTTATAGTCTTGTGTACAGTTCTAAGTGAATGGATTGGAGAGAATGAAGAAATGGTTTAAAAATGGTTCCAGAGATAAGGCACTTTAGTAATGAGGGAAAACTGGAAAAGTTGGAATTATTTTTCTTCGAGTGGAGAAGGGAAAGAGGAGATTTTATTAAAGTTTTCACAAAGGGTCTGGACAGAGCGGACAGGGAGAGATTGTTTTCAATTGTAAATGAATCAAGAACCAGCGTGATGGATTTAAAATGCTTTGTAAAGAAAGAAAATATAAGGTGACACAGTGAGGGTGGCATGGTGGCTCAGTGTTACCTCACAGCACCAGGATCCCAGGTTCAATTCCAGCTTTGGGTGGCTGTCTATGTGGAACTTGCAAATTCTCCCCATGCCTGCATGGGTTTCCTCCCTCAGTCACAAAGATGTGCACACTAGGTAGATTGGCCATGCTGAGTTGCCCGTAGTGTTCAGGGATGTGTAGATTAGTGGCTTATAGGGGGATGGGTCTGGTTGGGAAGCTCTGATAGTTGGTGTGGACTTGTTGGGCCAAAGGGCCTGTTTCCACACTGCAGGGATTCTACGGTTCTATAAAATATTTTCACATAGTGAGTAGTTAAGCTCTGGAGTGCGCTGCCTGTAAATGTAGTGGAGGCAGGGTCAACTGAGGCATTTGCTGGACATTGCATGGTTATTTGAACTGAAACAATGTGCAGGGTTATGGAGAAAGGGCAGGAGACTGGCACAAACTTATAATGTCCAGAACACCAGTGCAGGGATAGGTCAAGTGGCCTCATAAACTTGGAATTACTGGACAATATTTCATGGCATTTACAGTACTAAGACAAACTGCACAACCTAACTGGTCTATGGTAGAGAGATAGTAGGAACTGCCGATGCTGGAGAATCTGAGATAACACAGTGAGAAGCTGGTTGAACTTAGCAGGACAAGCAGCATCAGAGGAGCAGGGAAGTTTGACGTTTCGAGACCCTTCTTCAGAAATGGGGGAGGCGAAGGGGATCCTGAAATAAATAGGGAGATGAGGGGAGGCGGATAGGAGATGGATAAAGGAGAAGATAGGCTGAGAGGAGACTGACAGGTCAAAGAGGCGGGATGAGGTTAGTGGGTAGGGGATGGTGGTGGGGTTTGAGGTGGGAGGAATGGTTAGGGAGGCGGGGACTAGCTGGGCTGGTTTTGAAGTGTGGTCGGGGGAGGGGAGACAGGGTTCCCAAGAGAAATATGAGATACTGTTACCCTGTGGATCGGTGTGGGCTTGTTGGGCCGAAGGGCCTCTTTCCACACTGAAGGGATTCTATGATTCTATGATCTATGATCTTTTGGGTGGTGTCATCATGGCAATGCAGGAGGGCCAGGATGGACATGTCGTCCAAAGAGACGGGGGGGTTGAAATGGTTTGCGACTGGGAGGTGTCGTGTTCCGCAAAGTGGTCCCCAAGCCTCTGCTTGGTTTCCCTGCTGTAGAGGAGGCCACAACGGGAACAGCGGATACAGTGCATCACATTAACAGATGTGCAGGTAAACATGCTACACCTGCCCCCATACCTCCCCCTTCACCCCCATCCCAGGCACTAAGAAGACTTGCCACATCAAATAGATATCCACCTGCACATCTGTTGAAGTGGTATACTGTATCTGCTGTTCCCATTGCGGCCTCCTCTACATCGGGGAAACCAAGCGGAGGCTTGGGGACCACTTTGTAGAACACCTACACTCACTTTGCAACAAACAACTACGCCTCCCAGTCACGAACCATTTCAACTCCCCCTCCCACTCCTTGGATGACATGTCCATCCTGGGCCTCCCGCATTGTCACGATGACGCCACCTGAAAGATGCAGGAACAGCATCTCATATTTTGCTTGGGAACCCTGCAGCCTAAGAATATCAATGTGGACTTCACAAGCTTCAAAATCTCCCCTATCCCATCTGCATGCCTAAACCAGCCCAGCTAGTCCCCGCCTCCCTAACCATTCCTCCTACCTCAAGCCCCACCCTCATCGCCTACCAACTAACCTCATCCCACCTCCTTGACCTGTCCATCCTCCCTGGACCGACCTATCCCCTCGCTAACTCCCCATCTACATTCACCTTCACTGGCTCCAACCCCTGATGTAGAGGAGGCCACAACGGGCCTCTCTGTCTCTTCTCACCCTATCTTCTCCTTTATCCATCTTCTATCCACCTCCCCCTGTCTCCAAATTTATTTCAGAATCCCCTTCCCCTCCCCCATTTCTGAAGAAGGGTCTCGACCCGAAACGTCGGCTTTCCTGCTCCTCTGATGCTGCTTGGCCTGCTGCGTTCATCCAGCTTCACACCGTGTTATCTATGGTCTATGGTAGAGCTTATGTTATGCACTCACTTCTTTTTACCTGACCCCATCTAAACCTATCCGCATACACTTCTGTATCTTTCCCTTGAATGCATCTCATTGACCCTTAGCTCAAATATTTGCTTCAACGGCTTGTTTTAAACACTGGTTAAAAGCAAGCAAAACATTGTTGAAACATTTTAATAAATGATCACAGAGAGCTTTCGATTCTACATGATTTTGTTGTGTATTAACTGAGAGTTTAACAACTTCACACTGAAAAAATACAGTGCCGATCCATCGCCAATGAAACCAGTCATTAACAAAATAGATGCATGTAACTTACACAAGGAGCTGTACACCAAACTTGCTTTACATGAAAGCTGTTTTTACTGTGCCAGCAGTCTCAGTCAAAAGGCAGATCGAAAAAATACTTCATTAGGTAATATTCCAACAGTACCTTATGTAAGATATAAAAATCACTTCAAAAACAATGTCAAAATGTAACATTTCTACTTCTATGTGTTTCAGCCGAATTATGTTCAAATGGATAAATCAGCAGGGGGATTGCTGATGGTGCCAATGATGAACAAGCATCACCGAATTTCCTTTTGGTTCAAAATATACTTTGCGTGATGTGTAGCAAATCCATAAGTGCCCTTGTAATGAATACAGTTGTCATATCACTGGCTATGAAGTAGGGTGGCTGAGGAGGTTACCATGGGCTAAATTGTACCAAAAACAGCCCAATGTCTATTTCGGAAAGCATCATGAACGGTTTCTCTCCATGAGCCGAAGTGAGTTATCTCATGTAATTCTCACTTCATTATGGAAAGCACCACACCTCTAGTGTCGCTCTCGTGCTATCTCGCACTCACCAAGAGAGGAAGTATTTGCCACAGCAGGCACATTTGAGGATTTCTGCTGCCAGTGCACTATTTAAAGCCCAGTTGTGCACCAAGACAATCACCGTCAACTAGGAATATCACTTCACTGCACACAATGTGAGAAGGACATTGAGAAGAAAGCTTCTGAGGGCCTTTTGGTGACACTTTATTGGGAATAGAATGTCACATTAATCAATGTATTGCTATTTTATACTATTGGCTGTCTGATTAGCTGTCAGGGTAATTGCTGTTAGAGGAATAAAGCTCACCGGGTTACCTGTCCTGGCTGCGAGACCATGTTAAATGCTTGTCTAAGGAATTGCTACTCTTTCCCTCGCACCCAGCGTAGCATGACATCTCATCACCATTCAGGACTGATCATGGCCCACTATCTGATGGATTTGGAAGGTCAGCCCTGCTAATAACTGACCAGATCTCTGACCAATTACTGTGCTTCTCTTGACTAATTTACCAGTGAAGATCCAGACTGGTTGTGCTGGACCTGCAGAAATGGACATGGCCAATTCTTCAGGCGGTAATGGCATGAAACCCCTGATTCTTATACCCCCAAGCCACTGACTGAACATGTCCAAGTGCCTGGGCTGATATCAGATGATTTGTGATGTATTGTGCCCTACATATGAATAATTCCAGCCCTGCTTTAGCTGACTAAGTGCTACTCCCCTTAGACTATGGACATGGTCATTCAGATGAAGCACATACCGTAAATATGTACATAAATGCTGCAATGTAGCCAACATCTTGTCTGATCACTGCTGACAACCATGACAAACTGCTTGGCTTTGTGTCTGTGCTAAACGGCAAGGCAAAATAGGAGTTTGATGAGTCTGTAAGTTCTGACTGAAGCAAGACAAGAGAGATGCTGTGAGCATCCAAGTGGGTGTTAAGTGAGTGACTGTTAAGAGGGGAAGTTAAGAGCCCTAAGATATATTTTTCTCCAAACCCATGAGGTGGGTGCCTCTCCTGGTGCACAACCACCTCGCAGCAGCATAACAATATAGAGTGTCGGCATGGTCCAAAGTGCAGGATTCATATTGAGGGTTGTATTCCAAGTAAGTTGGAAATGTACCATGATGATGCCATGAGGCTGCTGAGTGTTCCTTGGCTTTTTTACAGGGTATTTTCGCCATCTAGTTTCTCTTCGCTACGTGGGAGAGTGGCAAAATGCATATAATTAAAGCAGGGCAGGTTTCAGTGAATTGTAGATGCATGAAAATAGGCTTCTTCCTGCTTACTGGCAAGATTTTCATCTCACTGTTCAAATATTGGGGGAAAAAAATCAAACGTTCATTTCTTACCATTGAGAATCTTACTTTCTCAGTTCACATGATGTTTTCCCAACTGACTTGGTCTTACCAATGTGTTTCAATGGCTGGGAAAATTCAGCCCAGTATCTGGGTCAAAACCAGAGCCAGGTGGCAGAAGTTTACAAGGTACCTTCTTTGTTTAGAATGCTTCAATATGGCAAGCAAAAAGAGAATTGGTAACTTAGAAACAGGTTTGCATACCATTCAAAAGATGGGATCTCTGCCTCTCTCACTTTAGCCTGCGCTAAAAGGCAATGTCATAGTGAAAGCAATCAGAATGTCAATTTCAAGCCTTTTCATATATCTATCTGCATTAATCTCTGGCCTGGGTTCAATACCTGTCTGATATCTTGTAGCTATTTTGATTTTAACTTTGTACCAACAAAACTGGTACATCACAGAATGAAAACAGAATAATTGCAATTTATCACTCTGATGTGTGTTCCAAAGCCTTAGATCATTTGTGCCTCGAACACAGACTTTTAAGAGGATGCATTGCCTTATGATTACTATCTCAAAACTTAATTATCTGATTTGCAACAGAAGTGCCACGTGTTGCGAGATTGAAATGTGTATTGCAATACAATCGTGACTGTACTGAATAACTCAAACAAAATGCCTTGGGAACTTTGATCCATAGTATAACAATAGAAATATATAAAGTGAATAGGAAATTGTAGTGATTGAAAGTCAGACAAGTGAGCCTAATAGAATATGAGTTCCCTAATTAATCTGGTCCAATCATGGAGCCATGGCTGACCTAATGAGGAGTGTGAGAGGTTCTGTTCACTGTGAGAGCTGACTCTGAGAAAGCAGGACCAATGTCAAGTACATTGCACATGTAAATAAAGGATGATTTGTTTATGGGATACTGGTCTATGTGGAATTATTTCAGAAATAATAACATGAGTCTGCAGTCATAGAACATGGATCCGATTATCAGTCCTCTATGTTAATTATATATTCATGAAGTCTTTGAATATCTCTTGACTCATGTACTGGCACATTATTCATTGTTTCTTCAGAACAGATTTAATTGATAATTAGGTTAGTGTAATGTGAATTTATTGGATAAACTTCTGCAGGGGTTATCCAAGAATCACTCATACTGTTGATGGCAAACATTAGAAATTTAAATAACATAAACGCCATTTCCCTGGGTTTGCTTGGCTCTTTCATCAAAGTTACATTGGATTTGCCATGATTAAAAATGGGCAGTACATTTTGGATAACCTGTTTTTAGGGAGTTTCCATGTTACACATAGTGCAAAAAGGTAAGGTGGAGACACTAGTTTATAATAATAGATGGGTCAGAAGAAATCATTTTGTGATACACACAGCTATGTAGCCAAACTACCTCATTCAAATATTAATCAGTGTTAGTGCAGAAGCGGTGGCCAATCAGAAAAAAAACGTTGAATAAAGTAGTGAATCTCAGTTAGTTATAATTGAGAAAATAATTACTCAAGTATTTGCTAAAACTCAATTTTATACTAACACTTTTTGTGTTTGGAGAATTAAAGCATGGATTTGCTGGAAACCAATAATTTAGAATATGTATCTCATAATCTGTGGGGGAAGGGAGAAGCCAGTGCCAAGAGGCAGTAATCACCCTCCCATGCTCATGATATCTAAAACCTGGAGAGAAGCCAGAACAATTACAGATAAGGGAAACCACTGGGCCAGGCGGTCTAGATTCAAGTTGTATCTGTTCAAGAGCTATCTCCAGAAAGCTTGCCTAAACAGGCTGATGAAAAGTATGTGTTTAGAAAAGCATCCCATTGTCTCAAACATTGAGACAATGGGATGCTTTTCTAAACACATACTTTTCATCAGCCTGTTTAGGCAAACTTTCTGGAGATAGCTCCTGAGCAGATACAACTTGAATCTAGACATCCTGGCCCAGTCTCAAACATTGAGACAATGCAAAGATTTACAAGGATATTGCCGAGTTTGGTGGGTTTGAGCTATAGGGAGAGGTTGACTAGGCTGGGGCTTACCCTGGAGCATCGGAGGCTGAGGGGTGACCTAATAGAGGTTTATAAAATCATGAGGGGAATGGATAAGATAAATAGCCAAGCTCGCTTTCCCAGGGTAGAGAAGTCCAAAGCTAGAGGCCATAGATTTAAGGTGAGAGGGGAAAGATTTGAAAGGGATCTGAGAGGCAACTTTTTCACACAGAGGGTGGTATGTGTATGGAGTGAGCTGCCAGAGGAAGTGGTGGAGGCTGGTCCAATTGCAACATTTAAAAGGCATGTGGGCGGGTACATAAATAGAAAGGGTTTAGAGGAATATGGGCCAAATGCTTGGCAGCAGCAAATGAGACTCAATCAGTTTAGCACATCTGCTTGACATGGATGAGTTGGACTGAAGATCTGTTTCCATGCGATATAACTCCAAGACTCTATGGCAATCTGCATAAATGGTCAAATCCAATTAAATTAGTCCAACAACAACAAATGACAAAATGACTAGAGACAATAGAGTCAAATTGAGATGAGGTAACACCTAAATAGGGATTAGAAACAGTGGTTTTGAGAATAATGGGAATCATTATTCTTTGTAGTAAGTGTTTTCAGGGGCAGGATTTTGAAGAATCGCAATCAGCACAAGAACCTGAGGTTGATTTATGATTCGCCTGGGCTGTTTGTACAGTTGCGATAAAAGAAGTCTGTTGTGTATTTCAATAAATATACTTTTCTCCTTTTACTCTTTCTAAATAAATTTAGATCTTATTTGCTACTTCAGTGTTTTGCATTTTTGCTGGCTAATTTACTTCCTTTTGATCAAAACAATTTCAGTGTTTAATTCAAAATTGAGCTATTAAGTAATGCACAACTGAATTAAACTAAATCGACATTTCCTTTCATGCTCCCTTAAAACTGACAACTGATTTAGTGCACAGTGCTATATAGCTTTGGTACTGTCCACATCAACTTTGAAAACACCTTTCAGTACAATTGTAAAATTTGGGATAAAGCTTTTTTAATCTTCATATCAACAGAAGTAGAGGTGGTGACAGAACTAGGAACAATTTGGATATGATGAGCTTAGAATTAAATGCAGTGAAGAGTACTAGGACATAATTACAATGACATGCAACATTTCATAGCTAACTATTGTCTATAATAAGTGCACTTAATGTCAAAACAGTGATTAATTACACCTTTTCAGAACAGTGTTTTAGCAATGCTTCTTTTCTATAAAATTTGCCAAATACTATCTATTTCCTTGCATTGTTTGGGTGAGCCTCTGTAGCTTTAACAAAACTAAAATACTTCAAATACTGGAGACGTAGAAACAAAACATGCCAGTAATATTCAACAGCAGACAGGATCTATGCAGAGAAAGAAAGTAAAAGGACTGTCACTTCTTTCTCAAGCTGGGAGTCACAAGTGAGACCACTTTGCTAAGGTCATAGCCCAGCCTGCTGCGTAGCAGTACCTATCCATGTTATATTTTCAGTCACAGGAGCAAGAGCAAACTGGGCCGCCACCTCCTAAAACTGGGTGTAGGTGGGAATAGAGGAGGAGTCAGATGGATGCTGAGGCAGGTTGTGTTGAAAGTCTACCTCTATTTGGTGGGACATAGCTCAGTTCTGCATGTGTGTGTTAGATGTTCTAGTTCTCATCTACCACCAATATCTTAGTAAACCTTCATATCAATCACGTGTCCCCATGACTCAAGCACAGTTTTCAATGCAGACAGACTGCACAAGTCCTATATAAAGCCAAAAAATTTTGACATGCTCATGAAATTTTCAAAATAAATTAACAGCAAATCAAAAATCACTTAGGAGTTCAAAAGACTGTACATCAAAACTAAACTCTCAGTCTCCTTGAGTGTCGCAACAACAACTCCAACTTAGACGAATCCACCAGTAAATTTTTGAACTCAAATAATCTTTCATGATTGAATTCTACTGTTGTGTCAACAAAGCCTACAGATTTAAATACGTTAAAAACTTTTTGTTCCACTGTTTCTATGGCTCAGTGAATGGCTGGACTGTCAATCACAGAAAAGAATAAATTATAAGAGGAAACTGGCATGTTGAAGTATGAATTTGATTATTTTTGAATGTTGAGGAGCACAGTATACTGTCCTGAAGTATTTTAATGCATCTGAACTCTTCTGCATAATCTGTTGATTAATAGTTTATTTCAACAAATCCCCATCATTATTATGTTAAAAACAAATTTAATAAATCATACAACATTACATTATGACAATATGAAGTAGTCTGTCAAATTTGTATGTCAAAAGGTTATGGATTTCAGTACTAGCTTTTTCTCATAGTTCACAATTTTTGAAGTGTGTAAATCATATAGTCTACCATAACAAACCCAATCCAATGGAAATATCAGTCTAAAATATCCACTTCCACAATGGAGGTAAATAAGGGCTATATTTCTGCACCCAGGGTCACTAAGCACATCTTAAAAAATCTCATATGATGGGAAGATGGACACAAAACCTAGTATTAGATACTGCCTGCTCATTAACAATTATGCCTGTCTCGCTTCTATCGTAGATGCTGATATGACAATCTAGGCAAACACTTCCACAGCTGTTATTTGAAGGGTCATTGACCTGAAACATTAACTTTATTTCTTTACATAGGTGCTGCCTGACCTCTGATTACTTCAGTATTCTTTGCATTTCTGGGACAGATTTTCATGGGAGTCAGAAAGAGTCTGGGGGAACATTTAAAATCATGGATGGGACAGAATGCTACAAGTCTCACTCACAAAGTGTGCTTGAAGGAAATTCAACCTCAGCTGAAGCACTTAAAATCAGTGTTTCAGAACAAGTATTTCAGTCTCAACTAGACTTTATGGTAGAAACTTAAATGTTCAAAAGTTGGATAAGGAATGGAAGAAATATCAAATTATGAAGGTATTTACATTTTGAATAAGTTGTCAATATCTCTCTGTTTATATATTAAAAAAATAGAGTTTGGAATTTCACCACCTCAATGTTGACAGCCTTCAGCCTTATGTCAATATGTTCAAGGCAAAAAAAAATACAATTGATATCACAAAATATAGGGATTTTGTGTGAAAATTGAAATGAGTTCGGTGATCTGCCATGTATTAATGGAATAGCAGAGAAGGCTCAATGGGCTGAATTGCCTATTTCTGTTTCTATGTTCCAAAGTTTGTTCTACCATTCAATTAGATCTGCACTTCAATTCCATTTACAAAATTTGGTCCATATCCCATAATGTCCATGCTGTGGATTTGTTTGTCAATATCAGTCTTGAAAATTTCAATTGACACAATAACAAACAGCCTTTAGGATAGTAAAGTCTAGATTCTTATTACCTTTTGTGTGGAAAAAGTGATTCCCGACTTCTGATTATTCAGAACTGAGTTTATTCCAACCGAATCAAGCTAATAATTATTGCTTAGTCTTTCCTCAAGTAATATCAAATAAATAAAGAACATTGTTCAGAAATTATTGGGATCGCAAGGAAAATACTCCCTCAATACACCGCATAGGAACAATAAAGAATGCCAGAAAATTAGATGCAATGCATTTACTTAGACTCAACATTCACAGTTAGTTCATAGTCAACTAACTTTAGACAAATCTCAGTCCAAGCCTTTAGAACACATCGAGTAACAACATTGATAAAAATATGAAATAATGCAAAAAGATAATTCTATCTACAAACATAATTATTATCATTCAAAATATTATTGTTTAAATGTTTTAACCTTTAACTCCTTACTTTATCTATGAAGTATTTCAGTTAATGAGGAAAAAAATTCAGACCAAAAGTATTCAAAGGATTAATCTTCATAAAGCAATTTGAGTACTGTATGAAGTCATGATAACTCCCATTTGGTGAGGAACTGTTCATTGCAGAGTTGTGTAGAAAATTTTTTCGTAGAAAGATTGTTAATATTTAAGTGCAACAAAAAGATTGAAAGCAGAATGACAGATTATCCACTCACGCATCTCTGTGGCTGGAATCATTATAGCCTTGCTTCAAATCCAAAGACAGGGTAGAAGGGAACAGCATTCACAACCTTGTCAGCATGTTCAGCAAGAACAGCAAACTGCCACACGTTTGTGGGAGAGGCAGCCAGTAAAGATCCGTCAATGATGGCTGAGGTGGAGATGGTCAAGAGAGTCATGCTCCTACAGTGCCAATCACCAACAATCTGTCAAGGGCCACCTATGTTGATGAGATGGTAAAGAATGTACAACAATACTTCTACTTCCACAGGAGGCTAAGGAAATTTGGCATGTCCACAAGAACACTTATCAACTTTTTACAGATACACCATGGAAGGAATTCAATCTGGATGTATCACAGCTTGGTATGGAAGCTGCTCTGCCCAGGACCACAGGAAGCCACAGAAAGTTGTGAACGCGGGCCAGTCCATCACCCAAGACAACCTTCCATCCATTGACTCTGTATACATTCCTTAATGCCTTGGAAAGGCAGTCAACATCATCAAAGACTCCCCCACCCTAGTTATAATTTCTTCCGACCTCTTTCGTCAGGCAGGAGATACAAAAGCTTAAACATATGTACCAACAGGTTCAAGAACAGCTTCTTCCCTACTACTATTAGATTTCTGAATGGACTTCCCAAATTTCAAATCTAATGTTGATCTTGCTTTTCATGCACTGTCTCTGTAGGTATAATGTTGTATTCCTTGCTCTGTTCTACTGTGCTATGAACTTTTTTATGGCAAGATTTGTGCGTACTGCTCGCAAAACAAAACTTTTCACTGTACCTAGGTATGTGAGATAATAATAAATCAAATCAAATCAAATCAACAAAGTGGAGGAATGGTGAGACCTCCTATTTACAGGCTTTGTTGACATTTTCTTCATGTTTATGGCAGACAGATTGTGGTTATCCCATCCTCATAAATTGTGTCAACTGCATGAGAGACTGTACAGCCAGCCCATCCTGATAGTCATCAAATCCACAGTTACCCTGAATTTTTATGCCAGCAGCTTGTTTCAAAGGGTAACAGGGAACTTGTGTGGCAACGCCCACTCCTCAACCTGCAAATATATCTAGGATATCACTGATATCATTTTTCCCAATCGCTGCTGTCTATTGCTGCCCATGTGATGAGGAGAGTAGCATTGCCTAGCCAGTGGGTTTCTCCATAATCACTCTCTCATATGCAGTGTACAATGACTATAACCACATTGCTTTGAGAGAACCCTATTACCACCGCTCAGAGCTCATTAACAGAAAGGCTTTCACTCTGTTAATGTTCAGTGAAGTGTGATTATTCCTGTCTATTCTTAGAGGTCTGCACCAGGGATCCTTGGAGCTGCCATCAATTTTAAATCTGAGTTGGCTCAGCAGATTCCTGCCTCCTTCCAAAATTCTCAGATCATATAGAGGAGGCTAGTCAGAGATTAGGTGTACCCCCTCCAAACATGGTTGATGACATGTTTACGAAAGCCTGACTGAACCAAAATGAAGATACAATGTTGCTTATGCTTCCACCATAGTTGATGCACCATAGACCTATTTATGGTGAAGCCAGAAAGTATACCTTATCATTGTGGCATTTTGTGCCCTTCACAACTGAAGCACAGGAAGTGGGAAAGGGATAGTGGGTGTCCTTGATGCATAAGAATGCTGAATGGACAGCAATGTTCTGAGGATAAGCATAGGGATCAGGACATTGATCAGGTGGGTATGACAGAACATGATCAGTGAGCATGACAGAACAATATATTATCAAGTGTGAGAAGCCAATGGGAAACTCATTGAAACCCACTTCTGGGATGAATAAACTGGGCTTAATTGTTTAATGTACTATTGTTCATAAGCAGCAGGCCCTGCGTAGTGCAAAGGATAGACAGAATATACCTTTCTCTGTAAGAGAGGTGTAGAAACGTCACTGATTCAGTAGTCTTCCAGACAATAAGAGTCTAATAATGTATACACGTCATGCTCTGACACAGCCCTGGAACATTGTTTTCAGTCGCAGTGTTGTCCACATTACAATGCAGTGCCTTGGTTGTAATCCTGCATGTCATGCTTCAAGTAGCCCTGATCCCTCAGGCTGTCTGCAGTTAAAGAGTTGGTTGCTCGGCAATTGCAATTTCTTCGATCCTTGGGATGTCTGAACAAGTTGCTCATCTCTCACATGGAGGGGCAACCTAACTAGCTCCAACAGTGAAAAAGAGACTAGAGTAGAATTTTAAGAATGTAGTGAAGATATATTTATATAAGTTTATATATAAGTTTTAGGTAGCTTTATACAAGTTTAAGGTGATTTACAATTGTGTTACTCTTCCTGCCATTCTGCCCCTAAAAAGTTTTTTTCTTCTTCTCCCTATCACAATGTGAAGTGCCGACCTCCTCAGTTGGGGTGAAGGGAGTCTTTTCTGTAGTAATCCTGTTGCTCTGGAAGACAACCCCAGGGGAAATTGAAGCTAGAGAGTGCCCTGCCTGGATGTAGCCTTATCCTTGTCTGTTTGAACGGCTGTAAGCTTTGTGCTCATAGACAGGGGGCAGGCACGGAGCTGGTGGAGGGTGCAGGTGAAACCATTGTTGGTGCCTTCTCTGGGGATTCAATGGTTTTATGCTCAGCACTTAAGTTACAGTCGAGGATGTTGAGTACTCTGCGCCACTAGAGTCTATATAAGAAAACTGACGAAACAGAAACATAGACAATAGAAGCACGAGTAGGCCATTGAACCCCTTGAATCTGTCCCGCCATTCAATATGACCAAAGCTGATCATCGAGCAGAATGCCTTAATCTTTCCTTCACCCCATATCCCTTGATCCCTTTAGTCACAATAGTTATTTGAACTCCTTCTTGTAAATCTACCTCCTACTTGAAAATTTGTTGCGTAAGAGTATAAAGCTTGTAGAGGCTTAGAATGGGATAGTTGTGGTGTTAATGGAGGGTGTGTGGTGGGGTGGGTGGTGCTGTCCAGCACAATAACATTTGCTGAGTTGATTTTACATTGAGATCTGCACACAAGCACTTATTCTAAAATGAAGACTTTCTTCTCAATGATATAAGGAGCCCACTGTCTACCAACTCCCCCGTCACAAGCGTGAGCCAGTTTCAGGCTTGTGGCATCTGAAGTGGTGTGTAGTTTGGAGTTACATAGGGGTCCAGCAGCAGGAACTCTCTCAGGCTCTGACAGTAGTCAGCTTTCCCACCTCTCCTGCCATGTAGCTCAATTCGAAGGACATTAAGGAGCTTGGTTGCACAATTAATGAGATGAAGAGAGGAACAATACATGAGAAAAGTTGCTCCGGGCATTGGCAAACTGCATGCTACTGAATCTCACTCAACAACCCACCTTGTGCTAAAAATGAGAACATTTCTCTCATTGAAATTCCACTGTCAAAATTCACAAAAAGAAGAGGAAGGAAAAATTGCGAAGGGAATACAAACAGATTACTAATAGGCTAAATCAGAGGGCAAAGTTGGCAAATAGATGTGGGAAAATATGAAGTTGCTCATTGTGGAAGGGAGAATAAAAAGAAAATAGTATTATTTAAATGAAACTACAGAAAGCTGCACCACAAACAACTTAAGGGTATGTGTACATGAAACAGGTGTAGCAACAAATCAAGAAGCCGAATGGAATCTTGGCCCTTATTGCAAGGGGATTGAGCAGAGTAGTCTGACTGCAACTGTACAAGGTGCTAGTGAGACCACATCTAGAGTATTGTGTGCAGTTTTGGTCTCCTTATTTAAGGAAAGATACTGTTTCATTGGAGACAGTTCAGAGAAAGTCAACTAGGATGATTGCTGGTATTCAGGAATTGTCTTATGAGCAAAGGCTAGACAGGCTGCAACTCTGCTCATTGGACTTTAGAAGAATGAAAGGTGATTTCATTGAAATGGGTAGAATTATTAAGAGGCTTGACAGGGTAAATGCTGAGAGGATGCTTCCCTTCATGGGAGATTCCAGAACCCAGGCGAATAGCCTCAGAATAAAGGTACACCAATTTACAACTGAAATGTGGAGAAATTTCTTCTCTCAGAGGCTTGAGAAACACTGGAACTCCTTGCCACAGACAGCTGTCAGGGCAAAGTCCTTGTGTATACTTAAGACAGAGATAGATAGATTATTGATCAGGAGGGGAATAAAGAGATAATGGTAAAATGCAGGAAAGTGGATGTAAGTTTGGCAGTGGAGGCGCATAAGGCCAAAGGCTGACTCTTGTTCCTATTCCTTACGGTCTTGTGGGGCAACAGCATCACTTTCCACAGAAACAATTTTGACCTCTTTATCTTCCCCTCAGTCATTACTATTATCAGGATTAAGTGACTGAATTTTCTTCTCTGTTCTTCCAATTCCAGTTATCTCAGCATTATGACTTTTCTTCTCCTCATTGGATACTGTTAATACATTCCTTAATGGAAGTAGAAAACTGAGCTATTCCCTACTTACACAAAAAAACTTCGCTTGCTTCAGTTAACAGTCATGTCAAACCCAAGGCTGTCAGCAACTAAATCCTACTTTTTCTTCTAATTTATCTTTTTCTTTTCAGCCTTGGTGTATTTTATAACTGAAACCCTCATCAAAACTAGATAGAGACAATATTATGCAACATTTACTTGGTCCGAAGAATGTGGGAAGTATTTTGGAACAGGGCCATTTGAACAATAATTGTTTACGTTCATTTACGTAGCAAATAGTAAATCGAATTTCTATTAGGTGAAATTGTTTTGCAAAATTTGACAGAAGGAAATATGTCAACCAGTGTCTGCTTGTATTAATACCCCAGCTACGCTTCTTAAGCAGCTTGTAGGCACTGAACTCAAAGTTATAACCATTGCCATTCATCCAGCTTTTGAAAGTTGGAAATTACAGAACTTTAACAGAAAAAGTGAACTTATTGCTACCCAATTAATTGGCACTGTTATTATTAGAGTTTGGGTAACTTATCTGGGGGAAACATAAGCGCACCAAATGTTTGCAAAATTATGGGGAGCACCCCTGTGATTTTTTGGCAAGTTTGTCTGCTGAGTGAACACTGCTCTTTAAAAGTCTAATGTTTACAGTCTACTTAAACTGTTGTGGGATTAGAGTTTCTGAATCATTAAAACATGTGAGGAATTCAGTTCAATTAAGAAAAAAACTCGAATCTATCGTGGCAATTTTATTGGGCAGGAAACAGGTTTAAAGTATTGGAATTTAGCGGTAGGATAGACTGTGCCTCAATTGTGCGGTATTTGTCCCACCATAAATATTATTGGATTGATTTTTACATGTACTCCCCCTTTGGCTATATTAATGAATGGCCAGCTGAAAAGGACCCATTTACAACAGTCATTATCAGTGAGTTGGGCAAGTGATGCTCAAGATTTGTCAGCAGCTCCCATTGCTATGAACTTGGTCTCAAATAGCTTAACTCAGGAGGTCAGGAGTGATCCCCTCAATTTCACAGGTCCACTCCACACCACTCCCATCCATCCCAGGCAAAATTATAGCTCTAGTGTCTTGGTTAAAAATCAAGTTATTGTACAGAATTATGATTAACTTTATTCCCCTTCCGTGCTTACTCATTAACCAGTGAAACTGTTAGGGCACTTATATTAGAATATTCACTGGGTGTTGTCGTGTACTGGAACTCATTAATCCAAAATGCCTCAGCAATCATGCCATTTTAACTGTACTTAAATATAATTGTTTGAGTCTTCTCATAGTGAAGGGTACAATATTTTCTTTACGGCAGTTCCCCAGTAATGTCATCACTGTTACACAATAATTCTCGGTAAGCAAAATAAAATGAGGCAGATGTGTATTATTGATCAGATAGTTAACTTTCATAAAACTGAGATCAGCTTTACTGAGGCTTCCTATGGTATTATTGCAAGTGTTTTGAATAAAGACCAGTAAGCACATCACATCTGATTGAAGTTGGCCTCATGCCAAAGAAAACCAAAACTAATTAGACCTTATTGTAGATACAGCTGACTCCTGATAAACGCATGCTTAGTTTTGCCAAGAAATGTGATGCTTGGATCGGAATTATGCTTGGATCAGGGATTTTCTAAACTGCAGATAAACACTGCCAAATTGTGAAATGTTGTATCATAGCTCATTTAATCATTCTTTCAATTCAGTCTAAACAAAGGCAACTGTAAATGTAACAAAAGCACTGTTTTGGAACAAATGTCAATAGGCAACATATGCTGTGAAAGGAAGGATCATAGTTGGTCACCGATACACTATTTGGTATGTTGAAAAAGAAATCATCAATTGGGAAACACTTTATGGCTTGATCGAAAATTCTATACAATAGGAATGAAAGAGTTTTTTTTAATCTTTACTAGAGAATCAAGTGCTAAATCTTTTGTTAATCTGGCTTTCTATGCAACACGAGCAAATGAGATTTCTGTGTCATGGACTGGAATCGTGTTTAGAACAATTGAAGTCAGTCAGTTGAATAAGACAATAATATATCTTCATTTTATAGTGTACAAAATCAATTCAGTTGCAACTACTAATCAAGGACACAAAGGACTGCAAATTTAGTGATACACAGACTTTTCAAGTAGCCTAATAACTTGCCCAAAAGTAAATCAGACAATTGCAGTCAGCTAAATTTAGACCTTTCTTTGACGTCTGCCCCAGACTAAACTAAGGCCCAGTCAACTTCCTCCCACAGCATTGCTTTACAGCTTACTGATCTTGTGCAAGTTTGTTGAAGAAAGCATACATACTGCTGCAGAAAACAGCAACTGCTAATTGCAATCATGTAAATTATCACAATTGTATATAGAATTAGGCAATACAATTAGGATAAGCAATGTGCCATTTTATATGACATTTTTTTCATTGTAGCAGGCACCATCTGAATTGTGATAAATTCCTCCAAGTGAAGCAAAGTAATATTAATAAACATATGACCATCAAAAATGTTGGATTAGACTTCATATGTGATCGCACATTGGAAGCTCTTTTCTTTTGCTCTCTTTCTCTGCTATGAATGTTGGTAAATGTGTTCAAAACCAAAATGGAAGAATATGATGAGGTACAGGATTACTATGATTATCCAGCTGCTTTCAAGCATAATGCTGCCTGAAGATGAGGGATGGATCCAACTTAAGCAGTGGCAAGAAGAGAAAATCATTAATAGCATTAGCACTTGTACAACCTAGAGCTGTACATATAGAAAAAAATGATTAGTGCAATGCAAAAAGGCTTTCAGCCTTCTTGAATTTCCTCTCCAAATCTCCAAGTTGTAGTCCTATCCACAGAGCGGTTTATTTGCATTATTTATTTGGCTCAAACTGAAAAATACCATCACAGAGTTAGAAAATATTGATTAATAAGAAAATCTGGTTACAGCAGTTTATAAAATCAACAATGCATAACTTCAAAAGAAAGAATATGCGTTGAATAGAGCCTTACACAGAGTCAGATCACCTCAAAGCACTTTTTATCGCGAATGGTATGCTTCTGAAGAGTCATCACTGTTATAATGTGGAAAATATAGTAGTCAATTTGTGCACAGCAAGGTCACCTTTGGAGTAGGCCTCAAACCCACGATCTTATGATTTACATGAGAGTACTGCACTAAGGTTGATACCCAGTGAAAACCTTTGATTATAAATCAGACCTTAATTGATAATCAACACTGAATGTTGAAGGTAAGGCTGAATGTTTGCAATAACATTCAGTCAGAAGGCTAGAATGGATTAACTATCTCTGCATCAAGAGGTTCCTAGCAATCTTTAGCTAGTTTGATTTGATTCTTGTGGCTTCAAAATATACCACAAGGGCCTGTATAACATTCCGACAATCACATTGAAGACTGTCAGTGGTCTGATGCCTAACTAAAAATGTGAATTTTTAAAATTCATTCACAGGATGAAGGCATCACTGGCTGGACAGCATTTATTGCCTATCCTAATTGCCCAGATGGCAGTTAAGAGTCAATCATATTGTTGTGGGTCTGAGGTCACATGTAGGCTAGACCAGGCTAGACTAATGGCACAATTTCTTCTTAATAAGAAAATAGTGAAGCAGCCTGGATACATCCTGCACACAAAAGGCAGGACAAATCCAACCCAGCCAATTACCACGCTATCAGTCTATTCTCAATAAAGTGAATGGAGGGTACCTGTACTGTGAAGCAGTATGTGCTCAGCAATAATTCAAACACACAGTTCGAGTCAGTTCTCCTCCTGCTTTCACCTCATTACAATTCTAACCCAAACATGGAAAAAGGAGCTGAATTCCAGAAGTGAGGGGAGACAATTGCCTTCAACATCAAGGCACCCTAGGAATCAGACAGAAAACTCTCTGTTGGTTGGAAACATACCTGACACAAAGGAATATGGTTTTTTGAGGTCAGTCATCTGCTTGAAGGCAGGGGTGCTTGCAATAAAAGTGAATGCAGACAATGCTACACATGTAACTGAGGCGAGAAGGACATAACAGCATATTATGCCTCATGTTCACTGTGAGAATGCCAAAATGAGTGATTATCTAGCTGAAAGCAAACATGATTGGAGGACCTAAGTGGAAATTAGCAGCAACAAGAAAACATTGGCAAAAAGGCAAGTATCTACTTGCAGGCTGACTGCTGTTTATTGGAAGCAGATAAAAGGCTTTGCAACTTGGAGGTCATTTTTTTCTGGTGCCATGTATCGCCAGAAATTGAACTTGGAATTGTAGGAAAGTTCAACTTTGAGTGTTTGCTACTGAACAAGTGCCCTACAGCTGGAAAAAAAATAGTCCAAGGGAAATTTGGGTTGAATTAAAAGAATTATACCTCCAACTGAACTTGTTCTGCAATTCTGCCAGCTGTCGTGTTCCAGCTGTGTGCTGATCAGCAACTAGGAGCTGCGAAGAAATCTTTTGCCATATTCCTATCATTGTTATTGTGTTATTTAGTCATCGAGCCACTGCAGCATTTGATCTATTGAGGCCACACTATGTACAGGAGTCCAGACAGTACCATTCCCTCCTCGCCATCATGTAACACTATAAGTTTAATTTCCACACGTGCCCACCAACGTCCTTTTTGAAATAATTGATCAATTCAGTTTCCACAATCAGCACAGGCAGCGAGTTCCACATCATCATTGGTCACTGCGTCAAAGTATTCCTCCTCACATCCCTTCTGCATCACTTGCTCAAAGTTTTTAATGTGTCATGGAGTCCTTGCACTCCCAATTAATAAGAGCAATGTTTTATCTAACCTATCAAAACCTGTCATTGTATTTTACAACTTGATCAGATTGACCCACAACTTCATTCTTAGAACAACCCCAGATTTTCCAATGTAATCTCTCATCTGTCAATGCATTTTGGTAAATCCCCTCTGCACTCTTTCAAGTACTCTCACATTGTTCCTAATGCACTAGTTGTCACCTACCCAGAGCTTAATAATTGTTTAGCATAACGTCTCTGCTTTTCTGGACCTGAAACGTTAACTCTGTTTTCTCCTTCACAGATGCTGCCAGGCCTGCTGAGCTTTTCCAGCAACTTTGTTT